>NC_135478.1:9973142-10584243 GCF_052094955.1 Ictidomys tridecemlineatus | reverse complement strand
GGAATTCTTCCCACGGGCAGATGAGGAAACCGAGGATGGGGATGGGACCCAGCTTCCTTGGGAAGCCCTGAGCTCCCAGCTCTCCAGGGTCCTTGTGCTTTGCTCCAGTGGCAGGCATTGTTGAAGCCCTCCAGATGGTCCCTGCCTCGGGTTTCCCACCTGGTTGCCGTGAGTCCTGGCTGCTGGCCCGGGCAGCCCAGCCCTGGAGATGTGAATGATCTGTTTCCTGGCGGGGCGCCCAGTGCCTTGTGCTTCCCTCTTGCGGCTGCCGCAGGCCCAGAGGTCTGGCTGATCTGTGAACACAGATATTAATTAGCCTTAATTAATAAATCCCTGCGGGGTGGGGGCAGTGCTGGCGGACACCCAGGCTCTGAAGGACCAGAAGCTGACTTGGGTGCCTGGTGAATGGCACTCAGGGCTGGGGTCCTGGCCGGGCCGAGGGCAGGGGGCAGGTTGGCACCACGTGCGTGGGAGGTTTTCGCCTAACACAGGGGCTTTCCGGCTCGGCCCAGGAGGCCAGGTTGCGTCGTCCCTGGGCTTCCTGCAGCTGCGGGATGGCATCTGCACCAGAGGACACCTCGCCTCACCCTGCAGGGGATGGAGCTTTGGTCCCCGGAGGTCCCTGGCCACGCGGGCTCTGCTCCTGCTTTGGCACCTGCCTAGCCCCGGGGCAGGGTGCTCTCCGCTCCCGCCTCCTACCTCATCTGTAGCAGGAGGCCATTTCTGCCTTGCAGGGTAGTGGGGAAAATTAGTGGCCCTGTGCCTTTCACGTCACATATACAGAGACTCCATGGAAGTCAGGGACTGGAGTTCAAGTCTCAGCCGCCACCGCCACCGGGGCCAACTCTGCCGCTTCCCAGGTGGGTGTGAGCCAGAAAGGGGGACTTGACCTCTCTGGGATCAGTCTCTGCGTCTGTACCATAGGACGCTCACTCCCGGAGCTCCACGGGGTTGTTACAGAGATGAAATAAAAAGAATTCCGCACGATGCTTGTAACTGTGTTGGGCTCATCGAACGTGCACAATGGAAGGTGGCTTTAATTGGGGGGAAAGGATCTTCTGTGATTGAGCTGAAGATTGAAGGCGTGGGGTGCGGGAAGGGGGATATGCCCTCCAGTAAGGGGGACCTCGCATCACACAGAGGAAATCGCACTGTAGCAGGACCGCCCAGTGGACTGGACGTTGCTTTGGGTTTTGTCTCATCAAAAGTTATGTTCAAGTCCTGCCTGTTGGGACCTGTGAAGGTGACCCTATTTGGAAAGAGGTCTTTGTAGGGGTGCCTACTATTCTAAGCCACTCCTTTTGTGATCCTATGTGACGTCAGCCCTGGGAAACCAGTACAGGCATAGGTACCTTTTCATAGTATTCCACACAGTTGCATAGTATTCCACATCACCACGGCTGGTTTCCTCATCCCTTACTGATGGATATGTGGGTGGTTTCCATTCTGCCTGGTCACCAACAAACCTGCCAGAAACATCCTGCCCCCCCCCCCAGGCATGAGGGACATTTCTTCTCACAGTCAGCCACTCTGGAGGGGACTTGACAGCAGATGGTTTGTGCATTTCATGTTTTAACACACACTGCCAAGTGGTCCCCGCTCCATGCTGTTTACTTTAACCCCCTCCAAACCAGAGTTCCCTGAGAACAGACTCCACAGTGGGTCACAGCTGCCAGCTATGATGCTGCATTTGAGTCCGGATGCTGCTTCTGAACCGGGGAGAGAGGCAGAATCTTCCTTAACCCACGCCCTGGGTTTTTGAGTCCCTCTCTGAGATGTGGGTTCCCCGAACTCAAAGGGGCTGGAGAGGTTGGGGTTGCAGCGGGAGGTGACCCCAGGAAACATGGGAAGGAGGTGCAGAAGGGAAGGGGCGAGGAAGGCTGCTTCGTGAGCGGGTTTCCACCTAGTCCCGCAGAGGGGTCTCCATGAGACCAAATGCAGCCCCCCACCCCATGAGGAGCTGGTACTCAGCCACCAGTCCCCTTCAGCCACTGGGCAAGGAGAGCGTTCGCTTTCTGGAACTTTCTACCGGCCCTGGCAGGAATCTAGCGGTCAGTGCCAGTCCTCAGGGGCTGTTCATTAGATGCTGTGGGGTCAGGTGTGGGGACATGGGTGCTGACCTTTTGGAAGAGGAGGCAGATGATCAGCAGAACAGGTAGGTCCGAGAGTGTGGGGAGAAGGGAAATGTGATCCGGTAAGGCACCGACTGCGGCATTCAGTAGGTGACTAATAAGTGTCCGTGCTTCTCTGCGGTCCGCGGGAGGAGAGCGCAGGAGTGGAGGCGCGGGGCAGTGTGGGCAGGGGCGGGAGCCGCCGGTAATGGTGGTAATGGTGCGGAAAGTAATGGGCCCTTCTCTCTGGGAGGCAGCGAGACTCTAATTAGAATGAAAATGTGGTTTAATGAGGATGGAAACGGTAATTGTGCCGGGCAGCGCTGTCCCCGCAGTCCCCCGTCCCATGGGGCACCTTCTAGGGCTCCAGTGAGCTGGGACTCGTGTGTGGAGGTGGGTGAAGATTGGTGCTGAGTGGGGGGCCTCGGTCCCACCCCACAGAGTCCCCAAGACCCCGGGTAGGGAGCCGGTCTAGGCCAACAGTGGACCCAAATGACTCTGTCATTTATCAAGTCACCTACTGTGTGCCAGGCACCGTTCTAGCCCCTTGATGAGATGCTAACTTCGGTAATCCTTAGAAGGACCCCCATTTTACAGACGAGGACACTGAGGCGCAGAGGAGCATGGTGAGAAAGGTGGATTGCAGTGGCCAGGAACTCCCTGCTGACCCCCTGGCTCAGTTTCCTGGCCGGGCCACTCATTCCTTTCAGGTCTGGTGCTATTGGAGCAGGTGGGCGTGGCTAGGTGAGATGGGCGTGGCTTGAGGGGCCATGGGGGCGTGGCTTGAGGGGCCTTGGGCGTGGCTTGAGGTGATCTGGGCGTGGCTTGAGGGGCCCTGGGCGTGGCTTGAGGAGGCTCTGGGCGTGGCTGAACAGCTCCCCTTGACTTCAGGAACGGAGGCATTAGGCAAAGCCAGGGTTCCTATGCCTGAGCTTTCTTGTCCTGAAAAGTTCTTCAGGGTTCTTCAGGTATTGGTCTGTGTGAGACTGAGGTTTATAAGCCCTCAGGGTCTCCGCTTTGCCTTCTTGAGGTACTGCAAAGAAAACACAGCCTGCAGAGAATTCTTTGTCAGAACAGAAACATTCACTGGGGTCAAGTGGGCAGTAAAAATAGATTTTCTGAACTTTCAAAAGAGGTCCCAGATCAAAGGAGATTAGATTGTTTACCACCTATGTAGCAGACAATGGGTGAGGAGCCTTAATATACCAAGAGCACTTTGAATCAATAAGAAAAAGACAAACATCTCAAGTGTGAAATTGACATAGGAGATGAATAGAGGGTTCACCAAGGAATGATAAAAAGTCAATAGACTTCTGCAAAGATGCTGTCTGACCATTTTTCAGCTAAAGAATTGTTTTGTTTTGTTTTTTGATACCAGGTATTGAACCAGGGCCTCTTAACCACCGAGCCACATCATCATCCCTTTTTAAAAAACTTTTTATTTAGAGACAAGGTGTCGCTAAGTTTCTTAGGGCCTCACTACGTTGCTGAGGTGGCCTTGAACTTGCGATCCTCCTGCCTCAGCCTCCTGAGACTTCAGTGACAGGCCTGTACCACGGTGCCCAGCTGACGAATCGCTTTTACTTGATCTCCCTAGTGGTGTGTGAAGTTCTGGGGATGTGCCCTTCAGCACAGCTGTGGGAGTGTACCTTGATACGAGTTTCCTGGGGGGCAACCTAGATATCACCATTAAACATTTTCAGGGCGTGAACTTCTGAGCCAGTAAGTTCACCTGCAGGAATTTATTTCAGGGAGACAATCTGTCCAGTGTATAGAGAGCTACAGAGAGTCAGGCGGGTGGTTAAGAGCCCCGAGTCCGACAACTAGAGTTCATCTGGTCCCCACCACCTTGGAGCTGTGTGGCCTTGTCACATGACTTCGTTTCTTGGGGACCTGATTCTCCCACGGGTACAAGGGGCCTCTCTGGAGGACACCAGGAGGTTCCGTGTGTGGAACGCTTAGTGGGCTTCCTGCCGAGCACAGACGAGGTGCTTGTTCTTGTCACCGTCATTACGAAAGAAAGCTTGAAATAAAGGAAGGGCACGGGGCTGGGGGGCTGGCCAGATGCACAGGAGAAAATGCACCCGTCAAACCTGCACGCGACACCAACCCCCCAAAGCAAAAACCACCCGAGCGCCGCGACTCCGCGTGACCTGTGCAGGGCAGTAATTGGGCAGAGCAAGAAGAAAACGGGTCGCAAACATCACAGGGAGCCACCACCTATTCTAGCGTTTTGGTCCCGCCTTAGGGGATGTTTCACATTGCAGTGGCGTCCCCCCGGGTGAGGGTGGAGACGGTTTCCCAAGGCGAGGTTTCTGGGTGCGGTGGGTCCCCACCTCTCTCTGCCTTCCTTTCTTCTGCTGCGAAGGGCGGCGGGTCCCAAAGGGGGTCGGAAACCAGGGTTGGGTACTGGGGGTCGGGTACTGGGGTGGTCTCCTCGGGTGGCTAAGAGACAGGCGGGTGCTGCCTGCCCTCTGGCTTGGTTTCACCCCATTATTGGGGTGCAGCATGAACGCGTGAGCGGGGTGTCCCATGTGCACATGTGCCGGATCGTGTGCCCAGGCTGAGTGGCGGGACCTTGGCCTCAGACCCTGGGGGCCACTCTTCGGGGGTGTCCGGGACTCACCCCTCACCGTGAAGGTGTGGTTTCTTTTTGCGCTGGGCCCAGGGCCTCTCCCCTGGCCATATTCCCGGGCGATATCTTAGAAAATCCAAGTGAGGGGAAAGGCATCGGAACCAGCCACCAGGGGGTCTGTTTCCTTTCCTGTCTTTTTTCCTCCTTGGCACAGGGGATCCGGTCCAGATGCCCTCGACCCTGAGCCTTTTAATTTTTTTTAGGACAGGGTCTTGCTAAGTTCCTGAGGCTGGTCTTGAACCTGCCATCCTCCTGCCTCCCTTGCCTTCTTCGCTCCTTTGTGGGCCGGGATGAGACTCCCGGCCTTGGGCAGCTGGGCACGTGCGCTACCCAGAGCTCCACCCCAACCCAAAGCATCAAGTGCTATTTTTAAAAAAATATTTTATTTACATTTTAGTTTTCAGCGGACACAACGTCTTTGTTGGCATGTGGTGCTGAGGATCGAACCCAGGCTGCACCCATGGCAGGCGAGCGCGCTACCGCTTGAGCCACATCCCCAGCCCCAGCTATTTTTTTTTTAATTTAATTTATTTTGGTGCCAGGAATTAAACCAAAATTAATCAGTGGCACTTAACCACTGAGCCACATCTCAGCCTGCTGTTTTATATATATATATATATATATATATATATTAGAGACAAAGTCTCACTGAGTTGCTTAGCACCTCACTTTTGCTGAGGCTGGCTTTGAACTCGTGACCCTCCTGCCTCAGCCTCCCAAGCTGCTGGGATTATAGGTGTGCGTCACCGCGTCCGGCCAAGCATCAAGTATTTTTTAGATCTGACTCCAACTTGTGGGACTGAAGCTCTCTCCTCCACTCAATCCTGGGGCACATTTTCTTGTGTTTGTGCAGTTAACGTGTCTGCCTGCATGGGTGCACAGGCACATGTGTGTCCCTGGGTGTGAACACCCTGTGTCTGCATGGTTCCATGTGCGGCATTGTGTAGGTATAGATGCAAACACCTGTGTGTATGCATTCCTCTCCACGCACCACGCGTAGGCAAGCGTGTGCGCCTGTGCCACTCGCACAGAGAAGCGTCCAGAAAGACAACCTTAGACCATTCATTGCACTTCCTTCCAGGAGGGGAGGACTCAGGTATCCGCCTCTCCTCTCTGTGTTTACCCTGGCACTAGGGTCTGGATATTTATGTCCCCCAAATGTCTTTTTGTACTGGGGGTGGGTCCCAGGGCTTCGTGCACTGAGCTACGTCCCCAGCCCCTTCCCAAAATAGGTTTAAGCCTGATCCCTAATGCAATAAGATTAGGAAGTGGGGTCTTCAGGATGGTTACATGGTGAGGTTTTGCCTTCAGAAATAAGACTGGTTCTTTTTCTTTCTTTCTTTCTTTCTTTCTTTCTTTCTTTCTTTCTCCTTCCTTCCTTCCTTCCTTCCTTCCTTCCTTCCTTCCTTCCTTCCTTCCTTCCTTTCTTCCTTTCCAGTGCAGGGGGTGGAACCCAGGGGGTTTCACACAGGCTAGGCAAGTGCTCTACCACTGAGCCATGCCCCAGCCCCCCATAGGTACTCATGCTGGAGACCCCAGAGCGTGCAGTGAGAAGGTGCCACCTGTGTGCAATAGCCCCCAGACACCACCTCTGCTGGGCCCTTGATCTGGGACTTCCCAGTCTCCAGAACCGTGAGCCACAACCTTCTGCTACTTGTAAGTCACCCCACCTGTGGTAAGTTGTCTTAGCAGCCTGAATGGACAGCGACACCTGGCACTCCCATCTTGTGACCAGAAAAAAAGAATGCCATTTCCACTGTGGAAAGAAGGTTCTGGGTCAGAGTGTCCTTCAAGGACAGGGCTAGGCAAGTCCTCAAGTCCACTGATGGTCAAAAATGGACAGGGTTTGCTGAGCGTTTCTCTGGGGACAGGGAACCGTGCCGAACGTTTTCCATGCAGATGTCTTTGTTCTCTGTCCACAACTGCATCCGCCACAGCACGTGGATAGTTCTGAATGAGTTTTTGTTGAAAGAATGAGTGAGCGCATAAAGGAATGAGCACCATCTCAGGACCTGGGATGGCTGCGGTGGACAGGTGGGTGGTTTTTTTTTTGTTTTGTTTTTTGTACCAGGGTTGAACCCAGGGGCACTCCACCACTGAGCCACATCCTCAGCCCTATTTTGTTATTTCATTTAGAGACAGGGTCTCACTGAGTTGCTCAGGGCCTCGTTTTTGCTGAGGCTGGCTTTGAACTCGAGATCCTCCTGCCTCAGCCTCCCAAGCCACTGGGATTACAGGCGTGCACCATTGTTTGACTTTTTCCTCTGCTTCCCCCCCCCCCAATGCCTTTCCTGATGGTCCTCAAGTGTTTACTCCTTGTTATTTAAAGGGCAGCTTACCCTCACCTCCTCCAAGAAGCCCTCCAATGGCACCAGCCCATCACCCCATTTCAGTTCTGCCAAGAGCCTGCTTCTTGTTTCTTCACTCATCTCCCCGCGGAGGACGGAGCTCGTCTTTCATATCCACCCTGCACACGCAGCTCCTGGCCCGTAGTAGGTGCTCAATAAACATTTATAGAGCATGTGAATGAGACCCGCACCCCCACTGCACATGAGGAGATTGAAGCTCACGGGCTCAGAGTCACCTGCTCAAGGTCGTAGTGCCTTTTCAGGTGGTGGCACAGGATTTGAACCCTGGCTCTTTCTGCCACAGCTGGTGACAGGAACTGAGTGACGCTCAAGTCCACTCCCTGCAGGGGAGGCTGGAAAAAATAGCTTCAGTTTGTCAAGTACCGACTGTATGCACCAGAGGGCCACCAAGGCAGTGCCCTGTGCCTGGATTCTACAGCTCACACATGGGACATGGTCTGTATAGTGGGGTGAACTGTGGCCCCCAAAATGATGTGTCCAAGTCCCAACCCCTGGGACCTGTGAATGTGACCTTATCTGGAGACAGGATCCCCGGGGAGGATATTGAGATGAGATCATCCTGGAGCGTGTGGGTACTAAATCCAATGACAAATGTCCTTATCGGAGACAGAAGAGGAGAAAACAGACCCTTGCAGAAGAGAAGTCCGTGTGAAGACTGGGGCAGCCACTGCCGTGTGGCAGGACCCAGCCAATAACTGCCTGGAGTCCCAGAAGCTGGAAGAGGAAGGAATAGATTCTCCTCCCATGGAGGGAGTGTGGCCCTACCCACACCTTCTCCAGAACTGCCAGAGAAGCTGCGCGTGGAGGTGCACACCTGTGATCTCAGCAACTCAGGAGGCTGAGGCCGGAGGATCGAAAGGTCGAGGCCAGCTTGAGCAATTTATGGAGACCTACTCTCAAAATAAAATGGAAAAAGGGCTGGGGATGTAGCTCTTTCAGCACTGCATGAAAAAGAAAAACCTGAGAGAATAAGTCTCTGTTGCTTTAAGCTTCCCAGTTTGTGGTCCTTTGTTACAGCAGCCTCGGGAAACTCATACAATCTATTTGCTACATTTTCTCCTAAGTGTTGTCAAACATACAGAAAGGTTGAAAGAACTGGCCGGCGAGAAACACGGTCTTAGTCTGTTTTCTTTTCTTTCTTCTCCACACCCCAACCTTTTTTGGTGGTGCTGGGGTGGAACCCAGGGCCTTGCGCATGCCAGGCAGGTGCTCCACCCCTCGGCCACATGTTTCCATCACCTGCAATATCTTCGTGCTTGAAGCTAAGTGCCGTTATAAAACAGTCGAAGTGTTAAAGAAAAATTAAAATGTTTCTGAAGTAAAGTTTGCAGTAAGCTAAGGTTAATGAACTCATTTTGTTTTGGTGCTGGGGATGGAACCAGGGCTTTGCTCATGCTAAGCACGTGCTCTGTCCCTGAGCTGCACCCTCGGCCTGCTAAGATTAATTTATTCTCAAAGAAAAATATTTCTTAAATATTTCAATGTAGCCTGAATGTGTAAACAGCGTTCATAAAGTCTGTGGTAGTGCTCTAGAGCGCCCTTGGCCTTCACGTTCAGGTGCCCCACAGACTCACCCAGAGCACGTTCCAGGCCCTTTCTGGAAAGTGCCCTAAAAAGGTGTGCGATTTTTTTATCTTTTTGGGAGGGTGGAGGGTACCAGGGATTGAACTCAGGGGCCCTGGACCACTGAGCCACGTCCCCAGCCCTATTTTGTATTTTATTTAGAGACAGGGTCTCACTGAGTTGCTGCGGCTGAGGCTGGCTTTGAACTCGAGATCCTCCTGCCTCAGCCTCCTGAACCCGCACAGCTGGGATTTACAGGTGGAGTGCGACGGCACCCTGCGTTTTTTTTCTTTTATATAATACTTTATGGTACGTTTCTGTGTTCAGCTATGTTAAGAGACATGAATACCTGTCACCGTGTCACCTGCAGTATTCAGTACAGCTGTCTAGGGGGTGTGGGGACGGAGCCTGGGTGTGGAGCAGGCTGGACCCCTGGGGGTGTGCTCAGTACTGGCTGAAATTGCCTCAGGGATGATGGGTGGACAAATGGACACCGGTTGGTGCACACCTGCCATCCCCGCTCCTGGGGAGGCCGAGGCAGGAGGATTATAAATTCAAGGCCAGCCCGAGCAACTTTGCAAGCCCCTGTCTCCAAGCAAAATCGATCAACCCAGTAAAAAGGGCGTGAGAGTCGGGCGCCCGGGAAGTGGCCCAGTGGAGCACCAGCCTAGGGAGCCCAGGTCCTGCCCTGCACAGCCCAGGCCACCGCTGGCCTGCCCGGTGCCCCTGCAGCTTCAGGGACAGCGGGATCTCGGTCACCTGGGACTAGAGGAGGGGGACTTGCAGGGAGAGGGACCGGAGCCAGGCGCGGGCTGCGGCGCAGGCTCCACCCGCTCGGGTCCCCTCCGGGGCTGGGCTGGCGGGAAGGGGCCGGGCTGCCCGGCAGGCGGGAGGGAGCCCGGGTGTCTGCTATCGACCGCAGGGGCCTGGACGGCGTGGGAAAGCTTTCAGATCCACCAGCCTGTCCCCGCACCCGCCCTGCGCAGGGCAGAGGACCCGTGTCCCCTCCTCTCACTCCTGTCCACCCAGTACCCTGGACACAGCCACGTGGCTGCTCACCTGGCCACCGCCTGCTGCTGGATCACTGTCCCTGGACCTTCAGGGACCGGTCACTGCCCGGTAAGTCCCAGCCTGAAGGCGAGGGGTACGCACTGGCCCCGCCCCACTAAGGCAGGGGACAGCCTCCCCTCCCCCTCCCTCCCGCCGCCCGACAGGAGTGGCCGTCCTTGGGGCGGGGGCATGTGGTCAGGACCCCCAGGGGACGCCCAACCTGCACACGGAGTTGAACCACATACAGCCTGTCCTCTTCTGTACATTCATGGCTCTGATAAAGCGTCCATGAAGGGCCAGCGCAGCTCAGTGGGAGAAGGCCTGCCCTCCATCCCCAGGCCCTGGGTTCCATCCCCAGCCCCGAAAAGCAGTTTAATTTATCAGTCAGGCACTTAGAGGTTCACAACAATACCTCGTAATAAAATAGAACAAAAATAACAACATATTGTAACAAAGCATGAAATTAGTCTTTCTCAAAATATCTTACCATATTGTACCCACTTTTCCTTTTCTTGTGGTGATGGGAGGTGATACAATGTCTATGTGGTAAGAGGAAGTGGAATGAATGATACAGGGGGTTGTGGTGCAGCATTAGGCTACTCCATAAGGGCTCCGTGATCAGGCCACAGTCCAATCCCATCACCGAGATAAGTACTGTGTGACTAATGGGAGGGTGGTATATACAGTGTGGACACTCTGGACAAAAGGAGGATTCCTGTTCCAGGGAGGATGGAGTAAGATGATGTGAGAATGGCCTACAACTTCAACCGTATGAATTGCTTATTTCTAGAAATTTCCATTTAATATTTTCAGACTGCTAATGATCTGTGAATCTGTGGAAAGTGAACCCTCGGGTAAGGGGGAACTACTTTATTCCAGTGTCCATCACACTAGGTTGGTTTAGCCTTTGGGAAAATTTCCCACAAATACCATCACAGCGTGGCCCTTTGGATCCGTGGGATTTCACTCAGCGCCGTGCATTCTGAGGTTTATCTCTGGTGCATGAATCGGTCATTTGTTCCTCTTTGATGCCGAGGAGCATCCCATGGTCTGGATGGGACTACACTGCTTTACCGGTTTCCCTGTCGACATTTGGATTGTTTCTGTTTTCTGGCAACAACAAATATATCTGCTGGGAGCGTTTACCTAAGAGCCTGCGTGGACCTGTTTCCACTTCTCCTGGGTGGACGCTCATCAAGGACTTGGAGAGAGGTGGGGCAGGCGCGCACCTTTACCCGCGCCCCTCACCCTGTGGTGGGGATGTGTCCTGATAAACCTGCTGTAGGCGGGAAATGTCTTAAGTCCAAGCTGGGCCAGGGGCTCCTGCCTGTGGTCCAGCCACCAGGAGGATGAGGCAGGAGGGTTGCTTTAACCCAGGAGTTCAAGGCCAGTCGGACAACGTAGTGAAACTCTGTCTCAGAAAAGGGAAAGAAGAAGAGGAGGAGGAGGAAGAGGAGGAGGAGGAAGAGGAGAAGAAGAAGAAGAGAAGAGAAAGAGAACAAGAGGAGGAGGAGGAAGGGGAAGGGGAAGGGAAAAGTGTAAGAAAGGGGGAAAATTGTAAATGCAGTTACTCTTCCTAACCTCCTTACCCTCCAGCTTCAACCACACGCACACTGTGGCTGTCAGTGTTTCCTTTCTGACCCCTGTGGTCAGCTGAGCCGCAGCTCTTGCCTCTACCCAACACCACAATAGAGCATCATACTAAATATTGCTGGCAGTGGAAAAGGACCAAATTCAAAATTCCAAGTATGGTTTCTACTGAAGGTGCCTCCCTTTTGCACCTTCATAAATATAAAAAAATATGCATAAGTCAAATGCTTATAAGTTAGAAACTTTCTGTATTTTAAAAATGGGCAAACTGTTTCCCCAAGCGATTCTACCGTTCTTTTGTGCCAACTGACAGTGTAAAGTTCCAGTTCCTCCACATCTTGTCAACACTTGTTATTGTCAGCCTCTGGTTTTAGCCACGTTGGTGGCCGTGGTCCAGACCGCTGGCATCATCCTTGACCCTCTGCTTCTGCCCTGCCCTTTACAGTTTCTATCTTCCCTCAGAAACCACACATCTATGTTTTGTCTTGAACGCTTCCCTTTTTAACTTATAGAAATTATTCACTGACATGCAAAGTAGAGAAAACAGTGCAAAAACCCCACGTAGTCCCATGGCCCAGCTTGGAGGACCAGCCACATTCTGCCCATCTTGTTAAAAAATAACGCAGTGTGTTATAAAGCCAATTCAAGGTATCCTATGATTTCATTAGGTATCGTAGGAATCGTTTTCTTTATAAATCAGATGGCATTGGGTGTTGGCTGAGAATGCACAATTGTTCAGGGGTTTCTCATAGTTTCAGAAAAAATTTCAGCGGACTTACCATTGCCTCAGGAGGTGTTTCTGCCTTCCTGTCTACCCCTTCCCCTTCCATAGTCCCTGTTTTAGCCACATTGTCCTCCTTCTTGCCTGACCATACACTGAACTTGCTCCTGCCCCAGGGCCTTTGCATTTGCTGATTCCTCTGCCTGGAATGTTTTCCCTGTGAGAGGCAACATCAAAGGAGGTCTCCAGCAGTCCCAGATTCCCAGTCTTCATGCCCTTGCCTCATCTCCTTCCCTGCATGAACGACTCTTCCTAGGTGTGGACAGGTTTTAACAAGGGACTTCTAACCACTATTACAGGCCCAAACAAGGGAAGGTCACCTCTAAGATCAGGTTGTAACAGACTGTGACTTCTGTCCCCTGGAATCTTTGCCTCTTGCTAGCACTCTCTCCTGCCCTCTCATTTGTTTTTCTGATGGAGCCATGGGCCATGTTCTGAGGTGCTCTGTGGAGAGGCCCGAGTGGCAGGGAACCAAGAGTCACCTTCAGCCATGCCATAACCTTGAGACTTCTGTGGGCCCAGCAGATGCCTCCAGTAGACCCTCGTGAGAGATCCTAAGCAGCATCCAGATGCCTGACCCATAGACGCTGTGAGAAAAAACCCTGTTCTTGGTTTAAATCACTAGATTTGTGGGTGGGTGGGGGGGAATTTGTTATGCAGCAATAGCTAACTAATACACCTTCCCCCGCTTCCTTCAGCTCTTTGCTCAAAAGTCACCTTTCCAGGGGGCCTTCCTTGTAACCCCCATCCTCAGCCGTCCCCTTTCCCCTCTGTTGCTTTACTTATCATATCACCTCGTTTTCTTCTTTTTTGTGGGTTTGGGGATTGGACCCAGCGTGCCCTACCACTGAGCTGTACCCCTGCACCTTTTGAGACAGGGTCTGGATAGGTTGCTGAGGCTCTCTCACTAAGTCACCCCGGCTGGCCTCAAACTTGGGGTCCTCCTGCCTCAGCCTCCTGAGCTGCTGGGATTCCACGTGTGCACCGACATCCCTGGCTGTCGCTCTCCTGTCCCCGGGAAGTGAGAGTCGGTGACAAGCTTCAGGTTTTGCCTGGAGGGAGGTCCCGGTTGGCCTTGTCACCCTTGGCCCGAGCCGTGTGCATGCTGTGCCTGTCCCCCCTTGCCCCGTGGGGTGGCTTATCTGGTGGCTTTCGCCTCTCCCTCACCTCCCAGGAGTCTCCCAGGGACAGGAAAAGCCTCTCCTGCCCCAGTATGGACCCAGAAGACCCCGCTTGTCCACCGAGGCTGGACTTGCCTCCATCCCCTGGGGCGCCCTCTGGTCAGCCCCAGATCGACAGGTAGGAGTCTGGGCTCTGAGGGGCAGGTGACCCACTCTGGGGACACTGCCCTCCATGGAGTGACTTTTGCCGGTCTCTGCGGGGCTTGCCCTGAGACCTCATCCGTACAGTGTAGCAGTGGCTCAGGGACCAGGAGACCCCTCCAGTCTTTCCTGTGGGTGGAAGGAGAGACCCAGCCGGGCTCAGAGGGGTCTGTGTGCCCCCAACCCTGCGTCCTCGGGGACTCACACCGGCAGGCAGTGTGCTGGATGTCCCTCCACCCACCCTGTTGTGGACGGAGCTGAACCCCCTCCGAATGCATGTGTTGACGCCCTGACCCCAAATGGGACTGTGTTTGGGGACTTTAAGGCAATGATAGAAATTAAATGAAGTCATCGGGGTGGGGCCCTGATTCAACAGAACTTGTGTTCCTTTAAGAGGAGGAGACACCACAAGCCGTCTCTCCTCCCGGTCCTCTCCCCGCTTTCTGCGTGTACCCAGAGGAAAAGCACCTGAAGACACAGCAGAAGGCAGCCGTCGGCAAGCCAGGGAAAGAGCCCTCGTCCGCACCTGGATCTCGGACTTCAGCCTCCAGAACTGTGGGGAAGATGGATTTCTGTTTCCGGCCACCTGGTTCATGACCTTTTCTGGGGCCAGTCTGTGGGGTGGAATTGTATGCATCCACTTGACTGGGCTAAGGGGTGCCCAGATAGCTGGTGGGAGGAGATTTCCAAGGGCGGCGGTGAGGGCATTTCTGGAGGAGATTAGCATCAATCCACAGACTGAGCCACCCTCCCCACGGGGTGACATCCTCCCATCCACAGAGGGCCTGAGGAGAACCCCAAGGTGAGTCTCTCCCCCTTGCTTGAGCTGGGCCGTCTGTCTTCTGCCCTTGACACCAGCGCTTCTGGCTCTCGGGCCTTTGGACTCAGATTGGGACTTACACATTGGCTCTGGGGGGGCTCAAGCCTCGGCGTAGGCAGCTGGCATCACCAGCCCCCTGGACTCCCCATCTCCCGCAGGTGGAAGGTCGCAGGTGGAAGGTCGCAGGTGGAAGGTCACAACTTCTCTGCCTTCACCGTCGCACACGCCAAGCCCTCTGTGCTGCTTCTCTGGTCCCTCTTGGTTCCTGACTAAGGCACAGCTGGGCATCGGTGGGGTCCTCTGAGCAGGGGCTTCCAAGAATCAGCTGAGATGCAAATTCAGTCAGGGTGACACCCGTGGGTGACCGCGGGGAGAGGGGCAGGAGCGGGCAGAGTCTCCAGCCGACGGTGACAGTCTGACTCTTGTGCAGACAGAGGGATTCTCCGTGGCTGCCACGCCCTGGTCTTACTCCGCCCTGTTCCCTGCCCAGGAGGGGACACCTGAGGCCCGCGGATGGCTCCCTGGTCCTTTGCGTCAAGAGGGGGGTGGAAGAAGGGGAGAGAGAGGTGGGGGAGGCCCTCCTCCCTCCCTGGGCATTTGTCCCTGCCCGAGGCCACCTCTCTGTGGACCGGACCCCTCTCGCTGTTCCGGTCATGGCTCCTCCCCTTTTCTGTCCCGCGGGCTTGACAGGAACGGCACTGTGTCCCCTCCACATGTGGAAGCCCTAACGCCGGTGGGTGGCATTGAGAGGTGGGGTCTGCGAGAGGGGCTGCGAGAGGGTGAGATGAGGTCCTGAGCGTGGGAGCCCTCGGGTGGGATCAGTGTCCCCGTCAGGAGAGACGTCACCAGACGGGGTGGCGCACACCTGCGCGGGAGGCTGGAGAGGGAGGATCCCCTGAGCCCAGGCGTGGAGTCCAGCCTGGGCCACACAGTGAGACTGTATCAAAAAGAAAAGCCACTGGAGCGTCTACTCTGTCTCTTTCCTCTCTGTGGGGACACGGTCGGGGAGGCTGCCCCCAGGCCAGGAGAGCCTCGCCAGCAAACCGGGTCTCCAGTTCCTCCTGGCGGACTCCCCGGTCTCCACCCCGCCAGGACAAAGCTCTGTCGTGGGATCCAGGGCGGGTGGCATTCTGTCATGGAAGCTGACCCCGTTCCTCAGCCCGGGGTGTGTCACCTCGTCCCTTCTCTGAGCTTCTGTTCACAGCCGGTTGAGCCCATGGCTTTGGTCCATCATGGTGGGAGCCCTGGGTGGAGGGGACACTCACAGTGTCCAGGAAGCAAAGAGCAAGAGGAAGGGGCTGGGGTCCCATATCCCCTTCAGAGGCACTCCCCCAGGACCTAGCTTCCTTCCACCGGATCCCTCTCCTTAGAGTGACCGTCCCTCCCTCTCCTTAGAGTGACCGTCCCCTCCCAAGAGTACCAAGCGGAGGACCAAGCCTGGAACACAGGAGCCTCTGGGGATGCCCGAGATCTAAGCCATGACAGGCTCCCACCAGCCAGACGTGCCCTACGTGAGCCTCAGCGTCGTGTCCAGGTGGCCACGGGTGGACACCACTCTACAGAGGGGAGAATGGAAGCTCAGAGAGAAGTGAGTAGCCACCCTGGACGACGCGGCTGGGCGCTGGCTCGGCTCCTGAGCACAAGCGATGTCCTGGGGGGGTGGAGCGGGTGGCGGGCAGCTCAGTGGTTAGGCCCGTGGACTCCAGGGACAAAGCTGGTCAGGGCCCTCGGCTGCCTGTGAGTGGAGTCTTCACCTCCGGGAGCCTCAGTGTCCCCACTCACGAAGGGAGGCGCGGAAGGAATGACCCGGTCACAGGTGGTTACCGCAGAGTGTGCCCAGGCTCCTGGCTCCCAGGGACGGTCACTTGGACAAACCTCCATCTTGGTTGTCCCAGCAGTGGGCGGGACGGGCTCCACTCTGTGGGCGGTGGAGGGTCAGCTTGCCCCTGGGGAAGAGAATCCCAGGCAGGGGGCGGTGTGTGCCATGTCCTTGGAACGACAGGAAGACGGGGACGTCTTCTGCTCCTCCCCCCACCTCTTTATTTTGAGCCCAAATTAGAAAAGGGACGACTCTGGCCCGGGACGTCCCCAGCGTGAAGCTCAGTGATGTCAAATCCCCGGCTTGGGCTTGGCCGAGGCCACCCACCGTGGGAGGCCTTGCGGGGACTGGCCAACCGTCCTGCCCGCCTTTTAAAAAGACAGACGGAGCCCTCGGTCCTGGAGGGAGGCCGTTCTGATGGCAGGCAGGTAGGTGTCAGGTGCCATCAGAGGGTGACAGGGGAAGGTCACAAAGAAGGCAAGAGGCAGAGGCTGCTGTTTTAGGAAAGCCCTGCTGCCCCTGCTGCCCCTGACCCAGCCCCCAGCCGGACCCCCCATCTCTGCCACTGCGAGCCTATGGCGCCTCATCCGTCACCGGAAATTGGCTTTGTCACCTGCTTTGGGAAACCTCTTTGCTGTTCCCATGATGCATGTGGCAGCGACTTGGAGGTCCCCTGTGCTCTTGGGAGCCCAGTGGTCACCGTGGTCTCCACTGCCCCATCCCAGCGCGACCCGCACTGAGAGGGCCTGAGCCTGGGGGGGGGGTGCGTGCCGGGGCGGCCCCCACTCCCGCCTCGCCTGCCCCAGTGGGGACGAGGCTTGTGACCCGCTCCCAGTGGCCGGGGAGGCCACCAGGAACACGTCCTGTGGTCCGGCCTGTCCATCTGCTCACGCCAGTCTCTCCTGAAGGAGGCTCTGGGAAGAATTTTGAAACACACAAGGACAAGGCCACCTCTCCCTTGCTCCTCCTCCCGCCAGTGTGGACTCAGCCTAGATCTTTCTCAGACCAGCCCCTTGTCCCCTGCCGTCAGCCCAGACCCACGAGGGCTGGAGTCCTCCTAGCTGTGCCAGACTCCGGGGACCCCACGGACAACCACCCCCTGCAGGATGGGCAAGCCCCCTCCCTCGGCCCCTCAAGGGCCACCCCCCGCCGCCCGCTCCGGAGCCAGCAGCCGCGGCTCACAGTTCATGGATCGGCCTTGGGGTGGTGGTGGAGAGCCCTGAAGCTCGCGAAGACCTGGATTCTTTTTTTAGATGAAGTTTCCTGGCCCCTCTTTCCCTCCAGCCCTCCCCGCTCTCTGAACGCCGTATTTATTTGAGTTAAGAAAATAATGAGGTCCCCGAGGTCGTACACAACACATCAGCTCTCTAATCAAAGGACGGCTGCGGGATTAAAAATATAGAGGCATCTGTGCGCGTGGGTGCGCCAGCCGCCGGCCACGCTCCCCCAGCCTCACCCGGGGCCTGCCAGGCTGGCGGGGGGCCGCGGGCAGAATCCGTGGTTTTCCAGCAACATCTCTGGGGTGGAGCGCGGCACTGAATCGTCCTCCCCCGGGGACCGGGGACGGGGTGCCGACCCCCTGAAGGTGTCCCAGGATGGCGTCAAGAAGGACTGAGAGGCTGGGTGGCCTTAGACTGCACGTCTGGGGTCCTGGGAGAACGGGGACTCTCGGTGGGGTGACCAGGTTGAGTGCAGAGGGCGAGGAGGGTGTCCGGGGGAGGGATTCCCCAGGAATGCCCCCAGCCGGAGACCCCACTATTAAAAACCAAGGGAGGTGCCTTCAACGGTGACCCCGGCAGGTCAGTAAAAAGCCCCGGGGAGAAGTGGGCACCTGTCGTCCCAGCCACTCAGGGGGCCCAGGCAGAAGGAGCCCTGGGCCCAGGAGATCCAGGCCAGCCGGCCACACAGCGAGACCCTGCATCAAGGAGAAGAGGCGCCCAGGAGGCTGAGGCAGGAGGACCGCGAGTTCCAGCCTCAGCAACTTGGTGAGGCCCTAAGCAACTCAGGGAGACCCTGTCTGGGGAGGTGAAAAGGAAAAGCAAAATCATGTCCACTGGGAACCTCAGAACGGGACCTCTGCGGGCAGCTCCGTCTCGGCAGACACCATCAGTCAGGGACTGAGGAGGAAATCCTGGAGGAGGTTCTAGGTCCAAGGACTGGAGTCTGGATAAGAGAAAGGAGAGAGAGAGTCGGACAGAAGCAGGACAGCCACACGGAGACAGAAGCACAGTTGGGCCACGTGGCCACAAGCCAAGGGACGTCACCAGGCGTCTCGGAAACCGGAAGAATCCTCCCCTAGAGCCTCAGGAGGGAGCGTGGCCCTGGTGTCGCACCCCTTGTGGGGTTCGGGCCTCTCCTCTTCAGTGGGAGAACTCATTTCTTCTGTTTTAAGCCACCAGGTTCGCAGTCTTTTGTTACAGCAGCCCCAAGGAACTCATGCATCCCATCAGTTCCTGCCTCAAAGTGCCCCCAAGGACCCTGTGCACTTGGAATCAAATCCCAACCCTGCTGTGGCCCTAGGTCCGCGCAGGCGTCTGCCCTCTCCCCTGCTGTTGACATGCCAGCTTCCCGCCGCCTGCTGAACACCTGCCTCTTAGCCTCTGCATGTGCTGTTCCACCCACCAGAGACCTTTCCGCCATCTCTCCACTAGGTCCCTGCCCCAGTCCTGGTGGCTCTCTTCCCTGGCGTCTGCTCCACACAGGTGGGGCTTGCTTTCCAAAATGGCCTTTGGGCTGGTTTTGCTGTTTTCGTGCTGGGGAGGGAACCCAGAGTGCTGGGCAGGCTGCGCCCCCGAGGGGCAGGGACTCTCATCTTGGCCGTGTGGAGCCCCTGTGCCCGGGGCAGAGGTCACCTGAGCCAACCTGAATGGCCCTGTGAACGGATCCTCAGCAGAGAGCCTCAGCCGTCCCTGGGTGGCCGTGGGTGCTGGCATTGGGGGCTGGGCCCAGAGGGGCGGGGCCTCTAGGTGGGCCTGCAGGGAAGCAGAGAGAGCCGGCCTCCTTGGGTGAGCGAGGCGCCGCAGGGCCAGGAGGGGCCGGGAAGCCCGCTGCCCCCTCCCCCAGCCTCCCCTGCCCAGGGCCTGGGCTGCGTGGCAGCAGGTGACATTTATAGAGTCTTAGGGCAGCTTTGGTGGAGGGGAGGGGGGAGGGGGGAAAAGCCACTGGTGTTTGGAGAACACGTGAGCGTGTGCGTGTGTGTGTGCGTGTGTGGGGGGGGTGGGCTGCATGTGTGTGTGTGCGTGTGTGTGTGCGTGTGTGTGGGAGGGAGGGGGCTGCGTGTGTGTGTGAGAGAGGGGGGCTGCGTGTGTGTGTGTGTGCGTGTGTGTGCATGTGTGTGTGTGGGAGGGAGGGGGGCTGCGTGTGTGTGTGTGTGTGTGTGTGTGCATGTGAGTTCGAGCCTGGGTGGTTGTGTGAAGGGCTATCGTGGGGAGACTGAGTGTGTGCCTGTGTGTGGGAGGGAGGGGGGCTGCGTGTGTGTGTGTGTGCGTGTGTGTGTGTGTGTGTGCCTGTGTGTGGGAGGGAGGGGGGCTGCGTGTGTGTGTGTGTGCGTGTGAGCGCGTGTGTGTGTGCATGTGAGTTCGAGCCTGGGAGGTTGTGTGAAGGGAGATCACGGGGAGACCGTGCGCGTGCCCTAGGGACAGGGACACCCGTCTGCTCGGAACTTGCCCGTCCCCACTCCCCTTCCTGCTGGGGCTGCCCCTCTCTCCCCCCAGGAGCTTACCCCCTTTTAAAACTGTTTCTGGATTTTGACTCCAGGCCGAGGTTCCTGGGCCTGTGGGGCTGGACCTGGTGCCGCCTCCTCCACCAGGAAGGCCAGAGGCCCCGGCCACCCAGGAGTCCTCTGCGCGTCCAAGGGTCATGGCTGACCTCGCTGCCCAGGGCCAGGATGGGAGGGAGAAGCTGGGGGGCCGCTCCAGGAGACCCCCCTTAACATACAGTGGAAGGGGCGGTTGGGGGGATCACGTGGTGGGGCGAGAGGGCACTGAAGACCCTCTGTCCCTCTGCCCGTGACAGTCCCAGGGTCGGGGGAGGCTTAGGTACCCCTGAGGTCTGGCCCCCACCCTGGCGCTGCTGCCCTGTGCAAGGGCTGGAGGAGAGCGGGCGGCAGGAGGAGGCCGAGCCAGAGCTCCCCTGACCTCGGGGGCCAGGCCCTTCTCGGTGACAGAGGCCGTCCTCTGCCCTGCAGGGAGGGGGCAGCTCCCTGGCCTCCACCCACCCTCGAGGGGTGACACCCAAGTTCTCCAGACATTGCCAGATTGTCCCCCTCCCCCCCGGGATGGGACGGACTCACCCACGAAAACCTCTGGGCTGGAGGGACAGAGGGACCTGAAACAGGGGGACCTGCCCCCCATATCTTCCAGACCCTGGGGCTTCCTCTCCGCCACCTTCTCTCCCAAAGCCCCGGGGACAGGAGGGTCCTGGGCGGCAGAGGTAGAGCGGGGCTGCGGGGAGACCGGGGGCTCGGGACTATGGGGGGGCTCCCGTGCCCGGTGCCCAGCGGCAGAGGAGGAGTCGCCACCCGCCTCTCCCTCATCAGCGCTGCCCGAGGCTGCAGATCAGGAATCAGCCAAGGGCAGGAAGGAGGGCTTCCAGGCGGAGGAGGCGCGGGAGGGGGCCGCAGGGCCGCAGATGGATGGGGGGACCGGCAGAGCCTGGAGGCAGAGTCGTGGTGGAGACAGTGTCCGTGTTTTAGGTCATTTATGTTTAACCGCTCGCTGGTCAGCGGCCTGCATGATGGGAAAATACGAACAACGGGGCCACCCGGTCCAGCTGACCACGGCTGATGACCACTGTGGCACCCGCCGCTGGTGCCGCCACCCGAGGACAGTTCTCTAGGTAGTCCTGGGCCAACCCAGTTCTCCCTCCTCTCTCCCTCGTAATTCTCAGGAACGACCATAGAATGTTCTGGATGCAAAATCCCAAGACAAGAAGGAACTGGCCAGAACAGCCTGAATTCTGCTCCAGTTCCCCTGGAAACAGGATGTCCTTCGACTAGCTAGCCCAGGGATTCATTTTGTCACATGGCTCTGGGGTATAAACCAGGACAGGCTACTTCTCAGGGTCCCACAACGGCCTGGCACGAGGGGGGACATGCAGATGCGACTTGAGGCAGCCTGGGCAGCTTTCCTGAGTCTGGAAGGGACTGGCTCAGCAGTGTCAGTCCATTTTTCATGACTATAACAAAATACCTCAGGCAGAGTAACTTTACCAAGAAAAGAGGTTTATTCAGTTTGTAATTCTGGAAGTTCAAGAGCATGGTGCAGGGCTGACCTGGCTTCACAACTGGCAGAACACATGAGAGGTGAGACAGGAAGCCAGAGAGCGACTCAGAGGACACGCTGGCTTTTATAAGGGGTTCTCCAGAGGATTCACGCAGGTTCCCAGGAGAATCACCTTCATCCCCCATGACCTAGGGACCTCTCCTTAGGCCCCGCCTCTTAAAGACCCACCACCTTTCACGTCACTACACCAGGACTAGCCTTCCCACCTATGAATGCCCGGGGGACAAACCATAGAACCTCAACCTCTTGTCCCTTGCTGCCCGTCGACAGCAGCTCAACCTGCTTCCCAAAGCTGTTGAGTATTGATCGCCTCACAGGCCTGAGCAAGTGACCAGCGCAGGGTGAGCCTTCTGTGTCTCTGCTGCCGGACACCCCCCTTCACCCCCCAGTGCCACTCCTCCTTCTCCTGTTCTTTCTTTTTGACTTTCTTGTTCCCTCTGCAGTGCTGGGGATTGGACCCAGAGCCTTTCACACGCCAGACAAGGGCTTCCACCCCGGAGCCACGTCCCCAGCCCCCCAACTCCTGTTCCTGATCAGACGCCTTCTCCACCCGGGCTCTCTCAAGTCCCTCTTCTCCTCTAGAGCCAAGAGGATCCGTTTTGATTTCTAATTACTTGTCGGTTATGGTTTGGATCTTTTTATTTATTTTTTCCTCCGCATTGGGAATTAAACCACGGGGCTCTTGACCGCTGAGCTGCGCCCCCAGCCCCTTTTATTTGTTGATTTTTTTTTGTTTGGGGACAGGGTCTTGATATGTTACTGAGGCTGGCCTCCAACGTGTGATCCTTCTGCCTCGGCCTCCCCAGTTCCACCACGCCTGGGTGGCTTGGACCTTCTGTTGTTGTTGTTTTTAGTTAGACACGACGGTAGAGTGTATTTTGACATATTCATACAGACATGGAGGACATCTTATTCGAATTAGGATCCCGGTCCTGTGGTTACACACGATGTGGAGATCTGCTGTGGTGTATTCATATGCGAGCACAGGAAAGTGATGTCTGGTTCACTCCCCTGTTTTTCCTCTTGCCATCCCTCTGCCCTTCCCTTCACCCCGCTGCGTCTAATCCAGGGAACTTCTATCCCCCCCCCTTATGGTGAGTTAGCCTCTGCATCTCAGAGAGAACATTCAGCCTTTGGTTTTGGGGGGATTGGCTTATTTCATTCAGCATGACAGTCTCCAGTTCCATGCATTTACCAGCAAATGCCGTAAATTTACTCCTTCACGGCTGAATAATATTCCATCGTGTACACAGATCACCTTTTCTTTACTCGTTCATTTGTTGGGGGCACCTAGGTTGGTTCCAGAGCTTAGACCCTGTGAATCGCGCTTCTTTCCACATTGCTATGGCTGCGTCGCTGCAGAAGGCTGACGTTGAGTCCTTGGTGCTGAGGAGTGGGATGGCTGGGTCACATGGTGGTTCCACTCCAGGTTTTCGGAGGAACCTCCACCCTGATCTCCAGGGTAGTTGCACCGGTTGGCAGTCCCACAGGCAATGGGTGACGGTGCCTCCCCCATCCCGCCAAGGTTCAGGATCACTGGGATCTTGTTGCCACCTGACTGGCAGGAGACGGGATCTCAGTGCAGTTCTATCTGTCCATCGTGGCTGTAGATGGCTGCAAACCTTGGTTTTATTTATCTTTCTGTGGTGCTGAGGGTCGAACCCAGGGCCTCGCCCGTGCCAGGTGAGCGCCCAGCCCCAGCCCCGGGTGTAGTTTTGACTCACCTCACGTTTCCCTAATTGCTAGCGAGGGTGGACCCTCCTCATAGACCTGTTGACCACTGGAACTTCGCCTTCTGTGAGCGTCTGCCCGGTTCCCTGCCCATTCACTGCCTGGGCTCTCTGTGGGGTTGGGGTGACGTTTTGGGGTCTTGGTCTGTCCCGGAGACTCGGGCTCTATCTGAGGTGCAGGTGGCACAGATTTCCTCCCAGTCCGCGGGGCGGCTTGGGTCTTCACAGGGTGTGTGCTGAGCCTGGTCCCCGCTGATGGCGCCAGTGGTGGGCGGGGCCTAATAGGAGGAAGCGTGCCCTGGGAGGGGACCTGGGGACCCGGCCACTTCCTCTTTCTCTCTGTGCTTCTTGGCCACAAGGACAAGGAGCAGCCTTGTTCTGTGGCACTTCCCTGCCAGGTCCTTCCTCGCCACAGGCCCCAAAGCCACACGGCCGGTGACAGGCTGGGGACCTCTGTCACCAACCGCTGATGAAAGTTGACATTCTCGGGTCCTTTTCACCCACTGGGACGCCAGCGACACACGGTCGGATGGTCAGAGGCAGATCCACAGAGTCACAGGTTTAAGGACACAAAGAGGTGTCCTCTGCAAGGTCTCTGTCATGCAGGGCCGTCGGCCTGTGTGGCAAACCCCGGACAGACAGCTGTCTTTCTGCAGATGATTGACAATATGAACCTGCTTTCCTGTGTGTAGATTCCCTGCTTTTTAAAAACCCCACCCTCTAATCTGCACAGAGAGAGCCTTTCAAAGGACAAATCGGTGGCGAGTGTCTGCGAGGCCCTGCCTCCCATGTCCAGGGCCACATTTGGAAAATGGGGGGGGGGGAGAGAGAGAGAGAGAGAGAGAACTGGGTCATGCTGATGGGTTCTGCTCAAAATTCTCCTAAGCCTCGATCTGGGCATCTTTGGCAGCCACTTCTCCATGGCTTATGACTGATTGTCACAGTGCAGGGCCTCACCTGGCCCTGCCCCATCTCCATTTGCCCTAGGCACCCCCAGGCACTGTGACAACCCCCAGCTCTGGGGCAACTGTCGCCCCTGCCTCCTGTTTCTGGCCTCCTCTCCTCTGGTCTCTTCCACTCTGGCCTTTCTGCTGTCACACCCCAGGCCTGCGCCTGCCCCGGGGCCTTTGCATGGCCTGAGGACTCCCTCTGCCTAGAATTCTCTTCCTCACACACCCACACAGCTCACTTCGTCCTGATCTCTTCTCAAAAGTCGCGGCTGAGAGCAAGTTCCGTTGACCACGCGTTGAAATGAATCCCCCTCGCCTACCACTACCCACCGCTGTGTCACGAGTTACCCCCAAACTGAGCATCTCAAAACCACGAGCTGTTCTTATCTCACCGTTTCCGAATCAGGAATCTGAGAGTGGCCGAGCTGAGCGATCTTTAGCTCAGGGTCCCTTGTGAAGTCGCAGCTGGGATGTGGCTGGGGACTGCAGCCAGCCAAAGGCTGCAATGGGCCTGGAAGAGCCTCTTCCAAGATGGCGCTCCCGGGGGAGGCCTGGCCAGGGCTAAGCAGGTGCCCTGAGCTACACGGAGCCACCACCCCAGACACCCATTCATCTTTTCTTTCTTCCTCCGCGCTCCCCCCCAGCACTGGTTGGATCCGGCCTCACACATGCGTGTTAGTCAGCTGTCCAGAGCTGTGACAAAATACCTGAGGAAATCAGCTCAAGCCCAGTGTCTGGGCCTTTGGCCAAGCAGGACATTCCGTCAGGGTTGCAGGGTGGAGCAGAGCTGCCTCCTAGTGGCCAGGAAGGGGAGAGGAAGGGGCAGGTCAGGCCTCAAGGGACTTCCTTCTTCCCCTCAGGCCCCGCCTCCTAAAAGTTTCCACCCCCTCCAACAGCACCACCACCTTAGGACCCGGCCTTTAACACCCCAGCCCCCGGGAGCATTCTGGATCCCGACCAGAACGTGAGGTGAATGCTCTGCCCCTGAACTACGCCCCAGCCCCATCCCTCCATCTCCTGAAAGGAAGAACATTGAGGAACGTGTGCATATTTCACTCCCACGGTGCCCTGCTTTAGTTTCCCTCTCTCCCAAGGCTCCCTGTTTGGGTCTGTTTCCATTACTATCACAGAATACTGGGGGCTGGGTGACTGTATGAAGAAGAGAGGTTTACTTCGTTCCTGGTTCTGCAAGTTCCAGGGCTCACATGTGATGATGGCCTTTTTAGGGGCCGAGTCCTGAGGCAGCACAGGCCGTCCCCCGGCAGGAAGCGGGAGCACAGGTTCTGGTCTCTTCCTCTCCTTCTAAAGCCGCAGGATTCAATCACCCTGATGCCTTGTCTGATCCACCTCCCAAAGGCCCCCCTTCTCAGCCCCCGGGTCACATTAGACTTCCCCCCTCTTTCTCTTACATTTTATTTCTGGTCTTTGAGAGGGTCTCCCTGGGGTACCACCGGCGGCCCCTGAACTCCTGGGCTCAAGCTTCTTCCCACCTCGGCCTCCCGGGCCCCTGAGGTCAACACGGGGACTCGGGGACTCCCGGGGCCACATTACATCACCTCCAAGCCACAGCGGCACCTAGAACTGTGTGCTCCTGCCGTAGGCGCCCCTGGACCGGGAGTGACCTATCGGGAAGCCAGCCCGCCCCAGGACAGGGACCGCCAAGGACCGCGGGTCTCCCCTGCCTCTGGGGCCTGTCTCCCCTCCTGCGGGCATGCGCGGCCCTGGGAAGGGACGCTCGGCCTTCTTTGTCCCCAGCACAGAGCCGAGGCCTCCCAACCAGGTTCAGTTTGGGTTCTTCAGCACCAGGGTCCAAGGCAGGAAGTCAGGGGTGTCATCTAGGAGGTGACCCCAGAAGACCCCAGGGACAGGGAAGAAGGGGAGGCGGTCAAGGCAGGGTGTGTGTCCGCAGTTTACCAAGGTCAACCCCCGGCGACAGCTGTGGCCCGTGGGGAGCCCTGGAGGGGCACCCACCCAGGCGGTGAGGGGGGCCCCCGCACCAGCTCCTGCCGGGTTGGGGGCTGCCCCAGAGCAGGCAGGTTCGTCCCCTGGTCCCTCCAGGCTGCCACGCTCAGGGCAGAGCAGGCTTCAAAAGCTTCAAGAAAGCCCTGGGCCCAGGGCTCGGTGACCCTGGCTGTAGACCTGGACAGGAGCCTGGAGATGGGGAGGCTGGAGGGCGGACAGGGGAGCACCAACCGCTCCGCCACCAACCATCAGCTGAATAATTGAATAAAACATTTTCGATGGCTCCTCACAGCCCGAAGGACCAAATCCACCTTCCTAATGGACGCGTGCAACACCCATCAGGCCACTAACTCGAGCCACGGGCAGGAAAGAAGAGGGCGAAGGCAGGCGAGTGGGGAGACGAGTCCTCTTGGAGTTCTCATTTTCTCTTTTTAAATCGAGGTGCAAGTTTGGCTAGATCTTGCTGGATGATCAGTGAGCATCATGCGCCTGATGATGAAATGATAAAATAATCCACCCTCTTTGAGGGTGTTGGGAGCCAGTAGGGAGTAGTGTGGGGGGTGTGGAGACCGAAATGCACATTCTCGGTATGCCCCGGTCAATGAATGCCTGTGACGATGGAGGCCCAGTGTGAGCAGATTTTCTAATTTTTCAAGAAATGTCAGAAACCTGGGTGTCTTCGTCAGCTTCGTGTTACTACAATGAAATACTAGGGGCAACCAACTTATAAAGAAAAAAGGTTTATTTAGCTGACGGTTTTGCAGGTTCAAAGGCATAGCACCTGCCTCTGTTCTGGTGAGGAGAGTAGATGTTGGGCCATCATGGTGGGAAAACGAGGAGGAGAGAGAGAGATTCCATCCCAGTCCAGGAGCAGAGACAGAGGACAGATGGGGTCCCACAATCCCTTTTGAGAACAGTGACCTACCTTCCTCCCACTGCCCCCACCTCCTAAGGTTTCCATCCACCACTTCCCAGCAGCACTGCTGCAAGCCTCCAGCCAGGGACCTCGGGAGCCACACCAAAGCCACTAAGTCATAGCACTGGACTTTTATTTAAATGTCATTCATCAACCCAAAACATTCTCCTAACAAAGCCCATCTGAGGACTGGCTTGACAGTTGGCACCTCTGCTCCTCCCACCAGGCAGGGTGGTTGCCCAAACCTGACCTGCTCTTCCCAAGCCCCCACGGCTTCACCCGGGCGGTCCCTTCTGCTCCGCTTGCCCTCCCACCCTGGCGGAAAACTCCTACTCATTCTGCAAAACCCTGCTCAGAAATAGCCTGGACCACAGCTCCTCGGGCACCCCAAGGGCGTCTTCTGATGGAGTTAGTTTTTTGAAGAGATCTATGTGTCTCTTTTTCTCTGCAATCACTGACCTCCGTGGGGACCAGAAAACAACGGGGGCGGTGCATCTCTGGGGGTCCACAATTTGTGAAGGGAAAAGAAAGGATATCTGTTCAGATGCTGGGCGGCTGCAGGGCAGCTCTGAGCAGGACTGTGTCAAGGACAGGCGGGGGCGAGGGAGCTGGCTCAGTGTGCCCTCCTGGGATGGAGAAGACAGTTCTCCTGACTCCCCGCCCCTCCCACCTTGTTGCTACAGAAGTGGGGAAGAAGTTAAAGTGGGAATCCCACTTCAGGCTCCCCCTAAATAGACTCGGAGATAAGGATTCTGGTGCAAGGAGTTGGATCTCTGAGGCGTTTCCAGAAACCAGGGGAGTGAGGGGGAGGGGAGGGGAGGGGAGGGGAGTGAGGGGGAGGGGAGTGAGAGGGAGGGGAGGGGAGCAGCCGCGAAAAGGGCTCAATCCCACTGGTGACCACTGGAGGCAGCAGAGAGTCATCCCACCCAAAGGGGAGGGAGCTGGGGTATTTAGCCTCCAAAATTCTCTTTTTGTGACAACGTTCCTAGGGTGTCAGCTCCCACAACTTCTTGCCTGAAGGCTCTGCATACTTGTGCAAAAGCCTCAGACAGACAGACCCAGGGGTGTATGGGAACCCCAAGGTGGACCCAGGGGTTTGCAGCTACTGATAATAGGAAACAGAGACAGAGGAGTTGGAAGCTGAACAAACGTGTGGGTTAGTCTGATGTGTCAACTTGGCTGGGCTGTGGTGTCCAGATTGTGGGTCAAGCCTTCTGGATGTTTCTGCGAAGGTGTTCTAGTGGATGAGATTAACGCTGAATTTGGTGCATTTTATTTATTTTATTTTTTTTAAGAGAGAGAATTTTTTAATATTTATTTTTCAGTTTTCGGTGAACACATCATCTTTATTTTATTTTATGTGGTGCTGAGGATCAAACCCAGTGCCCCGTGCGTGCCACGTGGGCACGTTACCGCTTGAGCCACATGCCCAGCCCTTGGCGCATTTTAGAGGCATCAGTTGCGTAGATTTCTCTCCATGGGGCGGGTGGGCCCCCTCCAATGCGAGGAAGCCTTAACAGAACAAAGTAACCTTCCCCAAGCAAGAAGGCGTGCCCCTTGAACCCCAACTGGAACTCTACTCTGGGCCCCCCAGGCCCACCCTGCAGAGCTGGGATTTACCAAGCCTCTGCCATTGCACCTTCTCCTCAGCCAGTCACGGTGGCACGCGCCTGTAATCCCAGCTACTCAGAGACCGAGGCCAGAGGATCACAAGTTCAAGGTCAGCCTGGGAAATTTAGCAAAGCCCTATCTCAAAATAAAAACAGAAGAGGTTGGGGTGTAGCTCCGTGTTAGAACACATTCCAGTAACACACACACACACACACACACACACACACACACACACACGCACACTCGGGCACACACACAAATCTAAAAATCCCCCTCCCCCAGATACAGATGGTCCCTGATTTTGCTCTTACAACGGTTCCACTTATTACAATGATGGTGAAACATACCTGTATAACCATTGTTTATCATAGTACAATATTCCATAAATTACAGGAGGTATTCTAGCTTTATTATAAAATAGACCTTAACAGATGGTTTTGCTCACCGTAGGCTGATGTGAGCCTTCTGAGCACATTTAAGTCAGGCTTGGCTAAGCTATGATGATCGGCGGGATACGTGTATAGTCGATGCATTTTCAAATTATACTTTCAGCTGGGTTTATCAGGATAGAACTCCACTGTAAGTAGAAGAGTGTGTGTGTGTGTGTGTGTGTGTGTGTGTCTTGAGGTATTTCTCTGGAAACCCAGACTCGTAGAGCAGAACTTCACAAGTTGTCTCTCCAGCCTGCTTTACCATTGGTCCCACTTGTCAGAAGGGAAAACCGAGGTCCAGGGATAGAAACGCTGCTCAGGGCCTCTTGAGTCCTGGGACAATTTCTGTCCTATCTCACAGCCTCCCGCAGGTCTTCCATTGCAGAAAGCAGACGGGTCTCAATCGCAAGGGGCCAGAGAAAGATGGGCTTAGCTCCTCTCTCCCTGTCTGCAAGGCTGGAAGAGCCATACCGCCCCACGCTCTCGGTACCACCAAGTGCATGAGTCAGCTCTCCATCACTGTAACAAATGCCTGAGACAATCAACGTATAAAGAGGGAAGGTTTGTTGTGGCTCACAGTTTGGAGGTGTCAGTCTATGATTGGGTGGGCCCTGGGTTGTGGTGGGGCAGCATATTATGGGGCCAGTGTACAGTGTAGCAAGTCCATTTTCCATAGTGCTGGGTTGTAGAGAGAGAGGGGAGCGGCTAGGGGCTGGGGTCTCACACTCCCCTGTGGAGGCACACCCCCAGCAACCTAAAGACCTCCCCCTAGGCCCCGCCTCTTAAAGGGCCCACCACCTCCTGACAGGACCAAGCCTTCAACACAGGAGCCTCTGGAGGACAGTCAAGATCCGAACCAAAGTCACAGAGTCTCTAGGAGAAAACAACCCTTTGTTTCTACATCCTCAATCTCTCCAGTCACTCCAAAGGTCTCCAAGGGCACTGCTCCCGTGACCTCACAGCCTCTGAAGCGTCCTAATCCAGTGTTTTAGCGGCTCTGCTGTCGGGCCACTTGATACTCAGCCGTTAATGTGTGGTCACTGGTGTGTTTCCCAGTCCTGGTTGTGGGAGAACGTGGCCTTTGTGAGTGGACTGGGCTGTTTAAACCAACTACGTCCAAGAGACAAATAAAGTTAAAAAGGGTGTGGGGGAGGGGTGCCCCATGGCACCCGGGGACTGCGCCTCTGAATGTCCTCCACCCGGCATCCTGGTATCAGTGGCTTTACAGGCACAGTCTCACTAAGTTGCGTCCTCCACCATGTGATGCTGCAGATGGAGGCCATCGCTTGGGTCTTGAGCCCAGTGAACTTCTGTTCTTTACAAATCACCTGTTGGTGGCAGTTTGTTATAGCAACAGAAGACAGACTAAGACACTTTCATTCTGTTTATGGAAGTAACGCCCGCATGGAACGTGGAACCCCGGCTCCTTGTATTTCATCCTGCTGGCCTTGCCTGCTGTGTGCTTGGCAAGGTGTAGTGGAGATGAGAGACGAAACTTCAAGAGACCCCTGGGCTGCCTCCCCCCACGCCCATTTCCTCGCCTAACTCTGCAATCCACTTCTGTCGGATGTGAGTGAAGGTGCTGTCTGCTGCCTTCTGGCGTCTTGAACGGCTGGCCCCACCCTTTTGCTCTCTCTCCCTTCCTGTCATCTGCTGGCTGGACACAGAGTCTCACAGGAGGCCCTGAGGTACTGGAAGGTGAAGCCATATACAGAGGGAGCCAGGATTTCTAGGAGTAGCCATCACATGCTGAGTGAGAAAGAAGTATTTACTTAGCGTGTTAATTGTGGGCATTCGGGGAATGCTTGTTACAGCTACCAGCATGTCCTTATTCTGACTAGCACAATATTTTTTCTTGCTGAATCCTTAAAACATCCTTGTGAGTTAGGTGCCATGATTAGCCCCAATCCACAGATGAGGAAACCAAGACACAGTGAGGGTTGAGCACTCACTAAGGGGAAAAATATAGACCATCCCACTCAGATCGTCCACCTCAGGGCCCACTCTGACCATCACAGTCACTCATGAGAAGAGGAAACTTAGATCAATGAAACTTCCCCTCACTGGGAATTGAGGTCTCCCTGCTGTGATGAATTTCGGGTTAATGTCAGGGGAAAGGGTGCTCTGTAGCTCGGTGGTGAAGCCAATGGTCTGGGTTCAAATCCTGCCTGGCTGTGTGACCTCGGGTGAGTGGTTCAACCTCTCTGCACCTCCATTTCTACATCTATACGATGAGCAGGATGATTCTATCTTTTTATAGGACTATTTTGGAGGATTAAGATGTAAAATGCTCCAGCAGTGCCTGCCACTGATGTTAACTTTTACGATGGCTGTAACACACTCCTCTATTCAGAGTTTCATCTTTCCAGGTCCCCGGGCGTGACAGCAGCTGGTGTCAGACAGGGGCCTCCCCGGGCTGCCCACTCCCAGCACGACTCCCCGCCGTCCTCTGCTCGGGGCCCCTGTTCTCCCCTACTCCTGGCCCAGACCCCGGCACCACCGCCTCCCTTCTCCTTCGCCCCTCAGCCCCGGGGTGACCAGAGCCCCTGCCTCGTGGGACAGCTTGCTAGCACTTTCCCCTTTTTAAGAGATTGACTGCAATTTCTATAATAACATCACATTAGCCAGAAATTAATGTCCTCATTAAGACAGCAATTAGGCACATTAGCACGGCAATAAAAGAGAAGCTTATGAAATAATTGCTGGTTCCAAAATGCCTTTAATTTAGTATTTTATATTGCGCCGTGTTATTAATTTTTTTCCCTCGGCAGAAGATAATAAGAGAAATGTTTGAATTGTGGGGAGGTTTAAAATAAAATAAAAAAAAATCGAAGAGGAAAGCAACACTGATACCTAGAGACAAGGGGGGCTGGCTTGCGTCCCCCGAGCGGCCACTGGTGTCAGGTGTGGGGCGTGGTGGTGGCGATGGAGGGGCAGCACTGGCGGGCAGAGAGCCAGGCTCCCCAGGGACTGTGGGCAGAGGAGGCCGCGTGGGGGCAGCGGGGGTCCCAGGGCAGAGAGGGCCGCTCCTCTGCCCAGCCACAGACATGTGTGGTCCTGTCTGTCCAGCAGGCGCCTAGACCCGGGTTCTTGCAGGGGGTGTTGTCTCGGTACCTAGCGGCACCGGCCCTGCCACCCAGGGTTCCCAGACTGCGGACAAGGCAGAGGCACACGCGGGAGACCTTTCCGTCAACCGTGAAGGTGCTGTTTTGCGGCTCCTGAGGAATCCTTGGGTCTGGGCCGTGATCAACCGTGGCGGGAAAGTTGGACCAGGAATGGTTTTGCGGAGGGCCCTTCGGCTGCTCCACGACCCTGGGTCGAGGTTAGCCTCCTCCTAAGCTGGTCATGGTTGGTAGGAGGCTGGCCAGGGACTGGAAGGGAGGCATGCCCGGCCGGGCTTCTCAGAGGAAGCAGAGACCTGAAGGAGGTGAGGGGAGGGTTCCCCCAAGAAGAGGGCAGGAGGGTTCCAGGTCGGGGGAACAGCAAGTGCAAAGGCCCTGAGGTGGGGACAAGCTAGGAGAACCACCAACCTCAGCCAGGAGGCTGGTGGAGCTGAATGGAAGTGGGAGAGAGGGGTGGAGCGGATGTGGTCAGAGAAGTAGTAAGAAATGAAGGGCAGGGGAGGGCCCCTAAGAGACGGAAGGTGCTGGCAGTCCATCCACAGCCCCCAGGATCGGAGTCAGCTATTTCACAAGGAAGGGCGAGTTCTGCCTGGTACACCCCTCACCAGTTGGGCTCTCTGTCCGTCACCTGTGGTCCAGATGCTGCGTAAGGAACAACCCCAACCCAAGTCATCCTGTGACTTGGGAGGCTGAGGCAGGGGGATTGCGAGTTAGTTCCCGGTGACAGACTTAGTCTCAAAATACAACTTTTAAAAGGACTGGGGTGTCGCTCGTGGGGAGCACCTGCTGGCACCCAGGGGCCTGGGTTTGCTCTCCGGCCACGCAAAGGAGGGGCGGGGAGGGGGCGAGTGGGAAAGGACCACCCCCCAATCCCATCAGCACTAACTATGGCCACAGTCTGAGGGTCAGCGGGGGCCTTCTGGGATCTCAGTGCGGTTGCGGCCCATGTGTGGTCAACCGTGGGTCACCTCTGTCCAGGCTGGGCTCTCTCACAGGAGGGGGACTTGGCTGGCTGCAGGGTGGCCTTGAATGGCCTCAGCTGGGACTCCGGGGCTCTGTTCCATGTCCCTCATCCTCCAGCGGGCTGGCTGGGCTTGGTCGCGGGACACAGGTGTCCAGACTCGACCCCCGGGAGGTCGAGATCCAGAGCTGCCCAGAGTCCAGGGCTGTGGAAGCAGGCTCCACCCCCTGGTGGGAGGGGCTAAGCCGGGAGGACCTGGGGCGCTCTGGGCCGACCTCGGTGGTTCTTCTGGACCTTTTATTCTAGGATGACCTGACTGCATTCGGGATGGAACCCAGGGCCTCCCACATGCTCAGCAGATGCTCCACCACTGTGCTACATCCCCAGCCCCTTTGATTTTATTCTGAGACAGGGTCTCACCAAGTTGCGCAGAATGGCCTTGAACTTGGGATCCTCCTGCCTCAGCCTCCCTAGTAGCTGGGGCGTCAAGGGAGCACCAGGTGAGCACGGTGGGCCTGGCTCCTTTGAGACCTCGGTTACCATTCCTGCCCCTGCCCCAGGGCAGTCTGAGTGTCTCTGCCCCAAGTGGCCCCAACTCTGGGCACGCTTTCCCACGAGGCCTCTCTTCTTCCTCCACACTGTGGTGCGTGACCAGGGCTGGGATGTTTTCGTGAGATCATTGGCTCTGCGAATAGCAAATGGAGAGTCAATGTCAAGGCAGGGCAGAGGGCAGCTGAGAGGGCAGCCCGCGGCCAGGGGGAATGCAAACTTGCATCTGGGCTTGATACCATTTGGTGCCCCTTTGTGCAGTGCCCAACCTGACCACCCAACTGCACCGGGGCATGCTAATGAGGGGACGAGAGAGCACAAGACAGGACAAAAAGGGGAAGATCCCTTTGGGAGCCAGAGGTCACTTGGGCCTCTGGTAGGGGCCAAGGGGAGGACCTTCCCAAACCACTGACTGACCCACAAGGGAGCTGAGCCGGGCCATTTGGACCCTACAGCCCTGCTTCTGTGGCCAAGGAAGGTCCAGACTGAGCGGGAAAGAGGGGGGCAGGTGGGTCCCCTCGACCTCACCATCCTGTATCCTGGGGAACGACTAAAGTGTGGCTGGGTTCTTGGTTGCCATGGTGACTGCCACCAAGAATTTGGGGGAAACCACCCAGGGCATGAAGAAGCAATTAGAGTCTCGGGACAGAGGCAGGTGGGCAAAACCCGCCAGGGAGGTGAGGCCTGGGCCTCCGCAGCCCCATCCCAGGGGCCGTGGGCATTGGGGAGCAGGGCGGGGCCTCCCCCAATTCCGCCTGGGACAGGCGCTGGCTGGGGACAGCACAGGCCTCACACTGACACCCCCAAACCCAGGAAGGGCCGCCTCCCTCCCCCTTAGCCACAGAGAGGCCACCTGTGCCCGCCGCCCTCTGGTCGCCCCACACCTCCAGGAGGGCCGTGTGGCCTCCGCCAGGGTCCCCTCCCTCTCTCTCTCCCTCTCTCCCTCTCTCTCTCCCTCTCTCCCTCTCTCTCTCTCTCTCTCTCTCTCTCTCTCTCTCCCTCTCTCCCTCTCTCTCTCTCTCTCTTTTCTTTCTTTCTTTCTTTTTTTTTTAATCTGTTAATAAAACGCAAGTGAATCCAATCCGCTCGGAGGGAAGGGGGAGGGATGGCGAGGCCGGGCCGGTGTTTGCAGAAGTTGGAAATTTAATAAGGAGGAAAAATAAAAATAGCCGGGAGCAGGAGGGGGCGGGCGGCGCAGGGGGGTGGTGCGTGCGCCCGGGACCCGGGGAGGGCGCCCTCGGCCAGCGGCTGCCAGGGGGAAGGGGGCAGGGGGGAAGGGGCGCAGGTGGTGCAGCCCCCGGACCCCTGCTCCTCGGGAGGCCGAGGGCAAGTGAGCAAGCTTCCGCCTCAGAAAAGATCTGAAAATGGCTGGAGACTAGTTCAGTGGTGGAGCAGGTTCCCCGCACGTGGGAGGCCCTGGGTTCACTCCTCAGTACCGAGGGGATTCAAAAAATAAGGAACATAGTCTCCCAGATCCCTGGCAGATTTTTCTCCAGAGGTGATCCAGGCTCAGAGGTTGGGGACTTGCCCTTTGGGTGTGGAAGTCCTGCCCTGGCTACTTGGTCTTCTCAGTGTGGCTGGCTTACTGAATCCCCCGGGAAAGGGCTCACACCGGCAAGACGGCCAAGAACAGTTGTGCGGGCTGCTCACTCCACAAGAGCGCTGGGCAGAGGCTGTGTCTCCGCCAGAGGAAGTTCCACGAAGAAAGGGTGGAAACGACCATCAGAGGATGAGGAGAGAAACAGATGTGCTCCACCATACCACGGAACATTATTCAACCCTAAACAGGAGAGAAGGAAGGAAGGAAGGAAGGAAGGAAGCAGAGATACCTGCCGCAATGCGGAAGAACTCTGAAAACACAGACACCAGAGCCACATCAAAGGGTCTATGAGTCCACTCGTGTGAAATGTCCAGGCAGGCAAAGCCCCAGATGGACAGCGGACGGTGTTGGCCAGGGGCTGGGGGACCGGGAGGAATGGGAAGCGGCTGCTAATTCAGCAGGAGCATTTCCTGTTTGAAGGTGAGCAAGTGGCTCTGGGGCTAGAGAATGGTGGTGTTCTCACCGCGTTGCCACCGAGACTCGGACACGGTTAGCTTTGTGTTTTTAGGGTTCTTAACCCCTGAGCCACATCCCCAGCACTTTTTATATTTTATTCGGACAAGGTCTCTCTAAGTTGCTTAGGGCCTCGCTAAGTTGCTGAGGCTGGCTTTGAACTCACGATCCTCCTACCTCGGCCTCCAGAGCTGCTGGGATGACGGGCATGGGCCACGGCACCTGGCTTAACACAATTCATTTTATGGGATGGGAATTTCATCTCGATTAAAAAAAAAAAAAAAAGTCCACAAAAAAATGATGGGACACTGGCTGCGCCCCTGCCCATGTCCAGTGATTCACTCTTCACCCCCAGGAAGCCCGGGATGGCTGACAGGTCCCTGCCAGAGCAGCTTCTCCAAGCTGGCTGCAGCCGATGGGGCCCTCTGGGAGCAGCCAAGTGGAATTCAATCATTCATTCACTCAACAAATATTTACTGAATGTTTATTTCATGCCACGTTCCGTGATGGGCAGTGAATGAATTAACCCTGCCCTGGGCTGACACTCCAGTGGGGCAGATAGACAAACAGATCCAAAAGCCGCGTGTACCGTATATCAGGAGGTGATGCATGCAGAGAGAAAAATGGGACCAGAAGGGTCGGCAGGACACGACATGCAATTTTAATAGGGTGACCTCATCGCAGAGGAGAATTGCTTTTTTTTCCCCCTTTTTTTTTTTTTTTTTTTTGTGAGACTGGGTCTCGACATATTGCTGAGGCTGATCTCAAATTATTCCACCTCAGCCTCCTGAGTAGCTGGGACTACAGGCATGTGCCACTGCGCTCCGCCTGGCTGGAGAAGGAGATGTTTCTGCAAAGCTCAGAAGCAGGCCAGGAGAAGTCTTGTGGCTGTGTGGGGGAAGAGCATTCTGAGCAGAGGGAATGGCCACTGCAAAATACTGAGGCCTTCCTTGATAGAGGAATCGAGCACCTGGAAATCTGGGTGGTTCAGCCCCTGTTAAGGCTTGATGAGAATCTTTTTTTTTTTTTTTTTTGGTACTAGGCATTGAACTCAGGGATGCTCGACCACTGAGCCACTCTCCGTATTCATTTTGTATTTTATTTAGAAACAGGGTCTCACTGAGTTGCTTAGGGCCTCACTTTTGCTGAGGCTGGCTTTGAACTCACGATCCTCCTGTCCCAGCCTCCTGAGCTGCTGGGATTATAGGCCTGTGCCACCGTGCCCGGCTTGACTAGAATCCTTTTGAAAATCCCAGTTCCAACTTGGATGAGGAATCATCGAGGAGATGACACAAAACCTTGGTCTCCTGTCACCAGTGGAGGACAATACCCTAGCAGGAAATCCTAGATGGGAGCCACTATGTGCCAGATACTGTCACCGGCATGAACTCGTTGAGTCCTCTCGATCACCCCAGTGAGTGATGTGGGAAATGTAACCATCACCATCTTCCAGGTGGGGAAACTGAGGCCCAGCGCGACAGAGTGGCTCTTCCCAGCCGAGGTGGCTCTTGGGTGTCTGCTGTGGATCCAGCCCCGGCTGTCACCTGTCACCGCTGGACCGACCCTGCCCAGGCGGGGGCAAGACCTGGGTGGTTCTTGCAAGGACAGGGTAATGGGGACCCCAGGCCCCTGGGGCGGCGTCCGGAGCTGCCCCTGGTTGGGGACCCCCGAGGGGCTGAGCCCAGCGGAGGGTCTCGGGGAGGCAGTCAGGCGGGCGGATGATGGATGGTTTAATATCCCGCGCGCGGCGACCCGGGCCCTTCCTCGCCCACGCCGCGGCGGGAGGCCCCCAGCGAGAGGCAGAGATGGGATGATTCGATTACCAAAACGGGAACGAAAATTCCAGAGAGAGAGAGAGAGAGAGAGAGAGAGAGAGAGAGAGAGAGAGATGCTCCAGCCAGGAGGCGTGCGGGCAGCTGGTGTAGCCAGGCTGGGCTTGGACGGGAGGAGGCAGGCGGGTCCCGATCCCCAAACCCCTTGGGGGTCTCGATCCTGCCCCTTTTAGCCCCCATCTGACTCCTTGTTTGGAGACTAGAGAGCCGATGTGACCCGAGAGGCCACAGGGCAGGGGCAAGGCCTCTAGGAGGTTCCAGGTCATCAGGTCTTAAGCCTCAGGTCGTCTTTGACAGGAGTGTCTCTGTCTCTCCCCCTCTCTGTCTGTCTGTCTGTCTCTATCTCCGTCCATCCACATCCCAACCTTGGGCTTTACGTCTTCCCCACCGGCACAGCCCCCATCCAGCTCTGCATCACCCCAGGGTCTCTGGTCCTCACCCTGTGGTCGGTTCCCTCCGCGGCCTGCAGAGGGCGCCCTCGAACACCTGGCGAGGCCACGCCCCCTCCCCTGCTGAGGCCCCGCCCCCCGGTGGCTCCGCCTTGTATTACCGCCCCTCGTTGCCACCCATAACCGGAGCATTTAAACCACTCCAGTGTATTGCCCTGCAGTTCTGGAGCTCAGAAGTCTGGCACCCTGTCACCTGGCAGGATCAAGGTGTCTGCTGGCTGCGGTGCCTTCTGGAGGCGGCAGGGATCCGCCTGCCGCTTCTTGGGCTGGGGCAGAGGTCAGCTCCCTGCAGTGGGTGGCCTGCAGTTCTTGGCTTGCGGCCCCTGCCTTCAGTTCAGAGCCTGCATCACCCTCCCCACAGGTCCAGGCTCCCCCTCTCCTGACCTCCTCCAGGTCCCCTGCCATGCCCCCTCTCCCGGGAAGCCCTCTCAGGTGCGCGCCCTTCCCCCAGGCCCTGGGGGCTGCTTCTGCCTCGCACCCTGGGACGTACCAGGTCCTCTCTCCTTGTTTGTCTTCTCTTTTATCAGGTTCCGCTACACAAATGTCAGCTCCCAAAGGAAAGTTCCTGTCCTGTTGTCTCCTCCTGTCTGCAGTGCCCCTCCCCTCAGCCTTTGGCATACAGCAGGTGCTCAATACGCATTGAGTGAATGAAGGGCAGGCAGGCAGAGCCCCAACTCAGAGGAGGACTCAGACCTGGTGGACCTTGGGAGGTGCAGGCAGAGAGAAGTGTTGGGAAGGAGACAGAGGAAAACCTTCTAGAAGAATCCTGGAAGGCAGAAGGTCACTGTGATGCAACCGAACCAGGGCTGCCCCTGGGGAGTGTGTTTTCTGCGGGGGAAAGAAATCTTAGCCTGGTGGCTTCTCAGGTAACAGAGAGTCCTGGGGATTCCTCAGGTCGCACAGCAGCCTGGCCTCCATTCCCCGTGGGAATGTGCACGCCCAAGCTCCTACTGTGGTTCAGACTTAAGTGTGACTTCCTTGTGCCCTGCCCTCAAGGGCGGGTTTTGGGATTCTGGGTGGGGAGAGTCCCTTCCCTCCCTCTTCATTGTTCAGGGGTTGAGCTCAGAGAGGGTGGTGAGAGTCCCTTCCCCCAAAGGAAGCGCCTGCATCCCATCCCCGGGAACCAGCGGCTGTGATCTTATTTGGAGAAAGGATCTTTGCAGATAGAATTATTTAAGAGTCTCAAGGTAAGAATCTGCCCTCTCCGTGTATCTGCACTTATCCTAAGTCCAATGATAAGTGTCCTTATAGCAACACACAGAGGACACACGCACCCAGAGAAGGTCATGCAGTGACAGGCTGAGACTGGAATGAAGCCGAGGGACACGGGAGCCACCTGACCCTGAAGGAGGCAAGGAGGGGTTCTCCCCGCCAAGACTCGAGGGGAGTGTGGTCTTGCTGACACCTTGATTTTGAACTCTGGTCTCCAGAATGAGGAGACAAGACATCTCCATGTCCTAAGCCACCAGCGCATGGATTTGTGCCAGCATCCCTCGGTCACTGAACTAGCTCTGCTGTCTGTCTGGGCCCCGGGAGGTGTTGGAATGGAGACTTTCTCTTGCAGATTCTTCCCTCCTCCTCCTCTTCTTCTTCCTCCTCCTCTTTCTTCTTCTTCTTCGTCTTCTTCATGGTGCTGGGATGGAGCCCGGGCCCTGGTGCATGCCTGGTGAGCACGCTACCCCAGCGCTCCTTGTAGCTTCTCTCTAGGTTCCCTCTGGCCTGTTCTCTGCCTCTCTAAACCCCTGGGACCTGTTCCCACTTCATCTTGGCCCTTTGTTTTGGGCTGCCAGGGACTGAACTCAGGGGCACTTGTCCACGGAGCCACGTCCCCAGCCCTATTTTGTATTTTATTTAGAGACAGGGTCTCACTGAGTTGCTTAGGGCCTCGCTGTTGCTGAGGCTGACTTTGAACTTGAGATCCTCCTGCCTCAGCCTCCCGAGCCACTGGGATGGCAGGTGTGTGCCACTGCACCCAGCTCTGTCCTCGTTTTCAAACCAGTCCACCTTTATGCTGTTGGCATCCTAGCCCCATCTGCAGGAAGCCACCCCCTCAGGGCAGTTCCCTGTCTTTCAACCCACCTGAGCAGCCAGCCGCCTTTCTCCTCCCCTCCCTGGACCACGAGGTCCCTGAAGTCTAGAGGACCCACATTCCGTCCTTCAGGTCATCTGCTGAAGGATCCCCTTCCCTGGATGCGGGCGCCTCCCCCCCCCCCCCCCCCGCCTTTTCTCCTTCCAGGGGAGGGGCGACCATGAAGCTCAGCACAGCCTCTGAGAGGTCCTCCCCGCCAAGTCCTCTCCTGAGTTCCCTCCCCAGCCCTCTCGGGAGATGAGGGACTCAGGAGTCGTGAGACTGGACCAGGGATGTGGCTCAGAGGCAGAGCACTTGCCCAGCAGACACAAGGCCCTGGGTTTCATCCCCAGCACTGAGAAAAAAAAGAGAGAGAGAGAGAGAAAAAAAAAATCACAGAATCCATTCTATCCCACCAACCTGAAACCTGCACATACAGCCAAAGGAAACGAAATCGGCATGTCACAGAGACGTCTGTCCTCATCCCCATGTTACGACCGCACTGCTCACAGTGGCCAAGGTCTAGAAGCAGGGTAAGTGGCCATCGCCAGAGAGTGGACAAAGGAAACGGGACACATAGACACAGCGGAATACTATTCACCCTCTAAAAAGAGGGAAATCCACCCTTTGCAGGGACATGGATAAACTTAACCCAGAGGGCAGGCTAAGTGAAATAAACCAGGCCCAGAAAGATCAATACTGCACGTTCTCACTTACATCTGGAAGCCCAAAAAGCCAATCTCCTACCGATGGAGAATAGATCAGTAGTTACCAGGGGCTGAGGGTCGGGGCAGTTGGGGACGCGCTAGTCAAAAAGTACAAAGTTTCCCTTGACTGGAGGAGTGAGTTGCATGGATCTATTGCACAGTTTGGTGACTTCAGTTAATAAATGAGGTATCGTGCATTTCAAAATTGCCAAAGGAGTGGATTTTAAATGTTCTCACTGCAAAGAATTTAGTACAGTTGGCCTTTGTGTCTGTGGGTTCCACATGCGAGTAGTCAACCAATGGAGGATCAAAAATAGTTGGGAAGTGAATGCATCTGAACGGAGCATAGGTAACTCTTTCCTCTTGTCATCGTTACCTAAACAATACAACGTAGCAACTAGTTACAGAGCACTTACCTCCTATCAGGTATTTTATGTGACCTAGAGATGATTTAAGCTCGATTGGAGGTGAGTAGTTCTATGCAAATACTGCCCCATTGTATCTAAAGGACCTGAGCATCCTCAGATCTTGGTATCCACAGAGGGCCCCAGCCCATCTCCCAGGGATACCTCGAGATGACTGTGGGTGAGATGATGGATATGTGAATTCGCCTGATTTGCTCACTCTATGATGTGTATCAAAACATCACATTTTACCCCATCAATAGGTACAGATATTTATGAATTAAGGTAGAAATTCTTTTAAAAGTAAAGAAATGTTCAGAATTGGGCAAGGTAGGCCTGCAATCTCTGCTGCTGAAGAGGCTGAGGCAGGAGGATCTCTTGAGCCCAGGAACTGAGGCCGGCCTGGGCAACCCAGTGAGACCATGGCTTGGAAGGAAGGAAGGGCACGTTGGTGCCTCTTGCTGCTGGTCACATCTGCGTGGCTGGAGGATCCATCTTAGCATCCTGTGTTCTAGAATATCCAGCTGTAGTGGCGATCTGTGCTGCTGTGTAGATATTCCCAGCCAATTGAGAAGGAGAATGTATGCAGACTGAGGAGAGATGGAGGATAGATGGGGAACTTGGAGCCTTCCCCAGGAAAAACCGGGACCCTGAACTTTCGCCCTCTGAGGGCTGAGAGCACCATAAGGGTTAGCAGCCTGCAGGCTACACTGAAAGCTAAGCCACAGCGGATTCCTCCTGTACTCACAACTCTCTATTGGCTTCCCATTATTCTTGCAGGAAAAGCTGCACTTCTCACCATGGCCCATAAGGCCCATCACCTTCTGCCATCATCTCCATCCACTGTCTCCCCCTGACTGCATTCCAGCCTCCTCCGTGTTTCTCAGACACACCAAGCAAATTCCAACCTCAGGGCCTTTGCAGTTCCTTCTTCCTCTAGCAAAAATTTGCATCCGGCATTGGCATGGTTTGCAGTTTGCGCTCTCTCTCTCTCTCTCTCTCCCTCTCTCTCTCTCTCACTCTCCACTCAGATCTGATGGGATAGACTGGTTCCCAATATTCCTTTTTCTTTTCTTTTTTTTTTTTTTGTCTATAAGCAATCATGTGATAAAATTAACACAACATAAATTTACCATTGTCACCACCTGAAGGTCCACATCTGTGCGGCGTGAAGCGCAGTCACAATTTGTGCAAACATCACCCTTATCCCATTCCAGACCTTTTTTAGTTACTCCCCAAGGAAACCTTATACTCTTGAAATGGTCATTCCCCTGTTCCTCTCTATCTATTTTCCTTGTATTTTATATTAATAAAACAACTCCATTTTGTTTATTCTTTTTCTTTCTTTTTCTTTTTTTTCCTTTTCTGTTGCTGTTGTCTGTTTTTCGTGGTGGAGGCTTTTTTTTTTTTTTTTGATGAGACCTAGACCCTCAAGCATGTTAGGCAAGCCCCCTACCATTAAGCCCCATCCCCTCCCCACCTCCACGCCGGTTAGCTGAGCCTACAGTCATCCAACACGAAGACTACATTTCCCAGCCTTCCTTGAGGCTATGGTCATGTGACTACATTGTGGCCAATGGAATGTGAGCAGCGCTGCCCCAGGCACCTTCGGGGAGGACCATTTCCCCACCCATTAGCAGCAGGGTGGACGTGACAGACCCTCCTACCCTGGAGGTAGTAGCACTAGGACAGAGGAGGCCTGGGCCCCACTGCCTTGGGGCCATCTTCCCAGCGCTGACCACTCACTCCTGGGCCGATGAGTGCTGACCGGCTTACTTGGTCACTTTGCAAATCTTGCGTTTTTTACAAATTAAAGGTTCGCGACGATTTTTCCAACAGCCCAGATGATTGTTAGTATTTGTTTTTAGCAATAAAGTGTTTTTAAATGATAGTATTTACGACTCCCCGACATAATGATGTTGACACTAAGTGGACCTCAGTGCAGCGCGAACAGCTCTTATCAGCCCCGGGAAGCCCAAACGTCGTGTGACGTGCTCCCCGAAAACTCACTTTATTGAGGGGACCTGGAAGAAACCCCACCACCTCTCCAGCGTGCGTGTCTCCATTGTTCCCACCGCTCTCCCAGCAGCCGAAACGATGTTGTAACTAACAGAGAATTTGGTGCTAAAAATTTAAAGGCAAGATGGTTCTTTTCCAGAGCTGAGCTGGTGAAGCCACAGACAAGGCAGGCTGGGAGGCTGGTGGCCCTTGTTACAAAGGGACAAGACATTAGCACATGCCATTTCTGACATCCCGAGGACGGCCTGTGGTCCTAGGGAGATGGTTGAGTTTGTAGGCTACGAACTAGCAGGTGGCTGGTAGGTGAACCAGAATTGGCCTTCCAGGGACAAGAGTGTGGCTCAGTGGCAGAGCGCTTGGCCAGCATGTGCAAGACCCTGGGGTCCATCCTCAGCATACAAATAAAATAAGATGAAAGAAGCTGGACATGGTGGCACACCCCTATAATCCCAGCTCCTCAGGAGGCTGAGGCAGGAGGATCACGAGTTTGAGGCCAGCCTGGGCAACTCAGGGAGGCTCTGGTATTGAGAGCCTGAAAGCCAAGTTCAGACAGCACTGGGGACCGCATTTTCCAAACAGCAAATGACCGGACTGTGACCAGGGCCTGCAATTAGAGGCTGCAGTGGTTTGAATGTTATGTCCTCCCAAAATTCCTATGTCGATGCTTAGGCTCCAAAGTGATGGTGTTGGGAGGTGACCAGACCAGGAAGGCAGAGCCCTCATGGATGGGTCTGTGCCCTTGTGAAAGAGATGTGAGCCGGGTGTGGTGGCGCACGCCGTCATCCCAGCAGCTCCGGAGGCTGCGACAGGAGGATGGTGAGTTCAAAACCAGCCTCAGCAACTTAGTGAGGCCCTAAGCAACTCAGCAAGACTCTGTCTCTAAATAAAATATTAAAAAGGGCTGGGGTGTGGCTCAGTGCCTAAACACCCCTGGGTTCAATCTCCGGTACTCCTTGCCCCCCAAAGTAAGGGCTTCCTTTATCATCACTTGTGGGCACTTGATGAGGTAGCACACATAGAGCATCCAGTATGCACCTGGTACGTAGTAAGTGCTCAATAAATGTCCGTAGCTCCTGAACCCTGCTCTCGTTGGTTCCTGGACTGGTCTCTGGGGCATAAAAAAAAAGTGTGTCCCTAAGATGGATGACGAAGACAGAACATGTGGTTCCTGTGCTGGTCATTCTCTGTCCCCTCCACTCCAGGTCACTTGCTGTCCTGTGGCACCTGGGAGCTGACCTTGAGGGCCGCGGTTGGGGCTCTCTCATCCTCTAATGTTGGGTTAAATTGATCCATTGGTAGGCACCAGTCAGAGGCCCGAGGGTGAGAGGAAAGAAAACTGGGTTCAAGCCGGGTGCAGTGCTGCACACCTGCAATCCCAGTTATTCTGGAGGCTGAGCCAGGAGGATCCCAAGTTGAAGGCCAGCCTCAGTAACTTAGCGAGACCCCGTCTGAAAAAAATACCATTTCTTTTTTCAGGCTGGGACGTAACTCCGTGGGGGAGAACTTGTCGAGTAAGGCACAGGCCCTGGGTCCACTCTTGGCACGACAACAAGAAAAAAGTCGGGGTTCCCCTTCAGCCCCACTCCTTTTGGGAGGATGCTCTCCCTACAGCTTGTCCTCTCCACTTCTGGTGACCTCCTCAAGTCCCCTCCTGCCTACTGAAGTCCCCGCCAGTGTTCACACCCCCTGTGCTGGCCGCCTGTCCTCCCGCCAGCCCTGACCCGCCAGCCGCCCAGGGCCCAGAGCGCAGCCAGTGTCTTACAAAACTTTTCCTGCACCTGCTCTGACTGCTAAGTGGTTAAAAATATCCACTCCGCCCAGGCAATTTTGCTAAGCTGGTGTCAGGGGGAGAAAGGGAGCCGCTGGAGAGCTCACAAATGAAGCAAATTGCTGAAAATCGGATTTTTACTGTCTTATCTCGGAGCCACACGAGAGGAGAGGAGATTGCAATTTCTGCCGGAACCTTCTCACATTCCCTGCGTTCTGGGGCCAGCGAGTGGCGGGAAGCTGGGGAGGAGCAGGGAGAGAACCAGGAGGAGAGAGAAATGGGAGAGAAAAGGAGGGAGGGAGGTAGAGGGGATGAGGAAGAGCGGAAAGGGAAACCGGCCCTGGGAGGAGTGAGAGCCCAAGGCACCAAGATGCGGGGGCCATGGGGGCTGCACATGCTGCCACCCCACCCAGGGCACCTGCAGGGGCTGTCCCGTATTCAAAGTCCCTGGCACACTGTGTCTAATTTTAATTAGGGACTAGGGACATCTCCTTCCCCAAGCCAGAGAGAGGTACAGGAACAATGAGCATTTATTGAGCACCTACTGTAAACCAGGCGCATGCTGGGTGCTTTATGTGGATTCGGTCATTGAATCCCCACAGGGTTGATGAAGCAAACCCTTCTCTGTGGGTGAGTATGAGTTAAGGCGAGTGCAAGGCTGCAGTAACAACAAGGCCCCTGTCTCAGTCTGTTCAGCTGCTATGACAGAACACCACCAACCGGGTGGCTTCTGAACAACAGAAGGGCATGGCTCAGGGTTCTGGAGGCGGGGTTTGTAGCTCACTCTGTGGTGGGAAGGGCCAGAGGAAGTCCAGAGGAGGGGTCAGAAGAGACTTTCTGCCAAAGAGCAGAGTTGAAACCTTCCTGGCTTTCCAGGCCCCATGCTCCCGTCTGGACCACTCAACTTGAAAACGGCCACAGACACCCGTAAGCACATGGGCGTGTCTGAGCGCCAATAAAACTTCATTCACAATAAGAGTCTCTGTGTCAATAAAAGTTTCTTTTCAATAACACATGCACCCCCTTCTGTGCCAATAAAACCCTATTTACAATCGCAAATGGCCCACCTCTGTGTGCCAATAAAATTTTATTTATGGCAACAAATGAGTCAGTGGGTATAGTAATAAAACTTCATTTACATAACACACAGCCCACTAGACGGGGCTCTGGGCATTTGCTGGTGAACTTCTGGTCCAAAGTCAACTGCCTGTGGCTATTTAAATGTAAATTCTGTTCCTTGAACCACCAGTATTGTGGTCTTTAGTTATAGCTGCCCATGAAAAGGCCCTACATACCTATAACGCTGGGCTATTGTAAGAATTGAATGGCAAAATATACCCCGTGTGCTTAGAACGGTGCCTGGCCCAGAGTTGTACATGATACAGACTGGTCCAATGGATGAGGAAATGTTCAGTGAGTCCCTGACACAAGCCAGGCCCCATGCTGATGATGAAGAAACTCGCAAAAGCTGGATCTAGACTGGGAAGAGAGGAGGTGTTGAGTAGCTGTGAACAAGGGGAAGTTGGAGGAGAGGGACAAGGATGTTGTAGACAACAGGGACAGCATGTGCCAAGGCCCTGAGGCAGGAGTCAGCGTGGTGCATGTGAGGAACAGTAAAGAGCAAGTGGTTGGGAGGCAACTGGAGCAAAGGAGTGTCCTGGGAGGTTAACGTGGTAGGCAGAGCTACAGTTCAGGTTCTCAAAGGGTTAGATGGTGCCCACACTCACCTGCTTTACTCAGTCCATCCATTCAGATGCTGATCTCTTTCAGAAATGCCATTACAGGCTAATATGGTTTTTGGTTGGCTTCTTTGCAGCACAGAGGGTGGAACCCACAGTCCTGCGAATGCCAGGCAAGCCCTCTACCAGATACCATCCCCAGCCCTTTGCATTTTATTTTGAGATGGGAGTCTTGCTAAATTTCCCAGGCTGTCCTTGAACTTGCAATCTTCCTGCTTCTGACTCCTGAGTTCCTGGAATGATAGGCATGTACCTGGACAGGATTGAATGTGTTCCCCAAGTGTTACTGCTGGAAACTTGGTCCTCAGTGCAGCCATGTGCAGAGCTGGGACCTCTGGGAGGAGACTGGGTCCATTCATGGATTAATGGATTATCATGGGCGTGGCTTTGCCGTCAAGGTCACCTTCCTCTGGCACACTTGCTCTGTCTCGCCATGCAATACCCTCTGCCATGTTACGATGCAGCCAGAAGACCCTCACCAGGTGCCCGTGCTCCGCTCTTGAGCTTCCAAGCTCCAGAACCATGAGCTATTTAAACCTCTCTTCTTTATACACCGTTCTTGGGTATTTTGTTACAGCAACACAGAACGGAACAAGGCACAGGCCCACCCAGAAATCGTGTTCAACTAGATGTCTTGGACATCCTGTAGCCCCTGTGTGTCCGTCAGCTTTTGGTTGCTGTGATCAAAATACCTGACAAGAACCGCTGAGAGGAGGAAGAGTTTATTCCGGCTCAGTTTCAGAGATTCACTCCATGATCAGCTGACGCCAAGGAAGGAAAGCAGGTCAGCAGAGAGGAGAGAAAGAGAAACAGGGAGGGGCCAGGGATAGTAGATTCCCAAGGCCACAACCCCCGGGACTTACTTCCTCCTGTCACACACCTTCTGCCTCTAGCTACTGCCCAATAGTACATTCGAATTATTAATTCACCAAATGGATTCATCCTGATGAGGTCACGGCCTCATGACCCCGTAGGTTCACCTCTGATCCCGGCTGTGTGGCCTAACACATGAGCTTTTTTGGTAGGGGGACAGTCCAGCTCCGAACCCTAACACCCAGGCAAGTTGACAGAGGAAACCAGCCATCGCAGCAGCAATGGGGAGCCACAGACGAGCTCCAGGGAAGTTAAAGAAGGAGAGTTTGTGAGACTCCATAGCAGATCGGACGTGGAAGGTAAAGGGGACATACGTTGGTCAGAGAGAACACTGGTGTTTGTGGCCCACACACTGGACATCATTTACTGAAAAAGAAGACCCAGAAGAGGGCCCGCTGTGGAGAATTGTCTTGGACATGGCAGATCTGAGATGCCTTTGAAGGAGACAAACATCAAAGTCGTCATTCATGAAGTATCAGTCAGGAAGGGTTGAGTTGTGGCGCAGTAACAAAATAGAAACATCTCACCGGCTTCATTCACCAAAGTTTTATTTCTCGCTCCTGTTACATGGCCACAATAGGTTGGAGGAGTGGATGTGGCTTCTTCTGGCTCCAGGATCCAGGATAACGGAGCAGATATCTCACTGAATGATGCAGTTGCAGTGCCAGAGGGAAAGAAAGTTCTGGAAGGCCCTCACACTGGCAATCACACGATCTCATCCCAAAGTGACACATATCAGTTCTATTCAAAATTTATTTGCCATAATATATTGTTTAGTCCCAACTTAATCACAGGGGGACCAGGCAATGTGATTCTGTGTCTGGAAGAGAACAGAGTTTGGAGGACAGCAATTATGACCTCACATATGGCAAAAAGGGATTGGTCTGGAGAGGTGTGGGACCCCAAGTGTAACACTAAATGACTTGGAAGATGAGGATCCTATAAAGGAGGCTATGAATCAAGGGCTGGGATACGCTTAAGACTTCTCAATGCATTGGTCTGTGGCTGCTAGTGTCAGAAGACAAACCATCTTACACACGGGCCAGGAACAGAAGGGGAGATCAGTTATGTGATCACATGATCAAATAAGATGTGCCACAGGCACAGGCCACCTTTCAGTAGCCTGACATTCTGTCCCCACTAAGGATCCCATTTCCCTGGTTAGGCTGAGGTGAGGAAGCTAGAAGCCACTCTAGGTATTTCAGTAGGAAGGGATTTAATGCAGGGGATTGAACCCTTGCAAAACCTCCGAGCGTGCCGGAGGAAGTCAGGCCAAGGAGCAAGAAGTCAGCAGGCACAGGAGCCACAGAGAACTGCTGCAGGTAATCTCCTCCCCTGATCTCCACCTCAGGTCGGGGCATGGGCAGGAGGATGCCTGGAAGCTTCTAGCCAAACCTTGCAACAGTGGTTCATCACACATTGAGTTCCTGTTTGTCGTTCTGAACACGGGAACAGTGGTGACCTCTGCTTCTTTTCCACCTGACAAGTCACGTGATCTCGTTCACGGGTAGAACGTCTCTCACCCAAAAGCAGCAGAGGCTCAGGTGCGAACTTCCCAGACGTGTCGCCCCTGAGATGTGTGAAGTGGTAAGAGGTGCGGTGGTGCTGGCAGATAAGCCGGCACACCCAAAGGAACCCCGTGGGTGGTGACCAGAGGGTCAGAGGTCACGGCACACCCAGGCAAGGAGGAGCTGGAGGTGACCCGTGGGTGGGGATCCAGCCCCGTTCCAGATGTCCAAGGCAGATTCTTTGGGCATGAAGTCTTTGCTTCTGAGGTTGCTTCCTCCCTACAAGCAATGAGTGTTGGGTGATCCAATTGAGCCCTTAGGAATGAGGGACTGTTAAAAAGTAATGGAGGGGGCTGGGGGTGTGGCTCAGTGATAGAGCACTCACCTGCACGTGCAAGGCCCTGGGTTCGATCCTCAGCACCACATAAAAATAAATAAACAAAATAAAGGCATTGTGTCCAACCACAACTACGCATATGTATATGTTATGGAGAACCCTTCAGCAAGACAAAGACAAACTGGGCTGGGCTCAGTGGTGGAGCACTTGCGTAGCAAGGCCAAGGCCCAGGGTCCCGTGCCCAGCACGGCACAAACAAAGAAATGAGCCGTGGTGCTAGGCCAAGGCAGCAGGGATCTTAAATGCGTATCACTGAGTGAAAGAAGCCGGTCCGAAAAGGTGGCAGAGAAAGGATTCCAGGCCCAGGGCATCGCCAAAGAGGCAGAACTATGAGGTCAGGAGCAAGGACCACGATTGACCCCCAGGAGAGGAGTTCAGTGAGGGGGAGGGGGAGAGCGAGAGTACCCTTGTGCTGCTGCAACAGTGGGGGTGCCGCCACTCTCCTGCCCAGTCCACTGCAGGTGCAGCACAGTGAACCCTAGGCGGGCGTGGTGGCCCACGCCTGTCATCCTAGCAGCTCGGGAGGCTGAGACAGACAGGAGGAGTTCAAAGCCAGCCTCAGCAACAAGCGAGGCACTAAGCAACTCAGTGAGCCCCTGTCTCTACATAAAATACAAATAGAGCTGGGGATGTGGCTCAGGGGTCAAGTGCCCTTGAGTTCAATTCCGGTACCAAAAATAAAATAAAAGAATGAACCCTAATGTAGACTACGGCATTTAATGAATAATAATGGATCGAATTTGGTTCCCTGGTTGTAACAAATAAATGGTCTGAAAATCTCATTGTGGGAGAAATGGGATGAGAGAGAGAGGATCTATGGAAACCATACAAATATGTCTTTGAACCTGAAACTGATCTAATAAATCAAGTTGTTGATTTTTAAAAATGCAAAACCAGAGTGGCTTCTTTAGGCTGGAATAGAGGATGCTCCCAAGGTGACCGCTGCCCATTCTCTGCTGGACAGAGAGGAACGGACGCTGTGAGCTGCCACATATGCAATAAGCATGGAGTTTCCGGCCATGAACTTCTCACTTCAGACAAACCTGAGAACGACCTGGCTGGCTTCTCCTGTTGACCTTGAAGGTCTCTCTCCAGAATCTGGGTTTCCTTGACAGGGACGATTGTGGCTTCTCTTGGATTCATAAGCAAAGAGGCCTCCGTTACACCACTGAGAAATGGGAACCTCATATGCACGGGTCAGGTTAGCCGAGGTTACGCTCCATAACAGGTGAGCCCACGTAAAGCCGTGAGTACTGAGCTGGAAGAGGCGGTGTTCCCAGAGCACCCGCCACCAATACTCCATTAGGAGGTAGGTCCCAGTTTTGCACAGATGATGAAGGTGGGGAGACATATTTCCAGCTCTCCCCTGCAGGAGCAGCGAACAGCACACAGCAACACTTCTGCAAGCACGTCTGCTCCCTGCGTCCGGCCCAGAGCCCAGGCAGCAGAGGGGACGGATCCAAACCCAGCCTCTCCCCGCATCCACTTTCCCAATCTCAGGGCAAACTCTTTTCTGTCCTTCTCTCCTCCCTGCCCCCACATTCCTTCAGAGCTTGAGGTTAATAAACTCATCACCGATGAGCAGGGAACGCGTCTGCAGAGGTTTAATTACAGCAGAAAATTGGTCCAATTGGTGTTTAATGTAGAGTAAGTGTGGAGTTAACGGGTTGGGGCAGGGAGAGCTGAGGCCGGCTTGGAGGTGTGCTGAGTCTCTCTGGCTGGTGTCCCTGAGAGTCTCTGAGCGCAGAGAGGCTGCAGTTCTGGCTCTCTGGGGACTGCAGCGGGGACCTCAGAGACCCTGGAGGATGACCCAAAGCAGTCTGGGAGGTGATGAGGTGAGGACACATTTCTAAAACCTCAGCTCAGGCCTCACTTCAGGTCTCTGATGCCCATGGTCTCTGGCTTCAGGAACCTTCTGCTGTAAAGCAGTGATTGACCTGCCGCTCTCCGGGGCAGCCAGGGAGGCAATGTTGGGGATCCTGTGAGCAGAGTGGAGGAGGGGCAGGGATAGGGTGGAGGCTTGCAGGAACTGGAAAGTTCAAGGATCAGCAAGGCAAGGCCAACGGAAAGAACCAAGCTTTCTAGATGGGGGAATTGGGAAAGGAGAAAGCATGCCGTCCCAGCCCTTCATCAAGAGAGCTGACGGAGTCGGGCGCGGTGGCCCATGCCTGTCATCCCAGCAGCTCAGGAGGCTGAGGCAGGAGGATCACGAGTTCAAAGCCAGCCTCAGCAACTTAGTGAAGCCCTGTCTCTAAATCAAATACAAAATAGGGCTGGGGAGGTGGTTCAGTGGTCAAGTGTCCCTGAATTCAATTCCTGGTATCCACCCCCCCCAAAAAAAAAAAAATAAAAGAAAGAAAAAGGGTGGACTGGAAAGCCAGTGCTCAAGAGAGAAGTAACAGGGCACAGTGCTCGCCTAGCTTGTGTGAGCCCTGGGTTCTATTCCCAGTAATGCAAAAAGAAAGGGGGGGGGAGAGAGAGAAAGAGAGAGAGATCTCAAAATAACTGACATTAATAGAATTAAGCTAGCAGAGACCAGCCCCACTCAGAAGACACACTACAGTTTATGAATTTTCTGTGTGTTTTTCTGGGACCCCCAGAATGACAGTTTAGAAATAAAATCAGACTCTGGAGTCAGACTGCATGGATTTTAACCTTGACTCCATCATTGCAGCTGGATCACCAGGGGACAAGTGATTTACTTTGTCTGTTCTCATTTTCCTCCACTGTAAGAGGAGGTTGCAATTGGCCAAGGTCAGGATAGGCTAGCTCTCGCAGCAGAAACAAACAAGCCCGATGTCTCATCGGTGACTTAAAACCCCAAGGCTTTTCATTCATGTTTGGTGTTCACTTGAGACAACTGGGAGCCTCTGCTCATTAGATTCACGGATGAAGCAGCCACATTCTGGAACCTTCTGGATTACTATTTGTAGTCATGACAGAAAGAAATAAGAGCTTTGGAGAATCTCCTACAAGCAATTAAATGCTCTAGGCTGGGAATGATGGAAGTCAGTTCTTCTCCCATCTCATTGGTAAGAACCAGTCACATGATCCCATCCATCACAAGGTAGGCAGGAAGGACAGTTCTTTTTTTTTTTTTTTTTTTTTTTTTTTTTTTTAGAGAGAGAGAGAGAGAGAGAGAGAGAGAGAGAGAGAGAGAGAGAGAGAGAGAAAGAGAGAGGATTTTTAATATTTATTTTTTTTTTTAGTTCTTGGCGGACACAACATCTTTGTTGGTATGTGGTGCTTAGGATCGAACCCGGGCCGCACGCATGCCAGGCGAGCGCGCTACCGCTTGAGCCACATCCCCAGCCCCAGGAAGCACAGTTCTGCTTGGTGCCCACAAGGGGGACAGCAGGAAAACCTTGGCCCATAGCCTCAATCATGGCCTCCAACCAACAATTTTGTGAAAATGAAGCGAGTTCATAAATGTGAAGGGCTTAACAACAGGGCCCAGAATGAGCGTTCTTGTCCCAACTTTCTGTTTCATCTGGAAAAGTGGCCTAAGGCGTCTGAGGTCTCTGACATTGGTTGAGCAGAACCAAGATGGGCCGGGGCCTGGGAGTCTTAAAGGTGTGTGCCAGGTGTGTGCCAGGTGTGCTGTACCTAGAGCCGTGCGCAGCACGAGTCCCGGGGTAGGGCGCACTCATGCCGGACCCTGAACTCGGACATGACCCTGAAATCCTTCATGTCCTCTTGGGGAGATGTGAACAGAGCTGCCCCGAATTCACCCGAGGGTCACCCAGAGACCCAGTCCGCACCCCACTCATGCCAGCCATACCACCCGAGCAAGAGCAGGCACTCAGCAGCCGCGCTCCGCCCGCATGGGGCCAGGAGGAAGGGTCACTGCGGGGCTGTCCCTTCCACACCATCAGTCTTGACCCCCACCGTGGAGCTGACAGGTGACAGGCGAGGAAACAGCTCCCAGAGGCAAAGTCAGAGGCTCAGGGTCCCCCAGCCATGGGTCCGGAGGCGGGATCAGGGTCCAGATGGCTGGGTCCCCAGAGCTTTCCAAAGCCTCACAGGGCGGCGGCTCCTGCCCGTGTCCCCCGCTCGCTCCCGCGTCCCAGCAGCTTCTTTCCAGGGCGGCCGAGCCCCGGCTCCCAGCCCTCAGCCTAAGCTCACTTCAAAGGTGGGAACCGAGGCCTCGGGGCACCCACGGAGCCCGCCCAGCCCCGCCAGGGCCCGGGGGCCGAGACGCGCCGCGGGTCGGGTAACGCCGCGCCCCCCGCGGACGCAGCCTAGTTACCCCGGCCGGCCGCCCGCCCTCCTCCCGCAGCCCCCGCTGCTTCCAGGCGAGAAGTGGAACGGCAGGGCGGGCGGCCCGCAGCGCCGATCCCCGCGCAGCCCCGCCGGGGGAGGCCGGGGGAGGCCGGGGGAGGCGAGGCTGCCCGGGAGAGGCCCAGCACCGGCCTCTGCAGCAGAGCGCGGGGGACACGGTGGCGTGCCACCCACGCGCGGGGGACAAGGCCGGTCCGCCCTCGCAGGGGTGTCCCGGGGGCCTGTACCGCGTTGACCCTCCTCGGCGATGGGGGCGGAGGGGAGGTTTCCCCCAAAGCGCGCTCCGATTTCCCAGCCCTCACTCGCCGCGAGCTAAACCCTGCCCGGGGCCTCCCTGCCCAGAAAAGGCAGGAAACGAGAATTAAGGAGGATTTAGAGACCCGCCCGCCTGCGGAGAGATTAGATGAGATGAATATACCGAGGGCTGGGCCAAGATCCCCTCCGAGGGGCTTTTTAAGACCCGTGACCCTGAGAGGTAATTAACAGGCTCGCCCGGGCTGGAGCAGCTGGGGGCAGCCCCGCACCCCAGGCAGCCCTTCTGAAGCGGGGGCAGGGGCCAGCAGCTTTGGCTACGAGGCTTCTTTTTTTTTCTGGGCTCTCCTGGCTCCCCTTCTGTGGGTTCAGAATCTGGATCCTCCTCCAGCAGCTCCCCCAGGAGCCCCAAGAGATTATTACAATATTGGCTCTCCTTTATTGAGCGCTTGCTGTGTGCTGGTCGCTGTCAGAAGCTTTGCATAGCTCCCAGGTTCTCCCCACAGCGACTAGGTCTGCTTTACAGATGGGGAAACCGAGGCAGGGGCCATGAGGGCACCTGTCTGAGATCACACCACAGTGCCCGGTGAATCTGGGGTTCCAGGGCAGACCTATGGGGCCAGAGCTTCGCTCCCTAGCCTCTTGGAGTAGTTTCCTTTGTCCCCTTTCTGCACCCACCCCCAAATTGCCCCTATTAGACAAGGCATCCCCAGAAACATCATCTGTTGTTCCCGCAGTCATTTTGCTGGCACCTTTAACTATCTGGAATTATTCTAAACTTCCAAGTGCTGCAATGACCTCTGCAGTCACTATGTGCTGCAAAGCTCAGGAGCAGACTAAGGCAAGTGACCCAGACCTACAAGCTCCAAGAGGGTGGGGATCTCGTCTTGCCCTGAAAGCACAGGTCTGCATGTGCAGTGAAGTGGAATTGAGGAAACGGCTGTGGTCCTTGCTTACAGCCAGCTCACTACCAATTGACACACAACAGTAACAAGACTGCAGGGAGCTACTCAGGATGGACGTGCCATGCTCATGGCCAAGGAGGAAGTGAAACCCTGCCTCTTCCTCCACCGAACAGCTGTGCTTGAATTTTCCCTTCTATAAAATGGGAGAGTAACAAAAATCACGTCTGTGAAGTGTTTGGCAAGCTGTCTGGCGCTTCCTAAGTGCTCAAAGAAACGGCCACTTGGAATTTTGAGGGGACTTCACAAAAAAAATATGAGATCTCAAAAAACCAGGGACAGACTGAGGGTGTGGCCTGACGGTGAGGCACCTCCTGGCGTGCAATCCCCAGCACTGCGAAAAACATGCAGTGACAGCCTAGGAAGAACCTCAGGGGGTTCCTGGTCTGTGGGACAAGGCCAGAACTTACTTTTAGTCAGAAAAAGAAGGGACTGAGATCCTGTTGTGTATAGAAAATCTGAACAGGGGCTTGAAACACTTTAAATAATAAACCAGCATTTATCTATCTCTGGGCATTTGCACCGCCCAATAATCTCATGAAGAAGACTCTATGATTGTCCTGTTTAAGGATGAGGAAACAAGTTCAGAGAGGTTGAGAAACTTGCCCAAGTTCACACAGCATATAGCAGTCAAAATGGGACTTGGGTCCAGCTCTGTCTGTCCCCAAAATTCTGCCGTGAGAGGAAGATTGTAAAGATGAATACCAAAAGATCAACAGTGCTTTCTTCCAGTCTGGAATGTAGGCCAGCTTTATTATCATTTTGTGTTTTCTGCCTGTAATAATAATTAAAAAGCCAAATATCTTAAAATCCTCTCTAAAATAACCCCTCTGTAAGAGGAAACACTCAGGTAGCAACATCCCTGTAATTCCAGCCACTTAGGAGGCTGAGGCAGGAGGATTGAAAGTTTGAGGCCAATCTGGGCAACTTATCAAGACCCTGTCTCAAAATTAAAAAAAAAAAAAAAATTAAGAAAAAAAAAAGGTCTGCGGATGTAGCTCGGTGGTAGAGCCCCCCACTTCAATCCCAGTACAGAATTAGGGTGGGGGAAGCCTCAGGAGGAAGTGCTGAGTGGTTAGGGTCTCCACAGCAAGCAGGCTCTGCAGTCACAGTTACAGCAGGGGCCAAGGGCTGGAGACAGGGAAAATGGTAGAAAAACTTCAAGATATGGCCCTGGTAGCATGTGACACAGGGGAGCCATAACCACCCCCAGGAGTGTCACTCTCTGGGTCGGAGACGTGACCAGCTTCCAGGACAGGTTCCAGGTTGGACTCTCTCTCTTCCCACACTGTACCCCTCCTGGTGTCCCCTGTTGGCTGACCCCCAACTGGAAGCCAGAGGACCCGGGGACCCTGATCCACCATGAGCCCCCTGGCCACGTAGAGGAAGAGGGAAAGTAGGCTTGGTGGCGCTGTGGGGGGTATGTAGCCTATTTTCTTCCACTTAGGATCCAAAACCAGCCAGGACTTCCACCAATGGGAACCCCCCGAGTGATTGATAAGTCTATTCAATGTCTGTTCTCCTGGGAGTACAGACCCGACCTTGGTACCAAGAAGCAGTTGGCAACAAGCTAACAAGTTAAATGAATTATGTCCAGATTATGGAAAATGAAACTTTAAAAAATGGTAGGAAAAAAGCACTAAAATCTATTGTGACTGGAGTGGGTCAGGTCGTGGTCCTTAAGATGTATCCAAGTCCCAGCCCCTGGTACCTGGGAGGGTGACCTTTCTAGGGTATAGGATCTTTGCCAAGGGAATTAATCTTCGGATCCTGAGACGCAGCCATCTTGGGTTTTAAGGTAGGTCCTGAGTCCAGCAAAGGTGCCCTTATATGAGAAAGGAGGTGGAGCCAGGGCTGTGAGGCTCACCAGCAGCTCTGGAGGCTGAGATGGGAGGATTGCTTGACCTCGGGAGCCGCTAGAAGTTGGATGCCATAAGGAAAGATTCGTCCCTAGGACTTTCCAAAGGAGTGTGTCCTGCCAATACCTCGATTTCAGACTTCTGGCTTTCCAGAATTGTGAGAGAGGACACTTCTGTCATTTTAAGCCACCAAGCAAGTGGCCAGGTGCTATAGTGCTCCTAAGACACCAATAGGATGAAGTCAGGCACTGTGGTGCGTGCCGGGAATCCCAGCTATTCAGGAGGCTGAGGCAGGAGGATCAAAAATTCAAGGCCAGCCTCAGCAACTTAGTGAAACCCTGTATGAGAAAAAAAAATTAAAATGGCTTGTGGTGTAGAATTCACATTGAATCCAGAGAGAGAGAGAGAGAGAGAGAGAGAGAGAGAGAGAGAGAGAGAGAGAGAAAAGGAAAGCTGATAAAATGATAGAAGCAAGTTTCAGAACGGTGTGTGCAACGGGATGCTATTTGTGTTAAAGAGCGCAGGTCATGATCGTGGTCACTGCCCCATCCATCCTCCTGGGTCAGCTGACGTCACGGGAAGCTCTGGTGGGCAGTTCCCACAGAGGTGCCTCTGGACCCTGCTTGGCACGCCGGCAGCCATCTGGAGTTCCAGCCACCAGACTGTCCCAGAGTAACCCAAGTCGGCGTTTCCTGCAGTTTCCAGCAAACTCCAATGGACTGAGCCGTCGGCGTGGCCTGTGCAGCTGGACAGCTGGACCTGGCTCCAGGGAAGCCACGGACTCTTTAATATCGGCTGAGCACAAACCAGGGTTGTTCCAGGCAGGAGGAAGTCACTTTTGTCCTCACCCAGAAACATGCAGTAGAGATTCAGCTGGTCTTATTGCCACCCAGGACCTCACTTCTGTCCCCAGAAAATGGCACTCTGTGCAGTCCTGGATCTGCCGGTCCCGGGGGTCCGTTCTGGGTCTCTCCTGGACAGGCTTGCTGCACCCTCCCCCAGTCAGCGCCTCCCACCTGAGGGATCTGGGGGGCTGCCCTCACCCACTGAGGGAAGGAAGCTGTGGCTATGGCCAACGTCCTCGCCTTTAGAGAAGGATTGGAGATTCATGATCTACACAGTCCCCAGCAGGACTGAGCCCCAGGTGCCCACCGCTGGCGGTCACCTGCTCATTCATGTGCTCTCTCAGGTGGCTTCTTCCCTCCCTGTTGTATCAATGATTCAATTCTGCTTAACAAATCGCACAAAACTCAGTAGCTTAATACAGTGATCAGGTGTGGCCTCACGCAGATCTGTGAGTCCAGGATTCGGATGGGACTCAGGGGAACATCCCAGGGTCTGGGCCTCAGCCTCCAAGGCAGGGGCCAGAGTCACTGAAAGGGCTGTTGACTCCTTGTGCGGTGGCTGGCTGATGCTGGCTAGCAGCTGAGACCGAGCGGAGGCTGGAACACTTCTGTCTCCTCAGATAGCCTGGGCTTCCTCACAATAGGGAGGGTGGGAAATAACCCTAGGCTGGGGGTGTGGCTCAGTGGCAGGTGCTGGCTTGGCACGTACATAGAAAATAAAAGAATCCTGGGAGAATCAAAAGTGGGAGAGAGGTGGGGGAACCATCTCTTAGGACTGAGCCTCCAAGGCTTTGCTTTACACTCCGTTGGTCAGGGCAGCCAGGAGATCCACCCAGATTCAAGGGTGAGGACACAGGCCCCGCCTCTCACCATAAAAGCATCCACACTTTGCAAGAAGAGCTTTGCCATGATGGAATGACTATCAGTGATGGAAATCTTTGAAAATGACTACCTACTATGTGTGTGTGTGTGTGCGTGCGCGTTTTGGGGATTGAATTCAGACATACATGGTAGACAAGTGCTTTACATTGAGCTACATCCCCAGCCCTTTTTATTTTGTGTTGAGATAGCAGCCTTGCTAAGTTGCACAGGTTGACCTTGAACTTGTGATCCTCCTGCCTCAACCTCCTGACCTCCTGGATCCATGGGGCATTCTAGTGGGTTCCTCGAAGCATCTCATTGTGGGTTTACTTGCATTTCTCTGATGGCTGATGCTGGTGAGAATCTTTTCAAGTGCTTATTTGTCCATTTTACTCACTTCTTTTGTTAGTTGCTCAAGTCTTTTATCATTCTATAAATGTGTTGTATCTCTTCTAATCGATGTTTAGAAGCTCTTTACTTATCGTGGATGAGTTCTTTATCAGAAAATGTATTGCAAATACCTCTGTCTTGGGGTGTACTCCCCCTCAAAATTATCTCCCTAAATCCTGAGCTGGGTGTGACCATACAGGCAAGCAGCCATAGATCCTTTTCCAGTTCCAATTTCATGAAGAAGGCAGGTGCCCTGGTTTATAGAATGTCCGTGACATGCCACGGACTTACATCACTTATATCCGTAAGTGGTCACAACATTTGTTTAGTTCACTCATGCAACACATATTTGAAAATCTAGTAGGTGCCAGAGATTGTGGGCCACACTGAGAACAAAAGTCAAGGTTTAAAGAGACTGTATTCCAGGGGGAGCAGTGAGGCAGATTAAAACAGATACGTAGGCCATATCAGAGAGTGGGAGTACCCGGAAGGGGGTTGATAGGGAGTGACTAGGGATGGTGACTTGGAGCAGTGGCAGTGGCAACGTGAGATCGAAGGAGAAAGAAGTTCCAAAGGGTGGGCACAGTTACTGCAAAGGCCTAGCATAGCTGGCACAGGATAAGCCATGGAAAAGGGATGCAGACAGGCTGGGCGTTTTTGCATATAATCTAAGAGCCATGGGGACAATGGGATCCCCATCTGTGTTTTTTAAGATCCCTTTGGGCCTCCAAGGGACCCCTGAGGGAAGAGGGCAGAAGCAGAGACCACGTCCAAGATAACTGGCAAACAGCCATAGGAGCAGGACCTGGGTGACTGCCCAGAATGAGGTGAATTCAGGGTTCTCTTTGGATGACAATGACTATTATCAGTCTCCACCTTCAATAGAAGAACCCATTATAGAGAGGTTAAGTGACTTGCCTGAGGTCACACAGCTAATTTCTTCCACTTAAAGGAGAGATGTCATGGGTAGATGGTGTAATCTCAGACACCTGGAGATGCTGGGTTCTGGGGTGGTGTTACAGGGGAACCCGAGGAATCCATCTGTCCTGGTGGGAAGTACTTGCCCCTGGGCAACAGCTCAGACAAGAGGCAAGCTTCAAAGACCCTGTGGGGGCAGATCAGAGAAATCCCAGCTGTGCCCTCCATCTCCAGGGCTTTGAGATGGCAGGGGTCCTGGACCCTCAGGAGAGCCAGGAGGCCGGGCTGGTTATCCAGTGCGATGCGCTGGGCAGGACGCTGGGGCCGGCCTGGGCAGCCCCATTAGCACCACGGTCATTTCCCCAGATTTATGCGCGCGTCATTCTTCCTCCCGGTCTCCAGTCGCCCCAGCCTCTCCCCTGGCTGCGAACCGCCTACCCCGAAACCGCCACCGGGCCGCCCGCCACCGAGCCGCGCGCCCCGGGCCATTAGCGCGCAGGGAAGGGGCGTGGGGGGCTGGGAGCACTCGGCGGGGAAGGGAAAGCGGGAGCGGGAGGGGACAGGGGGCGGCGGAAAAGGGAGGCGGGAGCCGGAAAGTATGGGAGGCGGTGGCAAGATGGAAGAGGAGAGGCGAGGGAGCTGGGCGGGGGCCCCGGCGGGCTCTGGGGACACGTGTCCTACAGGAGGCCCAGGGTCCCCGGGAGCTGGGCCGGGGCGCAGCCGGCCGTTCCCGCGCCTTTGCCGGCGGCGGCCGGGGCGGTGCGAGCGCAGGAGCCGCCCCTCCAAGGGAGCCGGCGCCCAGGTCCCGCGGCCCAGGTCGTCGATGACCGTGGGTCCCCGTGTCCCCACCCCGGGTGGCCCCGGCCCCGCGTCGCCCCCTGGTGGGCAGCGGCGCGGGAGAGGCCCCGCTACCGCGAGGGGCCCACGCGGCGCCGGTGCCAGCGCTCGGGGCGGGGAGGGGGCGCTTCGCGGAAGACGCGTCGCGGAGCCGCGGCCTGGCGACGCCCGCCCCGGCCTCCCGCAAGATGGCGGCGGGGGAGGGGCCGCGCAGCCCGGAGCCGCGGGGAGGGGAGCGGGGCGGCGGGGAGGGCGGCGGGGGCCACCGGGGGCGGGAGGCGGGAGCGGCGCCGGCTGGGAACCGGGAGGGGGCACCGCGGGAGGCGGGGAACGGGCCCGGGCGGGGCGACGAGGGGGCGGGGACCGGCGGAGACAGGGACCCGCGGGGGTGGGGCGGGCCAGGGCGGGGGAGGAGGTGCCGGGGAAGAGGCCGCGCTGCCCGGGCCGGACCCAAGCGAAGACAGGCCCCCCCAACTGTGTCCCAGCCCCAGGCCCCGTTCGCAGTCCTGGCTCCCGGCACCCTTCCTCGGTGAAGACGAGCCCAGGAGCCCCCATCCTCCTACAGGGAGGTGGCTGCACCCCATTGGCCTGCATCCCGACCCTCCTTCCCACCCTGGCATCCAGGGTGCCAGACTGAGCGGGAACGTGCCTCCATCTGTCTCCCGAGTCATCTGTCTCCCAAGTCCTCCAGGTTGACCCCCAGAGAGCCCCCTGAGCTGCCACCTCGCCCCTCTGCCTCTGGAGAGGCCTGCGGAGGTTCCAGGCGGGGAAACCGGGGCAGAGGAGGGCCTACACGGGTCCCCTCACCTCCCAAGTGCCCCACCCTGGGCCCTAAACCAACCTCAGTCGCCCCCCTTCCTAGCCTCTTCCTCCGTGGGCAACCAGGATGAGAGTTTCAAGGCCCCCCCATTCCAACCTTCCTGCTTCACCATAGGGGAGCTCCCAAACGCCTGAAAATATCTTTAAATTAGGAAAAAGAGCTAAGCCGCCAGAGTCCTTTGGTCTATTAAAGGAGGAGCAGAGGCCACCGGCACCCCCCCGCCCCCCACTCCGGTTTTGCATTTGAAGCCCAGACAGCGGATCCAGCCGGCACAATGAAGGGGCCTGCCCAGCCGGCACCAGCCGCTTCCCTTTCAGTGGCCTGGGCCCCCTGCCAGGTGTGCCAAAATTAGGACGGCTCCCCTCTCGGGCCCTTTTCATCCCCCTAGGGCTACTGGGGCCTCTGAGGAGCTAATGAAACTCTTCTTGATGCTTTGGCTTAAGGAAGAGGGGGCTGGAGGAATTCTGGGCAGGGCCGGCCAAGGGGTAGCGCCTGGGGATAACTGCCCAGGAACCGGCTCATTGCAACAGCCAGAGATATTCTCTTTCCCTCCCAGCAGCCTCCTGGAAACCGGGTGACTTCCTGCCTCCTCCAGGCAGCCCTCCCAGCCTGCTGCCCTTTGCTCCCTTGCAGCTGGGCAAGTGGGTTCAGGCAGCCGAGTTCAGATCAGAGTTCCACTGCTTTCCTGGTTGTGCGTCCTTGGGCAGCTCAGTTAACTGCTCAGAGCCTCAGTTTCCCATCTGTCAAATGAGAGTGATTATAAAAATGTCACATGGCTGTTGTGATGTTGAAAGGAAGGAGGTCACATGTGAAACAGGGTGCTGAAGCCGACATGGACCCCCTCCCTGCACAGTCCACGGCCCAGGCACCCTTCTCTGGGACTTCCGGCTAGTGGGCTGCTCCTCTGATATTCTTGTCCCTCCCCTTCCTTTTATTCAGGCCTGTGCTCGATTGTCACCTCAAAAGGGACTTCTCTGCCCACTCCATGGTACAGCCCACAATCCCAGCAGCTCAGTAGTCAATTCATGTGACAATGGTCACACAGGTGACCTTGAGGGACAAAAGGATCCCAAGTTCAAAGCCAGCCTGAATAATTTAGCAAGCCCCTGCCTAAAAATAAAAAAATAAAAAGGGCTGGGGTGTGGCTCCGGGGTTGAGCGCCCCTGGGTTCAATTCCAGTACAGAGAGAGAGAGAGGGAAGGGACTTCCCTGCCACCTGGCAATGCCCACCCCTATGGGATCACTCCATGGCCTGAGCCATTTCTGTCACCTCTCTTATATCACCTGAGGTTATATTACCTACCCGAACTCAGGCTCTGGAACTCAGAGGCCTGGGTTTGAATTCTGGCTTCATAGTTATTAGCTGTGTGACCCTGGGCATGTCACTTAACTTCTCTGTGTGTCAGTTCTCTCATTTGTAAAATGGGAAGAGTAATCCAGCCTGGCTCATGCAGCTATTGGATGAGAGATTTATACCTGGCCCACAGAACTAATGTAGTCTGTATTATTTTGGGAGTCCCCTCCCCCTCAGCTAGAACATTAACTCTCCCTCCAGGGAGCTAATACCAAAGGGGTAGAAGCATTTTTATTTACCCCTATATCCTTAGTGCCCAAATGACCCAGCACGTAATAGATGCTCAATAAATGTTTGTTGAATGAGTGAATGAGTGAGGTACTAAGGAACCTTAGTCTGTTTCCTCATGTATAAAATAGGATGATTATAGTATGTGTCCCACAGATGTGAATATCCCAAGAGATAAATGCTACTATGACTCTTTATTTTAGAAATAATTTACAGCCAGGTGCAGTGGCACATGCCTGTAATCCCAGCCACTCTGGAGGCTGAGGCAGGAGGGTCACTTGAGCTCAGGAGTTAGAGACCAATCGGGACAACAGAGCAAGACCCCATCACAAAATAATGATGATGATGGTGATAATCCTTATTATTTACCTTGAGACCACTATGGTTTGACTATGTCTCCCCAAAACGCATACTGGAGACATGATTCCCAATGCCATTGGGTACTGGGAGTGTCTGGGTCATGAAGAGCCCTGCCCCCACGAGTGGATTAATGCCATTATAAAAGGGCTTGAGGCTGCAAGTTCAATCTCTTGACCTTCCACATTCCGCCATGAGACGGCACAGCAAGAAGGCCCTCCCAGAGGCCAGCACCTTGGTACTGGATTTTGCAGCCTTGGGGATTATAAGAAATAAGTGTCTTTTCTTTACAAATTATCCGTTCTGCAGCATTCTGTTACAGCAACACAGAACAGACCAAGACAGAGCCCACAGCATAACGCCTGGCCCCGGGAGCTGCCGAGCTCAGTCTGACCTGGAGGCAGGAGAGCGGCTTCTCTTGCTAACAGAGAGCTCTGGCAGTGCACCCTGCGCCACTTGCTTCCCAGACTCCTTTGCTGCTGGGGGTGGGTGTGTGACACTCTTCTGGTCACTGATACCCAAGTAGATGTCTGGTGGGTGTTTTGAGGAAGGACAGAGGTGTGATTTCCAAGCCTCGGTCGTTTCATCTACAAAATGGGGAATTAAACAGCAATTCATGGACACTGGTCACATAGGTGACCTTGAGGGACAGGCCAGGGAAATCTGGGTGATGCTGATCCCAGTATCATCAAGCTGCTGGCATCCAGCAGTACCAGGCACCTCACTCCAGGTTTGTTTTGTAGGGAAAAAGCAATCTTTTTGTTGAGGACATGTATTTTTTTTTTTAAAGATTTTTTTCTTTAGTTGTGTGTGGACATGAGACCTTTATTTTTATTTATTTTATTTTATGTGGTGCTGAGGATTGAACCCAGTGCCTCACACTTGCTGGGCAAGCGCTCTATCACTGCGCTGCAGCTCCAGCCCGAGGCCATGTATTTTGATCCTTGCAGCCCAAGGCATTCCCAGATGACAATAAGGGTTCTTTGTTTTGTTTGGGTGCTGGGGAATGAACTTGGGGTACTTAACCACTGAGCCACATCCCCAGTCCTTTTTATTTTTTTATTTAGAGACAGGGTCTTGCTGAGTTTCTTAAGCCTTGCTAAGTTGCTAAGGCCGGCCTTGAACTTGCTAACCTCCTGTCTCAGCCTCTGGGACTACAGGTGTGCCCCATCATGCCCAGTGATGATAGGAATTTTTATGGATCTCAAAAAATATTCAGGAGGCCGGTTTGTAGCTCAGTGGAAGAGCACTTGCCTCGCATGTGTGAGGCACTGGGTTCGATTCTCAGCACACATATAAATAAATAAACAGACATCCACTGACAACTAAAAAAATATTTTAAAAAATTGCTCAGGATAGGGCAACTGTTCACTGAGGTCTTTTGTTCATTTGTTTTTGTTTTTAATGAACAGAATACAGCTGGCGGTCCGGCCCATAAAAACAATGAGCTTTCAGCCTTGGTTACTGCTCGGTGTCTGCATGTCTCTGGGACCCTAAGCAGACTCAGGGGGAGGCAGCAGGAGAGTGACGGCTGAGGAGGGTCTGCAATACGGGTTGCATTTTATCCCCCCAGAAAAACAAATGTCGAAGTCCTAACCCTCTGTAATTCTGAATTAATTTGTGAATTAATAATGTGACCTTATTTGGAAATAGTGTCTTTGCAGATGTGATTAGTTAAAATGAAGTCTCCCCGCTGAGGAGGCTAGCGCCCGGGTCCCCGATGACTGGCCTGCTTATAAGAAGAGAAACACAGAAATGATCAACCGGGGGAGAAGGCCACGGGATGCTGGGGGAGGGGGGCAGAGTTTGGCATCTACAGGCCGAGGGACACCAAGGTCTGGTGGCGGCCACCGGGAAGCCAGGAGGCACCGAGGACCCCCCCTGTGGGGTTCAGAGGGAGCGGGGCCTGGGCGACACCTTCAGGTTTAAGGCCTCCAGAGCTGTCGGGAGAACAGGTCTCTGGGCTTTGTGGCAGCCATCCTGGGAGATGACAACGGAGGGTAGTGACAGCAGGACCCGGTGATCCTCCAGGTCCATGATCCAGAGCCTAGAGGCCATTTGCCTCTGGGGCCTCCCTAGGTTTAGCACCCACCGCAGGCCCAAGAAGGGTCCTTCCCAGCAGCGCGGCACCCCCACGCGCCTTCCAGGCCTCGCTAGACAGAACTGACGCTCCCCGATGCCCAGCCCAGAGTTGGGTGGCCACTGAGTCCCCTGCTGACAAGCCAGGCCACCCTCTTCTCTCCGGCCAGACTGGACCCTCCCTTATGGCGGGGAAGGGACCTGTGCAGATCACAAAGACACAGTCACCTCTGGACAGAGCCTGGGTTCTGACCCTGTGGGACGCCTCTTGGGTCAGGAGAGTGAGGGATGAGCACGCAGGACACACACGGGATTTCATGCAGCCTTGTCAGGTAGCCGCGTTCAGACCCCAGCCGCCTGGGACCCGCGACTCACCTGCAGGCGGCAGGCGGTTTGGCTGCCTGCTCTGTGCCGCCCTTTCCCAATGGGGACAATGACAAGCCCACCTGACAGGGTCATTTGAGGATTAAATAAGAACATGCCTGTTGACTCCTCGGGTGTCAAGTGCATACAGTAAGAGATTAATGAGAGCTGCCCAGTGCGGGAGGAAGGGTGCAGCCAGTGGTTGCTGCTTCAGATGGTCGCTTCCAGTCCCCTTCTGAGGTGAAGAGAGCCGTCCAGTCTGACTTGACACCCATGTCCATCGGTTTTTTGTTGCTGTGACTGAAACACCTGAACAGAGCCACTTGGAGGAGGGACAGTTTATTTTGGGCTCCTGGTTTCAGAGGTGCAGTCCATGGCCGACTGACTTCAGGACTCTGCGCCGACATGAGACAGAGCATCGCATGGTGATGAAAGGGCAGGGGAAGGGTTCCCAGCTCAGGGAAGGAGGGGGGGAGGGGGAGGGGGAGAGGGAGAGGAGGGAGGGAGGGGCCAGGAGCACCCCCCTCCCTCCTCTCCCTTCCAGGGCACCCCCCAACACACACACACAGTGACTTACTTCCTCCCACTAGGTCCCATCTCCCAGGGGTCTATTCAGCTATCAACAGAGTAATCCAGCAAGTGGATTAATCCACTGATTAATCCTGTGATTCCAACACGTGAACTTTTGAGGAAGTTCCAGCTCCAGACCATAACAACACTTTAACTCACTCCACCATTCATTGAGCACCTACTATGTGCCATGATCTGGTCTGTGATTGAAAAAGACCAGCTGGATAGAGATGGGTAGGAGGAGAAGCCCTTTGCTGTCACCAGGCGAGCGGCGAGGCCCGTCCTGAGCTGGTAGCAGAGCAGGTGGAGAAAGGTCTACAGGTCCAAGGTGGACTTGGAGTTGGGGTTGACAGGGTCAGCTAATGGACTGGACCCAAGGGATGAGATACAGAGGGGAAGCTACAGTGACCACGGACATGGTTTACCAATCATGTTGCTTAGGACCTCACTAAATTGCTGAAGCTGGCCTTGAACCCCATGTCCCAGCCTCTCTGAGCATTTCCAAAATTACCCCCAAACTTACTAGTCGAAAACAACATGTTGGGGCTGGGATTGTGGCTCAGCGGTAGAGCACTCGCCTAGCCCGGGTGGGACCTGGGTTCGATCCTTTATTTATAAAAATAAAGGCATTGTGTTGTGACCACCTACACCTAAAAATAAATATTTAAAAAATGTTGTTAATATGTCACAGTTTCTGGGAGTCAGGAATCCAGGTGTGGCATTGCTGGCTGCCTCTGGCTCAGAGTCACCTATAAAGGTACAATGCAGCCCGCAGCGAGAAGGCAAAGTGGAAACAGAGGATTGAATGGTGGTTTCCAAGGACGGGAGTCAGGGGAGGGATTGGGGAGATGTTGGTCAAAGGGTATAAAACTTGGGTTAGACAGGAGGAATAGTTCAAGAGATCTATTACAACATGGTAACCGTAGGTAATAACAATAGATCACATACTTGAAAATCACCAAGAGATTTTAAATGTTCTCTGCACGCACACACACAGACACACACACAGTAAGTGATACAGATGGTCTTCAGCTCTTCAACAGTGAGGGTGTAGCCCAACAAGCCTATTGTAAGCTGAAAATCCCATGTCAACATTGATTCAGGCTTCATTAATTAGGTACATTTGACACACTAACCTCCCAACATGCCAACTGAGCCACAGTGCCTGGTACAGTGATGGTGGTTTCCCATGATGCTCTTGGTGCTGATGGGAAGAGGCGCCTCCCTGGGGTTACCCAGCCTTGTGAGAGGACGGGGACAGCATATTGCTAGCCTGGGAAAAGATAAAAATTCAGAATATGATTTCTACTGAATGCAGAGTGCTTTTGCATCATTATAAAGTTAAAAAATCAGAAGTGGAACCATCCTATGTCAGGAACCATCCAAAATAAATATGCTAATTAGTTCCATTTAGCCATTTCACAATGTATACATACTTCACAGCATCATGGAGAACACCATAAGTATGTACAATTTTAATTTGTCAATTAAGAAATTTAGAAAATAGGGCTGGGGTCGTGGCTCAGTGGTAGAGCGCTTGCCTAGCACGCGTGAGGCACTGGGTTCGATCCTCAGCACCACATAAAAATAAAATAAAGGTATTGGGTCCACCCACAACTAAAGAATAAATATTAGAAAATAAAGGATTGATTTTTTAAAAATTAGAAAATAACCAAGTGGGTATGAAGGCATTCCAATAAAAAAAAAAAAGATGGGAACAGAGGCTGGGGTCTCATCTGAAGTCTTGACTGGGGAGGATCCACTTTCCAGGTCGGGAGGTGTCGGTGGATGAAGTTCCTCACTGGCTATTGGTCGGAGGCCCCTCCAGCTCCTCAGCTTGTGGGCAGCTCGCAGCCTGCAGCAGATTCCCTCAGAGGCAGAAAGAGAGAAAGCAAGACAGGAGCAGCCATCTTTTTTGCAACCTAATCTCAGAAGTGACATCCATCACTTTGGCCACATTCTGTGGTCTAGAGCAAGTCGCAGAGTTCAGCCACACTCAGAGGGTGGCACAAGGGTGCGGTGGTCTTGCAGGCTGCGCCCTTGCCCGTCAGTCTGATGGTGTCCTATCACCAGCACGTGTGACTGTTTGCCAAGGGTTCTGGAGAATCCTTCCCCCTGCTGGCACCTGTCAACCAATAAAGGCTGGGAGTGGAGGATGATCACCCTGCTCCCTCCGCCTTTCCTAAGATAATGTCAGGTTTTGTCCCAGAGGCGCCCAGAGGAGTTCCAGCCTGGAGATCCCAGCATCACCTCTCTGTCTGCACTGTTTCCCAGCTGCCCTCCCTTCCGCCCCTGGTCTCCTGTCTCCCCAAAGAGTGTTTCCTGTGGTCACCTCACAGGTAAACCCTTGTCCTCAGATCCAACTGTCTGGTATGGCTTGGATAGGTGGCACCCCCAAGAGCTCCCGTGGGAGACCATGAAAGGACGTTCACAGGTGGAATGATGAGGTCACCAGCGCTGTAGCCTCACCACTGGATTAATCCACTTGAATGGATCAACTGGGCTGTGGCTGGAGGAAGCCGGGTCACTGGAGGTGTGGCGTTGGGGTTTATATTCTACCCCTGGTGAGCAGAGTTCTCTGCTTCCTCAGGAGAGGAAGGTGAGCAGGAGCTGAGCAGGCTTCCAGTGCTATGCCCTGCCGCCATGATGTTCTGCCCCACCTTAGGCTCCAACCCTGGGGTCAGCTGACCACGGACCGAACCTCCGAAACCGTGAGCCACAATCAACTTTTCCTCCTCTACGTTGTTCTTGTCAGGTCTTTCGGTCACAGCGAGGCAAAGCTGACTTCAGTAGCGTCTCAGGATGCGCTTCCAGAAAACCCAACTGCCCTCAGTTTCTAGAGTTGCCGCAATCAATGACCGTGATCTTGGGAATTCACCCCTCACAGATCTGGAGAGAAGGGGTCCAAAGTCAAGGTGTTGGCAGGGCTGGGCTCCCTTTGAAAGCTCAAGGGGGAGAACTCTCCCTTGTTTTCCTCGTAGCTCTCGGTATTTTACAGTCTTTGGTGTTCCTTGACTTGTACCTTCATCACATGAATAAGGGGGAGGGGGCCATAAAGGTGGGAGGGAAAGTTCTGAAGTGCAAGATCCCAGCACCTGAGAAGCAACCATTGGATCCAACAGGTTGGAGCCCTCCTCGTGGCTGGGTGGGGCAAAAGCCTGACTGGAGAAAGACGGAGAGGACCAGAGAAGAGCCACTGGAACCAGCAAGAGCTCCTGGGACTTTTGCTGAGAGAGAGAGAATGTATGAGTTTCCTATAGCTGCTATAACAAATGACCACAGAGAGGAGGGTTTAAAAGCAAAGAACAGGGCTGGGGCTATGGCTCAGTGGTAGAGCACTCATCTTGCATGCGTGATGCACTGGGTCAGATCCTCAGGACCACATTAAAATAAAATAAAGGTTTGGTGTCTACCTACGGCTGTTTATATATAAACAGAACAGAAAACAAAACAAAAGAAAAATTGATTCTCTCACAGTTTTGGAGGCCAGAAGTCCTCCACTGGGCCATAGTGGAGTGTTACTCTGGAGGCTCTAGGGGGGGATGCTTCCTTCTTCTTGCTCCCCGTGCTCCTTGGCTTGTGGCTGCATCCCTCCAATTTCTGCCTCCATCTTCCATGGACTTGTGTGTGTGTGTGTGTGTGTGTGTGTGTGTGAGAGAGAGAGAGAGAGAGAGAGAGAGAGAGACAGACTACAGATGGAACCTCAGGGCCCTGCATATGGTAGTGGGTGCTCTGCCACTGAGCTACATCCCAGCCCCTTTCTTACATTTGTTTTAAATTTATTTTTGAGACAGGATCTTGCTCAGTTGCTCAGGGTGGCCTCAAATTTGTGGTCCTCCTGCCTCCGCCTCTTGAGCAGCTGGGATTACAAGTAGGTCCTGCTGTGCCCGGCTTCATGGGTCCTTTTCCCGTTCCTCTTTGTTTCCCTTCCTCTTTGCTCAAAAGGACACTTCTCAGTGCATCTAAGACACACCTCAATCCGGATGATCTCGTGTGGAGATTCTTAATCACACCTTTGAAGCCCTTTTTCTTTCCCCAGCAGGGCACAGTGGTACACCTTTGTAATGTCAGCAACTTGGGAGGCTGAGGCAGGAGGATGGCAAGTTCAAGGCTAGCCTCAGCAACTTAGCAAGGCCCTCTCTCAATATAAAAAAAGAGCTGAGAATGTGGCTCAGTGGTAAAGTGCCTCTCAGTTCACTCCCCAGTGAAAGACCCTAGCCCAGTCAGCCTAGTTACCTAAGGCCAAGATATGAAACCAAGATACCAGGCACGCCATAAACAGGTTCAGGCGCCAGGCATGCTTTCCGGACAACCGGTTGAAGAACAGAGCACCCGCATCCTGAGGCATGAATGAATAAACCGGAACAGATAAGCAGGAACAGAAAGAATAGAATGCAGACCTGTGGTTTTTGGAATGCAGACCTGTACCCCCTAGGTGGCCTACATGCTAGATTTAAACAAACCAATAAGAAACCTGTTGCTTCCCGCGCCTGCGAAACCTGTCCCAAACCCTATAAAAATCTCTGTATCCCCAAGCCCGGTGTGCCAGTTCACCAAAGCTCCGGCTGAGGTTCTGCTGGGCACCCGCAGGTGCCTGTGTCCCAATAAACCAACCTCTTGCTTTTGCAGCCAGTGTTTCGTGTGATTCTCCTTGGACAGGGACACGGGGGTCTTTCATTGGACGGGGGTCTTTCACCAGTACCAACAGGAACAAACAGCCCCCGCCAAACAAAACAAAAACTTTTAAAAATAATGATAATAATAATAATAAGTCCTGTTCATTGGTTCTGGAGGTTAGGGTTAGGAACATGGACACATATCTTTGGAGAGAGAGCTACCGTTTAAATCATCACATGGAGGAAAGGGACAGGACAGGGGAACTGGCAGGTAGGGGGTGGCTTAAAAAACCAAACGCTGTGCTCTGAATATTCCCATTTCCCCCCAAATACCATTTCCCCAACCCCCAAGGTAGGGGCACTAAGAAGTGGGAGGTGAGGGCGAGAGACTTCATGGATGGGGTTGGCGCCCTTACACTCCTGCTCCTCCGTGGGGTTGGAGTGACAAACTCTCCATCTCTGTCTGCAGGAACAGGCTGGCACCTTGATGGTGACTTCCAGCCTCCAGGGCTGGGAACAATAACTGTTTGTTGTTAAGAAACCAGCCTGTCTCTGGCGTTGGCCGCCGCCTGGGCTAAGGCACCACTCGGCCTTGGGAGCTGCTGTTTCCACACAGGAGTTACGATGACAGCTGCTGGCACTGAGATGACAGGGCCACATATGCATGGGATGGCCCCACATCATTCCTGGGGCCTGGGGAGTTGGCGTCTCCCAGGTCAGAGCCTGTACCATGTCCTTTCAACCCAGAGGCGTCGGCCAAGGGAGTCCCCTGCAGCTGGCTGGCTCTGCCCACCCATGTCCTTCAAGTGTTGGCCTGAAGGTCCCTTCCACAGAGAGATGCTGGTGTCACCAAGATCCAACCGCCCATTCCCAGTACACCCCACACCCTCTTCAGAGTAGCCTCCACAGTTGCAGTCACCTTGTTTTGCAGGACTATGTTTTGATGTCACTCTCTGCTGCTTCTAGAACATGATCCCTGGTGGGGCACGGCTTGGAGACTTATTTACCCTGAATTCCCAGGGCCGAGCTCGGGCATGGCACCCAGTAGACGCTGGGTAAGTGTGCCCAGGTTTCCAAACAGACCCCTTCCCCCAGGCCAAGGGGATGTGTGGGAGCTGGGACCAGCAACCCGCCATCAGGCAGGTGACCTGAATGTCCTGGAATCCTCTCTGAGGTGACAGGGACATTGAACCTCTAGGCACAGTCTCACGCACACAGAGACTGAGCTCCCCCCCCCCCCATCCCCAATTTCTCGATGGAATATTTTTCCCCTCCCCGCGGCAGAAAATGAACCATTATTAAAACAACTCGGCGACCGGCCGGGAAAACCCATTTGCAGCGATTTATATCGTGTGGCCGCCGCTGCAGAGAGGAAATGGGAGGAGAGGCGCGGGGTGGAGGCGCGGGGTGAAAAATCACATTCCATCACGGGGAGAACAGATGGGATTTTTTCCCCTCCCCTTTCTCCCTCTTCTGGGGCTTGGAGTCAGGAATCATGTCAGCCGCGGATTTGCTGCAGGTGCTGCGACGGGGGCGATCCTGAGAGGGCGGCCCAGGGGAGCTGCAGGGCCCCGGGGTCCCCAGTGGCTTGGGAGACCACCCAGGGCCCCTCCTGCCCCTGCCGACCCGCTCTGCTCCCGGGGCCTGTGGGGACAGCCTGGTCCATCCCCATCCCCCAAGCTCAGTGTGTTAATTTTAATTTTTTTTGCAGCCCAGGGGATGGAACCCAGGGCCTCCTGCGTGCCAGCCAAGGACTGTCCCCAGAGCAGGGCCCCGAGCCCCACAGGCTCACGTCTTCCCATCGCCTGACCTGCCCTGTCTGCCCCTGGCCTCGCTCCCGGCCCCTCTCCTGGAGGGCAGGGCCACCTTCTGCCCTGCTCTGTTGCATCCCGGGGCACAGAACACACACGGCCTGCGCTCTCCCGCTCTCCCGTCTGCGACATTAGCTCACCCTCTGCCACCGGTCCCACCAGGACGCCCCGGGGTCAGACCCTGATGGCATTTTTGATGCCTCCACCCTCCCCACCAAGCGGGGAGCCGGCTGCAGGAAGGGGCCTGTTCCATTTGTTTCCTTCGCGGCTGGATCCCCGTCCCCACCCCCACCCCACCCCCAAAGCCCGATCCACTGCCGGCTTCTCGGATCGGGTGGGGGGTGGCGGAGACCAACAGGACTGAGTCATTCCGCTATTTAAAAGCCGTCAGAAGCTTCTCTCCTTCAGACCCCAGCAGACACCTCCGCACCTGCCCAGCCCCATGGGGGGTCCCCTTCCCACTCCTGAGTGTCCGCCTCTGTGGGCGCTGCGCCCCCCCACCCCAGACACCCTGCGCCCCCCTCGGGGTCCACGGCTGGAGCCCAGGGCTTCGGCACCCAGAGCCGAATCAGTCCGCGGATGGGATCTGCTCCGCCCGTGAGAAGAAATTTTAATGAATCTCCAGCTTTTAAATATCAGGTGATTCTTGCATAAAAATCTGGATGCTTTAGCGCTCCATCAAAGGACGCAGCCCCAGGGGACAGCGAGAGGATGGCTAGCGGGTCCAGGGGGGCAGCTGGTTAAGAGGAATCACTTCTGTGGCTCTATAGCACAGTAGGGTGACTACGGCGGGCGACAATTAATTGTATATTTCAAAATAGGGAAGAGACAGGGTTTTGAATGTTCCCAACACAAAGGATAAATGTCTGAGGTGACAGATGCGCCAGTGACCCTGATGTGATCGTTTTACGTGGTATGTATGTATGGAAACGTCCCCTCATAGCCCATACATGTGCACAATTATCATGCGTCCATTGAACTTTTTAAAATCTACTTGTTAAAAGACAAGATCCGCCCTCTGCCAAGCCAGCCGAGGGCCTGCTCCCTGCAGGGGCGTGCTCACCAGGGCGGCTCCGGAGCAGAGGGAGCTGGGTGGGCTGCTTCCCTGCAGAAAGGGGTTAAGGAGACCCTGGGCCTACATGCTTGCTTTGGAGTCATCCCACCTTCCTCTTCTGGAATCTTCCATCTGCCCATCTGGAGTGACTCTTCCCTTCTGTACCTAGCCTGCTGGCCAGCGAGGCTGCCCTGTGTCTGGACCCACGGGTGGGCTCTGGGTCCTCTGGGTCAGGCAGAGGGCCATTGATCATGTTGGGCACCTCTCCATCCACAGAGCCTGCCCTGCCCTCAGGTTCTGGTAATTTCTTCCTCCCTGGCCTCAAAACCTAGGGGTGGACGTGGGCAGTCACCTGCTTAGCCACCGCAATCCCCACCGCGCCCTACTGCCTCCCTGAGGCTGGAGTTGAACCACCACCGATGCTCGCAGTCTTCTTAACGCAGCAGCTACGTGGAGGATTTCAATCCCCTCCTGTCCCCTACAGGTTGTGACCTGCTGCAGGGCCCCTTTGTGATGTCACTTCTGCTGTAAGGAGGTTCCCGTCAGCCCCGAACCCCACAGCCCATGTGACGGTGCCCATGGGTAAGCCCCTGCTCTTCCTCATTCCTTTCCCTACCGTCAGTCCTTCAGCTTATCCCCCCATTCGGAGGCCAGATGTTGAAATTAGGGGTGAGCAGGCAGCGCCCCACCTCGGCTGCTCAGGGGAGAAGCCTTCCTGCCTGAAGGGAAGCTCCTGGTGGCCCCTGGGCTCGTGGTCCCCTGGCCCCAGACTCTGCCGCATCTTCACGTAGGTTTCTTCTCCCCCTTCGCCCCTTCTCCTCTAGGACGCTTGTCACTGGATTTGGGGGCCATCTTAATACAGAAGGAGTTCATTGCAAAAGTCCCACCTGCAAAAAGACCCTCTGTCCACGTGAGGCTCCGGCATGCATGACCGCGTCCCTCCAAAGTCCACGTGTTGGACCGCGGTGGATGGGATGCTGCTCCAAGGAGGGACCCTTCGAAGGTGGTTGGACCTCGAGGTCTCCTTCCTCCTGAGAGGGATTAATGCCTTTAGAAAAGGGCCTGAGCAGGAACGATAGCTCCTCTGCACCCTTCTGTCTCTTCTGCCATGTGAGGACAGAAGGACGCAGAACAAAGCACCATCTTGGAGTCTGAGAGGGATTCCCCACCAGACTCCAAATCCGCTGGTGCCTTGACCTTGGACTTTCCAGCCTCCAGTAAGTTCATATGTATAAAATCATACGTATAAAATCTCCCCAGTTCTGGGGATTAAGCCCAGGAGCACTGTACCACTGAGCTACATTCCCCAGCTCTCTCTCTCACTCTCTCTCTCTCTCTCTCTCTTTTTTTTTTTTTGCTGAGTTGCTGAGGCTGGCCTCAAACTTGTGATCCTCCTGCCTCAGCCTCCCCAGTAGCTGCAATTACAGGTGAGTGCCCCGGGTGCCCAGTTCCCAGTTCAAATTCCTATTCTTCATAAATGACCCGGTTTGAGGCACTTTGTTACAGCAGTAGGGATGGATGCAGACCCTCAGGGGTCTTGTTTTGTGGACATGGCCACCATTCAGTCAACTCCGGGCCTCTCAGTGTCTCTCTCGGCTCTCTCAGTGTTTTGAGGCCAGAGGAGATTCAGAGCCGGCCGCCCGCACCGCCCCAGAAGCCTGCTGGATGGAGCTGAGCGGTTGTCATTTCTCTCCCACACGTCAGGCTCCGAGTTCCTGTCAGCAGCTTGCCTCTGGCCTCTGACCTGCCCGCCCCACATCTCTGCAGGGCTGACAGGTGGGTTAAGAGGGAGCGCTCCCTGGAGCCAAGACACACTTTTTGCCTCCAAGCTGCCTCAGCCCTCCGAACATCAAGATCCAGAGGCCTGCCCCCGCCTTCCTCGGCCCCTCCGCCTTGCTCCCAGAGGACCGGCCTCAGCCTCCGGTCCTCTCCCTCCATTTCCAAATGGCCGCTGCTCCAGGGCCACGCGAGCCCAAGGTGGGTTTATTTGCCGCGTGTGGGTTAACATTTTCCTGTTTTCTTTTGGAGGTAAAATCCACACAAGATGGACCCTACGTACAACCCTGAGCGGGGAGCTCAGGTGGTGAGGCCCCGGGTGCCATCCCCAAGTTAAAACGAAGTGCCACTCAGTGGGTTTTGTGTATTTAAGCATTGGGCACCTGTCACCTCGGATTCCAGAACATTCTCATCACCTCAAAAGCAGTCATTTCCTGTTTCCCTTCCCCCCAGGCCCTGGCAAACCGTGATCTGCTCTCTGGATCTCTGGATCTTCCTATCCTGAACAATTCATAGACAGGTAATCAGTTTTGAGACCTTTGGTGTCTGGTTTCTGTTACTGAGCGTCATGTCTTCAAGCGCCACCCATGGGGTGAGGTGACTCTGTTATGGGGATGCGTGGAAAGCTTGAAAGGAAAGGCCTGAAGTACGCCTGTAATCCCAGTGGCCCCGGAGGCTGAGGCAGGAGGATCGCAAGTTCGAGGCCAGCCTCAGCAAAAGTGAGGCACTGAGCAGCTCAGTGAGACCCTGTCTCTAAATAAATACAAAACAGGGCTGGGATGTGGCTCAGTGGGCGAGTGCCCCTGAGTTCAATCCTTAGTATCAAAAAAAAAAAAAAAAAAAAAAAAAAAAGGTCTGTGGCCCTTGTCCCCACTCACCAGCTGCAAGATACGGACCAGAAAGCTGCTGTCCCCAAGAGTCCCTCTCCCAGTGCCTCTGATTCAGAGCAAGTATGCCTCCAACCCCAAGGGACATTTATCAAACTGGGATCTGGTGGGTAGTGATGATCATGTCCTATAATGCACAGGACATACCACCAAGAAACAACCATCGCAAACATCATTGGTGACGTGGTTAGGAAACCCTGTGCTCTGGGCTCTCTATAGATTACTTCTGTCTGCCCTGGAACATCACAAAAAGGTTCATACAGTGTCTTTTGTTTGTATCTTGCTTCTTTTGCTGAGATTCACTCACGCTGCATGTATCAATAGCCCTTCTTTTTCGCTGCTGCATTGTATTCCGTCTTATGAATACAGTATCCCAAGTTATTTTCCATTGGCCAGTTGATGACCACTTGAGCAGTGTCCAGTGTCTGGCAATCATGAACGAAGCTGCCATGAACATCAGTGTTTGTATCTTTTGAGGGACATAAGCTCCTGTTCCCATTGGGAATCAACCCAGGAACAGAATTCCTGAGTTGTAGCAATAAAACATTTGCAGATTCCTGGGTGAAGTTCACACTCAGAGAATTTTGCACGATGCTGTGGTGTGGATCTTCAATGTCCTCCAAAAGCTCAACACACTGTTACAGGTTTGATCCCCAGTTGGGTGCTATTGGGTGGTGGAGGAACCTTTATGATGTGGGACCTAGAGAGGGATTTTCGGCCACTGGGGGTATGCCCTCTGAAAGGCCTGTGGAACCCTCATATTTTCATCTCTTTTCTTTCTCTTTTCCACCACAAGGTGAATGAGTCTGTTCCCATACATGCTTCCTCCATGAGGCGCTGCCTCACCACCGGCCCAGAAGCAACAGGGCCAACTGATCTTGCACTGGAACCGTCTTTCTCTGTAAGTCTACTTAGCTCATGTATTTTGCCACAGTAACGTAAAACTTACCAACACACAGCCACCCTAATTTCCAGCTTCCCAGATCCCACATGGTAGCATCTGGAGTACGACTTCAGCCCTCACAGCTGCTGCCCTCCCCTGCCACCGGCCTCCCATGTGCCCCCCTGGTGTATTTTCATTCCACCGTCAATATTTGGTTCTTCAAGTCCTACAGGGCCCATGCAAGGCTGGGAATCACCTCTGCCTTCCCGTGGCCACAGACTCAACCTCATGGCACCCACTGACATCCCGCATGTCCCTTTCCAACCCCCTTCCCCACCTCTCTCCACCCTGCAGTGCTGACATCCACTTTGACCCCAAACTCAGAACCCTGTAGACTCTGCATTGCCTCAGGCCCCACCACTCCCTATTGCCCTATTGCAGTCTGGACCCTGATGGATTTTTTTTTCTTGACAACCTTCTCAGGACCTTTGAGTTCACGGTTCTCAATGCTTAGACCACGGGGGTCTTCTGTGGAGCCACAGCCTTCCACACCACTCCCCAACACAGACTTCCCGGGTCCCAAGCCAAAGAAGGCCTCCGTGCCCTCCCTCAGTCCCTGCCTGTCTGCCACCTGCCACACCTGCCTTGTCCAGGTGGGGCTGCGTGTGGGGCTGCGTGTGTCGCATTCACTGCTGATTTCCTCCAGTGAATCCCGGCTGTGACAAACGCACGCAGGAAGTTGGGTGTGGTGGCACACGCTGGTAATCCCAGGGACTCGGGAGGCTGAAGCAGGAGGATCACAAGTCAGCAAGGTTCTGTCCCAGAATAAAAACTAAAAAGGGCTGCAGATGTCGCTCAGGTGGAGGGCACTTGCCTGTCACCTGGGAGGCCTGGGTTCAGTCCCCACCCCCGCCACAACATACACACAGACACGCAGGAGAAAGTGAGCAAGTGTGGCCGCACCTTCTGCAGAAGCTACCTGGGCTTCTAGGATGACCTTGGCAGGCATCGGAGAAGTCACACCCACTCCTGCCCCCACCAACGACAGAAATGGCCTGAAGAAGTCCGAGCTCCTTCTCTGGGATTCTCTAACCCACAGATCAGTCCACCCCCAATCGCCCCCGCGCTGCCCAAGCACTGTCCAGTCTCCCCCTCGAGCAGTCAGGGCAGGTCCCCGGGCTCTCCCTGCCTCCTCACCTGCTCACCTGTCTTCTGGTCTCCCCAACTTTGCTCCATGCTCTGGGTGGCTTCCTCCCACCCCACCCGCCCTCTCTGCCCCTCACATCTCCTCCACCCCAAGCCCTGGTCACACCCCAGGCCCAGGTTCCTCAACTCGAGGCTGGCTCTCTGTGCTCCTGGCTCCCCCTGCACCCCTCCGGGCCTCGCACCTGTTGGGAAAGCGCTCCCCCTTCTCACCACCCACCTCCCAGGCATTTTCCACTCAGCCGACCCCACTTCGGACACGTTCAGTTCTCTCCCTTCACCCCCACTTCGCCCTCTCACACCCCAGCTCTGCCTTCTTCACCGACCTTCCTCCTGCGCACCTGGGGGGAAGGCGGGGCCTGCTCACCTGCGGCCGCAGAGCAGCGGAGCAGCGGCCTCTAGTGGCCGGGGAGGGAAGCGCCACCTAACTGGCTCCCGGGTGCCTAACCTGGACGCCCCGCCACTCACACCTGTCTGTGGCTCCGACCCGAACCAGGGCCACTCCTTCACCTTCTGCTGGCCGCTCACTGTGTGCCCGGGGTCGTTCTGGGGTTGAGCACAAGCAGTGAACAAGAAGCAAGCATCCTTGGCCTCAAGAAGCTGATATTCGGTGATGGGACAGATCAATAAAAGCTCGAGTGGGCGAGGAGATCGCGTGTCAGTTTCCCGTCCTTATAACACATACCCGAGGGCTGGGGACATAGCTCAGATGGTAGAGCGCTTGCCTTGCATGCACAAGGCCCTGGGTTCAATCCCCAGTGACACACACACACACACACACACACACACACACGACATAAATCAACTTATAAAGAGGCAAATGGTTTACTTTAGCCCACAGTTTTGGAGGTTTCAGCCCATGATTGGTTGACCCTACAGCGTGGTGTTGCAAATATGTCGGTAAATATGGTCTGTTCCAAGGTGGAAATACTATGGGGGGGAGGGAATGGATAAAAGGAGAGGACAGTTGTGGAGCAGGGAGGATGACATTTGCAGTTCTCAATGGAGGGGTCAGGAGCAGATACCTGGGCAGAGTCCAGGGGGTGCAAAGGCCAGGGGACACCATCCACTCTGCCTCTAAGATGCGCCCCAAACCCCACCTTCCACCCCAGCAGCTGATCCAGGTCTCAGTCACCTGCCTCTCACTAGGTGACCATGGGGGCCCTTTCCTAATCTCCCTGCTTCCTCTCAAGTCACCCCTATATATTTTTTTTCTTGGTACAGGGATTGAACTCAGGGCACTCAATTACTGAGCCACGTTTCCAGCTCTTTTTTTTAATTATTTTTATTTAGAGACAGGGACTCACTGAGTTGCTTAGCACCTCACTGTTGTTGATGCTGGATTTGAACTGGTGATTCTCCTGCCTCAGCCTCCTGAGCTGCTGGGATTATGGCATGTGCCATACGGACACCGTGCCTGGTGTCCCCCTACACGTTTTTAAGCTGAGGTAAAATAAGCATAACATAGAATTAACCCCTACCCATTTCAGAGTGGACAATTCATGGTGTTGACTATACTCACGGTGTCTAGTTCCAAATCATTTTCATTTTTTTTCTTTCTTCCCCTGGCTACTGGGGATTGGCACCTAACACTGAGCTACACGCCCCACCCCCCCAGCCCTCTTTTAGTTTTTATTTTGAGACAGAGTCCTGTTAAATTGCTGAGGCTGGGCTTGAACTTGCGATCCTCCTGCCTCACTCCTGCTTGCCACCGTATTTGGCTTTGGACTTTTAAAATTGACCTCATTTTCTTTTTCCATTCATCCACTGATGGACATTGGGTTGTTTCCACCTTTTGGCAATTGAGAATACTGCTGCCACGGACATTCACATACAAGTATCGGCTAGTGCAACCGTTTTCTGTTCTTTAGATTCTATACCTAGAAGTGAAACCGATAGATCATACGGTAATTTTTGTGTTGCTCTTGTTGAAGAACTGTCCCTATAATCTTTTAAATACTTGAATAATATCATGATATCCTCCTGCTCAACACTCTCTCTAGGTTCTCAATGTCACTAAAAATACAATCTAGGCCTTTTCCATGAGCTTTGTGGCTGTGCTGTTTCAACCACAGGACTTTTGCACTTGCCATTCTCACATGGCAGTTTCCTTTCTGGCTTTCAGGTCCTGGCTCAAATGTCTCTTCCTCAGAGAGGCCCTCTGTGGCCCTCAGCCTAAAATCATGCTCACCCACTCCCTGCCTCGTGACTCCTCAGTATTTTCATGGCACAGATCAACCTTTGAATCTCTTTTCTTTCTTGAAATCGCTTCTAGCTGGGGGCTGAACCTTATCCTCTCTCATCAAGCACATGCCCTGGGAAGAGCCCTGTCCATTTTATTCAACCTCACACCCTGCTCAGGACTAGGGTGAGCCGAGTAAAGCAAAAAAACTCCACTATCAAGATAAATCATTCGTTTTCACAATATTTCAAAGAAATCAACATTCGTGCAGAAAAAAAAAAACTATGACGATCAGGATATCAAAATCTTCAATTAAAAAACAAAAAATTGGCTTCAGTATTGTTTGTTGACTGTTCTCTCGCTCCGGCTCTGGTCGGTCATGGCATGGCCAGTGATTCCTGTCTCTTTTTGCCAAGGATCCATCTCAGGGCAAAGGTCCCACCTTCCACCTGGACGGCGGTTGGAATGAGCCCTGCTCCCACTCTGACCTCCCGTCCACGGCTAGGATTTCTTTATCTCTTCACGTATGTGGACCTGGATGAGGTGCAGGAATTGGCCACGGGGGCAGGTACAGGGAGCTTCCAGGGAGGCCAGAGGCTCACAAAACCCCTCTCACCAATCCCTCAAGGCTCGGACAGTCCCCCAGCACCCTGCCCCCTTCCCTGGGCTAATCCCACATGGGTTCTGTGTTTATATCACCCGCTACAAGAGACGACCCTGAGAAGGCTCCCTGTCCTTTTGCCTTGTGCTAGGGCATCCTCCACGTCCCCCACGGTATTTGGCACCTAAGAACAGGTAAGGGGTGCTTTGTGTTTGAGGAATAACTGGAGGGAACTAATTCATGAATGGAAGGATGCAATGTCCACCCTGCACCCAGTGAACTCTAGGAAAAGCCGGGTTGGGGGCACCTCCTGGTGGGCAGGGCAGGCCTAGGCATTGCCATGACTCCCCGAGTCCAGAGGTGTACTTCAGCCCCACACCTGCTCTGCCCTCCAGTAAGTCGCAGGGCCCAGCCACAGATGCTCTTAGGACCTGAGAAACCTGGGGAAGAGGACAGGGTTCCAGGGTGCTAGGCCTGAGGCAAAGGGGTGCTGAGCCCTGGGGACAAGCAGGTCAGCCAGTATGCAAAGCACTGAAGGCACAGACCCCAGCAGAAGACCCAGGGAGCCATGAGGTTTGGCTATCCAGAGGGCTAAGAGTTCAGAATATGGGGGTCCCCAAAATGCAGGGGAAGGGGAACACTGAAGGCGTACAGTTCCTCTGGCACAGGGTGCACATAAGGTAGGATGCCCAGGCAAAGGGTTCACAGAACATGAGTGTACCCCAAATCAGTCCACTGGGACCAGATGTACAGAATATTAAGTGTCCTGGCCGTGGGGGGCTCAGCGTGGCGGTGCCAAGGCACAAGGTAGGCAGCGAGGAGCGCCCTGGGAGTAGGAGATCAGAAGTGCGGATACCCAACCAAGCAGTGCAGGGCACTGGGTGCCCGCGGGGGCTAGTCTGCGCGCGCGCGGACGCGTTGGTTCCTCGGGGCCCAGCGGCTGGCGCCACCTTCACTGCGACTGCGCAGCCAGAGGATCTGGTGGGTACCAGGGCTCTTTCGCGCCCCAAACCTTTCTTCATCTTTTGCCTCTTGAGCCCTCTGCCCACCAGTTCAGGCGGCGGCGTGGATGGGATGGAGGCTGGCGAGCCAATCCCGGCCACCACCAGGGGCGCTCGGCCGATCACCAGCATTGGGAGAAAAGAGGGGGTGGGGGGTGTTGGGGAGCGGTCCTGCTGGGATTTTTCCAAACTGAGCCCGGGGTCCCTTAAAGAACGCCACCGCTTCCCCTCATATAGATAAAGTCCACCTTTTCTCGAAGCCTCTCCGGAGCGCAAGTTAGAACCTCCTCTTACTCTCACTGTGCAGGCGGAGGTGGGTGGGCTGCTCCCGGGGCTGCTGGGGCTGGAGAGAGCAGGCTTGCAGCCAGGCGACTGCCCCGCTGGCCTCCGTGTTCCACCTGCTTTCAGTTCTATTGGGTTTTGTTTGTTTGTTTTGTTTTCCGGGGCTGAGGATGGAATTCAGGGTCTCATGTAGGCTAGGCAAGCTCTACAACTGAGCTACACCCCAGCTCCAGTCCTGTTGGGTTTACAAAAAGCTGGCTACCTGGGTGTGTGGGAGCCTTGTCCTGGTTGTCCCCCTGGTTGTCCTCCCACTTTTCAGCATCTTGAAGCCCTCCATGGTTCTGTGGATATTTCAAAGTTGGAAACTGAGGCCCAGAGAGGTGGGATCCCCTCCCCATACCCAACCCATCCCTAGTCAACCACAAATGGATGAAATCATCTCTGCACTGAACAGCCTCTTCTGTGATACCCCTCTGGTCTCCCAGATCCATTCGTCAGGGCACGATTATTTACATTCAAGGTCCAACCTCTGCAGCCATGAAGTCCTTGGGCACCAAGGGGAAATCATAGTGACCCCCCAATGCATCTTATCCTGAAGTCTTGGGGTTAGATTTGGCTAAGGTTCTGGGCTATGGGAATCCCTGCCCAGTGGAGGAAGGAAGGCTATGGTAGAGATGGTCCCTGGTCACCCAGCCAGCCTCAAAGACTGGTGTCCCTGTCTCTCTTTCAGCCACCAGGACATGTTTCATGGAAAGGATTCTTGGAGACCTGGTTAACTGTCCCACAAACACTCCATGGAGGCTTTTAGATACTCATTGTTCCCATCCAAGTCTGACCCAAGTGTTCTGTATTGCTCACCCCAGCTCTTTCCCCACTTAACTTCGAACCTTTCCCTATTCGCCAGCCATCCTGCAGACACCCTGGTTAGCAGTACATTCTCTTTCCTGGACACAGAAAAGCTTCTTTACTCCTGCCCTATCTTCAGAAGTTCCTCTTCCTCTAAACTTCACATCAGGGTTTATCTGTCCTGCCCACTGGCCATCCCCTCCCCCAATACTTCCAGTGTGTTAAGATTCAGCCAGACTTTTAACTTTGCAGGAGCTGCCAGCTTCAATACTTAGGCCTCATTTGGAGGGACTCCCTTCCCTGAGGATCCAAAGCCTGGGTTTTGTTCCTTCCCAGCCATCAGTCTTAGAGTGGCACCCATCTTTCATAAAAAGGAGCCAGCAGTCTGGCTTCCAGGTCCTGTCTCCGGAGATCCTAACCGGATCTTACCTCTCAGGACTTTCCCTCACCCTCTCCCCTCCAAGTCTCAGCCTCCCCCTACTCCCTGCACTGAGTTGCCCGTGCTGCCGAAGTGCCTATTTTTGGCCTGGGGCCCGGTTTTATAGCCCCCACTGTGGGTCTTGGCAGTCAAGCTCTGGCTCCGGGGATCCAAGCCAGGTCGACAGCCTTCCCACCCCGGAGAGGGGATAGGAGCCTCCCTCTGCAGCCTCAGTCCGAAATCTGTCCCCGCCCCACTCAGCCGATGCTTGGGAACCCGTGTTCCTTGCCCTACTTCTTTAAGTCCACTAGCTTTAGTGTAGTTGCTATCTCGTGAAGTTCCATCCCGGGTTTTTTCTCTTGCTGAGAACCTAAAATTCAATTTTCAACCCCCCACCTCCAAAGCCAGACGTTTGAGGCGTTTATAGATACTAACCTCTCCCTAACACTGCCCTCCGCTCGTGCTGCCCGGTCAGCTCCAAACCCCTGTGCGATTGCCAGGGATCTTCTGCTGGGGGTGGGGGTGGGAGTGGGGGTGTCTCATCCCACCCCGCAGGCTCCAGTCCTGGCTTTTCGTCCTTCCCTCGCCTTTTATTGTAGGTCTGGTCTCCCAGGGTAGCGAAGCCTCCTCATCTCACTCCCTTCCCTTTGCTTCGCTCCTGTATCCAGAAACCGCTTTTATCTGCCCGCTCCGGTGCAGCCAGCGCGCCGGATCCCTCCGAACAGAATCCAGCCCTCCTTTTGCCCCTCCCCCTTGCACGTCGCTGCCAGGAAGACAGGGGCAGCCCACGCCGCCTCAGTCACTAAGCAGCCCCCTTCTCGACGCCTCCCCCCCAAGCCCAGGTCTGAGGAACTCTAGGCCGGGTCTTGCCTGTTCCCACTGCATTAGGCCTGACGCATTACTCCGTCTCCCGAGGAAGAATCCGGCCCGAAATTTGCGTGCCCCGAGTGCATTTGGCCGTGTCGCAGCTCCCTCCCCCCCCCACCCGATTCCTCCCCGCTCTATCTAATCCAACCCGGGTTTTGCATAACCCTTCCAAATCTCCCCATTGCCCCGCTTGCCTGGCTAGGCTCCTTTCCTTAGTACACTGCTGGAAAATCCGCTCCGGGTCGTCCTTACTCCTTTTCTCCCCTCCCCCACTGCTCGTTCCAACTGAGGGGTCTAGCACGTCGTTTTCCCTCTCCCCACTTTTGGGGGGGAGGGACGAGGGAGTGGAAGCGAAGAGAAGGAAAATCCAGTCCGGGTTTTGGGGACGGCTCCCGGTGCTCCCCATCAGATTGCCGCAGCCAGTCCCGGGCGGGGAATCCAGGCCGGGTTTTGCTCGCGCCCGCCGCCCCCCTCCCGGAGCGGGTGCGCCGGGGAGCGGGGCGAGCAGGCGGCTTGTCATTGCTGGTGCCCGGCGCCGGCTCGGTCCGCGCGTCCTGCGGTGCCCACGGGCCCGGCCCGGCGCCCCCGCTCCGGCCGCCCCGGGGGCGCGACGCTGCCGCGCCCGCCTCCAGCCGCGCCCCCTCACCGTAGCTCCCCGCCGCCAGCCCCCCACCGAGCCCCCCGCGGCCACAGCGGGGAGCAGGAGCCGTCGGCGCGGGAGCTGTCGGCGCTGCGGCGCCCCCACCGCGCCGTCTGCCGAGGAGGCCCCGGCGGATGGGGCCGCGCGGGCCCCGGAGCTGCGCCGCTGGGCGGCGGGGGCCTGCAGGGGCGCCCCGGCTGCCCCGTTAACCCCTCGGCCGCCGCCGCCGTCGGAGGGGGCTGGGAAGTCGCCTGGGCGCACACGTGCCGCCTCCGTCGGGGCCGCGGAGCTGCGGGGGAGATGCGGGCCGCTGCTGGCGCCGCCTCGGGGGGCTCCGCCTCGCCCCAGCCCCCGGAGCTCTGACGCCGCCCCCGCCCCGCCGCCTTCACTGCCTCCCACCCCGGGAGGGGCGCAGACCCACTCGCCCCCATCCCCGAGCCTCCGTCGCCGCGAGGGGGCCGCCTTTGGAGCTGTGAAATCCGCTTTTTTTTTTTTTTTAAATTTTTGGTCGGTGGCGGCGGTGCTGGGCCAGAGGAAAGAAGGGACACGGAGGCCGTCCTCACCCCGCCACCCTCCACCCGCTTTCCCCCCGCCCCGGCTCCGGGAGATGTGCCGGGCGGGGGGCCCGGGTTCGCGGAGCTGCAGGAGAAACGCGCAGGCCCGATCCCAGAGAAGCTCTGGACAGGTGAGAGTCTGCGGGGCTAAGGCGAGGGGCACGCCGCACCTGGGCCAGGTGTGCGGGGCGGGAGGGGGGCGGAAGGGATGGGAGCCAGGCCCTGTCCTGGCCGCGAGGGGGGAGGGGATGCTGGAGCCGCGGGTCGCCGCACCTGAGTCGCAGGGGCATCGGGGTTGGCACGCACCCCACCCTCACTGGCTAGGGGCCCTAGGGGGGCTGCCCCCGCAGAGCGCCCGGGGCGCTGGGGTGCGGATGGGCGGCCGCAGGGTGCCTGGCGGGGGGAGGGGGCCGCGAGTGTGCCCGCGCGTGGCTGCGTGTGCCCGCGCGCGCGCCAGCCTTTGTGGGGAAGTGGCGCGGCGGTGCCTGCGTGTCCCCGGTGCGTGTGCGCGCGGGTGCTTGGCGCCCTGTTTGTGTAGGTGTCTGGGTGTGAGCGGAGAGGGTGCGTGTGCGCGCCGCGCGCGGGCCGCGGCCCCCGGAGAAGCCGTGTCCGGGGGCTGGCACCGCAGGATGCTGGGCTGGGGGCTGGTTCTCTGGGAGGCAGTGGCGCGGGGGATGGGGAGGGGTCTGTCTGGGTGTCGAGCCGGTGGCAGCCCGGGCCGCCGCTGTCAGGGGGCGAGGGTGCTGCCCAGCAGCATCTTCTGTACCTGGCTAAGCACCGGAGGCTGTCAGGTTTGATCCTCTGGGATTCAGGTTTTGAGGGCGAGCCCTCTTCCTCCCCCCCCCCCAGGTACGTTAGGTAAGAGCTGTGTGGGTTTAGTTGTCATCGTCCCATTTGAGGGTCCCGGGACTTAAGTGCGGGCCGAAGTGGGGGCGATGTTGTGTGTGCTCCAGCTATGGGGAGAGAATGTCCTCCAAGGCACCGCTCCGGCGCGCCCCTGGCACCCCTCTGAAGACGGCACCCCTCTTGCACACAGCCCCCCACATCCCTGACCCTACACTTCCAGTCTAGGTCAGCTCACAGCCCCATCCCCGCACAGCACCTCAGTACCTTCCTGGTCCCTTTCCCCAGCCATCCCACCCCACCCCCAGCCTTGGCCGCTGCCGTGGGCGTTCCTCCCCCGCGTCCGGGTTCCAGGCGGAGACCCCTGGCCAGCTCGGTAGGACCCCAGCCCAGTCTGTCTTCCCACATCCAAACATGTGGTGTGCTCCGGGTGGGGGAGGGGTTCAAAATGGCCGCCAAGATGGCTGGCCGCCTCGCTTTCTCTCTGGCTGTCTCCCCCTCTCTCCGTTTGCCCTGCTGCCTTAGGCTGCGGTGGGAATCACCATGGAGAGGAGGTTGGACGGCGTGGAGGCAGGTGTGGAGGACACCTGAGGGTGGATGTCCGTTCTGGGCCTGTTGACCTCAGTGCTGCTTGGGGGAGGCTCTTGGTTTCTGCTCCTCTCTCAAACACCCCAAGGACGGGCACAGATCCATAACCTGACCCTAGACCCAACTCCAGCCGGGCCTGTGCCTGGGGTTCCCTGCCCTTCATCTGCCGTCCTGCGTCTGGCATCCTGCATTGATCACTGGGTTGTCAGGGTGCTCGGTGGAGGGTCTCCACCTCTCCTCCTCTTCTCCATCTGTCCCACAGCCAGGGGCCAGGACTCTGCTGGGACCTGGGTCAGATCCCAGCTGTCAGGGCAGGTGACTTCTTTCTCCCCACACCCTTCCCACTAATGCCGAATTTATTACTTAAAAGTAGGATGAAAACAGGGAGAATAAGAGAAGGAATACAACCTTCATTATCATATCGAGAAAATTATCCATGATTTTCCTAACTAGCAATTTGCCTGCCACGCCGTTCAGAACTGACTAGCCCATTAATTACAGAGATGAAAAATCATCTGGAAAGCGGAAAAGGGAACTGATTCCATGGCTGGCGGTGAGGGTACCCATGTTCCCAAGTCACCAGCCACCGACCTGTGTGCTCACATGCAGGTGCTGGCCCTTCTGCTGCCTGGCCACTATCTTCCTCCTCCCCGTGGTGACCTCCCACGGGGGCTCACTGGCCCTGCTGTGCCCATTGTTCTGGCCTGCCTGTCTCCCTCCTTCCTTCCTTCTACGGGGCACCTCTCAGGGGGTCTTGGTACCCCATGACCACCTGCGCTGCTGCCTGCCCTTGAGTCTGGAGACAGGGTTGGGGAGGGAGGGGACGGGAATGGTGCACCTGGGCCTGAGCCTGCAGGGAGGAGCTGGAAGGCGGGAGACTGAAGCCAGGCTTCTATTCCCAGCCTGCCCAGGGGAGCCCCTTCTCCTGGGGGGCCCGGGAGGACCCAGCAGACCGTGGGGGAGGACCCGCAGGCGCCTGGCTGAGCCGAGTGTTTGTGTCCAGCTGGCTGGCCTCCTGTGGCGGCCTCGCTACCTGCGCAGGGTGCTGTTGCCTGCTTCCAGGTTGCCTGTCCCCTGCCCCGCCAGCAGGAGAGCCCGTGGCTGGGTCAGGGTGGGGCGGGCATCTCCCGGGAGCCCCTGGAGCAGGTGCCCTGAGACAAGCAGGAGGAGCAGGATCCCTGGGCATCCCTGCCCAGTGGCCCTGCGACCTGGAGCTCCTGAGCTCTGCCCCCGCCTGCTGCCTGCCTCCCCAGCCAGACGGGTGGCCAAGGACACGGGAGGCTCTGGTTTCTGTGTGGGCTCCTCTCATGCGGATCCCATTTCCAGACGCCAGACGCTTCCCCTCCTCCAGCCCCTCCAGGGGAGGACAGGGAGGGGCTCCTGAGTGGGGGTTCCCTGGTGACCCTGGAGGTGCCTGAGGTGTGACCTCCCCAACTGAGACAAAGTGCCTGCTGTTGGAGGGAGAGGGGGTCTTTGGAGGAAGGTGGGGGGCTAGGCACCTGACCCTGGAGCACAGTTCTGTCAGATGTCTGTCTGTCTGCATCTGTGTGTACCCATCCAGCGTGTCTGTGTGGCCTGTCAGGCATGCGTGTGGCCGGGTGTCCACCGGGCTCATCCTGTGTTCAGAGGGGTCCCCTGTGCGCTGGTGCTGGAGATGGTGTGGAGGGGGTGACTGTCCGTGTGGCTCCCTGGACTCAGCTCTCTGCATGCACACGTGGCTCCCTGCAGCTTCTGCACACCTGCAGGTGTGTGCTCGGGTGTGCCAGGACCCTGGAGCAAGGCTGGGCACACCTCTTTGTGCAATCTGCAAACACTTGCCAAGCGCTTTTTCTACCAGGTGCCATTCTGGGGGCACTGTGGGGACAGTGGCCACATCCTGTCCCCACAGAGCTTGCAGTCCAGCAACACATAACCAACTCTGGTCAATCAGGGACTCCTGTCACTGGAGTTGGGGAAAAGGCTTGTGTCTCCCCCTGCAGGTCCATCAGGGGGTGGGACCCCAGATCCTGAGTGCATCCTCCCCATGTCTCAGTCCAGGTGTAGGACTGGATGTAGTGTGTGGTCTTCTTGGTCACCTCCTCTCCCGTGCCCTATGCCGCCTCACTGCTCCTCCACCCATCTAAAAGATTCCACCCCAGGGCCTTTGCATGTGTTCATCCGTCCACCTGCAAGCCTCTTCCTCCTTTGTCCTCTGCACTTGTCGCCCCTGCAGTAACTTTTACCCCGGGCACCCTGCTGAGAACTGTGGCTTTCGCTGTTTCCTGATTTATTGTGTCTGTCTGTTTACTGTCTGTCTCCCTGACTGGGATCCAGGTGCTCCTGGCTGTCGCTGCTTGTTTTGCCTTGGGATCCCAGGTGCTCAGAATTTTACCTGGTGCACAGTAGCTGTTCAAGAAGCCTTACCTGGCCAGGCGTGGTGGTGCGCACCTGTATTCCTGGGAGGCTAAAGCAGGACATCACGTTCAAGGCCGGGCTGGGCCATTTAGGGAAGCCCCGCCTCAGAGATGAAGAGGGGCCGGGGTGCGGCTCAGTGGTAGAGCGCTGGCCTGGCGCGGGCAGGCCCCGGGTTCCATCCTAGCACTGCAGGGAGGAAAAGGGGCAAAAGAAAAGAAAAAAGAAACCGCACCCACCGGAATGGGGGCCTGAACAGGGCAGACCTGCCCATGGGCAGCCCCCTGCACTGGACCAGACCGCTCTGCCCGCCCACTGGCACACGCCTCTTAGGGACCCTGAGGGTCTCAGCTGGCGGGCTGTGGGGCATCTTCGTGGGCAGATGGCTCCCCTGAGTGGCTGTGTGCACCCCAGGATTTAGAGACTGGAGAGGGAACTTGGGGACCTAGGAGCTCCTGGGTGAAGGCCTTTCCTCCTGGGCCACGGACCCCAGCCTCTCCTGGGATGGGACCCTCACCCTAACTGAGACCTGCCCGGGCCCTGGGGGACCAGCTAAACCAGCCCCCAGCCTCTCCCACCTGCCACTTGAAAACTGGGGGAGATGGACACTCAGAAGCTGGGCAGAAAACACCCCCAGCCCAAACCAGCCAGCGCCCTCCCTCAGGGGCTAGGAATACCCCCCCAGTCAGGATGGGCAGGCTGGGAGCCCAGTATCTCCCTGTGTCCCCAGCGGTGCAGACAGGGAGGGCTCCGGTGGCTGGGCCCTCCTGACATGGGCCATGGGGTACTGAAGGGTGCCTGGCAGCACCACAGGTGGCTGCCCCCTGGGGCAGGGGGCTAGGGGTAGAGATGGGCAAACTTGTGTGGCCAGGTGCTGATCTCATCTGCAGATCACTGAGGACTCTCTGGTCCGCCTCGCCTCGGGGCTGCCGTGCCCGTTTGTCTTTCTCTTTTCAACACTTTAAAAATGTAAAAGCCATTCCCAGCTCACTAGTGGGACAAGCTGCAGTTGGTGACCCCTGCTGTACCCCTGGTGGTGAAGGGTGGGGCACTGCTGGATTCCCCCTCAACAGAAGGGCAGCTCATTTGGGGAACATTGGTGCACGTCGGGGTATGGTGAGTCCAGCAGCCTGCCCTGTCGCCTCCCTGCCCTCACCTCCTCCCAGTCTTTCCTTGAGCCCCACCTGGCCATCACACTGCCTTCTGGGCTTTTTCAAACCTGCAAGCACCAGCTAGCCCCAGGGCCTTTGCACTGGCCATGCCCCTGCCTAGACCATTTTCTCTTTCCCTGGTGGATTCTCCACCTTTGCAGGGCTTTGCTGAAGTATCACCTTCTCCTCTAAGGTGGCTTTTCTCCATCACCCTGTTTTAAAAATCGTGCCCCCCCAGCTTTATCTTCCTCTACAGCTCTAATGTCCCATGGCACCCCCTGTGTGTGCAAGCACTGTACCACACAGCCAACCTAGCCCTCGCCAAATACTGTTTCTAAACCCTCCAACCAAGCCACGCGGTGAGGGTCACTCCCTTCTCTCTGTGGGGACAGAATTCTGAGGAGGGACCCTGGCATGTGGCCCACAGCCTGGAGTACACTGGCCTTGAACCTGGAGTGTGAGGGCAGAGCTGGCCTTCCCTGCCTCCCTCCTCACTGTCCTCCACACTCTGCCCCTTCTCTGCCAGTGTTTGGTGGCATCAGAGGGACCAGTGTCCTGTGGACCCTCTGCCTGGAGCCCAGGCTTCTGGAGTTCTGGGCTTGCTGCTAGGGTTGGGGAGGAGCAGGGAGGAGGAGCCAGGCTGTGTGAGAGGAGGAGCCAAGGTCTGTGAGAGGAGGAGCCAGGGTCTGTGAGAGGAGGAGCCAAGGTCTGTGAGAGGAGGAGCCAGGCTCTGTGAGAGGAGGAGCCAGGCTGTGAGAGGAGGAGCCAGGGTCTGTGAGAGGAGGAGCCAAGGTCTGTGAGAGGAGGAGCCAGGGTCTGTGAGAGGAGGAGCCAGGCTGTGAGAGGAGCCAAGGTCTGTGAGAGGAGGAGCCAGGGTCTGTGAGAGGAGGAGCCAGGGTCTGTAAGAGGAGGAGCCAAGGTCTGTGAGAGGAGGAGCCAGGGTCTGTGAGAGGAGGAGCCAAGGTCTGTGAGAGGAGGAGCCAGGCTCTGTGAGAGGAGGAGCCAGGGTCTGTGAGAGGAGGAGCCAGGGTCTGTGAGAGGAGGAGCCAAGGTCTGTGAGAGGAGGAGCCAAGGTCTGTGAGAGGAGGAGCCAAGCTGTGAGAGGAGGAGCCAAGCTGTGAGAGGAGGAGCCAGGGTCTGTGAGAGGAGGAGCCAGGGTCTGTGAGAGGAGGAGCCAAGGTCTGTGAGAGGAGGAGCCAGGCTGTGAGAGGAGGAGCCAGGCTGTGAGAGGAGGAGCCAGGGTCTGTGAGAGGAGGAGCCAGGGTCTGTGAGAGGAGGAGCCAAGGTCTGTGAGAGGAGGAGCCAGGCTGTGTGAGAGGAGGAGCCAGGCTCTGAGAGGAGGAGCCAGGGTCTGTGAGAGGAGGAGCCAGGGTCTGTGAGAGGAGGAGCCAGGCTGTGTGAGAGGAGGAGCCAAGGTCTGTGAGAGGAGGAGCCAAGGTCTGTGAGAGGAGGAGCCAGGGTCTGTGAGAGGAGGAGCCAAGGTCTGTGAGAGGAGGAGCCAAGGTCTGTGAGAGGAGGAGCCAGGGTCTGTGAGAGGAGGAGCCAGGCTGTGTGAGAGGAGGAGCCAAGGTCTGTGAGAGGAGGAGCCAGGCTGTGAGAGGAGGAGCCAGGCTGTGTGAGAGGAGGAGCCAGGCTCTGAGAGGAGGAGCCAAGGTCTGAGAGGAGGAGCCAGGGTCTGTGAGAGGAGGAGCCAAGGTCTGTGAGAGGAGGAGCCAGGCTGTGTGAGAGGAGGAGCCAGGGTCTGTGAGAGGAGGAGCCAGGGTGTGTGAGAGGAGGAGCCAGGGTCTGTGAGAGGAGGAGCCAGGGTGTGTGAGAGGAGGAGCCAGGGTCTGTGAGAGGAGGAGCCAGGGTCTGTGAGAGGAGGAGCCAACGTCTGTGAGAGGAGGAGCGAGGGTCTGAGAGGAGGACCCAGGGTCTGTGAGAGGAGGATCCAGGCTGTGTGAGAGGAGGAGCCAAGGTCTGTGAGAGGAGGAGCCAGGGTCTGTGAGAGGAGGATCCAGGCTGTGAGAGGAGGAGCCAGGGTCTGTGAGAGGAGGAGCCAGGGTCTGTGAGAGGAGGAGCCAGGGTCTGTGAGAGGAGGAGCCAGGGTCTGTGAGAGGAGGAGCCAGGTTGTGAGAGGAGGAGCCAGGGTCTGTGAGAGGAGGAGCCAGGGTCTGTGAGAGGAGGATCCAGGCTGTGAGAGGAGGAGCCAGGTTGTGAGAGGAGGAGCCAGGGTCTGTGAGAGGAGGAGCCAGGGTCTGTGAGAGGAGGAGCCAAGGTGTGTGAGAGGATGATCCAGGCTGTGTGAGAGGAGGAGCCAGGCTGTGTGAGAGGAGGAGCCAGGGACTGTGAGAGGAGGAGCCAAGGTCTGTGAGAGGAGGAGCCAAGGTCTGTGAGAGGAGGAGCCAGGTTGTGTGAGAGGAGGAGCCAGGCTCTGTGAGAGGAGGAGCCAGGCTGTGTGAGAGGAGGAGCCAGGCTGTGTGAGAGGAGGAGCCAGGCTGTGTGAGAGGAGGAGCCAGGGTCTGTGAGAGGAGGAGCCAGGCTGTGTGAGAGGAGGAGCCAGGCTGTGTGAGAGGAGGAGCCAGGCTGTGTGAGAGGAGGAGCCAGGGTCTGTGAGAGGAGGAGCCAGGGTCTGTGAGAGGAGGAGCCAGGCTGTGTGAGAGGAGGAGCCAGGCTGTGAGAGAAGGAGCTAGGGCAGGCTCCCTGGAAGAGGGGCTTCCCCTGCAAGGGAGGGGGCACCTGAGGTCAGAGAGAAGACCTGGAGGGGCGGAGAGGGAAGGCCAGGTGTTCAGAGCAGCGTGGACAGAGGTGGCTGGCCTCAGTGTGAGTGTCCCCACACACCTGGGGGCTGCCAAGGCCTACAGAGGGGTCGGGGTCCTGTGTCAGGTGGGGACGTTTAGCGGGCCTCCCTATGGTTGCAGCCTGGGAGAGCTGGGAGGCCAGAGAGGCCAGGAGCCTGCTGGCAGGGGAGGCCATCCAGGTGAGGACTGGAGGCACGGGCTGTCTGGGGGGGCCGTTGGCTTCAGAGCCAGGCTGGCCCGTGGCTCTGGAGGTCACTTCAGGATTTGTGGATGGGAGGGTGGAGATGGGGGGAGAGCGGGGGAAAGTTCTAGTTTCTGGCTGACAGCCCAGTGGACTGGAGGAAATGGGTGGATAGGGTGGGGAGCACCCCGTGCCTGGCACCCCCCCACGCAGTCTAACCTCCCTCTCTAGCCTGTGAACTCAAGTCAGAGCCCCCCTTCTGCTGCTCAGAACTCCCCATGGCTCCCATCTCACTTGGAGCAAAATCCAACACCCTCCCCAAGGCCCAGGGCCCACACAACTGGCCTGAGACCCTTCCGTCCTCCTCACCCTTTCCCTCTCCTGGACACTCCCCGGGTGCCAACCACGCTTCAGCACCTCTCCATCTTAGGGCCTTTGCACATGCTGTCCCCTCTGCCTGGGATGTTCTTTTCCCGGGTGAACCGAGCTCCTTGAGGCCCCCTGCTAAAATGTCCCTTCCTGGTGAGGCGTCCCCTCGCCACCCTGGCCACCGTTGCACCCACACCCATATCCTTTCCACGCTTCTGGCGTCTTTTCTTCTGTGTGCTTGTGGAAACCATCACTGAATGGACGACTAGCTCTTTGGGTCTGTTTCATTTTCATTCACTAAACAAAGTAATAAGCGCCTACTCCCTTCCCAGAGCTGGGCATGCAGTGACAGCCAGACTGATCCACAGTGGGACTTCCCTTTAGTGGCCCTAGCTGGTCGGGAAAGACATGTCACAGCTGAGCCCAAATTGCACTCTGGGGAGCAAAGTATGAAGGTCCAGGGTGTCGTGAGAGTGGCTCTGACAGAAGCCAACATGGTGCCGGCGGGCAGAGCCTGTGGAGGGAGACAGGAGTAGGTGCCAAGGCCCTGGAGCTGCAGTGGGAGAGAGAGGGTGGAACAGGCACTCTGGGGAGGAAGGCCATGAGAAGGTGAAGGCAGGTGGTAGAAGAGCAGGGCCTGAGAGGCCATGCTAGGGTGCCAGAGGCAATTGGGAGCCATGGAGGATTGTGGGCAGGGAGGGGTGCAGTTGAGGTTTCGTTTTGCAAAGGCCATTCTGGTTGCAGGGCAGTGGCTGGATGGGGCAGAGGTGGTAGATGGACGGGGGAGATCGGGAGGAGGCAGCCAGGGGAAAAGGATGCTCTGAACAGCTCCCACCCCCTGCAGTCCAGGGCTACTTGATGTCCAGGGTGACATTTTAAAGCTTCTTCACTGAACAGTTACCTATCAAGTTCCTCCTTGTGGCTGGTGCTGTGCTGGGCACTGGGGATGCCGCCGGACCAACACCACCCAGCCCTGCGCGGCACCTGGTGGGGCAGAGGAAGTGAGCAAATGCATAAATGCACGTGCGCGGTGCCGGTGCTGGTGCCTGGGAGAAAGGAAGAAATGAAGCCCGGGTCGGGGCGGGGGCGCTGGAGCTGGCCGGGCCTCAAGTAGGGGCCGCGTTAGTAAAGACCAGGAGCAGAGGGTGGAGCACGCCGGTGTCTGGGGAAGAGGGAGCAGTGGAGGCCCCGCGGTGGGGCTGCTGGGGGTTCCCAGGGTGCAGGCCGCCTGGCTGGGGAGCCCGCAGGGTTCCGAGCAGAGGATGGGTTGTGACTTGTGCTCACCGGCGCCCTCTGGCTGCCATGGAGGGAACGTACTGTGGAGAGAGCGGGAGCCAGGGGTCCAGAGGGGAGATGATGATGGGGTGGGAGCCGAGAAGGACCCAGGAGCAGTGAGAAGTGAGTGGACTCTGAGGGGGAGCCCTGGCTCCCGCTTGGGAGGGTATGGATGTGGGCAAGGAGGGAGAGCCCGTGTCTCTGTATCATTCCTGACACCTGGGGGTTCAAGGCTGCCATCTGCTGAGATGGGTCGTGGGGTGGAAGGTGCAGCCGCCATCCTGGCCTCCCTGAGCTACAGGACCCTTCCTGGGGGAAAATCATGTGGCAGGCAGTTTCCAGGTACCTGTCCATCATTGCAAGGTGGACTTGTAAGTTCCTGATGGGGAAATGGGCTCAGAGAGGCCAAGCACCTAGTCAGAGGCCACACAGAAGATTTAGACCCAGAGCTCACGACTCCCAGCTGGCCCTGGTGCCTGCCACAGGGCAGCCACTTCCCCGAGTCACGCAGGGCTGCCAAAGGGCTTCCTGGAGGAGGTGGCCTCCGGTGGCTGGGTCTGGGGAGTGGGCTGGAGGCAGGAGGCAGGTACAGGTGGCTGGTTGCTGCTGGAAGGGGAGGGGGAGGCGGTGAGGGGCCCAGAGCCCCCTTCTCAGTTCCTGCCCCCCCAGACATTCAGACTCCCACCCACTCAAGCACAGGGTTGCCATGGCAACCACAGGCTAGGGCAGGCTCAGGCGCCGCCTCTCCCCCGACAGCTGGCTCTCCTCCTGTCACCCATCCCTTCCATCCCAGGGCACGCAAGGACAGACCCTGCCGCGCCACCTTTGACTTGAGACAGTCGCGGGACTCAGACACAGAACAGGCAGGTGTGTGGCCCATGGGGTGGCGCAAGGGGGACGTCCCACCTGGGGTCCAGTTCCCGACACAGCGGGAGGGCGCTGAGCCTCATTTCCCCCACTGAGATGGGGTCACGGCGACCTGAGGTGTGCGATGGGGCAGACACAGGTGTAGGCAACCTGGTCTCGTGGCTGCAGAATCCCCAGTGTCACCTGGAGACACCCAGGTCCCCCGCTCCCTGGGCCTGGCCTGAGCCTGCCGGGGCTCAAGGCCCCTTGCCAGTTGGGTGCCCAGGTGTACCTTTTCAACTCTGGAATGTTCTTCCTCTAAAATGGGGGCAGAGGCAGCTGCCCTGTGCAGTTGTTAGGAGGGTAAGTGGCATCAGGCACAAGGGCTCAACAGGCAGGCAGCATCAGCACTGTCCCTGTATCCAGGGACCCTGTCCCCAGGATCAGGCTCTCCAAGCCACAGAAGGCCCGGGCCCTGCCTCTCTCTGCCTCCTGTCCCCTCGCCCCCACAGAGGAGCTGCTAGGGCTGCTGTGACCACAGAAAGTCCTCTTGCACGCAGTGCTGGGGACCAGGGTCCACCGTGGCGGAGTGGGCAGGGTGGGCTCCTTCTAAGGGGTGGAAGGGAATCTGGTCCCAGCCTCTCTCCGGCTGCTGGGGTCCACTGTTGGTCTTCGGCCTCCCTTGGCTTCTAGAGGAATCACCGCGGTCTCTGCCCCATGGTCACGGGGCCTGCTCTCTGTGTGCCTGGGTGTCCAGGGTCCCCTTCATGAAGACGCAGTCCCGTTGGGTCAGCCCCTGCAGCAGTGACTTCACTTTAACTCGATCCCTCTAGACTCGCTCTCCATATATGGTCACATTCTGAGACACTGGGGTGAGGCATCCACCTGTTTTCCCGGGGGACACAGTTCAATCCGTTATACCCCCGACACCCCAAGCCTAGGGATGGTCAGGCCCAGACCTCCCAGAGGGTGTGGCCGCCTTGTCCGGCCTCGCCATGCTGCCTCGGGGGCCCCAGGGTGCAGGTTGAACCCCCCCCCCATGAGGTGGGCATGGCCACTGGTAAAAACTGCGGCCCCACCTCGGCCCCCAGAACTGGGCTGGTCCCTCGGGTGCCCGGTGCTTCCTGGGGGGGGCGCTCTGGGAGTGGCTTCAGCAGTGGCTCCCGGGGCACAGGCAGGTACCCACCCCAGCGGCCCCCCATGCAGCACCTAGTCTGGGGGGCCTATGGTGTGTCCTAGGGCCTGGGGGAACAGCAGTCAGGGAAACTGAGTCACGGCCTCTGGTGCCTCCATCCTTCTGAGGGCAGGTCGCAGTGACCGCAGCCAGTGGCGGACAGTGTTAGGGGCTGCGCTGTGTCCCCTCCACGCCCAGGAGGTGAAGCCTGGTTCCCAGGTGACGGTGACAGGTTGGGTCCTCACGGGCTTTGGGAGGGCTTTGGGAGGTCGTGAAGGTTAAATGAGGCCGTGGGGTGGGGCCCGCCTGGTGGACCGTGTCCCAGGAGACGCGGGAAGGCAGAGGCCACGCGAGGACAGGAGAGGGCGGCTGTCTGCGGCCGGGAGGAGCCTCGACAGAAACCGATTTGTCAGCACCTTGAGCTTGGGCTCCTGGCCTCCAGAACTGTGAGAAAGGAAATTCTGTTGTTGAAGTTGCCCAATCTGCGCTCCAGTTGGTGACGGCGGGGACGGTTCCAGGACCCCGCGACGCCCGCTCCCCCAGCGCTCCACAGAGCAGCGCAGCCTCGCGGAGAACCCGCGCTGGCGGGTCCCGGTGGCCTCTGATGGCTTGGTACACCTGACCACGGAAGCGCCCACCTGGGGCTCAGACAGTGGGCGGAAGGCCCCGGGGCCAGCAGCCGGGTCGAGGGGTCGTTCAGCCGAGGACTCAGAGCCCCTACCGTCCTTGGTCACTGCCACGAAGCTGACTGATGGGTGGTGACTGTGATAAGGGACGCTGGGCCCCCGTGTGCCAGGTGGGGTGCTGAGCGACTCCCGTGTAGGAGCGCATCCTGTCCCCAGGCTGCCCAAGACCCGGTGGACAGTGACTGCTGAGCGTTGAGACGGTGGTGGACACTCACGTCCTTGTCTCTGAGTAGGGCATGTCTGAGGCAGGACCAAGGGACACAGAGGTGGCAGCACAGGGAGGCTGGAGCAGAGGGGCAGAGAGCGAGGATGCGGGGCTCTGACGTGCTGCCATCACCTACAAGACCCCCCCAAGCCGGTCATGGTGGCTCCTGCCTAGAGTCCGAGGCTGAGGCAGGAAGATGGCAGATTCAGGACCAGCCCCAGCAACACAGCAAGACCCTGCCTCAAAATGAGAAATAGGAAGGGCTGGATTGGGGCTCCCGGGCTGAGCGCCCCCTCCCCCGTCCTTCAGTCCCCCTCCTGTGGGGTGGGAGGGGCCTCTGGAGGTGAGGCTGGAGGACCTCGGCTGCTGACCCTGCTCAGCCTCAGCCCGGAACCTGACCCAGCAGAACTCAGAAGGAGCAGGTGGAATGGCGGCCACTGGCGGGTGGGGTGGGCAGGGCAACACGTGTCCGACTTGGTTTGAGGGTCAGCAGTGGAGCACTTGCCTGCCATGTGCAAGGCCTGGCTTCATCCCTGGCACCAAAAATGCAGTAAACCAACCTAAGGGTCCGACTCACCTGGCACCGCGGCACCTGCCTGCTGCCCCAGTTACGCGGGAGGCTGAGATGGGAGGATCGCTTGAGCCCAGGAGCTGAAGGCCACCTGGGCAACACAGCAGGAGACCCTGTGAAAAATAATAGACACTCACAAAATGAGTCAGTTCTGGGGCTGGGGACATAGCTCGGTTGGTGGAGGGCTTGCCTCGCCTGCACAAGGCCCTGGGTTCCACCCCTAGCACCACACACACACACACACACACACACACACACACACAATCTAAACGAGTAAGTTCTGGAGACGAACACGCAGCGTGGTGACTGCCCTTAATAATGACGTATCGTATCGTATCCTTGAAATTTGCTGAGGATTCACGGGTCCCTCCCGCGGGCTCGCACAAAGTGGTGAGGAGGGGCTGGATCTGAGGGTAGCTTCATCTCCGAAATCACGCAGAGTGTGCAGTCTATCACCTTCATGCCGTACACCCGAAACCTACAGACTTTCTGTATTTGCCTGTCACATCTCAGTAAGCTACGAGGGGACAAGGAGGCCCTCTGGAGTGGACCGAGGGCCATCGGCCATGAGCAGGCAGACCCGCATGCCCATCATACAGTGGAATGTTATTCAGCCATAAAAGAAATGAAGTTTTGCAAAGTCTGAAGCTGAGGGAAAGAGGCCAACCCAGAGGGCCCCAGAGTGTATGATCCCATTGATACAAAGTGTCCAGGCAAGTCCAGGGCGACAGGCGCAGGTCTGTGTCGCCAGCGGCTGAGGCAGGGGAAGGGAGCGCTTGGGGGCAGAGCTCGGGCCTGGGGTGGTGGGAGGCCTTGGAACTGGGTAGAGGTGACGGCCGAGAACCAAGGCCAGTGTCATTAATGCCGTTGGGTCATTCACTTGAAAGAGGTGAAAATGTCTGTAAGTGTCACCGAGGGTGCGCTGAGGAGCAGTCTAGGGCTGGCGGTGCCACTCGGGCAGAGCGCCGCTCGCCTAGCCTGTGGGAGACCCTGGTTCCCACCCAGCGCTCCCCGCAAAGTGGTTTAAATGGTTAAAATCATATAGATTTTTTAAATGAAAGTGCCCCTCGGCTGCCAGGGGAGCCTGGAACTTGGAGGCAGGAGGGCAGCTGGGAAGCCGTCGGGGCCCTGACCAGAGGGGTAGTTGGTGAGGACAGGTGGATGGGTGGATGGACGCTGGGGGTTCTGGGGTGTAGACCTGGACTAACTCAGGGCTGAGAGAGGAGTCCACGTTTGGACCCCTAGACCAGGGCCTGTGGGGCTGGGGCACGTGGACGGATCCCCCAGGACTGCACCCAAGATGCCCTGAGACCCAGATGGAGGCACAGACGTGGGGGGCGGTGGGCTGCTCCAGAGCACAGGAGGCTGGGAGAGGGGCCGTGGGGACCCCGTGGGGGCTCTGCGTTCTGGGTGCAGTCAGGGAGGAGGAGAGGAGCCACCCAGATGCCACCCTCCGATGGGCCCGATGCCAGCCCCGTGTTTGTGTAAACTGCTGGACGCCCCAGAGCCCTGTAGATGAGCCCCATGGGGGAACCAGCCCCAAGCCAGGGTCACCTCCTCCTGCCTCAGACACCTCGTGCAGCCGCAAAGAGCGAGCCAGGCCGGAGAGCAAGCCAGGCCGGAGAGCACCCCTCAGCCCGGGCCAGGCTCCCCCTCAGACCAGACCAGGGCCAGGGGTGGGGGAAGTTTAGGGACCTGCCCCGGGCACCATGCTCTAGAGTGACCTGAAAGTGCTCCGGGCAGCGTCCAGCTGGAGATGTCAAGGGGAGATTCCTGGGGTGGGGTGCAGAGGGACGGGCAGAGAGCACCGTGGAGAGATGGCGGGGGTCTTCAGGGAGACGGTGGTCAGAGCTCGCACGTGAAAGGTGATTTGGGGCAGTGGGGAGCTGAGTTACAACAGGGGAGGGGACTGTGTGGTTGGGGGGCTGGAGCAGGTCACTCTGCGGGGGTGACCTTGGAGTTGAGCTCTGAATGATGATCAGAAGCCGCCGCTCACGTGCAGGGATCCTGGGGGAGCATCCAGGCCGAGGGAAGAGCCGAAAGACTCAGGTTCTGGAAGGTTCCAAGAGCAAGAGGGAAGAGGAAGCAGGGATTAGCAAGCCAATGGTGCCAGCTCACCTGCAGCCTCAGCGCCCAGGGGAAGGTTAGCGCTCGGATCTACGTCACCACGTGATCCCCCGCTCCGAGTGGCAGTGGGTGTGGGGCAGGCAGGGAGACCAGGAGCTGGATGGGGACAGGATCCAGGTCCAGCAGGATGGTGCCCTAGTCCTGGGTGGTGGTGCTGGGGGGCCGGAAGTGGACAGTGGGCCAGAGGCTTTGGAGGCAGAGCCCACAGGACATGCGGGTGGAATTGGTAAGGGAGATGACAGAGGGTGAGGAACTGAGGTCTGGGATTCATTCGACAAGTAATCCATCGCTGTGCGCTGGGTCTCTTCTAAAATATGGGGGTGCGGTCATGAAGAAAACAATCCAGCGATCCCTGCCCCGGGGGAGTTCATACACCACTGGACAGTTACGTTTGACCAAGACCTGAAGCAGGGCCATGGACTAGCTTGGCAAAAGTTGCACGTGGACAAGAAAGAGCAAAGGCCCTGGGGCAGGACCTGCTCAGAGAGAAATGGGGACTGGAGCCAACAGGGCCGTGGCAGGGGCCTCAAATATGGGGTAAAAACCACGGCTAGATCCTGGACGGAAGTGAGAGATTTGGGATAGGTCAGCGCTGAGACCCCAAGGGACAGGCTGGGATAAGGGGGGCTCTCGAGGACGGAGCCAGGGTTCCCACTCTGGAGGGCCCTTTCCAGAGAATTCGGGTTTCTAGCAAGTTCTTGGCAAGACCGATGGCACTGAGTGGGGGCTGCCCCTGGAGAACTGGGCTGTCGCTAGAGCAGGGAGCTGAGGGGGGATCTGGGTGCGCGTCTGGAGAGCGTCCACTGGGGACGGAGCAGCGGGAGAGGTGAGACCATGGAGTGGTCACGGGGAGCAAGGAATGGGCCAGGGCCCAGCGCGCCTGGGGTGGGAGCCGCCACACCACACTCACCCCTCCCGGTCCCTCAGGGAGCAGCACCCGCCTCCCGCCCGCCTGCCTGTCTCCAGCTTACCCCGAGGGTCCCCCAGAAGGAAAGAGGGGACTCGGGTGTCCCTGGTCCCTGATCTGTGGCGCCAGCCAGCTGGATTCTAATTAGCTACCAGAGCAGGAGAGACAGGAAGCTGGGGGCCGGGGAGGGGCCTGGATCCCTGCCAAGGCCAGGAGGCTGTGGGGCCCCCACCGGAGGATGCCCATGGCTCCCTCCTTGTGGGTGAGGTGCCTCCTGGCAGAGATGGGCCGGGAGGGTCTGGGAACGCAGAGCGAAGCACTTAGCACCTGTGACGAACCCGTGAGCCACCGAGAAGCTTCCAGAGGGGAAGTCCATCTGGCCAGAGGCGCCTAGACCCGGTGGGGGCTGGAGGCAGGGACTGGGCAGCCTTCCACCCAGGGGCAGCTTCTGTCGGATGCAGAAGGTCCAGGCAGGAGCTGGACATGGCCCCTCTGGGCTGTGGGAGGGAAGCCCTCAGCCAACGGCAGGAGAGAAGGGGAGTGGCCCCGATACCCACTTCTGGGGGACACCCCTGTCCCCTGTCTCACTCCCCCTGTCCTCCCCTAGGCTGGTGGGCCAGGCTGTGGTGCCCACCTGGTGATGCGGGGCGAGGTCCTTCACTCAGGCCACTGAGAGCCCAGGACGTACCCCTGAACGCCGCCATGGCCCGCCTGGCTGCTGTGCTCTGGAGTCTCTGTGTCACCGCCGTCCTGGTCACCTCGGCCACCCAAGGTAGGTGCTGCTGGAGCCAGGAAGGGGTCGTGTCTCTCTCCAGCCAGGAGGGCAGATGGCATTGGGAAACCTCTTCTGGCCACCTGGTGGAGAACCTCAGCCCCACCCTGTGCCCAGGCCCCCCAGCCCGGCCAGTGAAGACGGGTGACTTCATACCATCCCCCGCTCCTCTGGGGGGTCCCCAGATCCCGCCAGCGTGCCCAGTCAGTCAGCCAGGCCAGGGCAACAGGGGCCATCCGGGGGGGCCCCCTGGGATCAGGACACCCTTCCTGGGGGCGGCTGCTCGCCTCTCCCCCTCCCCCTCCCTCCCTCTGATTACATTGCCGAGACTCTCGCTGGGAGGAAGGCTTAATTAAAGCGTGCCCGCTGACGTTTATTTAAAAACAACTAATTACCCAGCTCGGCCCTGCGCCGGCCCGGGATCCTGCACATGCCACGATTAGTGCCCTGCGCCTGCCCGCCCACCCTCGCCATCACTCAATTACTGTCCCCACGGTGGCCCCGGCAGGAGCAAGGGGCAAGGCCAGGAGGGAGGCCCAGGAAATGGGTGTCTGGCTTTGCCTTGTGCCCCTGCTTGCCCACCAGCCCTGTCTAAAGGGCACTGGCTGGAATCTGTCCCCTGGACCCTCTGCCTAGTGGCCCTGTCCTTTGAAAGCCACAGAGGTGGAAGGGACAGGGTCCAGTTGTGCCCCAGGGCCTTGACCCTGGGCTGGTCAGCGAGCAGTGCCAGCTCCCCGGCACCGGCGTTCTCCGCCCATCTGGGTTCTGCCCGGCAGCCCCAGCTGGGCCAGGAGGGGCCGCCTCCACCCCCAGACCCATCTGAGCCAGCCCTCCACCCCCGGCCTCCCTCCCAGGGAGCTAAAATTAGACGAGGAAGCAGATGGTGCTCGAGGGGCACATGTAGAGCTTTCTCCCAACGGGACTTAACTCACCCCAAAAAACCCCAGGGCCCAGCCCTCGCCACCCCTTGGAGGCCCCGCTGCCTCTCTGCAGGGGGCGCTCCTGGCTCCACTGCCCGATGCACAGACTTTGAGAAGCCCCTCGCTGCCCCCACAGGCGACGTCCCCATCAGCATCTGGGTCACCCCCGTGCATTCGCTTCCCTCTGCACCCTCTAAACCCTGGCCGGGACCAGTGTCCAGGAGGGTGGCTGTCCCAGGCTGGCCGTGCCGTGTCCTCTGGCCCGCACAGTCTGAACCCTTCCCCTCCCCCTCCACACGCACACACAGCACCCTGGTCCCTCGAGAAGGTCCTGGGGAGGGGAATTGTTTCCATTGCTCCTGGTGGGGGAGGGCAGAGGCCCAGAGACTTGGGTGGCACGGGGCCACCGGCCAGGCAGCAGGCAGCCGCTGAGCTAGGATTTCAAGACAGGCTGTTTGGATCCTGAGTCCAAGCTCTTGATCCCAGACCAGCAGGATGCCACCCCACCTGCCCAAGGTGTGCTCCTGTTCCCTCATCATCACGGTGACCGGGAGGGTTCCCAGGAAGATGGGCCCGTGGAGGCCCAGCAGTGGCTGTCCGAACTTCAGCATGCAGCAGAAGGACCTGGTGGGCACGGTGCCCCAAAGGCTCCTGCTCTCAAATTCTGAGACCCGCCCAGGGTGGGACTCCCGGGCCACAGCGTTCCTGGTTGGGAAGCGGCAAAGCCAGTCTCTGGTTCTTCCAGAAACCTGAGCACAGGCCTGTTCCCCTGCTCTTCCCGAGACCCCATCTGACACCAGCTGCAATTCTGGGGACCCCCGTACCACACTCAGGTCTGGTAGTTCACTAGAAGGGTTCACAGAATTCTCCGGAACTCACCGGAAGCCCACACTGTGGACAGTCAGACCAGCCCAGAAGAGGCCAGGAAAGTTCCACGCATGGAGCTTGCAGTGTCCCTCCCAGGGGACTGTGGACAGCACTGATTCCCCGTCACAGGGCGTGACAGTGTGCCCAGTGCACTGCCAACCAGGGCAGCTTGGTGGAGCTTGGTGCTGGGTCTTTATTGGGGCTCCGTCATGTAGACGTGGCCAGCCGACACCGTGCCACCTGACCCCCAGCCCAAGTGGCATCGCCGTGGGCTCGTCTGCTAGGGCTGCTGGAACATGGCACCACATCCGCGTGGTCAGCAGCAGAAAGGCCCACGCGTAGCTCTGGAGGCCAGGAGGCCAGGATGAAGGGGTGGGCAGGGCTGGTTCCTCCCGAGGCCCCCGGCCTGGCTTGCGATGGCTGCCCTCTCCTGGGTCCTCACACGGCCTGCCTTGGGTCTCTGTGCCCAGACTCTCCTTTTTTATAAGGACCCCAGTAGTATCGGCTGGGCCCGGGCCCACCCCAGTGGCCTCATTTTAACTCGATCACCACTGTAAAGACAGTCACGATCTGTCGCCTTCTGAGGTCCTGGGGATTGGGACTTGGGCGTGTGAATATGGGAGGTGGGGGACACAAATCAGCCCATAACAGCAAAACTCGCCCCTGGCCCCCGGCCCCCAGGACAACTGGTGCTTCCTGTCCATCAGGGGAGGCTCCAGGGACCTGGAGGGCACAGCCACAGTCTTAGGGCCAGGTTCTCCCCTTGGGCTGGCACGCGAGGAGCACCTTCCTAGCGCCAGCTCCAGGACCCCGCAGAACTGGAGGTGGTGCCTCCCGGGGACGGGGACCGCAGGCCCCAGTGTGACGCCGCCCTGCCCTCCCCACAGGCCTGAGCCGGGCCGGGCTCCCCTTCGGGCTGATGCGCCGGGAGCTGGCGTGCGAAGGCTACCCCATCGAGCTGCGGTGCCCGGGCAGCGACGTCATCATGGTGGAGAACGCCAACTACGGGCGCACCGACGACAAGATCTGCGATGCCGACCCCTTCCAGATGGAGAACGTGCAGTGCTACCTGCCGGACGCCTTCAAGATCATGTCGCAGAGGTGAGTGTCCCGCGTCCCCACCACCACCCGCTGGGCACCGCCGTGGCCTCTCGCACTCACACCTGTCTCCTGAGCACCTGCTAGGGGCTGGCCCTCCGCAGACAGCCAGTGAGACCTGCCCTGGCTCCCCGCGCTGGCCTGTCCCCCCCGCCACGGACCCACGCCCACAAACATGGGCTCAGGCCCCCCCACCCTCCCGCCGTCTCCAGGAGCCCCAGTGGCCGGGCAGGTGGGAGCTGGCACAGGAAGTGCCAGGGAGGACTGGCTGGGACGTCCACGCGGAGGGCGAGAGCCACGGGGCAGACCCCAGGGCAGGCAGGCTCCCGGGGTGGACACCTGAGGCCCGCGTTGGGAGTGTGCGCCAGGGTGACTGCGGCAGGGTGCGGCCCTGTGTCTCCGAGCCTCTGTGTCTGTCACCTTGACGTGTGTCTGTGTGTGCTCGTGTGAGTGTGCGTCTGGGGGTGACAGGGCCTGTGAGCAGGTGTGTGTGACTGTGCCCTGTGTCTGGGCTCACGTGCTTCAGCGCGTCTGTGCTGAGCCTGCCAGATCGCGCCTGTCGGCAGGAGGACGTATCGGAGCTGAATCCGTGTGACCGTGAGGGACCGTGTGGGACCTTGTGTGTGTGTGTGTGGCTGTGTGTGGCTGGCGGGGTCTCTTTGAGTGTGCATTTGTATGACTTGGGGTGTCCCAGGCGGGGGCACCATGTGAGCAGGACTGCACAAGCCACCCGGACCCACGCCAGTCCACCGAGGGCCCGAGCTTTTCCTGCGACTCCCAGGCCCCCTCTCCCCAGCGCCCTGGGAGCGCCCGCTCTCCTCACCGCCCTCTGGCTGCTGGTCAGGGCCCGGCCAGCAGCCCCGGAGATCAGCCAGACCCCACCCCTCCCTGCCCAGCCCCCGGAGCCCCGCCTCCCCTGCTGCCCCTCTCTGCTCCCCGCTGGCCACCGTCCCTGGCTACGGCCATGCCGCCCTGCTCCCCACCAGCACCGGGCAGCTTCCGGCCCGGGGTCCCTCTGGGCTTTGCACTTGCTGTGCCCTCTGCCTGGAATGCGGTTCCCTGACACCCAAACAGCCCTCGCTGTCCCTTACTGTGGCTTCCTTACCTAACGGCCTTAGCGAGGCTTGCGGAGCCCCTCACCTGCAGAGCCCGCAGCCTCCCGCCCGGCCCTGGCCCCTGGCACTGCCCGCCGACCTGGCTTCCTCTGATATGTCCCTCTGTGTGGCGTTTCTGCTGCCTTCACTGGCTCTCCCCTGGGGACAGGAGAGTTTTGTCCATCGCCGCTGAGCCCATGGCCAGGTATACAGCAGGCACTCACTAAATGTTTGCCAAATGCCTGAGGGAATCGGGGTCCACGCCAGGCCCTGTAGTCTAGGAGGAGAGGGAGGGCGGGCCGGGCCAGCTTGCTGGGGAAGGGTCATGGAGCGCCTCCAGGAGTGTCAGGAGGTGACAGGTGCAGTCAGGGGCTGGGGCAGATGGGCTGGCTGGGGCTGCCTCCATCCTTGCCACCACTCTGACCCCAGTCCTGCCCCTCCTCCCTTCCCGTGTCCTGACGCGGCCCGTCCAGCCTCGGCCTTTGCTCCTCCTGGGGGTCCTGTCCCCCGCCCTCCAGTTCTCCCCCCTGACCTCATCCACGCAGCACCAGCTTCGGGTCTGGTGGCCCCCACCGTCCCCACTCCTGGCACAGAGCCTGCCTTGGTCACAGCCCCTGGGGTCCCTGGGGCCCAGGGAGCGTGGTGGGCCTCCTGAGCCACGTGTAGGGGATGTGGCGCCATCTCTGCACCGTTCCTCAGCCCCCGGCCGGCTGCTCTGCCGTCAGAATCCACAAACTCCTTGGATTAGTCAGGGGGACGGGTGGAGCTGCCAGCTCTGAGAGGCACCCAGGACAGCTGACCTGACGGTTCCTTGTGGGGAAGACCTTGCACACCTGCTTCCCCCGTCCCGTGCCTCTGCGCCCGGAGCCCAGCTCTGTTCGGCACCCCTGCCCAGCTCTCCTTGGTCACGGGTCCCTCGGGTTCTGGAGGAGCTGGGGTAGGGAATCTTAGCTGGAAGTGCCAGGAGCACTTTGGTTTTTATCCTTTTAAGTAAGGCGGCGTGAGATTAACTAACTATTTTATGCATTTATTTGCTTAGTTTATTTGGGGGGTGGGAATTGAACCCAGGGCATCGCATATGCCAGGCAGGCGCTCCGACACTGAACTACACCCCCAGCTCTCTTTATTTTTAGCTGATCAAAATCAACCATTTTGAGTGAACATATTCAATGACATTTAGTACATTTGCAGTGTTTGTATTTATCATAAGACTCTTAGCCCTTTCTCGACTTAGTTCCAGAACATTCCATCACCCCAAAAGGGACATTCTATCACCTGCACATTACCTCTTACCCTCCGCTCCAGACAGCGGAGCGGCTTCCTCTCCCCGTGGATTGGCCTTGTTCTGGACGGTTTATGTAAACAGGGTCACAGACTGTGTGGTCCTGGTGTCTGGCTTCTTTCACTCAGTATCGCTGTCAAATTTCCTCCTTGTCACAGCAGGGATCGGCATTTCCTTCCTTTGAATGGCTGAATAATATTCCGTTCCCTGGATGGGCCACTTTTCATGCCTTGGTCCCTTGGTGGACGTTGAGTTGTCTCCCTCTTTTGGTGGATGTGGGTAGTGCAGCTGTGAGCGTGTCTCTAGGATTTGCTTGAACCCCTGCTTTAGGCCCTCTGGGGTGCACACCTAGCAGGGGATTGCTGGGTGACATGGAAACTCACTACTTTTGAGGCCAGTGTGATTGGACCCTCCCATTCTCTGTTCCTGCCCAGCCTCCCACCAAGACACTTAGCTCTTCCCAGTGACTGGTTAGGGACGGGACTACAGGGAGAAACAGGGCTCCATCTGCTCCACATTATCATGAAGCCTCTCGATCCCTTCCTGCCCAGCCTAGACCTGGCCTTCTCTACGGAATGGGGACTTTCTCTCTTAGGAAAGGGTACAGGCGACAGTGAGAAACAGCTCTTGTTGCTGCGGAACAGGGTTCCCTGAGAAGCCGGCAGGGCGGGGGCTGAGCATCTCTCCTGGCCGTCCTGGCCCAGATCGTCCCAGGAGCACTGCCCGAGAGTGGGACGTGTTCCTGAGGTGTGCTCGGCTACACAGCCACACCCCGGGGCCCTTTGACAGCGAGCGTGCTGGCAGACCGGCTTCACGTGTGTTTCCCTTCCGTGAACGGCGCAGGGACTTTAACAGTTAATCTAGAGGAAAACTCCAAGGACGGAACGGAGCCAGAGCCAGGACGAGAGTGCTGAGGGGTGGCTCTGGGTGACTCCTCCACCCCAGCCCTGAGCATGATGCTGAGGCTGAGAGGAGGCAGCGCCCGGGGGCACCTCCAGGCCTGGCCTCATTCCCCTGCACCTTCCTGATGTGAAGGTGTCCATTCCTCTCCCGACCGGACCCCCACCCCAGGTCTGGCTGCTCCTCTCTAGCTCCTCCTCTCTCCTCCGCAGGTGCAACAACCGCACCCAGTGTGTGGTGGTCGCTGGTTCCGACGCCTTTCCTGACCCCTGTCCTGGGACCTACAAGTACCTGGAGGTGCAGTACGACTGTGTGCCCTACAGTGAGTCATCTTGTTCCTCATGCGAACGAACGCGGGCCCTTCCCCACGGAGCAGCAGCAAGGAGGTGCCCTCTCCAGCACACGCGTGCACATCTGGGAGCGTCAGGCACAGGGTGACAGCCAGCCTGCCCCTCCCTTCCCTCACATGCACACCTCTCCTCCACACGCTCATCCACACTGGGCCTGCTCCCCCTGCCCCACAGACCGCTCCTTTTTCAACCGTTACCCTGCCCCCTCACCCCACTGCTTCCTTGTCCCTCGCCTGTTGAAGCCCTCCTGTGCCTTCCTGGCACACTCTGTCACTCCTTTAATTTCTTGCCTCCCTCTTCCATCGCTTCCCTTGCCGACCTCCCTCATACACCTGCTCTTCCCTCTCACTCACCTCCCTTCCTCTTTCAACTTCCTGTCCTTTCTCACGTTCCCCCACATGCCCCAAGTCCTGCCCCTTCCCAGTCATGGAAGCTCGACTCTACCCCTAGATGCAGATTACCCTCTGAGACCTAGTGACAGAGCTGGTGTGAAGGGTGGGAGACCACTTTGACAGATTCCTATCTCCTGGTTGGTTTGCCCATTACAACGATAGCATTTCCTGTCTGCAAAGGAAGTGCTGCCATGTTGGATTGAGAGCTGCCCTCAGGAAGCCTGAGGAAGGGATCTGGGAAGCCAGGAGCCTGGCTGTCTTGCACCTGGATAAGGGGAGCAGACAAAGACAGGGTCTCTCCTCCTCAGCACCCCACCCTAAACATAACCCTCCTTTCCTGCCCTCTCTCTTCCCTCCCTCCTCCCCATCACCCCTTCCTCTCTTCCTCCTCACCTGGCTTCACAGAGCCAACCTGGAGATAGGGTCTCCAGGCAGAGGGGGGAGGAGGCAGGGTCACCAGGGTGTCTGAGTGAGGGAGGGCAGGGGAGCAGGAGACCCTGTGACTCTCCCTCCTCTCCCCTCCCACCCTGGCCTTCCTACCCCCAAACCTTTGATTTCTCCTCGCAGGTGACACACGCCGCTGAGGGAAAACTGGATCACTTATGTGCTTCCGTAACTTTCTTCTTTTAGTTCTCGCCCTTTCCTTTCAGCGCCAGAGGCCTTCAGCCACGTCTGAGGGGGATGTCCATCTGCTCCCTGAAGCCTCCCCACAGCACTGGGGACACCGCCCACCCCCGAGGCTGGGGCAGCAGGGTGGGAAGGGGGAGGCAGCAAGCGTAGAACAGGGGGGTGTCAGGTGGGCTCGAGGCTCAGCTGGGCTCTAGACTTTTCTGGCTCTGAAACCTGGAGCAAATGACTTAATTTCTCTGGGCCTCTACAGAAGGAGGCGTGAGTCCGGGAGATCGTGTGAGAAGCTCCTGGCCCCAGGCCGGCCACACGGTCCGCTCCCAGGAGCAGAGTTTTGAGTGCCGAGTGTAAGCTCCCCGAAGGCAGAGGCTTCGTCTTCACCCCCCAGCGCCCAGCCCTGTGCCTGGCTCCAGATGTGCTCAGTAATGGTACGACGCTCCCCCGCCAGCTGAGCCTCCTCATTCACCTGTGACTATGGGAGAGGGGGTGAGCAGCTTCCCCAGTGCTTTGAGGAGTAGAGAGAATGTGGGAGTCAGCCTCTGTGTGTCCCAGGGCTACTGCTGACAGCTGTGTGGCCTGGACCCTGGGGTTTCCCGTCACTGAGCCTCAGCTTCCTCATCTGTAGACAGGGTTCGTGAAGGACTGCCTGTGAGGCCCCCCACCGCATACTTCCTAGCACCTGATGCGTGCTGGACACCGAGGCATGGTTTTGTTGTGACTCCTCATGACCTCGTACCAGTCACTCTTGTTGCTATGGCAATACAAATAGGAATAGCAACAGACGGCGAGCTCCTCCTGGAGCAGGCAAGATACAGGGCAGGAAGAGCTCCCGGGTCCAGGTAGAGTCCAAAGCAAGAAGAGGCCACTCAGGTACCGAGAAAAAGGGAGACCGCTTCAGGGCCTGGTGAAAAGGGGGCTTAGAGGTGTCCTGGAGCTCAGTGCCCGTGAGTGTGGTCCTGGGACACCAGCCCCAGAGACCGGGATCCAGTGACAAGGCACAGGGCAGGGGCAGCTGCCAGCCTCATGGGACCCCCTGGGAGTCCCGGGCAGGGCTGGCCACGCTTTGCTCTGAGCAAGCAGAGCTGGTGGGCTGAGCTGAGCTAGCTGCCGGCCCCAGAAGAAGGGGGCTGGAGTTTAGGGGCACCAAGGCTAAGTGAGAAGCCAGGGGGGCTGGGAACTTGTCCCCAATCCTTCCCTGAGCACGTCCTGAGTGCCAGGCTCTGGGTGAGGCGCTGGGAAGGGAGTCCAACTCCGCCCCTGCTCAGGCCTTCAGAGGGGGCCAGGGACGCCGAGCCCGGCGGGGAGCAGCCTGGGCGCCTCGCGGCCCTGGGCGTCAGAGGCTGGGTGACTCCAGTGCTGGTGAGGGTGGGTCAGGGCTGGGTGGTAGGGGCTTCCCCGGGGAGGGGACGCTGGATGTGTGAGGACCCAGGCCACTGGACTAACGCTTGTTTTGCTTTGCAGCTGAGCACAGTCTAACCGTGCCCCTTCCTCCCCCAGGTGCCGCCCGCCCACCGAGGGCAGCGGGCAGGCGCGGAGTTCTGGGCTCCCGGGCCCTGGGTGGGCTGGGCAGAGAAGCTGAGCCTGGGGCTTGCCCCCAGGGGAGTGTGGGAGCGTGTCTGCCCCCCATGTCCTGCCCAGTCTGTGTCCTTCACCCCCATTCTCTGCCTCTGTCTTGCCCACCCGGCCTCAGAGGCCTGGAGGCATCTGCCTGTCTGCCTCTCTGTCCTTCTGTGTCTGGCTCGGCCGCCCTCTCTCCGTGTTTGTTTCTGAGCTGTGAGGGTTGCGGGAAGGCAGCTGGACTTGGGTGAGGCCTGTACTAAGGGGAAGGAGTTCAGCCTGTTCTCTTGGCTGGGAGGGGGTGCCCAGGCCCCAGGAAACACTGAACCCCTTACCCTACCGGGCCCCTGGTTCTAGCAGGAGGGCAGCAGGTGGGGTGGGAGGGGAGCCTCCTGGCTCCTCCACTCCCCGGTGCCCCCCAACCAGAGCCCACCCCCAGCTGGGACTCCCCCCTGCCGCCTGCACTGGGTGCCTGCCCTAGGTGCACTAGGGCTCTCTCCTCCGGCCTGCCTACACCCTGCCCTGTGTCTCTCTGTCTCTCCCCTCCCTGTGTCCTCCCGTCCTCTCTGACTGTCTCCCCAGCACCCTCTGGCCCCACTCTACCCCAGAGGAAGGGACTGGGGGGCGGGGGCTGAACTGGTGCTACTGAAGGGGTTGGGGAAGCAGGAGCGAGGAAGGACAGGAAAAGGGGGCGTGTGGCCAGAAAAGAAACAAAAGCAATTTAATCTCTTTTTTTTTTCTCTTTTTTCTTGCACATTTTTTTTTCAATTTGTTTTCTCTCTCTCTTCCGATGCTTAAAGTAGAAGTGGAGCAGAAAGGTAAACGCACTGTTGCCAATGCTAACCCCTAACTCACACTTTGTTCCACCCGTACCATACTCATGTGACCCGCCCCCTCCCGGCCCTTTCTTCTCCCCACCCCCACTCGGTCCAGTCGCTACCCCCTCCCCAGGGGGTCCTCCCTGTGGGGCCAGCCCTGGCCATCTCCACCCTCCAGATACCCGCGGCAGCTCCTCTCTGAGCTCGGGCAGGATCCTCTCTGCCTCCCTCTCTCTCGTCTCTCCTGTCCCTCCTTCCTGGTCCCTGGCCTTTGCGGGGACCTGGCCTCTCTCACTTCTTTTGCCTCCCTCAGGAGAAGTGTGTAAGCATCCAGGGTCGGGGGGAGGGCTCCCTTCCCCAGCCCCCCACTGGGCACCGGGTGAACTCTCCCTCTCCTGTCTCTCTTTCCTTCTCTCCCCCTGCCCCTGGCACCTTCTGCAATGTGTTCCTGGTTCAGGGAGGTGGGCTGGAGGGGACACCTTGTTTTCCTCCTCTTTCTTGGGCTCCTGTGGCTTAAGATCTTCTGGTTGGCGTCTCGAGGCCCAGAGCTGTTGTGGAGCACGGAGCACCAGTCCTCCCGTCCCGCCCCACCCCCGCCCTGGCCAGCTGGGGTCCTGTCCGGGGAGGGCTGTCCACTGTCCGAAGTCCCCAGCCCCGGGAGGGGGCAGCCTGCCAACACCGGGGAGGGGCGGGGGCGGGCCTCCTGGGGAGGGAGTGCGGGCGGGTGTTCTGTTTCTCTCACACTTGCAAAGCTGCAGTCAGGGTTTCTTCTGGGCTGTTGTGGTCAGAGGACCAGGGAGTGGGTGGGTGGGGGGCACAGTCGTGCACCGGGGACTTCCACAGGCACCGTAATTTCTTGCAGAGAGCTCTAGGTGGACGGGGCTCTCTTTTGGGCGGGGGGTGCTATGGCTTCAGGGTTTCCAGGGTAGCATATTGGAGATGATCATTTCCTCCCCAGGAAGTTTCTAGAAATTGAAGTTCTAAGGTGGATGGCAGAGGCAGGGATGAGAGGGCTTTTTAGGACCCTTTTGGCCTTGAAATTACGGTGGTCTGTGGAGCATCCCCTGTGAGGGAGGTGGGGGTCCCTCTGAGCTGCTCCCCTCCCCATCCCACTCCTCCCCCATCTCAGGCCTGGGCTGCTGCCCGGCTACCCCCTGCCCTCCCCCTCCCGCTCTCTCCTGGAGGCTCCGCCCACTGCACCGGCCACTCTTCTTGCAGGCCCTTGGCTTGGAAACCGCAGCACTGGATCTCTCCTCTAGCGGGGCGGGCTGGGACGGGGAGGGGAGAGCAGGTGTTGGGAGCTTGGTGCTGGGAGGGGTCCTTGCTGTCCAAGGCCCCGGCAGACCCTTCCTCGTCTCTCCCCCTTCCCCGGGGATGACCTCTAACTGTGTTTTTCCTCCCCTGACCCCCTCTGGCCGCTCAGGCTCTGAGACCTCCCAGCATCCCCTTCACACACACAAATACTCGGCCGGTTGCCACACACCTGGCAGGAGGGCTGGCAGGGGTCCCAGTCGGGCAGAGGGGAGACCCTGGGGCACAGAGGAAGAGGGTGAAGGCCAGGTGTGCTGGACAAAGGGTGCAGGTCCACCTGCCAGGACCTCAGGAATAGGGAGGTGGCTGGGCCCCAGGACCCAAGCCAGGGTTGGTCTGGCTTCAGCCGGCCCTGGCCCCCAGGCTCCACTCCTCCACAGAGGGGATGTGCTCCTGGCAGCTCTGTGCCTGGGGACTCCAGAGCCAAGCTGTCCCCATGCTGTGAAGGGAGGGCTGCACACGCCCCACCCTTGCTGAAGAGCAAAGGTGGAGGTGGACACCAAGGAACAGCTCCAGCCCCAGCCCCTCTGGTCACTGGGGTTGTCCCACAGGATGTTGCCAAGTCCTAGCCCTCCCTGTCCCCCTTGGGGCCAGCTGCTTTGGTGACAGGCCAAGCAGGAGCAGAGAATTCACTGCAGACCCCATCCCAACCTTGAGCCCCATCAGCCTGTTCTGCTAGCAGGGGAGAGGCGGGCGCCAGCCTTCCTGGACAGAGGGCCATCTGGCCCCGCTGGACTCTGGGAGGAGGAGGAGGAGGGGCTTGGCCTCACTGACCCGCTGGATCAGTAAGGGATAGGCTAGCAGCAGGTGGTGCTGGGATGTGAGGGGCAGGGCGGGCAGGCCAGCGGTGGCCAACGAGATGCAGTTGAGGTTTTCCTCTTTTCAGGGAATGGGGGGGTGGGGCGGGGCCCCCCACCTTTCTGACATCAGCGCTGCCTTGGTCCCTCCTCCCGAGCCGGGGATGGTCGCAGGTAAATCGGGGTCCGGGAAGGGGAGGCGGTGGGGCTGGTGGGGGTGGGCTGGGTCTTTATCCTAGCACCTGGTTCCCTCCCTTGCCCCCTCCAAGCTGGACCTGGGACTGCCCCCCGAAGGGACCCTCAGTCGGGCCTGGGCCTTGGAGTGAATTCTCTGCTCACCCCTCTCTCCTCCGCCAGCGCTAACCCTTTCTTCCCAGGTGGTCTCCGCGCGCCTCCCTCGGAGCCAGGACTTCATGGAGCCCCCCTTGTCTCTCTTCCCTCCGCGCAGCTCTCCTCCCCCCTCCCCTCCCCAACTCTCCCGGGAGTCCCGTCACTCTCCATGTCCCCACCCCCCCCCACACCCTGTGCACCAGTGTCAGTGTCTGCTGCTGAGCCCAATCCCAAGAGAGACCCTGCCGGCTGGGGGCAGGGCTGGGCACCCTGAGGGAGGGGCTGGACTCCTCCCTAGCCTAGCTGGGACTGCCTTGGCTACCAACTTCTGGGGTACTGGGTGGGTGGGGAGCACAAGATGCATCAGGAGCTCCAGGACAGTTGGCGCCCCATGCCTCCCCAACCCTGGAGTGGGGATGCTCCTGACGCCCACAGTGGTTATGGAAACACCCATCTACCTTGCAGCTTTTGCAGGAGGAAGAAGGTGTAAAACCAAGTAGTCTGTCCTGGTGTGGTTGGTGAAGGATGGGACCCCGGAGCCCAGCTCTTCCGGGGGGGCAGGGAGGAGGGACAATGGCCAGGGGCTGATCCCTGGAACCGCAAGGCCATGAGCCACTGCCATAGGGAGAATCCCCCTCCCCTTCAATCACACCAGAACCAGCTCTGGGAGGGGTCTTGCCAACCCCCTCATCCCCAGCCTGTGGGGTCTCTAGCAGCCAGGAAGGGAAGAGGGCACTGCCTCCCTGCACTAACCCTGCTCTTGATGGCCTCCAGGGTGACAGCTCCAGGGACAGGGGCAGCTGGGCAGGGCGGGGGTCCCAGCCCAGAAATCCCCTTCCCATCACCAGCCCTACCAAGCAACCATGACTGCAGCAGCAGGAGGGGACAGCCTGCCCCCCCAGCCCTGTGACCAACTTGCCTCTCTCTCCTCTCTCCCCCCTCTCGCCTCTGCTCCTCCATCTCGCCCCCACCTGCCCGACCCAGTCTTCGTGTGCCCAGGGACGCTGCAGAAGGTGCTGGAGCCCACCTCTACACACGAGTCGGAGCACCAATCAGGCGCATGGTGCAAGGACCCTCTGCAGGCTGGTGACCGCATCTATGTCATGCCCTGGATTCCCTACCGCACGGACACACTGACCGAGTACGCCTCGTGGGAGGACTATGTGGCCGCGCGCCACACCACCACCTACCGGCTGCCCAACCGAGTGGATGGCACGGGCTTCGTGGTCTACGACGGCGCCGTCTTCTACAACAAGGAGCGCACGCGCAACATCGTCAAGTACGACCTGCGGACGCGCATCAAGAGCGGGGAGACGGTCATCAACACTGCCAACTACCACGACACCTCGCCCTACCGCTGGGGCGGCAAGACGGACATCGACCTGGCTGTGGACGAGAACGGGCTGTGGGTCATCTACGCCACCGAGGGCAACAACGGGCGGATGGTGGTGAGCCAGCTCAACCCCTACACGCTGCGCTTCGAGGGCACGTGGGAGACGGGCTATGACAAGCGCTCGGCGTCCAACGCCTTCATGGTGTGCGGTGTGCTCTACGTGCTGCGCTCCGTGTATGTGGACGACGACAGTGAGGCGGCCGGCAACCGCGTGGACTACGCCTTCAACACCAACGCCAACCGCGAGGAGCCCGTCAGCCTCGCCTTCCCCAACCCCTACCAGTTCGTCTCCTCTGTTGACTACAACCCTCGGGACAACCAGCTCTACGTCTGGAACAACTATTTTGTGGTGCGCTACAGCCTGGAGTTTGGGCCACCGGACCCCAGTGCTGGTGAGGATGGCTCACTTCTGGGCCAAAAGCCTTGGTCCCAGGGTATGGGGGCCCTGAGGTCTTGGGGGTCTGGAGGTGGGCTCGAACGTGAACCATGGAGATAAAACAAAGAAAGCACTTCACAGTTGTTAACTTATGTTAGCTCATGGTAGAGAACACAGGGGTTGTTGCCCCCATTTTACAGACAAGGAAACTGAGGCACTGGGAGGTTAGGGGACTTGCTGACCTGAGGGTTCGAACCCAGGAGTCTGGGCTCCTAACCACTGAACTGCACTGCCTATGCCAGGGAGCTTGGGCACATTTTGCCTGGAGCCCTTGGGTCCCCAGTATCTGTAAAGCGGGATGGAGTGGAGCTACTGATGGTCAGCAGGGCCAAGGTCCATCTGCAGGTTCATTTCACCCCCCAGCTGTCCTGCTCCAGCCCTGAGCAGCCCTGGGGCTCCAGGGAGCCTTACCTAATCCAATTTCTTTTGCAAAAGGGCGGGGACTCAGGCCCCCAGAGGGAAAGGGGTGTCACCAGGTAACAGACCAGAGAGGGGAGGGGCGTTGGCTGTGTTCAGCCCCTGCTGCCCCTCCTCCTGTCTGACTGGAGCTTCCTCAGACCCAGAGCACACGCGTGCATGTTTGGTGCCTTTTGATGCTTGACACAGTCCCATGAACATAGGGGACCTCTGTGAGCACAGAGGCCAGGGGAGGTGGGCTCCCAGACCAGGTGAGCAAGACCTCCCACCTTATCAAGTGAGGAAGGTGCTGGGATGGCTGGGGACGATGGGCCTGGGACCTGAGTCTGGGCTGACCTTGTCTTGTACCCCTCTGCCTTCCAGGCCCAGCCACTTCCCCGCCCCTCAGCACCACCACCGCAGCTCGGCCCACGCCCCTCACCAGCACGGCCTCACCCGCGGCCACCACCCCGCTCCGCCGGGCTCCCCTCACCACACACCCGGTGGGCGCCATTAACCAGCTGGGACCAGACCTGCCTCCAGCCACAGCCCCCGCCCCCAGTACCCGGCGACCCCCGGCACCCAATCTGCACGTGTCCCCTGAGCTCTTCTGCGAACCCCGAGAGGTACGGCGGGTCCAGTGGCCGGCTACCCAGCAGGGCATGCTGGTGGAGAGGCCTTGCCCCAAGGGGACTCGAGGTAAGTGTTGGGGCTGCGGCCACCTGCTAAGGCTGGCCAGGGAGGAAGGGACTTGCAGCTTAGCACAGACGCACTTGCCTGTCTTCCCTCTGGAGTGGGGCTCTGAGGACAGGGCCCAGTCCCCCCACCCTGCGGGCACAGCAGCAGCTCAGTCAGGTGCCCTGGCGTCACCTGCAGGCCTGTGGCTCCTGGCCTCAGGCTGAGGTGGAGTGGCCAGTGGCAGGACAAGCAGATGAGCATCTGAAGTGCCCAAGGTGGCAAGGACACATGCTCTTGGGACTGAGTGGGGGAGAGGCTTCATGGAGCCGGAGTAGGCTTTGCTGGAGGTTCTAGCTCTGGTAGGCAAAGGCAGAAGAGGCGCTACGGGAGAGGGAGGCTCACGTCGCTGTCTGGCCTGCCTCACGCCTGTGTCCTTGCCCCTCACCTTCTCCTCACCTACCCATGCCCCGCTATCTCCTCCTCTCCCCATCCCCTTCCCTTTGGCTCCCCGTCCGTCCTGTCCTTCTGTCCATACAGGAATTGCCTCCTTCCAGTGTCTGCCAGCCCTGGGGCTCTGGAACCCCCGGGGCCCTGACCTCAGCAACTGCACCTCCCCCTGGGTCAACCAGGTGGCCCAGAAGGTACCAGCAACCGCTGCCCCTCAAAGGCAGGCACATTTACTCAGTTCCTGGGCCCTGGACAGTTGGATCCAGGGCCCAGCAGGGGTAGAGGGAGCCACTGGAGAGACAGAGGGGACGGCAGCCCTGGAAGGCAGGACTGAGGGCTTCCCTCCTGGACTAGAGATGGGCAGGGAGGGGCTGGCAGGGAGGAGGACCAGAGGGAGGGAGGGGAGGGGGGGCGTGTGGAGAGGAGAGGTGGGGGCGTGGACAGCTCCTGACAGACCTGGGGTCCCTCTTCCTCCCCACCTCACGCAGATTAAGAGCGGAGAAAATGCAGCCAACATAGCCAGCGAGCTGGCCCGCCACACCCGGGGCTCCATCTATGCCGGGGACGTCTCCTCCTCTGTGAAGCTGATGGAGCAGCTGCTCGACATCCTGGATGCCCAGCTGCAGGCCCTGCGGCCCATCGAGCGCGAGTCAGCGGGCAAGAACTATAACAAGGTGGGGCCCCTGGCAGGGCTGAAGGACCATGTCCCCAGGGGCTCCCGAAGTGACTGAGCTGGTACATCCAAGTGGGGCAGCAGCCCCTCAGCACCTTGTCAGAGAGGAAGGACCCCAGGGGCCCTGGGTGTCATTCCTGGGCTGCCCTGAGTGGTCCTGGGGGTTGTGGGTCCCTGAGGAATGTCTCTTACTGATGACCTGGTCCCAGGTTCGTGGTAGGAACAGAAAAGTGGGCTGCCTGGGCCCCAGTGGAAGAGGGTGGGGTCAGGGCAGCGGTGCCTGGGGCTGGCCTGACCCGCCTCCATCTCTCCTAGATGCACAAGAGAGAAAGAACCTGCAAGGACTACATCAAGGTGAGACACGTGGGAGCAGAGGCTCAAGCCAAAGGGAAAGGGCAAGGATGCGGAGAGGAGGTGACTCAGTGCTGTCCTCGCCCATGCAGGCTGTGGTGGAGACAGTGGACAACTTGCTCCGGCCAGAGGCACTCGAGTCCTGGAAGGATATGAACGCCACGGAGCAGGTCCACACGGCCACCATGCTCCTGGACGTCCTGGAGGAGGGCGCCTTCCTGCTCGCGGACAACGTCAGGGAGCCTGCCCGCTTCCTGGCTGCCAAGCAGAATGTGGGTGAGTGTTGCTGTCACCCCAAAGGTGACATCATCTGACCATCATCCAGGGCCCCACATCCCAGGCACTTCTTCCTTCCTGGTCCCTGTCCCGTGGCCGGGCCTGGGAACTGGAACAGGACTCCCAGTCTGACCCCCGTCCCCACCACACCTGTGAGTCTTGCACCCTGGGGCCTGCCCAGCCCAGAGCCATGGGAAGAGGCTGGTCTCCCTGGCCCTCGACCTTGGGTCTCATGCGACAGCCTGAGCCTGTCTGAGTACAGAGCTTAACAGTGTGCTCCCTGCCACCCCCATCCCCTCAGTCCTGGAGGTCACTGTCCTGAACACAGAAGGCCAAGTACAGGAGCTGGTGTTCCCCCAGGAGTACCCCAGCGAGAACTCCATCCAGCTGTCAGCCAACACCATCAAGCAGAACAGCCGCAATGGTCAGTGTCCCTGACGGGGGTTCAGGTGGGGGTCCTCCAGCCCTGCGTTAGCTCTGTCAGTCTATGAAGGGCGAAGGTCTGGAACCTCCGTTAGGCCTTACGTGCTCAAACTGGCGTAGAACCTCAGGGAATCTGTGGGCCTTAAAGCCCTGTGGAGCCCTGGGTCTGCAGGGCTGCCTCCTGGGCAGCAGCCCACCTGGCCCTCAGAACTCAGAGAGGACTGTGCCTTTGGGGACTAAGACTCAGAGAGGATAGGGGCTCGCCCCAGGTCACACGGGGAGTAGGAGTGGGCCAGAGAACTGGCCCTGTGTGTCCTGGCCACCATGCTGCTGCCAGACTGCCTAGAGCCGATCAGTGGTCTCGTGGAGAGGGCTCCCTGAACCCGCCTGCCTGTGCCGTGGCCTGCCTCAGCGCTCCCGTGGCCAGCATGGCCGAGGGCTGTGGAGCCAGTTGGGGTGCCAGCCGAGGCCTGCCATCCCATCCCACTGTGCCTGTGCTCCCCAGGGGTGGTCAAAGTTGTCTTCATCCTCTACAACAACCTGGGCCTCTTCCTGTCCACGGAGAATGCCACGGTGAAGCTGGCGGGCGAAGCCGGCACAGGTGGCCCTGGGGGCGCCTCCCTGGTGGTGAACTCCCAGGTCATCGCGGCCTCCATCAACAAGGAATCCAGCCGCGTCTTCCTCATGGACCCTGTCATCTTCACCGTTGCCCACCTGGAGGTGAGCGAGGCACGCCCTCCCTCCCTGGACTGCACGTCCTTCCTACCGTGCTCACCGCCCCCCCCCCCGAACAAGCTGTAGCCCCCCCTTGAACCGCCCTCAGACCCCTACCTTAGCAGCTTGGACCATTTCTCCTCCAAGGTCTGACCATCATCCAGGGCCCCATGTCCCAGGCACTTCTTCCTTCCTGGTCCCTGTCCAGTGGCCGGGTGTGGGGGCTGGAACAGGACTCCTGGTCTGACCCCCACCACACCACAGGCCAAGAACCACTTCAACGCTAACTGCTCCTTCTGGAACTACTCGGAGCGGTCCATGCTGGGCTACTGGTCGACCCAGGGCTGCCGCCTGGTGGAGTCCAACAAGACCCACACCACGTGTGCCTGCAGCCACCTCACCAACTTCGCTGTGCTCATGGCTCACCGAGAGATCGTAAGCTGGCCGGCGCTCTGCCTGGGGCTGGCCCGGCTTTGCATGGCATCCTAGAGCGCGCAGCATGGGTGGTGCTGGGAAGGCCGGCCTCGTAGGTGTGGGGGGCCGCCAGTCCTGCCTGGGGCATGAGGCCAAGCATCTGGTTCTCTCTGGTCATGGTCCCACCTTCTCCCAAGACACTCTGGAGAAGCAAGTTGGTGTCATCTTTGTCATCTCTCCACAAGTCTTCCAGAGCATGAAGTGAGCGCGCCGCCTGCAGAGGGGTGGGGCTCGCAAGGTGGCTGGGTGGATGGCACTGCAAGTCCCTTTGACCCACAACCTTGCCGGGACCTTGCCCACAGCTGGCACCTGGCTGAGCCCTGAGCATGCCCCGTGGTGTGTGCAAAGCCAGAAGCCCTGAGCAGGCCCCCTGCTCCTGTCCCCCAGTACCAGGGCCGCATCAACGAGCTGCTGCTGTCGGTCATCACTTGGGTGGGCATCGTGATCTCCCTGGTCTGCCTGGCCATCTGCATATCCACCTTCTGCTTCCTGCGGGGCCTGCAGACAGACCGCAACACCATCCACAAGAACCTGTGCATCAACCTGTTCCTGGCCGAGCTGCTCTTCCTGGTTGGGATAGACAAGACTCAGTATGAGGTGGGCTGGGCCCGGGCCGGGGCGCGGGGGGGCACCGCTGGCACGCCCTCATCTGTGGTACTCCCCGCAGATCGCCTGCCCCATCTTCGCCGGCCTGCTGCACTACTTCTTCCTGGCCGCCTTCTCCTGGCTGTGCCTGGAGGGCGTGCACCTCTACCTGCTGCTGGTGGAGGTGTTTGAGAGCGAGTATTCCCGCACCAAGTACTACTACCTGGGGGGCTACTGCTTCCCAGCCCTGGTGGTGGGCATCGCCGCGGCCATTGACTACCGCAGCTATGGCACCGAGAAGGCGTGAGTGTCCCACTGTCATTCCCTGGGTTTCCCCCGCCTGGCTCTCTGCTCAGCAGCACCTCTGGGCTAGGTCTCTTGGGCCAGTGGCCTCTGTCCTGGTGCTAGAGGCTGCAGCCAGCAGAGTCTGGCCTCCCAGGGTCGGGGGAAGTGCCTCTTGAATTCTCTCCACTCTGGTCTCATTTCCTTCACAGCTGCTGGCTGCGAGTGGACAATTATTTCATCTGGAGCTTCATTGGACCCGTCTCCTTTGTCATCGTGGTAAGTTGGACGGTAGCACTCCCAGCACTGGGGCTCCTTCCTTCGTCCAGGCTAGCCTTGACCCCCGCCCTGAGAGGTGCTAGTTGAAAGCCATGTCAGAATTGAGCAGCCAGGGGCTGGGGACATAGCTCCACGGGTAGAGCTTGCCTTATCCTGCACAAGGCCCTGGGTTCAATCCTCAGCGCCATTAAAAAAAAAAAAAGAGCAGCCAGCCAAGAGCACAAGGCAGACTGGCAATTGTGACCTAAGCCCTGGTGCGTGGCATGCTGTGTCCTGTCCTCTCAGCGCCTAGGCAGTCAGCTAACTGCAGTACAGCAAGCACTTTGGGGTTCTCCAGCAGGAGGCCCTGAAGAAGAGGGGTTGAAGCTAAGGCTTGAAGGCCTCAGCTCAGTAGGGGGAACCCTCACCAGCCCCTTCCCCTTGCACTGCCCCCAGGTGAACCTGGTGTTCCTCATGGTGACCCTGCACAAGATGATTCGAAGCTCATCTGTGCTCAAGCCTGACTCCAGTCGCCTGGACAACATTAAGTGAGTCTCTTCTCACACCCCTGCCCTGGGGCCCCCACCATGGGCCTAATCTCTCCCAGGGTTTCCTGAAATGTGATTTTAAATATCAAGACGGATGGGTTCACTTTGTGCCTGCTTAATGAGAAAGCACAGTGATACCCTTCCAGCCCTTGCCATCGGGGCCGTAACTGCCAAGGGTGAGGCCAGGTTCAGAACTTGAGTCCAGTTGAAGGCAATTGAAAGAAAAATAGAGAGAGGGTATAGCTCAGTGGTAAAGTGCTTGCCTGGCATGCCCAAGGTCCTGGGTTCCATCCCCAGTACTGGGGGGAAAAAGAAAAGAAAAATGGGCTATAAAATGTAGTTTAAGTGGTTTGGAAAAATTACCAAAATGATTCAACCATCCAGGGAGTGACCGAGGTCTGCACACTCTGACTTGGATCAGTGCTTCCCCACCAGGCCCAGCTGGGTTAGGAGCTGGAGGCCTATTCAGCTCCAAGCTGGATCTTTGCAAATAGTGCCCAGCCCACCCCAAAGCCCCTCACACCACATGGGGGCATCAGGGCTCTGGGGGAGGCCTGGGCTACAGCTGTCTCTCCTGGAGGGTACTTTGACCTGTCTGTACCCCCGCATCCCCAGATCCTGGGCCCTGGGGGCCATTGCGCTGCTCTTCCTGTTGGGTCTTACCTGGGCTTTTGGCCTCCTCTTCATCAACAAGGAGTCAGTGGTCATGGCCTATCTCTTTACTACCTTCAACGCCTTCCAGGGGGTCTTCATCTTCGTCTTTCACTGCGCCTTACAGAAAAAGGTGAGATCCGGGCCCTGGGGTGGAGATCCTCAGACTTCCAGTCACAGGTGAGGCAGGCAAGGGAACTCAGGTACCTCTTTGAGCCTCCAGTGTGTATCACAGGTACAACAGCTTAGGAGCGAGAAGGCAGGACAGACAGCTGGCGGGCTCGCTCCCACTAGTGTGGGGCCTGCGGTGGGAGACGACTGGGCACCTTCCACATGGAACGTTCCCTCTTCAGTAGTTCTAGAAAGAGCTGTGAATTCTGTGGTGATAGAAAGGTCTGTTTTTAAATAAATGTGTTAAAATCTGGATCTTAAAAAACATATATGGAGGAGAGAAGAGCAGCGAGGGAGTTTGGAGATGGGCTTGCAGGCGGCACACTCAGGCCAAAGTCAAGGCGCTGAGCCGAGGCGCTTAGGCTGCATCCTGAAGGCAGTGAGGGGACATGGTTAGGTGGTTGTTGGGCTGCAGTGGGGGACAGCAAGGTCGTTGGGAGAGTGGAAGCAAGACCCTAGAATCCCTGTGCAAGGGAGGTTGACCCTCTCTCTGCTCCGCTCAAAGCCATCCTGTGGGCTGGGGGCGAGGCTCAGTGCTAGAGCCCTGGCCCAGCATGCACGAGGCCCTGGGTTCCACCCCACTCACTAAAACACACACACGCACAGAAGCCTGTAGGATGGCTTGCCCAGACAATCATCCTGGAGTCCTTGCATGGCAAGGTCCTCACAGGGACCCCAGGCCCATACGTTGGACCACCCCTGTTGGCTCCCTTCCCCTCTGCCCTCACTCACTTCTACTCTCCTGGTCACCTAGATAGGACCCTCCTCCGGACGTGGCCCTCTTCCTCCCTTGGCCCGATGTCCTTCCCCAGGTATCTGAGGGTCTGCTACTTATTTCTTGGCCAAGACATCTGATTCATAATGAGGCCTCTGCGGTCTATTTCCACGCACGGTAATACACACGCGCCAGCACTGCCCAACCCCCTTCCCAGCTGCAGTTCTCTCCTTGGCACCTATTGCTGTCCGAAACGCAGCATGGCATTCAGGTGCCCCTCTGTATCCCCAGGTTCTGCATCTGCAGATGTGACCAGCTGCCCATGAAAAAACTCTAGAAAAAGAAACTGCTCAACATGTACAAACTTTTTGTTGTTATGCCCTAAACAATACACTAAAACGGCTATTTATGTAGCACTCAAATTGTATCCCAATGTTATAAGTAATCTAGGGATGACTTAAATGTATGTGAGAGGGCTTGGGGATGTAGTTCAGTGGTAGAGGGCTCGCCTAACCAGCCTGAGGCCCTTGGTTCAATGTATGTACATATATGTATGCATGTGTGTGTGTGTGTGTGTGTGTGTGTGTGTGTATGGGAGGATGTGCGTAGGTTATGCAAATACTATGCCATTTTATATAAGGGATTTAAGTATCTGCTGATTTTGGTATCTAAGGCAGGTCCTGGAACCAATCCTCCAAAGACACCAAGGAACAACTGGTGTTTATATTTTTATCCACATTCTGTCTCTGTCTGCTAAGATATAAGCACTGAGAGGTAGGGATTTGTTCCCACTGTGTGCTTTACTTTTCCAGGGGCCAAAACTCTGCCTGGCACATAGCAGATGCTCATTAAAGAGCTGCTGAGTTTGTGAATGAATGAATGAGAAATGGTTAGTGGAGGCGGAGAAAAGAAAGATAGGCCCAAGTGAGAAGAAAGTGAGAGAAAGTGCGAACGGTTGGCTTTTGGGGGACAGATGACAGCAAGTTTTCTGTGGCCTGCCAGGCACTGAAACAGGGAACATACCCTCTGGGAGCTCAGTCTCTGGACTCCCAGGGCAGCCTGTTCTCCAGCCACCCTGTGGTGTCTGGATGACAAAGGAGGTTGGCATCTCCTGACGGCTGACTGTCCCCTCGTCCCCCAGGTGCACAAGGAGTACAGCAAGTGCCTGCGTCACTCCTACTGCTGCATCCGTTCCCCACCAGGGGGTACTCACGGCTCCCTTAAGACCTCAGCCATGCGAAGCAACACCCGCTACTACACAGGGACCCAGGTACTGGGGCAGGGCAGGGCAGGTCACCAAGCAGGACTCCCTGAGACTGAGTATTGGAACTTAGAACCCAAAGGGCAGAGGAGTGCTTGACCTGGGTCTTCGATGGCGTTCGTCTGGAAAGCAGTCTCAGAGTGATGCTGGAGGGTGGGTGGCCCTAGGACCCCCTCATGTCTGGGCTATGTTTCCAGAGCCGAATTCGGAGGATGTGGAATGACACCGTGAGAAAACAGACGGAGTCCTCCTTCATGGCAGGCGACATCAATAGCACCCCCACCCTCAACCGAGGTGAGAAAGCAGCCTTCTGTCCTGGCTCCTGTCCCTTAAAGGCTCTTGGCCCCAATGTCTTGGGGCTGCCTCGTGACCTCTGAACCCTTGGGCAGGTACCATGGGGAACCACCTACTGACCAACCCTGTGCTGCAGCCACGTGGGGGCACCAGCCCCTACAACACCCTCATCGCCGAGTCAGTGGGCTTCAATCCCTCGTCGCCCCCTGTCTTCAACTCCCCAGGTGAGGGTGCTCTGAGGCCGAGCGCTGGGGGAGGCAACAGCCCAGCGGGGAGGCCGCCTGGGGTTTGGTCCAGGGGGGTCCAGTTCAGGCCCCTGGACTTGGGCTTAGACTCTGCATTCTAACTCATTCTCACCTCCTCCTTCTCTCCTGGTTGGCACCTCCAGGGAGCTACCGGGAACCTAGTAAGTATGACTCTTTATGGTAACTTTTCCAAAGCGGGCAGAGGAACAATTAGTGGCCTTCTCAGATGGTCTCCCTTAGGGACGAGGAGAACTCACAATGCACCCCTGCCCAGCACAGTCTGTGGCGTGGCCGCCGAGTGGACGTGGTCATGGTTTGGGCCTTCCGGTGGGGAATAAAGGTGATCAGGTTCTGAGCACAGTTAACCAGGCCTCCTCATACTGCAGAGATTCTGAACCTCCAGTTGGGAGGGGCCCCCCAACTTACTGCCGGGCTGTTGTCCCTGTGGCAGGTGACGAAGAGAGGCAGTGTGAAACCAAAGTCCCCAGGGGACAGGGGCGAGCCAGGGAAGACCCAGTCCAACCAAGCTTCCCCTTCTCCAGTGACTGCACCCTTCTCCCTGCCGAGGCAACCAGGCCCCTCATCCTCCTGACCTGCCCCTTCTGCCCTGCAGAGCACCCCCTGGGAGGCCGGGAAGCCTGCGGCATGGACACCCTGCCCCTTAATGGCAATTTCAACAACAGTTACTCCTTGCGAAGTGGGGATTTCCCTCCAGGGGACGGGGGCCCAGAGCCACCCCGAGGCCGGAACCTGGCCGATGCTGCCGCTTTTGAGAAGATGATCATCTCGGAGCTGGTGCACAACAACCTGCGAGGCAGCAGCAGCGGGGCCAAGGGCCCTCCGCCCCCCGAGCCCCCTGTGCCACCTGTACCAGGGGGTGGTGGCGAGGAGGAGGCCGGTGGGCCCGGGGGTGCTGACCGGGCGGAGATCGAACTTCTCTATAAGGCCCTCGAGGAGCCACTGCTGCTGCCCCGGGCCCAGTCGGTGCTGTACCAGAGTGACCTGGATGAGTCAGAGAGCTGCACAGCGGAGGATGGCGCCACCAGCCGGCCCCTCTCCTCCCCTCCGGGCCGGGACTCCCTCTATGCCAGCGGGGCCAACCTGCGGGACTCGCCCTCCTACCCGGACAGCAGCCCCGAGGGGCCCAGTGAGGCCCTGCCCCCACCCCCACCCGCACCTCCTGGCCCCCCTGAAATCTACTACACCTCGCGCCCACCGGCCCTGGTGGCCCGGAACCCCCTGCAGGGCTACTACCAGGTGCGGAGGCCTAGCCACGAGGGCTACCTGGCAGCCCCAGGCCTCGAGGGGCCAGGGCCTGATGGGGATGGGCAGATGCAGCTGGTCACTAGTCTCTGAGGGGACCTCATGGACCAGGGGCTGGTGGCCCAGGCCAGGGAAGGAACCTGGGCGGGGCTCTGGTGGGAGAGGGAGATTGATGGAGGCAGTGGCTGGTGGGCCACTCTCTCCACACACCCCTCGGCCATGGGCCCCACAGTCCCCTCAGTGGGCTCTGATGTGGAGGCCCAAGGTGCCAGGGTTACAGACAGGGTTTCCCACCAGCCACGCGCACCAGCTCTATTTGGGGGAAGTGCAGTGAGGAGGAGCCCAGAGTCCCCCAGGGAGTGAGGAGGGAGATTAGCAGGGTGCAGCCCACTTCTGACTCCTCCCTTCCCCCTACCCCTCCTGTCCCTGGAGGGAGTGAGGTTGGTTTCCTTGGGTGGAGGGCAGCTTCTGAGGTTGCCAGAAGCCCCACTGGGTCCAGCCCGCCAGCTGCTCTTCTGGCTGCACCAGAAGGGAGCAGAGGGGCAGAAGGACAGACAGGCTCCTCCTGCACGGTGGTTCCCTGCTCCCTGGATGTGGGCCTCTGGCCCAGGGGAGAACCCCAGCCGAGGAGACGGGCAGTGGCCGCTGGTGGTTTAAAGGTTGAACTTTCTCCGAAGCTCCTTTCCCCTTGCTGTTTGTCCCCACCTCCCAGCAAGCCTGCCCCCTCAGCCCTCCAAGAGTGCACCCAATGACCCCCTCCCTTGGGGTGACTCCTGATGAAGCACAACTCCCCGCAGGGCCCCTAGCCCACAGGGGTGGCCATATTTGGGCAGTTCCCAGTCCTGTGGGCTCAGCTATCTGGGGAGCAGATTTTGGGTCTGGATCTCCCTGGGGAGTGGGTCCTGGGCTTGGATCTTTCCCTAGGGGGCCCTCTTACCCGTTCCTCTCCTCCTCCTCCTCCTCCCCCATTGCTGTAAATATTTCAACGAAATGGAAAAGAAAAAAAAGACAAAAAAAAAAACCACAAAAAACAAAAACAGAAAGAAAGAAAATCTCATCACTTGAAGCCACCGGGCACCTGCGGCCCAGGCCAGCCCGGACTTTCTCCGGAGCAGAGCAGCACCGCGGCCCGGCAGCCAGGACTTCTCCGTGTATGTGCATCCCAGCCGGGTGGGCGGGCCGCCAGAGCAGCTTTTTACAATCCAGAGACAGAATTCTAACAAAATCGAGAAGCAACAGCGAAACAAAGAACCCGTTTCCTTCCCGGCACCGTCCTGTCACCTCCTTTCCTGCTCTGTCTGCCCCTGGCATCAGTCAGCCCTCCTGGGGCGTGTACCTCACTGCCTGCCCCAGGCCAGAGGCCTGTCTCCCCTCCCCTCCCCACTGGCCCGGGGGAGACACCCTCACACCCAAAGATGCTTTTGCCAAGATGGCTGCGCTACCCCTTTGAGTTCCTGCTTCGTGTATATTGCTTCTGGGACTCAGGCAGGCAGGGAAGAGGAGGCTGACTCACCATCTGGAGAGGTGGATGCGGGAAGAGCCCGGGGAGTAGAGGACAGGGTTTGATGGCGGAGGTGTGGCTGAGGAGGGAGGGTTGGTGTGAGGTGGTTTTCTCTCCGGGGGAGGAGGGGACAGGTGAGCCATCACGTTCCCTTCCCCCTGCAGGGGAGGCAAACCAGGGACCAAGCCTGGGGTCAGGACGCTCCTGTCCTGAGACCTCCACTGCACACTCCTAGCACCCGGATGCTCCGGGCTTGGGATGCGTCCTGAGTACCTGCCCCGTCCTCTCCAGCCCGTCAGCCTGGCCTCCCCAGACCCCTGCCCCAACTCTTTGGGGGTAGCGCAGCCCCATTGCCACACTAGCGCAGCCCCTCATTGCCATTTCCCCAGAGGTGGCCCCCACCTCTGCTCTGACCTCTCTTGCCCCTCCCTCTTTTCTCACAAGTGCCATGAGTTTTCAAACATCTTTGGGTCTCAGCCTGCTGCTGCCATGAACTTCTTTGGGTTAAGGGGGAGGGGCTCTAGGAAGGAACTGGAGGGAAGGGGACAGGTACGTGGCTGGAGGGACCCTTTTTGCTGCTAGAAAGCCCCCTTCCCTCTCCTGGGGAGCTGGGGCTGGCTTGTCCCCATCAATTAGGGGAGAAGGGGTCAGACCAAAGATGGTGGTTTGTCCCATGTAGGGGAAGAGATGAGGGGAGAAGGTGGGGTCGAGTTCCATCTCTGGCTTTTTCCAGTAAAAGTCTTAACCCATTTCACCAGAAGAGCAAGGGTGAGGGCTAGATGGGGATGGGGATGGGGACGGAGAGGGAAGATGGGGACAGCACTGTCAGGCAATTCCAGTAGGTGGGTGGAGGCTCCCTGGCCCTTGCTTGACTTCACTGGGCCTGGGGCTCACTCTGGAGGGCCGCTAGCGCCCATGAAGGGCCGGCCTAGGGGAGACGGAGTTGGCCCAGACCAGGCCTGAGACTGCCTCCATCCAACGCCAGTGAGAGGGCTGGGAGGCCGAGAGCACCCAGAGGGGCTGGGAAAGCATAGGAGTCCTGCTCCTCTCCCCTGGCCAGCCCTCCCCATCTCTCCAGACGACAATCACAGGGAGAGAGGGTGAGCTGGGCCCTTGGTTCCCCATCCCAGCTGGAATCAGTCACCAAGGCCTCAGAGCTGTGTGGCAGGGCCCCCTGGTGGGGCTGGACACCACTGCAGTCCAGCGCAAAGCCACCCAGACAGCCTAGGTGTCCCCCCACCCCAACCAGACCTGGTGCCTTGATGCCCCCACGGTATAGAGAAGGGTCTTGGTCTCCTCTCCTCCCTTCCTTGAGCTCCTGAATTCATTTGCTCCTAAATCTTATCAATTCTCTCTGGATTTTCCTTTTGGGTTTCCGGCCCTCCCTCTCTCGTCTCTGCCTCTCTCCCGTGTCTCTCTCGCTGTCTCTGTGTTCCTCTTTCTACTCTCATCCTCAACTTCTCTCTGTTCATTCGGGCCTCCTACCCCTCCCACACCCCCAGTCCTTCCCTCTTTGGTCTCCTTTTCGATATGCCAAACCAATTTTGGGTCGAGTGCATTTAACGAGAACAAAACAAAAGGCTCATAACAAGAACGTTTCAGAAAAAAACAAAAAGTTTAAAAAAAATTGTTGAGTCAAAAAGTCAAACAATAAAGAAATTAAGATTTCTTGGAATGACAAGAGTGGTGTGATTCATTGACGGGGGTGAGGAATGGAGCGAGGGGACAGGTGTGCACAGGGGCATCCTCCAGAGCTCCGAGCCCCAGAGCCTGCACTTCAGCACTCCGCACCCAAGGCAGGGGCCTGGCCCTTCAGTGTCCCCAGTTCCCGGGTCCAGCTGAGCATCTCCTGTGGTTTCCCCTGGAATCCTCACAAGTGCTCAGAGGAGTGCGTGGCTGTGAGAGCCCCTTGTACAGGCCTTTCTTGGCCTGGATGTGTGTGTCCCGATTCCAAGTGCCCGTCCTGGACTCCCACATGCTGCTGGGTCAGTGAATTTTCACACCTGACTACATGGTGGCACTGCACACCTGCCGGTGCTCAAAAAGAAATGGCTGCTCCAGCAGTGAGTGGGTGTCTCTGCCCCTCAGCCTGACACACCTGAGTCCAGTTCGCCTCACTCCCCTGACTCTTCCCAGCCCAGCCCTCGGCTACTCCTTACCGGCCTCCAGGGCTGGCTCCTTCCCCACTCCTGGCCCCCTAACCCTGGCTAGCCCGGGGCCCAAGCCTTTGGACCTTTCTCCGCTAATACTCGCTCCCTGGAAGAACTCACCCCACCTCCTGCTTTTACATGTTACCTATGTCCTGTTAATCCCCCAGTAACCTCCAGCCTGAACTTACACCTCCAGGTTTGGACACCCCCCGCCTGCTCCCCACCTACCCCCAGTGTCTGCAGGTCTCAACCCACGCCACATCTAGCTTCCCCCAACCCAGCCCCCTGCAGCTCCTACCAAGCCTTCCCCACCTCAGCGGTGAGTTCAGCCACCCTCCACTCAAGCTAAGACCTGGGCGCGTCCCTGAATTCACCGTTTCATATCCCACGTCCAATGACAGGAAGTACACTGCGGCCTGATTTCTAAACAGCTAGAATTAATCAGTTCCCACCACTTTGGTCCAAACCTCCGCTGACCACAAGGAACACTCTGACAGTCCCCTGGCAGCTAGCTCCCTCACCCTCTTCCAGGCTCTTCTCAACACTCAAGCCAGAGTGATCCTGGTCCTCTCCTGGGGGTTCTCAGAGGAAGGGCCAGGGACAGCACGATTGCCACGAGGCTCTTCACATCCAACCTCATTCCCGTGACTCTGACAGCTTCCTTCCCTCCAACCTCACCCGGCTCCTCACGGTCCTCAAACATGCAGGCACCTCCTGCTGGCCTCAGGGACTCTGCACTAGCTGATCTCTCTGCTGGCTCACACCCACGCCTCTGCCCCAGTATCCACTTCGCAGGACTTGTGAAGATCACAGCTTCCCAGCAGACCTTCCCATTCCACCCCACTTAAATTGCAACTGTCCACTCCAGAACTTTCTAACGCCTGCCTTGTTTTGTCTCCAATACTCCATAGAACAAACTAGTTTTTACTTATTTATTGTTTGCCTCCCCCATAGAATTAAGATTCCATGAGGGTAGGGGTTTGGGTCTGTTTTTTTTTCAGTATGTTCCCAGTGCTTAAGAGTCTGGTACATAGTAGATATTCAATAAATACCTGTTAGAGGAATAAGGGCTGAACTGAGTACAAGACCCAGGATGAGCATGGCATAAGAGTGATGGGAGGTGTGACTCTGCCTCCCCTCCACAGGTCTCATGTCTGATGAAGCTCAGGAAAATCAGAGAATGTCCCCAATTCACTCCTGCCCTATGGGGTTTAAGAGATTAATTCAGCAAGGCCCCAAAACCTCAGTTCAATATTTCAGCTAATACTCAACCAAAAGGAGGGAAATCTATTCCTATGCTGGAGGACAAACTGTTTCTACTAAACTGAGAGATGCTCTATGGACAAGTTCAGAAATTTTCTAGTTTTTAGTGGCAGGGGGTGTTGCTGGGGCTGTACCCAGGTCTTTGCATATGTAAGCTACACCCTCACTCCGTAAATTAAGGGTGGCCCATTTTAACTATCTATGGTTAGACCTTGTGCTGTTTTAAAATCTAATCCTAGCATAAAATGACATTCTACAATAGCCAGTTCTGCCTTTGTGAACCTGTACTCTCCTCTTCACTACACACAGTCTAAATTTGCTGTGCCTGACAATGTCAGCCCTCAGGTGGCTGTCAGTAGCACCTGCACATACCTGGGTCAACCTGGCCAGCAACATAAATATATGAAGACATTTATCCCTCCATTTAACACCTTATCTTTCCAACATTTTGTTATTTAATACTCAGAAGTTACATATTATTATCCCTATTTATCACAGGAGGATATTGAAGTTGGAAAACTTAAATGACACTCAGAAGAGATTACTAGGAAGTTCCATATGTCCTACACCCTGCAGACACTTACACATGCTGCCCAAATTAATCCTTTCAATGATCCAGTAAGGCAGCACTACCCAGCCCCATTTTACAGTCACAGAGGCTGAAGTCCAGGAAAGTCAGAGAAGGTCCCCACATCCACTCAGCTAATAAGGGACAGCTGAGCAAGGCTTCCACATTGGTCTTCTGATCCCAGGGCTGTTTCCATGGCTGCCTGCACTGCTGCGGTTGCCCACTGCCCACCAACTCCACAGGCTCATGATAAAGAAAGCTGACAAGCTGGCTGTCAAATGTCATAAAAAGTGGCACACTCTGAGAGTCCCCGCCCACCCAGTTTTTTAGGCCGTCCACAGTCCACAAACAAGTCAAGCCAGGGGGAGGCCTTAAAGGCAGAGAAATGGCGGATCTACAGTATATATTTCCCTCTTCAGATCACGCAGGAGTGGAAGCACTGGGACTCTCAGTCCTTGAGGAAACCATTTTTCAGTAACCCTTGGCTGCCCTGGGCAGTGGGTGAGGCAGGTCGTCCATCTCCACCACCACACAGGCTTATTCCCCTCCTCCTGCCCCTGCCCTAGAGCGTCAGTCATGAAAACTGGCGGTGATGCCAGGACTCTGCGCCTCAAGGACTCTCCCCCACTAAAACCCTTGTACCAGCTGCTCCCTCCTCTCTCCTGTCCAGCTGTTGGCCACGACCCTTACCAGGTTCAAGTGGTCCCAGCCCTCACTTTGGGCCTCCTAGGAAATGATCCTAAGGAATCCCACATGAGCATGAAGACTCAGCCGCAAGGAAGTTCCTTATTTTTGGTCCTGGGGACTGAGCCCACCATTGAGCTGTATCCCCAAGTCCCCCTTCTTCTTCTTCTTTTTTTTTTTTTTTTTTTGAGATAAGGTCTTACTAAGATACTGAAGCTGGCCTTGAATTTGTGACCTTCCTGCCTCAGCCTTGTAAGTCGAGGGGATTACAGCATGGGCCACTGCACCTAGCTGGCTGGAAATCACTTTTAAGTCAGGCTACTAAGAGTGAAAAATGGAACAATCCAAAATTTCAATGTAGAAAATGATCTCATAAATCAGGTACAACCATATAAACAGAATATCATGAAGACACTAAAACTGATGATACAGAAGAACACTAAGAAGCTGGAAAGATATAATAATACTGAATATAAAACAATAGATACAAAAGACAAGGTAAAGTAAGACCCTATTTTTCTTTGTTTTCTTTAATGACACATATATGCAAAAAAGTATGTATACATATATATTGTATGTGTATACATGAGTGCATGTATGCAAATATGAATTGTAAATATAGCATATAGAGAAGGTAAAGCTGAACGCCAGAATATTAACAGTTTATCTCTAGTGGGTAATTTTTTACTTTCTTCTAACTCTGTCCTATTAAAAAAATTTTTTTGTATTGAACATATATTACTTTTGTATTATGTTGTTTGATTATGATGTGGGAACAGGTAAGACAATATGGTGCTGGCCCAGAAAGACACGCAACCCTGTAGGAGCTTGTGAATAGACAGCAACTTGCTCTGTGACAAAGGCAGCACAACGAATCACGGGGGAAAGGACAAACTAGCCCAGAAGGTCTCTGGGATGGGGTGCAGCTCAGGGTGGAGCTACACATGCCTGTGCAAAGTATGTGCAAAGCCCTGGCTCCATTTCCAGCACTGTGTGGGGGAAAAGTTCAGAAGGTCTCAAATTTTTTTGCCTTTGTACTTATTTGTCCTCTTAAAAAACTCAGTGAGGATGCTTAAGTGCTATTATTTATGAGGATTATACCTACTGATATTTACTACATTAGAAATTAAATTAAAATTTAAAAGTACATTAGTTTAAAATAAATAGTTGGGCACAGTGGCTCACACATTATCCCAGGGGCTTGGGAGACTGAGGCAGGAGGATCTCGAGTTTTAAGCCAACCTCAGCAACTCAATGAGACCCTGTCTCTAAATAAAATATGAAAAGGGGCTGAGGATGTGGCTCAGTGGTTAAATGCCCCTGGGTTCAATCCCTGTACCAAATAAATAAATACATAAATTCATTAAAAATTTTAACATAAATACCTATTTCATGAAAAATAATAATTTTTGTGAAGTTTCTCACTGTCTGCCTTAATGGAAGATAGCTGGATTTTTTTTTTCCCCTCCAGTATTAGGGATTAATCCCAGGGGTACTCTATCACTGAGCTACATCCCTAGGCCTTTTTATTTTTATTTTGAGCCAAGGTCTCACCAAGCTGCCCAGGCTGACCTGGCAACTTGGAAAGAGGTCAGTCTGGGCAAAACTCAAACCTGTGATCCTCCTGCCTCAGCCTTCTGAGTCAGAGGTTATAGGCATGCACTACTGTGCACCACAAGATCACAGAATTCCTACTTATGCTGCAATCAGTCTGTTGCAATAGGCTGTTCTGGGTTTATTGTTTTAGATAGTTTTTAGTTGTGGATGGACACAAGGCCTTTATTTATTTTTATGTGCTGCTGAAGATGAAACCCTCACACCTACTAGGCAAGCGCTCTACCACTGAGCCACGCCTCCAGCTCTATTTGTTTGTTTTTTAATAATACATAGTTGGAAAAGGTCAGAATGTTTTCATAACCTTTTCAGATAACGGGGATATAGTGCTTTGTTACTGCACTTAACAACCAGCAGCAAGTAGTTGCAATGTGGACTCTGACACTGTACCAAAAAACTTTTCATACTGTTACATTGAAACTTATTGTCCATCTTGGTTTTCTGGGGAAAAAATAAAAAGTTATTATGTTTTGCTATATCACCACTGATATGATCAGAAAAGTATTTAAACACTGAATAGTTGTTAAGCTCATGGTAGTAAGATTTCTAAATTTCTAAGTTTTGCTTGAAAGGTCAAATTTTGTCGTTGGCAACAACTATCAGTGTTGGCCTGAAAGTGATCACCTTACTCCATTCTTTTCTGAGAACATATCTGTCAAAGAGTCTAATCTGAATAACCACAGCCTACCAGTCATTCTTTCACATAAAAATGATGTTTCATGAAAAAAATCCACCAGTTCTGCCTCAACTCAAACAACTAGGTAAGTGCTCTGAGACCTTCCCATCTCACCATGCATAATATTAAATAAAAGACCTGCTCACAGGGCTGAACTTCGTCATAATTAATATTAATTAATAGTCTTCCTTCTTCAAGGACATTTCTAAGTGAAGTGTTTTGTCTTGGCACTGAATATGTAGCAAAAAGGAATACAATGACACCTGTAACTACAGCTTAGTGACAGCGCCTTGATTCTTCTAAGGTGCCAGCAGGTTTGCCCAGCCTGACTTCTGCAGTGATAATTCAAACACAGCACAAATGAAAAAGGCAAAGGCTCTGTAGTGGGCCCCAAACCTTCCTGTCCCCTCTCAGGGAGTTGCACTTTGAGAATCACTAAATTACCAGTAAATGGAACTGGGAAAATGGTTAACCACATGGAAAAATTTATAACAGCCTTATCTCACATCATATCCAAAAATAATTCTAGGTGGATTTTTGTTTTGTTTTTATTTTTTTTTTAAGGTACAGATGGACACAAAATATGTTTATTTATTTATTTGTCGTTGATGGACCTTTATTTCATTTACATGTGCTGGTGAGAATTGAACCCAGTGCCTCACACATGCTAGGCAAGTGCTCTACCACTGAGCCCCAGCCCCAGTCCCTTATTTATTTATTTTTATGTCGCGCTGAGAGTCAAACCCAGTACCTCACAGGTGCTAGGCAAGCGCTCTATCATTGAGCTCCAACTCCAGCTTGCTCCAGGTGGATTTTTAAAAGCCAAATATGAAAAGTAAAACTTCCAGAAGAAAACAGTGTGATTTCATACTGACCTCAGGTAGGCAAGACCAAAACCCACACTGTAATAGATTAATTCTGATGACATTAAACTACAATAATGCTTAAAAACTCTGAACATCAAGATACTATAAGAGGGCTGGTGATGTGGCTCAAGCGGTAGTGCGCTCACCTGGCATGCATGTGGCCCAGGTTTGATCCTCAGCACCACGTACAAAGATGTTGTGTCTGCCGAAAACTAAAGAATAAATATTAAAATTCTCTCTTTAAAAAAAAAAAAAAAGATACTATAAGAATGTAAAGGTAGGTTGAGGACAATCCAGAAGAAAACTGGGCAAAGACACACAAAAGTAATTCATAGAAGAAAGGCAAATTGTCCACATACATGAAAATAGTGCAGCCTCACTAATAAACAAGGAATAATGCAACTAAAACCACTAATCCACACCCATCGAGACAAAAATTTGAAACTCTTACAGTACCAAGGGTTGGTAAGGACACTGAGAGATAGGAACACAATCAATGGGAGTGAGAGCTGGAGATTATTTTGAAAATCATAACTGGCAATATCTAGAAAGGAGATATTTTCATAGCCTATTATCTTTTTTTTTTTTTAAGGAGAGAGTGGGGGAGAGAGAGAGAGAGACAGAGAGAGAGACAGAGAGAGAGACAGAGAGAGAGAGAGAGAATTTTTTAATATTTATTTTCTAGTTCTTGGCAGACACAACATCTTTGTTTGTATGTGGTGCTGAGGATCGAACCCGGGTCACACGCATGCCAGGCGAGCGCGCTACCGCTTGAGCCACATCCCCAGCCCTCATAGCCTATTATCTTGTAATTCAATTTCAAATTATATATAAATCCAAGAGAAATTCTTGCACATATATACATGAAGAGATATACACAACAATGTACACTGCCCACTGTTTTGTTTTTTTGGTACATTTTCTGAACCCAGGAGCGCTTACGCACTGAGCTACTTCCCCAGTCCTTTTTATTTTTTGAGACAGGATCTCACTAATTTGCTCAGGGCCTTGCTAAGTTGCTGAGGCTGGCTTTGAACTTGTGATCCTCCTGCCTCAGCCTCCTAAAACTTTGGAATTCTAGGTGTGCACCACCATGCCCAGCTGCACACTGTTTATAACAGAAAACTGAAAGCATCCTAAATTTCAACCAAGAGTTGAAGGGATAACAAAAGTTTCTGTGATCCTGGAAATGTTCTCTAGCTGTACTGTCCCATAACCACTAGCCACAGATATCCACTGGACACATGAACAGTGACTAGTGTGATTGGGGAATTTAATTTTTCATTTTGTCTAATTTGAGTCCAAAAAGGCATGTGTGGCTACCTTATCAGACAGCATAGCTAGGAAACAGTCAAAATAAAAGAACTAGAGCTACATACATTTTTCAACACAGATAAATTTCACAAACATAATGTCGGATTAAAAACTGAAAAGTTTCAACTAGGAAGGCTGGGACTAGGAGGGAGGGTGAAACAAGAGAAGTGACCAGGATGGAGTTGGAGGCACTCTCAGGCTAGGGGTTGTGCCAGCTGCGGGCTGGGTGCTACATGGCCATGAGAATACGCAGCTCCTTAAATTTTAAGTCCCAGGGGCCTTTGCTTGCCTCATCCCAGCACTGGCTCCGCCAGAGAAAACCCAATATGGTACTACCCCAGGGACCCAAGACTACCAGGAGCTGGAATGACTCACCAGGACTCACAGGGCTGAGCACAGTGGACTACGCTCAGCAACGACCTAGAACAGTGAAAGGACCCAAAGCACAAAGGGAAGGTGCATGGGGTGAAGTACAAAGGAAACCAGGCGGACTCCTCTTTGAGTACACAACACACTTAATTCCCACAGCAGATTCATGACTGCATGCGTGACACGCTGCCTGTCAGGGAAGCTCACTGGAATCTCGGGGACCAGGGTATTTTTGAGGGCTAATCATGTACCAAAATTCCAGACTCCAGAAGGAAAGCAGGTGTTTAACATAAGGGACATGGTTTGACCAATAGCTGAGGCCACCATTATAGAAAGGTGGGAGCCTTCCTGAGATCTAGGTTCCCAGGTATCAGCCAAGGGCCCAACTTGTGAGGCCTTTCTAAGGACAGCCAGCTCAGGTTGCTAATTAAGTGTTCTCTGCATAGACTTGACTTATATAAACTGTAGAAATCACAAACAGTGCCATATATTGTTCAAAGACACACACACACAAACATATATGAATATGTACAAAACAATGAATGAAGACAAGGGAAGAGGAATGCATTTGAGATAAGGGTATACAAAGCCCTATAATTGCATCTCTAATGTTTTACCTCTGAAGCTAGCAATGAGGGAGTATTTTGTTATATTTTTTTTTCTTGTACTTCTCTGTGTGTGTACTTGAGGTGTTAAGAAGACTAATGAAGACTTACTGCTTATTACTATGGACCACTGCAACTTGTATTTGCAGGAGTGCTTTTCACACTGCAAGTACGATGCTGAACCCTTTATATATCTCTTTAAAAATCTACTGAGACTTTCTTCGTGCCAGGTCCTATGCTGAACTCTGGAGATACAACACTGAGATATGCAAGTGAGCCAGGTTGATCTCTGTTCTCAACCATCTTCCTGACCACTGAGGGCTGATGAGATGATGAGCACAGTTATTGAAAAACCAACATAAATGTGGATTCTGATATGTGCTTCTAAGATAATACAACAGGGTGAGTGGCGAAAAGGTGGACTGGAAAGGCTTCTTTGAGAGAGACACTGAGCTGAATCCTACCTGACAACGAGGCAGCATACAATCATGTGGGGGAAGCACATTCCAGGTACAGGGAACAGCAAGTGCAAAGCCTGACAGCAGGAATGAGCTTGGTGTGTTGAAAGGCAGGAAATAAAGCTAGCAGGGCTTTGAGTGGTGACAAGAAGGAGGCTGGGAGACGAGGCCCAAGAGGTTAGCTGAGGCCACTGTGCAGGGCCTCCTAAGCCATAGTAAAGATCTTAGTTTTCATTCTAAGTCGGATAAGGCTTTGAAGGTTTTAAGAAGGGTAATGACATGATAGGTTTACAACTGAAGATCAACTAGCTAGCTGTATTAAGAATGAATTATGAACAGGGACATTTTCTTCATTAGCACCACAGACATAATGCTTATGGCTGATAAGCTATCCTGGGGGTATAAAAAGTTTGAGGCCAAGGATAAAGGAAAAACATTCCACAATGTAAAAGGAAAACTACAAAGTTGAAATGAATAAATGTTTAATTAAACGTCTAGAAAACATCATGGCAGCTTCGTTCACCATTCAATCTAGTACTCAGAAACAAATTAGGAAATAATTTGTAAATGAGATAGTATATCCAAGATTACCAAGAAATCAAGGCAATTAGAAGCTAGAGTTTTCTTTCAGCCATATCTCAAAAGAAAAAAAAATGTCTAAGAATCCAAAACATTTTAACTTAAAATGAGATGTACATTTGAAAAAGAAAAACTGCCTAGCACTATGAGGCCTTAGACCCTAGGGAGACCACACGAGTCCAGATAAGAGATGACAGTGGCTGGGATCCGTGCCTCTGAGGTTTACACCCTGTAAGGAGACAAGGTTTAGGGGGTACTCTGGGAAATGGACCTCTGATCAGAGAAGCCTAAATGAAAAGGCTAACAGCTGGGAGAAGAGGTTCTGGGTAGAGGCTCTGCATTGGGAGTGGTCTATCTGATTTGTAACTATTTTATGGTCTACCACTGAGATATGCCCCCGGCCCTGCCTTGTCAGATTTTCAACAAAAAGATTAGTTTGGCTGATTTGAAGTTGGGGCCAGGTGGTGAATGGGAAGCAAGGCCCTGAAGACCATGTCTCATCCCTGGAGTGACCCAGATCTGCACTGTCCACTCCTCAAAGGGGCTCATGAGCACCCAACTGGGGCTAGTGAAACTGTAAAACGAAACTTTCAACTACACTTAGAATTCTAACTAAACTGAAATTTAAATTATAAAAACCCATATTCAATTTGAGCTCACAGAAGACTTTCTAAGTTATGTTGGGAACAGCTGGGGCACATTATATTTTCAACTGTAAATTTTATGAAACCTAAAAGGCCACTATTTCCAAAGAAAATGGAGATTCACATGCCTGATTTCAGTTTTGATGTAAAAGACACACGGAACTGGGGAGTGGTTGTGACGCTTGGAGTTGGAGGCCAGCTTCAGCAACCTAGCAAAGGCCCTAAGCTATGTAGTGATACATTCTGTCTCAAAATAAAAAGGACTGGGGATCTAGCTCAGTGGTTGAATTCCAAAAAAAAAAAAAAAAAGGACACATGGGACCTCAAAGACTTCCCCTTGAGTAAAAGGAGGCAAGACATCTTCATCAATATTAATACTGATCACACGCTGAAATCACATTTTGGTGATATTGGATTAAATAAAGTACGAATTTCACCTGACCCTTTTCTTTCCTTGTACACATATGTGATTACTGGGGCTGAGGCGGTGGCTCCGTGGTGCAGCGCTTGCCTTGCACGTGGGAGGCCCGGGGCTCCACTCTCAGCACCGGGTATAAGCAAAATAAAGGTCTATCAACAACATATTTATGTGTATATAATATAAATGCACTCAAAAATATGTTTTAAAATAAAAATATGTGATTACTAAAAAAATGTAATATTGGCGTTACTTGGCCACTGGTCACCCGTGGGGAGCCTGGCAGGGGGCGGCGGTCCGTTTCTGGTCACATTATGCAGTCATGAAGCCTGCGGTGAATTTTCACTGTCGCCCCTTCCCTGGGCAAGGAAACGTCACCTCGGGAGCGGACTGGCAGAGCCCAGGCTCGAACACTGGTGTCCCCGAACTCGAACTCCAATTTTCAGTAGTGTCCACCTGAAACCTCCCCATTGCCCTCGAGGGGGATTCGAACCCGGCCCGACTCCCGACGCCCCGGGCACCAGCGCGCTGCGTTACCCCCGCTCCATCTCCCCCGAGGGGTGCGTCAAACGTTCACAACGTTCACAACGGACTCCCAAGCAGCTGGGCCTCCGGGCAGGAGACTCTCGGAGCAGACCCCAGCTGCCATCACCTGCAGACAAGTGCCTAGGCCGCCGATATTCCTCTCTCTTCACACCGCGTTCAACTTCGCCGGCGCCCAACTTCCGCTCCCCTCCGGCAAATCCCTAACCAAGCTTTCCTCTATTCCCGCCCCCCGCAGCCAACCGAGCCAATCAGCTCCCCAAAACCTGCTTTATGCTCCCTCCCACTCTCCTTTGCCAATCACCGCGAGCGCGAGAACCGCCCTTCCCGCCTTCTTTAGCGAGCGCCGCGCGCCACCGCTTGGCGGTTGGCAGCTCTGCTCTGCACTGACTGCGTCTTCCGGAAAGGCGGGGCGAAGGGCGGGCCACTCTACGCTGGTGCGGGAACCCTCGGGATTGGCCGAGAGAAGTTCCGCTCTCTGACTCCACCCACCCCTGCGCTTGACAGCCGAATCCCAAACACTAGGGATTGGTTCCCGGCGGAGACTCTTAGAAGTCTAGAGTTGGTCCCGCCTCCCTAGCCCGACGCGAAGAGGGAGCTTCTCTCATTGGTGCGGGGAGTCTGGGCGCGCGCCGTCCCGCGCTCCAGAATTGGCTGACGGTGTGCTCGCGCCGCCGGGGAGCGTTGACGCTGATTGGCCGGAGGGTGGGGCCGGCTATTTGAAGGCAGCGCGCGGACGGGGTGCTCTCTTCAGTCGGCGGAGAGGGGCGGCAGGAGCGGTGGCTTGTGACTCTGCTGACTGCCTCCCGTCTACCACCTCCCCCCCGCCCCCGCTCAAACCGGACGCAGACGCGAGCTCCGCTGCAGCCGCAGCCGCGGCCCGGCGAGGTGATGGCCAAGGTGTCGGTACTGAACGTGGCGGTGCTGGAGAACCCAAGCCCTTTCCACAGCCCCTTCCGGTTCGAGATCAGCTTCGAGTGCAATGAGGCCTTGGCGGACGGTGAGGCTGGGCCTTGCGGAGACCCCCACTCCCCATCCCTGGGCCGACCCCGACCTCCCGTGAAGAGCCGCCCTAATGGCCAACCCGATCGCCCCTTGATCCCCCCGCCCCTACAGCCAGCCCCACCTCGCCTGGGAGACCACCCCCCCACCCCCACGAATTCTCACCTCCCGGTGACCACCTCTTACCCCATTGTCCACCCCCGCCACAGTTACCCCTCATGTGGAGACCTCATCTCCCACCCCACCCCGTGGCGCTCCTCCCAGGCACCAATCCGTTGTCTCCGTGGGGACCCCAGCCTCCATTTGTTAATCCGGAGACACTCAGCCACCCCATCATCCCTATGGAAGACCCCATTTCACCCGCCCCGGTTTTCTCTTAGAGACCTCCCCTCCCGTCCTCTCCCCTGTGATGAGACACTCACCTCCCTTTTTCCCAATGGAGACTCCAACTCCTAGTCCTCCTCTCACCCAACTCCCTCACTTTTTCCCCAAGTGAGACCCTCCCCTCTTGTCACCTCTTTTTTCCTGTGAAGACCCCTCTGTCCCATGGCAAGACCTTGTTCATCCCAGAGATTCCTTATCCAACCTGCTAATATTTATAAACAACTCCACCTCTTTCCCCAGATAAGTACTGCTTGTTGTCTACCCCAGTGTATATAACCCAGTGCATATACCCAAGAACTAGGCTTTTCTCGTTAGTCTGGTCCTATCCCCCATACCCAAGCTTCTCCTGAGGAGGGATGATGGGGTCTCTAACTCCAGTCTTTTAATGCCTTGGTCTCCCCAGCTTGGGTGCTTTCTGGGCTCCTCTCTACCTATGGGCTTGGATGAACACACACAAATCTGAAGGGTGGCATAGCCAGGCAGGCAGGCATTAGGCAGGAATTAGCCAGTTCCCAGAGGTTTCCCCCCAGGTTCCAGCTGACTTACTGCAACCAATTCTTCATAGTTTTTGATGGTCTGACCTAGTCTGGGCAGTGGGTGGACTGGACCAAGCCAATGTGATTTAGCTTCAAACAGTCAGCTGGCAGGTCACACCCTTTTGTGCATCTTTCCCAAGGTGCTTTCACAGAATGACTTATTCATCTATGCCACATAAAGGTGGACATGGTTCTCATCTCACAGATGAGAAGAAAGGAGCCACAAAGAGCAAAAGATCTTTGAAATAGAGGTCTATGCACATCCAAAATCTAAGGTCACCTAGGGAGCCTTGGCACCACTATAAGGCAAGTCCTGCTTTCAGGGGGAAGTACTCCATTAGACCATCTCACTACTGGTGGCTAAAGAGGTAGCAGGTGAGGAGGTGGAGATCTGTGAAGTTGCAGTGTGCTAACTAGCACCTCTCTGTGGCAGGTGGTTGGTTTGTCAGAAAAACTGAGCACTTGGATTAACTTGGAGCTGGTATAGTAAAATGTGTGTGCCCTTGGGTAGGCCAGTTGGTAAGCTTCTCCCTGGTTTCTTTCACTCCTTTTTAAATTAAGGAGTCTGCTTGTGACTAACTATAGAATAAGCCCAGTTAAATCCTTTCTGGAACAAGGCAGGGTGTAAATAAATAAATAAAGTGTAGAATGACACTGTGGAGTAAGATTTAATTTAAAAGCCAGGAGGAGATGTAAGGAGCTAATAGGTTAAGGGATTCACAGTTCCCAGATGGCAGGAGATCAGGTTTCAATCAGCCTGTTTGTGCTTCTTGCTTTTAAAATTGGTTGCATGGTCATTACATAGTACTTTTATTCCTTATTTATAGAATCAGAGCAGGGAAGGCTACAGTCAACCTGCTGATCATTTTTTAATAGGAACAGTGACTTCAAGTCTCCCAGTCTGTTTGTAGATGTGTTGACATTAGAGCTTGCTGTGAGTTCTGAGTCCAGATTCTTTCTCTCTGTTCAATCCTGGAAAAGGAAGAAAACATTCATTTCTGGGAGGGGGGTACTGAGAATCAAATCCAGGGTGCTCTACTAGACACTGAGTTATATCCCCAGTTCTTTTTATTTTGAGACAGGGCCTTGCTTAGTTGCCGAGGCTGACCTAAAACTTGTGATCCTCCTGCCTCAGTCTCCTGAATCACTGGAATTACAAGTGTGCACCACTTTTCTTTCTTCTTCTTTTTTTTTTTTTTTTTTTGGTGTTAGGGAATTGGACCCAGGGCCACATGCATATTAAATATTAAGCACATGCTCTATGGCTGAACTGTATCACCAACCCAACACTGCCTATTTTAGAGGTGAGGCATAAGTAAAAATGACCATAAAATTTCTTGCCAAATCAAGACTCAAAAGACATAATAATATGAGGTGTTATTACTAATTAAACTTGGGCAAGAAAGCTTTTCCTGAGAACTTCCAGGTGGGAATCCAGACTCTCTAGTTCCAGCTCTCCATGACTGACCTACTGGCTTGTTTTTTTCCTCCTCACAGTCTTCTTTCTGTGAAGTATAGAGAACCCATTTCTTTCCTTCCTTTCAGTGCTGTTAACTGAACTCTTAAAAAAACCTCATCCCCAGTTGGGGAAGGTGGCACAGAACACCCAGTGAATCAAGAGGATTGTGAGTTCCAAGTCAAACTTTGCAGCTTAGCAAGACCCTGTTTCAAAAAGTGAAAAAATGACTGGGGATGTGACTCAGTGGTAGAATACCCCTGGGTTCAATCCTCAGTACTGCAGAAAACCCTCCAGCTCCTAGTCAGGTGATTCTCATTTCCTAAGAGCTCTAAGCCTCTTATGCTCTCCTCTCAACATCTGGAAATGGATGGCTTCAAGGCATATGTCTATGTTTAATACATTAGGTATGCTTTGTCCCCCTTTTGAGAAATTCAATAGGCATTAGCTGAATAAGTCATAGAAACCAGATGTTCTGACCCAGAGCTTATACTCTGTGGTAAGACATAGTTTCATCTGTGTGATTAGGAACAAAGACAAAATGATGAACAGAAAAAGGTTCTACTAGATAACATTTAAAAAAGAAATAAAGCCAGGTATGATGACACATACGTGTAATCCCAGATACTCTGGAGACTGAGGCAGGAGAATCACAAATTTGAGGCCAGCCTGGGCAACTTAGTGAGCCCTGTTTCAAAATAAAAAGTGGGGAGGTAGTTCAGTAGTAGAGTGCTTGCCTATCATGTGTGAGGCCCTGGGTTTAATCCCCGGCACCACAAAAGAAAAAAGTAAGAAAGAGAGTCTCCAACTGGTTTAGCCACAGTCATTTTTTCCATATTGTTGTTTATATTGTCAACACTGGTTTTTGTCTTCATACATAGAGGAGGTGTATCTTGTGCAGTAGTCAGCTCGAAAAGCTAGAACATTGAGACAAAAGGTAATCCTGCAAAGTTACCCTTCAGCATTGTTCTGAAGCTTAGGTATACATGATACATGTCTGTGGTTTTATTCTATATTTTAATAAGTATAAGTTGATGTTACGTGAGGAATTCATATCCCATATCTAATTCTGAAGAGAGTTTATGTAATCTTCCCTAAGGGTTGGTTCTAGGACCCACTCAGGTACCAAAATCCACAAATGCTCAAGTCTTTTACATAAAATAGTGTAATATTTGCATAGAACATCCTCCATATACTTTAAATAATCTCTAAAGGATTTATAATACCTAATACGTTATACATAATATGGAAATAACTGTTATGCTGTATTGTTTAGGGAACCCATAACAAGAAAGAACAGTCTGTATATATTCAATACAAACGTTTTTGTGGTGCTGGGGATGGAACCCAGGGTCTCATGAATATTATTAGGCAAGTGCTCTACCACTGAGCTATACTTTCCATTTGTGGTTGGTTGAATCCATGAATGGTGAGGGCTAGTTGTATTCAGAAATGAAGTCCGTTAAGTATGCCCCTCCTTAAATCACAACAGTGAAGGTAAGACAGTTCCATTCAGAGCCTCTCATGTCAGTCATCTCCTATCTTCCATAGATGGTTTTATCAGCACATCTCACTTAGGAGTTGGTATTTCTCTGTGGCCTTCAGTTCATTCTCCTGTTTCTCTCTGGCTTGTGTCATTTGCCTCTGGCCCACCATACATTCTTTAGATCGGCTTCCACTTTTTTTTTTTTTTTGGTACTGGGGATTGAACTCAGGGGCACTCGACCACTGAGCCACATCCCCAACCCTTATTTTGTATTTTATTTAGAGACAGGGTCTTACTGAGTTGTTTATTGCCTTGTTTTTTGCTGACTCTGGCTTTGAACTTATGATCCTCCTGTCTCAGCCTCCCAAGCCGCTGGGATTACAGGCGTGGGGTACCTGATCTGGCAGCATCCACGCATTCTTTGTTTAGGTTTTGCTAACACATATTGATTTGGACTCAACATCAAGTACCTTCAGTGCGTTGGAGGCTTCTCTATTTCAGGCTCCTTTTTGCCTAATCCTTGCCCCAGCACATTAAATAAATGCATACATATATGTGACTCCACTAGTAATGAGGAAAAGCTTGAAAAAAACAAAATAAGGGGCTGGGGCTGTAACTCAGTGGTAGAGCACTCGTCAACATGTATGAGGCACTGGGTTCGATCCTCAGCACCACATAAAAATAAATAAAATAAAGGTGTTGTGTCCATCTACAACTAAAAAAAAAATAAAATAAAAAATAAAAGAAGCCAAAATAATAGTGTTAGAGTGAGAGAGCACTAGCTTGTTTTTCTGTCCTTATAACAAATTTTTATTCCATTCATACCGCTACTCAACAAAATTAAATCCTGGGGATGGAGTTCAATGGTAGAGTACTTGCCTGCATGTGCAAGGTCCTGGGCTCAATCCTCAGCACTGCAGAAAGTAAATAAATATAAGTCCATAAGCTTAACTTCCTCCCTGCAAATAATAAGAGGCTGGCCTTTGAACCCCAGGAAGCCAAATGGTCACCCATATTACACAGACCTAGGGTTCCTGAGTAGAAGGGACTGGGTGAAACTGCAAAGGGACAGGAAGTGGGTGTATCGAGGAAGGAGTTGGGGCTCAAGTGACAAATCTCTGTAGTCATGGCTTCCAAAGTTGGATGTTTGTGTGATGCTGGACCAAGGGACAGGGCAGCTTCCTGTGAAAATCACAGCTTGTGAAACTTCCCCCAGCTGCTGGAGCTGTGGGTTGTGTAATTTCAAAGAACCTAAAATAAGTTTCACGTCTCCTGCCAAGCTTCCCTGTACTAGCATGACCTTGCCCCTGGTACACTTGGACCTCCTGCAAAAGGCAATGGTCACTAGGACTTGATTGACAGGCAGGGTCTCCTTAAGTGTTTTTTCTTTAAACTCTTCTGATCATACTTGGGCATCCCCCTACAAGATGGGATGCAGAGAGTTAGGAGTGGAGGTTAATCCTGTGATGCCACATTTACTGACTGAACCCTGTCACCCAAATATCCATAGTAGGCATGACTTGATGCCCAGTCTGGAAGACCTGTAGATGGGCTGGCTCCCCTAGCAGCTTCACCTTGCCCCTCCTGCCTCTTGGCTGTCCTGCCAGATTGGAATCTGCTGCCCTGTCCCAGTTGTCGAGGGATCCACTCTGTTCAGTGGCACCGGTCCCTGTGTGTGAAAGAGGATGCTGCTTCCTATCTCAGCACCCAGTGGGCAGGGCCCTGAAATGGCCCAGCTCCCTGCTATTCCCTTCTCAGCACGCCTGGGTCATGTGGCTCTTAATTCAGCCTCTGCCATACGGGTTCACTCGCAGGCTCTAAGAGACCCAAGTTCCCCCCAAGGTCCAAAGTCAAGGTCATCTGGCAAAGCTAGACCCACAGGAGAAATGTCCCCACTGGAAGTAGAGCTTCAGTCTGTCCCAGCATTCAGTACCGTAGTACCTGCACTTAGTACCCAGTGTATACCAGTTCTTAGAATCTTTGAATATGTAAGAATCTTTCCAAAACTAACATGAGAAGACCCTTTTCCTGCCTTCTTGTTGTTGAGCTATATCAGTTCCTTAACCCTTGTTCCCGCCATGTCCTTGTAGACCTGGAATGGAAGATCATTTATGTTGGCTCAGCTGAGAGTGAGGAGTTTGATCAGATCCTAGACTCGGTACTGGTTGGCCCTGTTCCCGCAGGAAGACACATGTTTGTCTTTCAGGTAAGAAAGATAACAGCTTAGCCCTTGACTTTTCGAGACATGGCGGTAGGGGGTGCACTGATGGAACCCAAGGCCCTACACATTAGGCAGGCACTCAACCACTAAGGTCTGCCCTCAGTTTAGAAACATCTTTTACCTACCTGAAAGCACACAGTGTGATTCAGCAGTCAGAAGGTCACATCCAAATCCTCACTCAGCTCTTAGAATCTGTCTGACCTCTCGGATGTCCTACAGACAACTCCTTCCTACCCACCTGTGTGTCTCACTTGTTGCCATGAGCCACCAATTTATAGTCAGTTCTTTTTATTCACAGCAGTCATGAATAAAGTCACCAGGAATGCTAAATTAGTGAAACCCTAAGGGAAATACAGACTGAGGTTCAAATTGCATTTCATCAACTTGTCAATGTGTAACCTTGTTTCATGTGTTTTTGTTTTATCATACCTTATTTAATATATATTGTTGATTCGTTAATATGTAACCAAACACTATTATAACTCATGTCTGAGTGACATTTAATACAAATTATCTTCATAAGACCTTCTTACACCCTAGGAGGCAGTTCAACACTGTATTTCAGGGTCCCACCCCCCTGGTATTAGGGATTAACTGCAGGGCCCTGTGCGTCCCCAGCTCTTTTTTTAAAAATTTAAGACAGGATCACAGCCTCAAACTTGTGATCCTCCTGCCTAAGCCTCCCAAGTAGCTGGATTACAAGAATGCATCACTATGCTCACTTTGGGGGTCATTTTAAAACAGCAAACTCACACACAAAAATATGCAGAAAACATGGCACCAAAAGGGCTTCCATAAGGCTGGGGATATAACTCAGTGGTAGAATGCCTGCCTAGCATGCATGAAGTTCAGTCTACTGCAAAATAAGGGCCCTCATTCTCAGTAAGAGAACTAAAACAAGAAAGCAAGAGTGTTATCTCATTTGGCCTCAGGTTGGAACATGGACATTGGGTGACCAGTTTTTACCTGTTCTGTGTGTATCTGCAAATGACTGAAAGCACCACAAATGTTGGTTTTGGGGTTACAAATAACTTAACAAGTAGGCAAATTAGCAAATACAGAGTCTGTGAATATGAGGATGAATGGTAACTCCCAAGTAGCCCTCTAATACAGCATCACCTAACTTGTCAGCCATGCAGATTCTAAGTTCTCCATATGATTCTTAGGAACACTAACGTTTGAGAATCCATTCACTTACCTCCTTTTCAGCTATTACCCCCTAATCCAAACTGCCACATCCCTTAACCCTCTCACACACCTCTACTAAATCAACCAACAAACTCATCTGTTCTACCCCAAACCAGGGCCAGCTTCTTGGGCATGTGTCCTGGGCAGTTGCACAGGGATCCGTGCTTGTAATGTTCTGTCCCCATCTGAAACTTGAATAGTTTTTGTGTAAGGAGCCCCTCTTTTTTCCTTTGCACCAGGTATAGCCCATCCTGTCCACAGCAGCATACCCCGAATCTGTGTGCTCCTATCCTCCATAGCTGGGTCTAAGCCTGCTGCCTTTCTCTCTCAAGATGACTCCAGCCTGGCCTCCCTGCTTCTAGTACAGCCCTCTACCTATTCCACATCCCACACCACCAGCCTTCTGTTCAAACCCAATGTATGATGTTGCCCTTACCTCTTGCTGAACAGTGCTCTTTTCCAGGCTCCCCGTTGGCCCAGCAGGCACTGGGTGGCCTGGTGTCTTCTGATCTCCTGCCACTCTTCCCTGGCTCATCACTTTCCTTCTGGGCACCCCTTTCTCTCCTTATTACAGTCACTGTTGTTTAAATTGGTTTATGTTTGCAGTGCTGGGGATGGAAACCAGGTCCTCATGCAGGCGAGGCAAGTGCTCTACCACTGAGCTACATCCCTATCCCACAGTCATCAATTCATAGTCATTTCTATGATCAGTTCTGTCTAATCCCATTCTAGTGAAAGCCCCTAAGGGCAGAGCGCTTACTTTTCTGCTCAGTAAATACAGGTCACTTGAGGGTTGGGTATATAACTCAGTCACAGAGTGCCTAACCTACATGAGTCCCTGGGTTTAGTCCTTACCACCACAAATAAAATAAATATAGGTCACTTGGGAATCTTCCTATTATGACTATGGAAGTACTAAGACACAGAATGTCTCCCTCAGGCTGATGCCCCCAACCCCTCCCTCATCCCTGAGACTGACGCTGTGGGCGTTACTGTTGTCCTCATCACCTGCACCTACCACGGACAGGAGTTCATCCGTGTGGGCTACTACGTCAACAATGAGTACCTCAACCCAGAGCTGCGGGAGAACCCACCCCTGAAGCCAGACTTTTCTCAGGTGGGGCCTCCACACTTCTTGCTGCAAGCACATCAGTTCTCTTGCACTGGAAGGGAGTTGAGCCATTAGAATTGGGAGCCAAAGTTCTCTTAGGTCTTTAAATTGTGCTTTGTTCTGCAGTGCTGAGTGGGGGGAGAGAGAAAGGTCTTTGCAGCTCAGAGGCATACCCTACAGAATTAGGACCAGATGGGTCCCACACGTAAGCACTAGTGTGCAGGTAGTCCCTGGAGTTTGACACAGGGTCACTGGAAGGGATGGAAGAAGTAAAGTCTGCTTCTTCTTCTTCTTCCTTTTTTTTTTTTTTTTTTTTTTAAGAGAGAGTGAGAGAGGGGAAAGAGAGAGAGAATTTTAAATATTTATTTCTTAGTTCTCGGCGGACACAACATCTTTGTTGGTATGTGGTGCTGAGGATCGAACCCGGGCCGCACGCATGCCAGGCGAGCGCGCTACCGCTTGAGCCACATCCCCAGCCCCAAAGTCTGCTTCTTCTTCTTCTTCTTCTAAGGCAGAAGTTTAGAGGGTGTCCTGGCTCTGTGGGAGGAATGAGGGGGCATGATGACAAGGATTGACATTCTTCTTCCTGCCCCCCAGCTCCAGCGGAATATCTTGGCCTCGAACCCCCGGGTGACTCGTTTCCACATCAACTGGGACAACAATGCAGACAGGCTGGAGACCATAGAGAACCAGGACCCTGTTCTGAGCTGTGGTCTTCCCCTCAGCTGCACCCCTGTCAAGGGCCTAGGCCTCCCTGGCTGTATCCCTGGCCTTCTCCCTGAGAACTCCATGGACTGCATCTAACTGTGGGAAGCCAGGCCCTGGCTGCACTCAGCCAGGACCACAGCCAGTCACCTGGCATACCTGGAGGGGGCCCCAGGCCTCCCAGAGAGTCGTGTGGGGTCATCTCAAGGATTTTGGAGCCCTCCAGGCCTGTCTAACTTGGCTCCGAAGAAAAAATGGGCACCAGGTCTCTTCCAGCCTCTGCCCAGAAGGATCATCTCACCTCCACCGCACAGGCCTATAAGAAGCAGGTACTTCGTTGTTCATTCTTACTGACTCGTGTTTTTCCTCTTCCACACACACTATAAATTCCACCTGCAGGCCATTGTGCCACTAGCTCCCATGAGTGCTTTTGACCCAAAGCTCTTCCTGCCTTGAGGCTCTGTCAATCCCTGGCAAGGCTGTGGCCCTGTTGGGCTAAGGGTGCTATCATTTCTCTCCCTCTCCAACATCTGAGCAGATCAGCTTTCTGGTGTCACAGGCAAGGAATCCTGGTTACGGGATTCAGATAACAATTTCTGTCCTTCTCCCGGGAGTATTTTTAGGTTTTTAAAACCCAGCAGCCCCTAGAAAACTCGTTTCCCACCAGTGTGATCATCAGGATGCTGAGGAACAATGGGTCTCTCTCTAAATCACAGCCACCTTCCTGTCATCTCCTAACCTGTCTGGCTTGTCTTGGAGGCTGCCCTAGGAGGCTGTGTGCATTGGAGGGCTTGCTGTCTGGCGCAGGGTTGCTCTGTAGACCTTCGCCCCTGGCTGCCTTGGTCTTCTCTCTGCTAAGACGAATGCTTTCATAGGCCACAGAGTGATTTTGGGCAAGGGAAACCTTCAGCACCCTGAAAACATTCCCTCCCTGACCTATGTCTCTGTCCCTCGCTGCTATGTGGATGCTGTTGTGATTACAGTTTGTATATTAAAGGGTTTTTATATTAAAAGTGTTTGGTTGCTCTAAAAATAAAAAGCACTTCATCTAGACTGCCTCTTCTGCTTTTGACTCAGGTGGGCTGGGGCAGCTTCATTTCCCTCCTCATGCGCTCTGATGGGGCCTCTTGTTCTGTCCTATGGGGTGGCTGGCCCTTCTCCCTTTGCTCAGTGTCCTAATGCCAGTCTTGGAGTTGTATCCCAGACTGAAGGTCCAGGAGGGGTTTTTCTTTGTCAAAACTTAAGCAAACCAGCTGTTCTGCACACAGGTCATAACCAGTGATTTTTCAGACTTAGATGTTGACTGGCAAAAAGAACAACATTGGGATCCAAGGATATACACACAGACCCATTTTTTAATTTAGCCCCACTGTAACTCCACAGCTCGAAGTGAAGCAGTTTGGTTGGTTAGCAATCGCCCTGTAATTCCCAGAAGAGCCCCTACTTTTCCCTCCCTGGACAGTGGTTGACCTGGGGACACGGGTGCAGTCAGCTGCTGGATAGAGTGCAGGTTGTGCAATGCTAAGCACGGCAGTGCATCAGCTTGTAGTTGGGACCAGCTGCACTGAGTCCGAAAGACCAGGCTCAAAGTCTGTGCTTAACTGGGCACAGTGGGGGCACCCTTAGAATCCCAGCAGCTTGGGAGGCTGAGCCAAAGGGATCCAAAACCAGCCTCAGCAAAAGCAAGGTACTAAGCAACTCAGTGAGACCCTGTCTCTAAATAAAATACAAAATGGGTCTCCCTGAGTTCCCTGGTACCCCTGCCCCTGTCAATAATAATAATAATAATGTCTGCTTAGCTCTTCCTGTTCCAGCGTCTGTTCCTCCCTCTGTTCCAGCCTCCCTCTGCTAAAGTGGTTCTCCACAGGGGCGGGGTCAATGATTTTGCCACACACCCCCTTTTATAGCAGAGTCTGGAGGTGGTTTTGGTTGCCGGCTAGCAGGAAGATGGAAGTGCTACTGACCTCTGGTGGGTGGCAGTTGGGGGGACTGCTGAACTTTACTGGGCCGCTGAGAAACCCGGCAGTCCTCAGGTAATGTGTATGTTAAGGAGCTGTGTCTTTTCTTTGCTCCTCTAGGGCAGGTTCCTTTTGCATTGTCCAGACAGGGATTAATTAAGAGCAGGGAATCACCCTCGCTATCTTCTGAGTCCTCATCTGTAAAATGGGCACGATGATCCCTGGTAGCGGTGTGATGCCAAGTCACGCACTAAACGAGCGAGGAGTCTTAACTACTAGCATCAGGCCAGGGTTGGGACCCAGCAAAGGAGTGGACACTGAGCGCCTCCTACAGCCTCTCACTCCTGAGGCCCAGCATCCCCCGAAGCTCCCGCAGTGGCTAGGGGAATCCTAGTAGGGAGCCCCGGCCTGGACCCCAAGCTGCGCAGTGCCAAGCCTTCTGAATGACGACGGTCGGCGGCCGGGCGACCCATGACCCGCGGCGCCGGCTGCGCCCCTCCCCCGCTGGCAGGTGGACAGCGGCTGCGCCGGGAGGGCAGTGGCGTCAACCCAGGCTGGCAGGCGGCCGCTGCCGCACTGGGCGGGGGCGGGGGACTGCGGCGCACACGGGGCCTGCCGGGCGCCCGCCGGGGCCGCCTCTCGGGCTTCGGAGCGCGGCGCGGCCACCCGCCAGCCTCAGCCGCCCCGCCCGGCCAGCCCGGGCCGCAGTCTGCGCCTCCGCCCCGCCCTCTCACCCCGGGATTGACACTGAACGTTCTGCCGGGGGCTTGCCTGACAGCGCGCCTCGGCCAATGCGCGGCCTCTCGGAGCGAGCCCCGGACCCCGGCCGGCGCCTGGGCAAATCACGGGCGCCTGCCCGCCCAGCTGAGACCTCAGGAGCCTGTGAATGGCCAGGCGTCCTCGGCGCGCGTCACCGGGCCAAGGAGCCTATGGCGGCGCGGGAGGGTGTCGGAGGGCCAATGGACAGCGCCGAGGCGCCGTCAGTCAGAAAGGCCTGGGCCAATGATCGGCGGGTTGCGGGGGCGTCACGGACGCAGCGGACTTGGACTGAGGATCCCGGGCGGGCGGGCGCGCGCGGAGAGACGCGGGAAGCAGGGGCTGGGCGGGGGTCGCGGCGCCGCAGCCAGCGCAGCCAGCCCGAGGGGCCGCTGCCTCCGCCGCCCAGCGCGCTCCGGGGCCGCTGGCTGCCTGTAGCACCCGCCACACCGCAGCTCCAGGACCGGCCCCGGCCGCCGCCGCCGCGATGGGCAACGCCGCCGCCGCCAAGAAGGGCAGCGAGCAGGAGAGCGGTGAGTGCCCGGGCCGTGACCCTGATTTCGGCCCCGTGATGCCAGCCCGCGCCCTGTCCATCACTGCATGGCCCCTCCCCCCATCGGGCCCCCCCATTCCTCTCTGCTCACCCCCACTGCCCCTTCCCCCTGCCTGTCCGAGCCTGGGGCCTGAGAGCCGGCATAGGGGCCCTACCTCCACCTCCGTAGAAGCCCTTTTGCAATGGCCGGCCGCCCCCCACTGCAAAGTCCGTGCCCCCCCCACCCAGCTGTCACTGCCAACCATGGCACGTATGACCGCTGGGGCCCCACATGGGTCCCTGTCACCACCCCACCCCCTCCTTTCCTGACCCCTCTCCCCAGATTCTAATCCCCCCCACTTCCTCACTCACCTCCCTCACATATGGGAGCCACTGCCTGACCCTTACCCAGGCCTCTACCAGTGCGGGAGTGCTGTGGGGTCCGCCTCCACCCCGCAGGGACCTTGGCCACTTGATGACCACACCCCTCCCCCTTCCAGCCCCCGCCATCTTTCTCCTGCCCTTCCCCTCTTCACCTTATCCACAGTACCCCCTAGGCCCACCCTACCCCCCCCTTTGAGCATTTCCCAGAGCCACCTCCAGCATTGTTTTTCCCTTCTGTGTCACTTGGCATGGGGGACAAGATCTTTCTGGGTCCCTCTGCCCCTCTTGCATCCTGTCACTCTGACTCTCTGCTTGTACTCCCTCCTCCAAGCAAGCGTCTGTCCCTGGCTGGGGTAGCAGACTGTTTATGAACCTAGAGAATGTCTTTTGGGAGCGTCAATGCTTCCAAAGCCAAGTTTGAGCTGCTCTTGCTAGGATCCATTGCTCCTCTTTCCTGGATTGGGGGTGGGGGGTGCCCCCATAGCCCCCTCCCATCTCCTACCCTGCTGTGGGCTGTATGCTCCTTGGTGGGCCCCTCAATAAATGGTGTTTCACAACCGAGGCTCCTCATTCACCTAGTCCCTGGGGCTTCTTCACCTGTTCCTGGCTCCTGACTGGGAATGAAGTGTCGGGTTGGTGAAGCTCACTCGCCTTGAACTGGGATGATCAGAAAGAGGACTTGGGGAGGGGGGGGAGGTAGTCAAGGAGAGTAATGAGTGACATCTAGTGATTTGCTTTGCCAAGGGACAAATAGATTCTCTATAGACCAGGGCTCAGAGAGAGGCTTTTCCTACTCCCTAGACCTCAGCTATGTTGGCCTTTCCCATCTTGAGAGAGAGAAAGATTCTGTGTTTGAAAACACCATCAGAAATGGCCTTGAGCCCCCTCCCCAGTTTCCCCCAGCTCTTAATTGTTGTCACTGAAGCCCTAAAAGTGGGCCTCAGCTGGGAATCCCCTTCCAGTCACCCAGAAATATTCCAAACTGAAAAGGAAACCACATCCAACTATGCCCTTCCCAGTTCTTGGTCTCAAACCTGAGTGTCGGAGTCCCAGAATGCCCCCCACCCCCGAGAAATATGAAAAAGCTGCGAAGGCCTGGGAATTTCTGCCTGCACACAGTCAGACGGCAGGACTCTGAGTGGCAGAGCTTGAAGAGGCCCGATATGTTACCAATGGGCGGGGGACAGGAGCACAAATGCCCGTAGTTGAGTGCTTGATGACAGAGGAGCAGGTGGGCAGTGTCCAAAAACAGCCTGGGCATGAGCTTGGAGGGGACTAGGCAGAGGGGACAGCCAGGCCCGCAGCAGGTGAGGCAGGCTGGGAGGTGGAAGGTGGACGCAGGCAGCTATCTATTGCAATGGCTGGGTTGAAAGTTGGGGAGATGACATAGTCCTGGAAGACCTTCAAGGCATTCCAAATGCATGCGGTGGGGGGCGGATAGGGAGCCACATAGGGGAAAAGATCCCCAGAAAAAGATCAGAGGCTCCGGAAGGAACTGCTAATTCTCTCAGTGCGCAGGCCAGACACTCAGGAGTGAATGATCACAATGAGATAGAGCCACTCTGTGGGGCAGCTAGGACGTGCCAGGCTGGAGGCTCCATAGACATATCTGCTCTGGTAATTTTCCTAGTGGGCTCTTATTCGAATTTCCCAAATGAGCTATCTGAGTTTGATGTGGACAACATCATGGGGACAGGATTCACATCCAGATCTATCCACCAGCAATCTTCCTGGACCCCAGAATTTCCCCATTTTTAAAAAACTATCTTTTTAGTTGTTGATAAACCTTTATTTATTTATATGTGGTGTTGAGAATCGAACCCAGTGCCTCACACATGCCAGGCAAATGCGCTACTGCTGAGCCACAGCCCCAGCCCCTTATTTTTTTTTTTTATTTTAAAAAATTGTCTTTTATAAGACAGGGTCTCATTAAGTTGCCTAGGCTGGCCTCGAACTTGCTATCCTCCTGCCTCAGTTTCTGAGTTGCTGGGATTACAGGCATGTGCCACCATGCCTGGCTCTTCTTTTTTGGTGCTAGAGATTGATCCCAAGGGTGCTTAACCACTGAGCCATATCCCCTGCACCCCTTTTTTTGTGGTGCTGGGGATTGAACCCAGGGCCTTGTGCATGCAAGGCAAGCACTCTACCAACTGAGCAATATCCCCAGCAGTTCCTGCCTTTTTTTAATATTTATTTTTTAGTTAGAGGTGGGCACAATGTCTTTATTTTACTCTATATGGTGCTGAGGATCGAACCCAGTGCCTCATGCATGCTAGGCGCATGCTCTGTCTCTGAACCATAGCCCCAGCCCTCCTCTGCCCTTTTTAAAAATTTTTTTTATTTTGAGATAGGGTCTCACTAAGTTGCTTAGGGCTTCACTTAGTAGTTGCTAAGGTTGGCCTCAAACTTGTGATCCTCCTGCCTCAGCTTTCCGAGTTGTGGGATTACAGGTATATGCCGTACACCCAGGTGCCAATTGACATTCTTAAACCGACCTCCAGATTTTTATTCTATTTGCATGCTGTATATACTTTTTTTAACAAGATGTACTTTTTAAAAAAAAATCTTTATTTTTTATTTATTAGTTTTTATGTGGTCCTGAGGATCGAACCCAGGGCCTCATGCGTGCGAAGCAAGCGCTCTACCACTGAGCCACAACCCCAACCCCCTGTGTATATTTTCTTAATCTAAAATAATAAAAGCCAGGCATAGGGCACCCACCTGTAGTCCCAGCTACTAAGGACACTGAGGTGAGAGAATCTCTTGAGTTGAGGAGTTCAGACCAGCCTGGGCAACATAGCAAGACCCCATCTCAAATAAAATAAAATAAAACATTTACTCATTTCTGTTCAGAGGAAAGCTATGGTCCTATCCTAGGGAATAATATAAATGAAATCATAGAATTGCTATGCCAGTTACATTCTCTTTGATACACATTAAAATACAATGTAACTAGATAAATGAAACATCTCTAAAATAATTTCGTGTTCTGCCAGTGGGACCATGGCATGCTTTGGAAAACAGGCTGAAGCCGTATATCCTCCTAGAGAAGGAACTCAGTGAGGAAGCAAGCCCCTCTCTGCTTCAAGCCACTTTGATTTTGAGAGGATGGAGTCACACAAAATTTGCCCTCTTGTAATCAGGGTGGGGCGGGGGCGGGGGCAGTAGCCAAGCCATCCTGCAGAGGGCACCTGCATTTCATCTGGCAGATGCCAGCCCAGCTTGGGTTAGGAAGATGCCCAGCCTTAGTAGGTACTAATTAGGCATCCTGTGCCCCCTGTGTGCCATCTCTGTGCCAAGGCAAGAGGGTAAAGATGTAGAATGGCATCAGGTGGAGTGGGATGGGGGAAATCTGCACCCAAAGATGACCAAGTCATTGGCAGGGGCCAGGGTGAGAAGCTGAGGGCTGAAGGAATTGAGAGGGCAGAACCCCAGGAGGCTTCCAGGACAGACAGCCAAGTGGGGCTCAGGTCTGAGCTGACACTGGCTGGAAGACACCCCTGGGAGTTGGCCCACAGGGAAGGAGAAGCTTCCTAGACCCCCAGAGACAAGGGAATCCAGGCACTGAAAGAAAGATACACACAGGAGGTCCCTGGATGGGAAGAACTGTTGCCCTCTAACATCCTACAGAGGCTCAAGAGGGCCAGAAATCTTCTGTGCATTGGCAGTTGTATGGGTGCCAAGGAGGTTCTGCCAAGACAGCTTTGCCTTTAGCCCAATTGGGCCAATAGCAATTCAGAGGGTTCTATCTACCCTTTCCCTGTACCCACTGGCCTCCAGATTGGGTTTCTTCCTGCTCCTATCCCCACCCCCAACTGCCTGTCTCCCTCTCCAGGCAGGGCTCTAGGGATGGGCAGCCAAGCTGGTAAGGCAGGTCTCCTGAGCCTTCCCAGCCACCGTAGTCCTAGTGCCCTGAGAGGAAGACTGAGTGATGGCTTCCAACTCCAACGATGGTGAGGCTGAGTCTGTTGCTATAGCAACTTCCTAGGCGCTCTGCCCCTCAAGTCAGGGAGGGGATGCAGTTGGGTTTGGGGGCGCAGGTGGAAAGCAGTGTGTAGACCCTGGCTGTCCTGGAAACCCCTCCCATACTAGCCCCCTTGGGCTGTGGGGCTTGGGGAAGAGCAGGGGGTATGAATGGCCCAATTCAGAAGAGGGGATGGTCCCCCCAGAGTGGGGGTCCAACTCAGACTGAGACAGAGGGGCGGCCAGCCGAGTGTTGGGATTCGGTTCAGGTGAAGATTGCAGCTCAATGTTGGGGTCCAACAGAGACTCGGGGATCATCTAGTCCAGGATGGAGGGTCCAGCTCAGAATGGGGCTGGGTCCAGTCCAGAGTAGAAGGTGGTACGGCCCAGAGCAGGGGATCCAGGAGGATTAGGCCTGGATTGGGGCTCCCAGCCCAGGTTGGGCACCTGCCCCAGAGTCCCCAGGACTGCCGGGAAGGGCGGAGGTTACTGTCTTGGGGAGAGAGGGCCCCAAGGTGGGCTCCTTCCGCGGGAGTCCCTGGTCCCTTGCTCAGTTTGATGTCCTGCTGTTGTAACTGCCCAGGACAGATTCAAACCCAGGACAGATTTCTAGATTTCCGCCTCTTGCTGTGGCCCTGGCTTTTCAAGGGATACCTGGGTTTTTCTCTGTGAGTCCAAAGCAAATCCCCACCAGAGCGGAGGCAGTGGCACCCACCACTGCCCCCAGTGTGGGAGGGGTGGGCAAGGCAGCAGCCAGCTAGGTTACCCACCTAAGCCACTTCCTGTCGCCAGCAGAGAACAGAGTGTGGGGTACCCGCAGGGAGCCTGCCACTGACCCTCCGCTGCTTTGGGGATCTGGAAAGGAGGGGGAAGATAGTCAAGGCTGCTTCCCCTCCCCCACCCCGGGGTTTAGCCATTCATTTCCGGTTTGGACTTTCATGGCCCTGAGCAGAGCCAAGCACAGGGCAAGGTTTGACAGAGGCCAAGGACATCCCGGGACGCTGTTCCCCTCTCCGCCCCCACATAGGAACAAGACAAAGAACCAGATGTGCCCATTTCTTTCTAGCAGGGTAGCAGGACTTGGGGGCTTCACACTGAAAGGGAACTCGGGAGGAGATAGGGTGACTCCTGCCTCCCTCCACCTTTCTCTCCAGCTGTTCTTCCAGCTAGTTAACAAGCTCTGGGGCTCCTCTAGCCCCCAGGGAGTCTCTGCCTGTTGCTTAAGCCAGGGCCTTAACTCCTTCCCCTCTGCCCAGTGGGCACTGCTCTGGGCACATTGATGGCCTGCCTCCAGTCAGTCTCGTACCCACCCGGGGAGGCAGGGCCTGGCATCTTGGGAGCAGTGAAAGTCCCTAGAAGGGGAAGTTAGCTTTAACACCCCGCCCCAGGACAGGCAGGCCGGCCAGAGGGACACCCTCGGGAGAATCTTCCCACCTCCTCCTGCCAAGGAGAGCCTCTGCAGACCTCGGCCAGCCTGGAGCAGGTACCTTTAAATGCCTCCGTGGCAACCAGCTCCTCCTCCCTGGTCCCCTGAGGCCTTCCCAAGGAAGCCAGCTCAGAGGCTCTGCATTTTCCTGGTTCCCCAGCAAAGGGAGGATTCCAAGGAGAGACCAGGGAAGCCTAGGATGGATCTGGGGTCCAGCAGCAGCCAGGGTGGGGGCTCAGAGATCACCTTCCAGTTGTGGCTGCAGCTGCTCCTCTGGGCCCACCTGGTTCTCCGTTTCCTGGGCTACCTGCGTCACAACTTCCAAGGACCTAAGCCGCAGCCAGCACCCTGAGCCTCCCTGACCAGGCCCGATGGGCCCCAGGTCACCCTATCCCATCCAGCCCCTATGCCATCCTGTGCCAGGAGAAACAGGAAGCAGAGGTGAGTGTGGGGGCTTCTGTCTGAGGCCCAGCTCCATGAACCCTCTTATCTCCCTGCTCCTCCTGGCATTGACCCCTCCTACCTGTCCCCAAGCCTGACGAGCCAGCAGGGCCCGGTGGCAGAGAGAGGAAACCGCCCAGGCCCTCCCAGGCTTCAGGATGCCAAAGAAGGTGGGCCAAGCAGCTCATGGAGCCACACAGCAGGACACTAGCAGCAGCCAGAGCCGCCGAGTTGGGGAAGCCCAGGGATGGCTGGGAGCAGGAAGCAGGACCGCAGCCCAGCCCTTCTGTCTCTGGTGCAGGCCCAATACAGCACCCTCTGCCCGCCTGCAATCCAGAATTCTTTGTGGATTGTTTAGAGGTCTCCAGGGAAGGCATGATGTCTCTGAAAGGTTGTGCTGGTGAAGGCACCAGAAGTGTGCAGCCCCCAGGCTCAGAGAGGTCTCTTGGGTCTGTCGCCCCATCAGGCAGAGCCTAGGGGCCACAGCCATTCACTGCCCGCCCGTCTCGGCCCACTCGCCTTTTGCAAGGTCTTCCTAGCCAGCAGGCTCCACTCTAGCCGCCATTCTTCTAGTCCCATGAAGAGCTTTTCTCTCTGAATACTGTTGGAGAGTCTTGGGGACAGTGGGGAATGGTGGCTACTCAGCAGGCCATGTGGAATTCCTAGCGGGCAGATGACAAGCAAGGTCAAAGAGCAGGATTGTAGGGCCCCTTAGGTTGAGGATACCTCTGCACCCAGTAATCCAGTGTCTGAGTTGGTAGTAAAGCAGATAGTCTCCTGGGCAGTGGGTCAGACAGATAGATGGTCTCAGGACTGATCAATCTTCTCATCTGTACAGTGGGAAGAAGAGCAGCTTAGACCTGGCAAAGTCAGATTTTTAGCATCAAAAACATTTAGCCAGGGCTGGGGTGTAGCTCACCAGAAAAGCACTAGCCTCCCATTCACAAAGCCCTGGGTTTGATCCCCAGGTCCAAAAAAAAAGAAAGAAAAGGAAAAAAAGAAAACTACTTAGCCAGGTGTGGTGGCACATATCTGTAATTCTAGCGACTTGGGAGGTTGAGGCAGGAGGATCACCGGTCTGGGACCAGCCTCAACAGCTTAGTGAGACCCTGTCTCAAATTTTTAAAAATAAATAAAATAAAAATAAAAAGGGCTGGGGATGTAACTCAGAGGTAAAGCACCCCCGAGGTCAATCCCCCATTTAAAAAAAAAAAATTTAATTTTTTTAAAAAAGAAAGAAAAAAAAAAAACATTCAGTTCAAGTTTGGCACATAGAGAACAGTGCCTGGCCCTGCACAATGGTCCCAGGGTGAATCTGTAAGGTCAGAATCCATCAAGCTGTGCCGTGGGGATCTGAGCACTCAGCCAGGTCTGGTGGCATGTGCCTGGAGTCCCAGCTATTTGGGAGGATGAGGGAGGAAGATCACGTGAGCCCAAGAGTTCGAAACCAGCCTGGCCAACACAGCCAGACATCATTTCTTTATTTTTCCAGTCGGGGGTGGGGGATTTAGCCCAGAGGCACTTCACCACTGAGCCACATCCCCAGCCCTTTTGACTTTTTATTTTGAGACAGGTTCTCGCTGAGTTGCTTAGGTCTTCGCTGAGTTGCTGAGGCTGGCCACGAACTTGCGATACTCCTGCCTCAGCCTCCCAAATCGCATACACTGCCTCTGGCAGACATCATTTCTTCAAAACATTTGAACTTTCAATGAATCTCCCTGTATTTTCTACCCACATTTCAAAAATACTTCAAAAAATCGTAGATGACATTTTCCTGGCATGAACCGCCCCCCAATGCTGGCCACTGCGCAGCCCCCACTCTTCACAGCCAACCTGCGGGCTCATGGCTCTTGTTATTCCGATTGTTTTTTAACTTTAGTTGTAGATGGACACAGTACCTTTATCTTATTTGTTTATTTAGTTTTATGTGGTGCTGAGGATCAACCCAATGCCTCACATGTGCCAGGCAAGGGCTCTACCACTGAGCCATCACCCCAGCCCCTTATTACTCCCACTTTACAGGTGGGGAAGACTAAGGCCTAGAGAAGTGAAGTCAGTTGTCCAGAATCACTCAGGGACCACTCAGGCATCTGGACCCAGTCTCACCCCCAAGTCCTGGCCCTTAACCGCTTGGCTGGGTTGCCTCTCGGTCATTAGGGGAGCAGTTCAAGTCTCAGTGTCCTAGGCCGTTAAATGGGAAAATGGATAAAAGAAGGATTGTGGAGCGAGTCGAATGAGAAAGTAAGACAAGACAGCCGGCGCCCGCGTCCACCAGGGAGGTGTCTGTTGGGCGGATGTGACGTTGGCCTCAGGGTACTGTGGACGGTCGCGGGGGCATCCAGTAAGCCTTCCTCTGAACCAACACTGGACTAAGGCCCCACGATTGGCAAAGACAGGTACAGGGCCAGCTGGGGGCCAAGGTGACAGCTGAGCCCCCCAAGGACGCCTGCTACCCGAGCCTCAGAGGCCTCCACCCCAGGCCCGGCCTCCCCACAGAAGGGGCCAGAGGAGCAGCCAGACCCAAAGGCTATAAATACCTCGGCTGGCTGGCGTCGTCCCTGGCCAAGGAATGTTGGTCAGAACTGGGGCGGGCAGGGGTGAGCTGGCCCTGGCGTTTCTCCCTGTCCCCCTAGGTGCAACCCCTGAGTCTCCCTGTGCCCATTTTGGATGGACTGGAGGCAGGTTCCCACCTCTCTGTAGTAGGGGGTACCCAGGCCCCAGCCCATTTCAGGATCCCCAAAAGTTGCCTTCGAGCTCAGACCCGGGTGCTCAGAGGTCCTGGGACAAGGTCAGGCTCTGGCTTTAAGAAGGTGCACCTCACTTTCCACATATCCCAAAGGTAACCCCATCCGCCCCCCGAGGCTGGAGTCTCCATCTAACCCTCCCCTCTCTTCCTTTCAGTGAAAGAGTTCTTAGCCAAAGCCAAAGAAGATTTTCTTAAAAAATGGGAAAATCCCGCTCAGGTAAGCCCTTCCAGGTACAGAGCCCTGCGAGAGTGGGCCCAGGCCGCCCCCACCATCCCTGCCACGTACTTGGAAGTTTAGGACCCCGGGGGTGCGGGGTGGGAGGGCTCCAGACCTGCCCCCCTCCTTCCGCACATGCCCAGGGTTCTACCTGATTCCCCCCTCAGGCCCCCCCACCCCACCCACCCTTTCCCTGGCAGTCCTGCTCCCCCACCCCCACACAGCTGCCAGCAGCTCCTGGGCCCCAGGCCAGGGCCGGATCTGGCCCCTGCCACCGCCTGGAGGAATGTGCCCGCCACCATCTTGCTGTCCAGCCCCCTGTCTTCACCCCCCTCACTCCACCAGCTCCCAGGGCCCCCTCTGCCGGCAGCACAGGGCACACCCCAGACCCTGGTCCAACAGGCCGCAGGGAAGAAGTGTTCCTGACCCCCGGCTCAACCCTTCTACCCACAGAACACAGCCCATTTGGATCAGTTTGAGAGAATCAAGACCCTTGGGACGGGCTCCTTTGGGCGGGTGATGCTGGTGAAGCACAAGGAGACCGGGAATCACTATGCCATGAAAATCCTCGACAAACAGAAGGTAAGCCCCCTGCCTGCACCCACCCCACCCCCAGGCTGGGCCCATTGAGTTTTTGGTGTTTTTTTTGGTACCAGGGATTGAACCCAGGGATGTTTAACCACTGAGCCACATCCCAGACCTTTTTCTTTTTTTTTTTTTTTTTTAATTAGAGACAGGGTCTCACTGAGTTGGTAAGCACCTTGCTAAATTCTGAGGCTGGCTTTGAACTCTCGATCCTCCTGCCTCAGCCTCCCGAGCCGCTGGGAATTACAGGGTTGCGCCACCACGCCTGGTTCTGGCTGTGCACATTCTGAGCCCACTACCTGAGTGCTTTCCTTGCCCATTCATTCACCCACTCACCAGCTAGCCTCTGCAGGTTCTACACGCATGGATTCCGACAATCACAAATTGCAAATGTCCCCCCCATAAAATTTCTAGAAAGTTCCAAAAGGCAAAACTTTTTTTTTAATATTTATTTTTTAGTTGTAGTTGGATACAATGTCTTTATTTTATTTATTTTTATGTGGTGCTGAGGATTGAACCCAGGGCCTCGCACGTGCTAGGCAAGTGCTCTACCTCTGAGCCCTTATCTTTATTTTAATGTGGTGCCAGGGATTGAACCCAGTGCCTCACACATGCTAGGCAAGGGCTCTACCACTGAGCCACAGCCCCGACCCCTTTTGTGAGTGTGTGTGTCATGCTGGCCATTGAACCCAGAGCCTTGTGCATGCGAGGCAAGCCCTCTACCAACTGAGCTATCTCCACAGCCCCAAAACTTTTAACTTCCCCCATGCAAAGTGCTACACTGAATCCCCATGAATGAAGTGACACATAGATATTTTATTAGGTATTGTAAGTGATCTAAAGATGACTTAAAAGTCTACAGGCTGAGGGTGGAGCTCAGTAGGAAAGCATTTGGCCAACATGCTCCAGGCCCTGGGTTCCATCCAGGATCACAGAAAAATAAGTCTATGGGGGGATGTGCCAAAGTTCTGTACTGTGCCATTTTACGCAAGGGACTTGAACATTTGCAGATTTTTGGTATCTGTAGAGGATCCTGGAACCACCGCCCTGTGGACACAGGGGTGACTGTTCTCCCTGAGCCCCCTTGCCATGCGAGGCCTAAGGACTAGGAGAGGCCTGCACGGCTTTCACCAGGCCAGCCCCCAAGACTGGCCACCTGTGACACAGGATATACCCAGGCTGTGTAGAGGAGAGCACTCTTCCTGGAAAATGTAGTTTTGTTTTGTTTTTGTTTGATATCAGGGATTGAACCCAGCGACACTTGACCACTGAGCCACACCCCAGCCCTCCTTTGCATTTTATTTAGAGACAAGGCCTCACTAAGTTGCTTAGTGCCTCACCACTTAGTGCCATTGTTGAGGCTGGCTATGAACCCGAGATCCTCCTGTCTCAGCCTCCCGAGCTGCTGAGATTACAGGCGTGCGCCACTGCACCCAGCAAGAAAGTGGTCTTTCCATAAGATCTTTGAGATGCTACTTGATGTAAGGCACTGCTGTCACACAGCACTATGTAACAGAAATGTAATAAAAAGCACAGAGGAGATTTTGTCTTTTCTAGTTGCCCATCAAAAAAAGTACAAAGGAACAGGTGATGTGGGGTGGGAGGACGATACAAGGGTGTTGAGCCCTGTGACGCTTTACCACTGAGCCACATTCCCAGCCCTTTCAGTTTTTTTATTTTGAGATGGGGTCTCACTGAGTTGCTTAGGGCCTTGCTAAATTGTTGAGGCTGGCCTCAAACTTGCAATCCTTCTGCCTCGCCTCCAGGGTTGTGGGATTACAGGCACGTGCTACTAGGCCCTGCGGTTTGTTTTCCTTTCAGTACTGGAGCTCAGTGTCCTACTCAAGGGCTCTACCACTGAGCCACGCCCCTCGCCCCTCAGAGTCATTTGGGCCACATGTTGTAATTAAGCCAGTAGATCTACAGTATTATCATTTCCATATTTTTTAATATTTATTTTTTTGGTGCAGGTGAACACAATATCTTTATTTTTATGTGGTGCTGAGGATCGAACCCAGTGCCTCACGCATGCCAGGCGAGCGCGCTACCACTGAGCCACGACCCCAGCCCATTTCCATATGCTATCCATGTAAAATGTTAATGAGACACTTTCATTTTCTGCCCCTCAGTAAATTGTCTTTAGGTCTGCTGTGTATCTCACACTTAGAGCAGGTCTTCATTCAGATGGTCAGTTCTCCATGGAAAGACCAGACTCTCCTGCCCAGGTTGTTCAGAACGTCCGTAAAGGTCCTCCCGAGGGCTGGAGTGGAGCTCAGCGGTCGCAGGCTTGTGTCGCATGCATGAGGCCCTGGGTTCTGTCCCAGGGCTGCAAAAGGGAGAAATCATCCAGTACCTACACCGAGTGTCATTTTAGATACTCAAAATTTTAAACTGGGCTCCCTGGCCAGCTGACCACACTTCAAGGGCTCGCCAGCCCTCCGTGGCCAGCGGCAGCTGCACTGGACAGCACAGATGTGGGCCCTGAGGACGCAGCTGTGTGGGCAAAGAGGGGGACACCTCAGCAAAGCCCTTCCCAGCTCACCCAGGAGCCTGGCTGCCTGAGTGTCACACTGGCCTAACAGTGACCAACTGTGACATTGAACAAGTCCCTTTCCCTGTCTGGGCTTCCAAACTGCCCTGCTCCCAGCACGACCTTCTCTGGGCTTCTGTCATGATTTAACAAGAAACTGTGGGGCTGGATGTGTGGCTAGCATGTGCAAGACCCTGGGTCCATCCCCAGCACCACAGAAAAAGAAAAAAAAATGAAAAAAAAGAGAGAGAGAGAGAAACTGTTCTTGAGACGGCTGCTCATGGCTGCTCATGGTGGGTGCTGTTAGGGAACAGCTGAAGGCGAGGAGGATCAGCCCAAGGTCCTGGTTGATGTGCAGTGGCGTTCTCAACCAAGAGAGGGCCGTTTCTAAACTCCCCACCCCTGCAGCCATGCCTGCCTATCTTTCCAGTTCCAGCCAAGCTGCCCCTTCCTCCAGGAAGCCCTCTCTGATTCACCCTCTCCTCACACTGTACCAGAGGCCTTATCTGGGTATCCACAGGCCCAAGCTTCCCACACACAGTGGAGCCCTCTAGGCCGTGGGGCTGTGACTCCTGTGTTCTTTGCTCTGGTCTGTGTGCCACATGCGGACAAGCAGCCTCTGGCCTCCTCCTTGCTGTGTCCTCAGCACCCAGCCTGGGGCCTAGCAGGCCACGGGCACTCCAGTGGTCCTGGCTGAAGGAAGCAGCCCAGCTCTGGCTCCCCTAGTCCCAGGGACCGGTGCCTGGGCATGAGGCTCCTTTCTCTCTGTTTGTTTTTGGTACCAGGGATTAAACTCAGGGGCACTCGACCACTGAGCCACCTCCCCAGCCCTATTCTGTATTTGATTTAGAGACAGGGGCTCACTGAGTTGCTTAGGGCCTCGCTAAGTTGCTGAGGCTGGCTTTGAACTCGTGATCCTCCTGCTCAGCCTCCAGAGCCTCTGGGACGACAGGTGTGTGCCACCGTCCCGGCCACCAGGCCCCTCTCACCGCTCCTCCACCCACCTCTTCTGCCCGCAGGTGGTGAAGCTGAAACAGATCGAACACACCCTGAATGAGAAGCGCATCTTGCAAGCAGTCACCTTCCCGTTCCTGGTCAAACTCGAGTTCTCCTTCAAGGTGGGCCCCCAGCCAGGTCCTTGTACTGGTCCCAGCCACTGAGTACAGCCTCCCAGGGCCAGGGAGCAGGGCATCTAGCGGCTGCCCACTTCTGGGGAAGATAGATTTCTGGAGGAGGGACACGGGGACAGGACCAGACCAGAGCTCTGGTAGGCCCAAGCTCAGCTTCTGGGCTCGCCGACTGTAGTTCAGTGACCTTGGGCAAGTCACCAACCCGGAGCCGTCCCTCCAGATCATCTCCCAGTGCTCGGTCAGGAGCACAGACCTACCCTCGGCCGCCCGGGACCATCTCCCAGCCCTGTCCTTCCTCAACCGTGACCCACATAAGGGACCTCGTGCCCCTGAGCCTCATTTTTCTCAGCTATAAAATAGGAACTGCAACAGTCCCCACCCGCTGGGGTTGTCATGACAGTTTTGAGCCCAGAACAAGGCCCTTTGTGCGTTACTGTGGGAGCCATCAGAAGCTGTGGCTGCGGGACTCTGGAAGGGGCACTCAGCACCACCTTCGTGGTCCTGAACCACAAGCCAGCAGTGACAAGAGCTTGCCATGTAACACGTTCCACGCTCAGAGGGGCCTGGGTGACCCTGTGTTGCTGTCCTCTTGAAATTTGTAATAAGATTTTTAAAACAAGGATTCTCACTTTTTTTTTTTTTTTTTAAGAGATGGTTCCTTGCTATGTTGACCAGCCTGGCCTCAAACTCAGATGATTCTCCCGTCTTGGCCTCCTTAGAGGCTGGGACTGCAGGTGCACACCACTGTGCCGAGCTCATTTTCATTGGGAGGAAATTCTGTAGCCTGTCCTTTGTCTCTGTTTTCCCCAGTAGTCGGGGATGAACCCAGGGGCGCTCTGCCACTGAGCTACAGCCCAGCCCTTTTTTTTTTTTTTTTTTTTTTGGAGACAGTCTCATTTAGTGGCTAAGACTGTTCTCAAACTTGCCGTCCTCTTGCCTCAGCCTCCTGAGTAGCTGGGATGACAGGCAGACATTTCTGCGCCTGGTTTAGTCCAACTGTAGCCCTGGAAGTTACTCAAGCTCCCAGTTAAGTCCTCTCCCTCAAGCGGGGGCACACTGCCCAGGTCCCTTACACCCATGAGCTGGCCCCATGTCCACCTTCTGTCAGGCGGGGTAACGGCCGTCCATTCTTCCTCCCCGGCAGGATGAGTGGCAAGGCGTGGTTCAGCAGAGAGGGCACCTGGGGTTGGAGTGTTCTTCCCTGGGAGCCCGAGTTGTCCTTTTATGTCTTTAACACCTGTCCTGTAAGGCCACTGAGGCCGTTAGAGGGGCCCAGGGCTCTGAAATGGGGTCTTCACCTGCTCGCCTCCCGCAGGACAATTCGAACTTGTACATGGTCATGGAGTACGTGCCTGGCGGGGAGATGTTCTCCCACCTACGGCGGATCGGGAGGTTCAGGTGAGCAGCTGCCTCCCACAGCCCCGAGCCACCAAACCATCTGGGGACACGGAGGACTCCTGCATGCTGGGACATGGAAGGGGTGTCTGGTGCCCATGGGGTTTTGTTTCCAATGTGCTGTGATGTTTCAGCTCCCACAGAACAAGACCAGCAAGCGGTTATGGCAACTAGGGTCAAAATGTAGGCCGCTGGGCGCAGCCCGGGGGCGAGGGCACAGGCTTCCCTGTGTGAAGCACTGGGTTCAGTCCCCAGCACCAAAAACACAGTTTTTTGGTTATGATTTTGAGACAGGGCCTCTCTCTGTTGCCCTGACTAGTCTGAAACACCTGGGTACAAATGATCCTCCTGCCTCAGCCTTTCAAGTAACTGGGACCACAGGCATGGGCCACCAAGCCCAGCCAAAAAAATAAAAAAGTTGGCAATTTCATGGATTTTTTAAGATTCATACTATTATTTTATTTGATGAATAAATATAGATACATTTCACATACAATAATGTGCATATAGATCGTTAGTGTTCCATTCCATAAGTTTTGACAATTATATACATTTTGGTAATCTCCACCTAAAACACTATCAAATACTTTTGTTACCCCTGAAAACTGGGGGTGGAACCCAGGGCCTTGGAAACTGGCCACCACTGAGTCACACCTCTAGTTCTTATATCCTTTTTTTTTGTACCAGGGATTGAACCCAGGGTCACTTAACCACTGAGCCACATCCCCAGTCCTTTCTTAAAATTTTTTTTTTTTTTTTTGAGACAGGGTCATGCTAAGTTGCTTAGGGTCTCACTAAATTGCTGAGGTTGGCTTGGAACTCTCGATCCTCCTGCCTCAGCCTCCCAAGCCACTGGGATTACAGGCAGGTGCCCCCACACCCAGCACTCATATCCCTTTCTTGATAAATCACCTCCCGTGGCAGACAGTTGTCCTTTCTGGTTTCGAGTCCCCATGAGTTAGTCTTGTGTGGGTCTGGACCCTCTGGGCATGCACCCTGCAGTTTGGGTTCTGTGTGTCCCTGTCTTCTGCGTTAGTTACATTTGTAACCAGCCAAGCCCTGGAGGTCGTTCCCGGCTGGTCCTGGTGGGTCAGGTGGGCGCCCTCCTCCACAGGGTTCCATCCCAGTGTGTGATCCCGTGGGGTTCTGCAGTTCCTTCTCCTGTTGCTCGTGTGTGTGTGTGTGTGTGTGTGTGTGTGTGTGTGTGTGTGTGTGTCTGGAAGTGGCCTCTCACTTGCTGGGCAAGCCCTCGACCACTGAGCTGCACCCCAGCCCTTTTCAGGTGAGCTGTGGTCTCCCTCCATGTTGCCCAGGCTCGCCCCAAGTTCCTGGGCTCCAGGGATCTTTCGGCCTCAGCCTCCCACGTAGGTTGGACCCGGAGCGCTGCTCTGTGCTGGCCTTGTATGTGCATTTGGATAGCTGAACTGGGGGTGCCTTCCTCTGCAGGTGGCTCTGCAGACCCAGTGCTGGACAATGTGGGGCGTGGCCATCCTGCTCACCCTCCCCTCTCCTCCTTCTTGTCCCCTCAGTGAGCCCCATGCCCGATTCTACGCGGCGCAGATCGTCCTGACGTTCGAGTACTTACACTCTCTGGACCTCATCTACCGGGACCTGAAGCCGGAGAACCTCCTCATTGACCAGCAGGGCTACATTCAGGTGACCACCAGGCCAGGCCAGGGGCAGCCTCAGGGGGCCAGGATTTGGACCCTCCCTCCCAGCCAACTGCTCATTCTTGTGCCCACAGGTGACAGACTTCGGTTTTGCCAAACGCGTGAAGGGCCGCACCTGGACCTTGTGTGGGACCCCCGAGTACCTGGCCCCCGAGATTATCCTGAGCAAAGTAGGCGCTCCCTCCCCCTCCCCCAGACCCACTCGGCCCTCACCCCGTCCCCACCCTTCTCCCCTCACCCCCTGCCCCCTCCCTCTTGCTCCAGGGTTACAATAAGGCTGTGGACTGGTGGGCCCTCGGGGTTCTCATCTATGAGATGGCCGCTGGCTACCCGCCCTTCTTCGCTGACCAGCCCATCCAGATCTACGAGAAAATCGTCTCTGGGAAGGTGAGGCCAGGCGTGGGGGCTTAACCTTGAGAGAAACAGGAAGCCCCCCCACCCGCCTGCTGGTCCCTGCTTGTTGTCAGAATAAGCTAGAAGCTCACCAAGTCGGGCCAGGGGCTGAAGCTGTACCCCGGCCACACGGAGGCCAGCACCCGGAGCAGCCTGACTGTCCTGCTGACCACAGCAGATCCCCAGGGGCTTCCAGAACCCTGAGCCCCACGTGTCCTCCAGCCACAGAGAGCGTGCCACCCGGACACAGGCTCTTCCTGCCTCGGGTTGTGTCCCTCAGTGTGAATTTTCACAAGTTTCAAAGCAGAAGAGCAACTGTGTTTGGTTCCCAGGTAGTGCCCGCGACCCCTCCAGGTGCCCGTCCCATGGCGTAGGGCAGAGAGCCCCTGAGCTCCTTCCCAAGTCCTCCTAACCGAGGCTCAGGTAAGGGATGCTGGAGCCGTCTGACTCAGGTCGAGAGCAGGTGAAGCACCTGCCATCCCCGTGGGAGGGATGAGACACTGAGGCTCAGGAGGAGGGGACGCGTGGCCTGAGATCACTCCTCCCGGAGTGACGGGGGCATGGTGGTGGGTGCTGAGGGACTCAGAGTTTGGGGACTCCACCCGACTGCTGCCCTCCGCTCACCCCCGGCCGCCTCTGGCCTGGCCCAGCGTCTCCCACCAGAGAGCTCCTGGCTGGCTCGGAGTTCCCGCGCTGTTTGGCCTGGCGGTGGTGGCCTGGTGGCCTGGTGGCCTGCCACCTGTGGGCTCTGAGACTCTGAGCAGTCAGTTTGCCCCTCTGAGCCTCATCGTACCTCTCTGTGGACCGGGGAACCCGCCGTCTCCCTCTCCTGGAGGTTGGAAGGAGTCCCAGCCACGGCACGGGCTCCTCTGGGCCAGCAGCACATTCAGAATCTCAGAGGGAAGGACAGTACCAGGCAGAACAGCAAGTGCTGAGATGGTGGCCCAGAGTGGAAAAAAGAAAAGTCCAAAGAGATTCCAAGGGGGGACGAGGGGGAAATGAGCATAATTCCCTTCTTTGTAATGTTTTGCAGTTCCCACGCACCCTCAGCGGTGTTATCTCCTCCACATAATCCTGGGATGTGTGCCCCATATCAGAGAGGCAGGCTTGGCCCAGAGAGGTTAAGGGTCATGGCCAAGGTCACACAGCATGAGAGAGGCAGAGCAGGGACTAGAAGTCAGGTTTGGTTTGGTTTTGTTGCCCAGTACTGGAAATTGAACCCAGGCCTCACCTCACATATGCTAGACAAGCATTCTACCACTGAGCTCTATCTCCAGCCCTAGGTGGAGCTGATAGAAGTCAGTTCTATGGCTATAAAAGCAGTGACTGCATACAAGGCTGTGGGGTTCAGAGAACTGGGGGGAATGCTTCCAGAAGAATTGATCTGGGCCTTAAAAAACAGAAAAGTTGTAGCTGTGTCTTGCTCATAAGCATGAGTTTTCCAGAAGTCCCAAGAGCCCCACAGAGACGGCTCAGAAGCAGCAGCTAAGCATGTAACCCCAACGGGCCTGTAATGAATCACCCTTCCCATTGCTCCCTGTGACCTTGGGGTCACTATTTAACCCTTCCAAGTCTCAGTTTCCTCTTCTCTGAAATGGAAACCCTTATGGCCCTAGCCTAAGAGCAGAGGTTCTGGAAGAGGTCCCCGCTCTAGCAGCACCAGCATGGCCAGGGAATTTGTTAGAGATGCAGATTCTCAGCTTCACCCAGATCTAAATCAGAAACCCCAGAGTGGACCCAGAGCTGTTTTCACAAGATTCCAGCAGGCACTCAAGTTTGGGGGCCTCTGCCTACTAGGACTGCTGAATGGAGAAAGCAGCTTTCCGGGCCTCTCAGGCTCCACCCCAACACCCCATTCTGTCTGTGCCCACCTCCAGGTACGGTTCCCGTCCCACTTCAGCTCTGACTTGAAGGACCTGCTTCGGAACCTTCTGCAGGTGGATCTCACCAAGCGCTTCGGGAACCTCAAGAATGGGGTCAATGACATCAAGAACCACAAGTGGTTTGCCACGACTGACTGGATCGCCATCTACCAGAGAAAGGTGAGCCCCTCCCGGGCATGCCGAGGGTTCCGGAGGAAGCCAGGAGCCAGGGAGGACTGCAGTGGAGAGACAGAAAAGGAAGGGGGTCTTGAAAATCATCCCCAGGTTCAGCATCAGTATACTCTAGGCAGCTTTGAGCCAGGGAAGACTAGAGATACAATTCTGGGGTCCTGGGGTTATTTGGCCACCCTGTGGCCTTGGGCAAGAGATGCTGCTCTGGGAAGTAATTTCCCCTTTGTTGAGTTGGCCATAATTCTAGACTTGGGTTGCTAAGAAGAATTCATACCATAAAGCTAAGAACAGACCTGAGTCAAAGTAAATATCTCATGAATGTTAGGCCGTTCGCATTTATTGTTGTAATGATGACAGTGATGGCTGCTGAGGTCTGGGTGGTTCTGATCCCTCTCCAGGTGGAAGCTCCCTTCATACCAAAGTTTAAAGGCCCTGGGGACACGAGTAACTTTGACGACTATGAGGAGGAAGAGATCCGGGTTTCCATCAATGAGAAGTGTGGCAAGGAGTTTGCTGAGTTTTAGGGGTGTGCCTGTGCCCCCATGGGTTTTCTTGTCTTTCTTTTCTTTTTTTTTTTTTTCTTTTGTGGGGGGTGGGAGGGTTGGATTGAACAGCCAGAGGGCCCCAGAGTTCCTTGCATCTACTTTCACCCCCCCACCCCACCCACCAGGGAAGGGGGAACAGGAAGCCCAGATATTTGGAGGAATGGAAACACCAGCTGCTCCCCCACTCCCTTTGCCTTCTTGCCCCTCCCCCACAGGTCCAACTCCACCCCAGCGCACTCTGCCAGTTTTAAATGAGTTTCTCAGCTCCGGGCAGACCAGGTCTTACTGGTGTGTCCAGGCACCGGGTGAGGAAAGAGGGGTCCAAACTTAACTCCAGTCCCCCAGCCCCACCCTGCCTCTGGCACTGGGCACCAAGGGCAAATGAATGAAGAGCTGGCCTTCTCTGTGGGGCCCTCCTGCCTGGGAAGGACAGTTTTTTGTGACATGTCATTGGGCTGCTTGCTAGAATTTTTCTAAAATACGATTTAAAATCTTATTTAAGTTCCACCAGTGCCTCCCTTCCTCCTTCCTCTGTCCCCACTCTTCTCATGTCCCCCTCCCACTCCCCAAAACCATTTTAAGGAGGCTGGGAAGCAGACTGACTGAACAGGAAGGACCAGGGGTTTGAACCTCTGCCCTGAGCTGCTAACATCCCCACCCCCTTCCCCAGGGGGGCGGGGAGGGGGGCTTCTGCCAACCTTCCTTACTGGGGTCCCAGCCTCTGTAGCAAGCCTCGCCCTCTTCCCCAACAACACATCTTTCTTCACCCTGGAGCTTTGGGAGCCAGAGGAAGCAGCTGCCCCTCTCCCTGCCAAAGAGGAATCGTCCCCCAAAAAGATAAGAGGGGGAACCCCAAGCCCAGGGTCTCTCCTTCCAGCAGCAGCCCCCACCCCAAGCTCCTTAATTTTACTCTCAGCTAGATTTTAATGCCCAGCCTCCTTCCAGCCCAGCTGGGAAGGCAACCCTACAAAAGGACCTGGAAAAGTCCCCCACCACACAGAGTTCAAGGCCAGGGTTGCTGGGGAGAGGCTGCCTGTCTTATCCACCCAGCAGCTTCAGCGCCCCCCATCCTGGGTGCCCCTCCTCTAGCTTAGCTGTCAGCTGTCCATCACTTCTCCCCGCCCTCTGTCTGATTTGTGCTTTTCTCTCTCAATAGAAAGATGGGGAGCCACCCCGTTTATCTCCGTATTTGTCCCTCTCAAAACTTCTCCCTGAACCCAGAGGAGCTCTCAGGCCTGGGGTGGGGCCCCAGGTGGGCGTGGGGGCCATTCAACCTGTGTGCTGCGAAGGACGAGACTTCCTCTTGAACAGTGTGCTGTTGTAAACATATTTGAAAACTATTACCAATAAAGTTTTGTTTAAAAAAAAAAGTGTCGCTGGTGTTCCTGACTTCGGTCACCCACCCACACACCCCCAGGGGGTTGGAAAGCAAATTTCGGACTTGGGCATCCAGGCTAATCAGGCCCTGGCCTGGTGTCCTTGTAAAACCAGGTTTCCCTGGAATTCCACCACTTCTTCCGCCCCGCTAGAGAAGAGGGAGCTAACTGCCCTTTGACCCCAAATTCGGGGTCCCCAAATCTGTGGCGCGCCCCTCTTCGTCCGGCCCAGGACCGAGAGGGCGCTCTAGGGAGACGCTGGGGCTGGCGCGCCGGGAGGCCGAGCAGCGGCGGGGGCGGCTCTGGCAGGAAGAGTAAAGGGGGGAGCCCGCGCGCGCCCCCCACCCCGCATCTTCTGCGCGGGGCCAGACGCACCAGAGGGGCGCAAGGGCGGCGGCGGCCCGAGGGTCCTCGCAGCGCTCCAGGAGCGCAGCAGACCAGACCCGCGGGCGGCGAGTTCCCGGTAAGTGCGGTCCCGAGAGCGGAGCGCGCCGGGGAGGCGTGGAGAGGGGGGCTGGGCGCCGGGGACGTCTGGGTCCCGCGCCCAATGGCTGGAGGGCGGCCGAGCGCCGCCCGCCCGCCCTGCCCGCCCCCTCTCCCCTCCCCCCGGCGCTCCCCTCCCCCTCCCCCGCCCGCCGCTTTCCCCCGCCCCCGCCCCGGCGCCAACTCCGCGGCGCCTCCTTAAAAAGCGCGCGGGAGTTGTAAGGGGGGGCCGGAGCGAGCCGGAGTGAACGAGAGCGCAGGGTAAAGGGGGCGGGCGGGGGGCCCGGGCTCCACCTTAAAAGCGGGCGCGTGGGGGTGGGAGGGAGGAAGGCGGGCGGCGGGGAGGAGGGAGGGAGGGAAGGAAGGGGGGCCGGAGTGTCCCGGGCGCAGGGCGCGCGTGCGGCGGCGGCGGCGGCGGGGAGGGGCCGGCCGCGCCGCGCTCCCCTCCTCCCTCCTCGCATCCCCGGCCCCGCGCGCGCCCAGCAGAAGCGGGTCTGTGTGTGCGTGCGTGCGAGTGAGTGAGTGTGTGCATATTTTTTTTCTCTTTTCTTTCTCTCACTGTTTTTTCTCTCTCGCTCCCTCGCTCTTTTTTTTTTTTTTTTTTTGCAAAGAAACAGCAGCGCCGCCGCCGCTCCGCCGAGGCGCTGCGCCCCCCGGGGGGGGAGGCGGAGGAGGCGGGCAGCGGCGGAGGGAGGAGAGCCGGGGAGGGGGGCGCCGCGCTGGGAGGGAGGCAGCGCGCACGGTGCAGCCGGGCCGGGCGGGAGGCATGGCGGGGCCCCCGGCCCTACCCCCGCCAGAGACGGCGGCGGCCGCCACCACGGCGGCCGCCGCCTCGTCGTCCGCCGCTTCCCCGCACTACCAAGAGTGGATTCTGGACACCATCGACTCGCTGCGCTCGCGCAAGGCGCGGCCGGACCTGGAGCGCATCTGCCGGATGGTGCGGCGGCGGCACGGCCCGGAGCCGGAGCGCACGCGCGCCGAGCTCGAGAAACTGATCCAGCAGCGCGCCGTGCTCCGGGTCAGCTACAAGGGGAGCATCTCGTACCGCAACGCGGCGCGCGTCCAGCCGCCCCGGCGCGGAGCCACCCCGCCGGCCCCGCCGCGCGCCCCCCGCGGGGGCCCCGCCGCCGCCGCCGCGCCGCCGCCCACACCCGCCCCGCCGCCACCGCCCGCGCCCGTCGCTGCCGCCGCCCCGGCCCGGGCGCCCCGCGCGGCCGCCGCCGCCACAGCGCCCCCCTCGCCCGGCCCCGCGCAGCCGGGCCCCCGCGCGCAGCGGGCCGCGCCCCTGGCCGCGCCGCCGCCCGCGCCCGCCGCTCCCCCGGCAGTGGCGCCCCCGGCCGGCCCGCGCCGCGCCCCCCCGCCCGCCGTCGCCGCCCGGGAGCCGCCGCTGCCGCCGCCGCCACAGCCGCCGGCGCCGCCACAGCAGCAGCAGCCGCCGCCGCCGCAGCCACAGCCGCCGCCGGAGGGGGGCGCGGCGCGGGCCGGCGGCCCGGCGCGGCCCGTGAGCCTGCGGGAAGTCGTGCGCTACCTCGGGGGCAGCGGCGGTGCCGGCGGCCGCCTGACCCGTGGCCGCGTGCAGGGGCTGCTGGAGGAGGAGGCGGCAGCGCGGGGCCGCCTGGAGCGCACTCGCCTCGGAGCACTTGCATTGCCCCGCGGGGACAGGCCCGGACGGGCACCGCCGTCCGCCAGCGCCCGCGCGTCGCGGAGCAAGGTGAGCGCGCCGAGGAGCCGGGACGCTGCGCGGTGGGCAGGTGCGGGCGAAGTTGGTGGAGGGGGCGCGAGTCCCGGGTGGAACTGGGCGGCGGGTGGCCGGGGGTTTTGCGCGCGTTCCCTGTGGGCTCCGCGCGTGGTGACCTTGGCAAGTGGTTTAATCTTGCCGAGCCTCAGTTTCCTCAGATGTAAATGCCACTTGATCACAGTAGCGACCCCTTGGGGTTGTTGAGCGACTTTAGTGAGATTTGGCTAGTGAAGGCTTTATTAACACAAAGCCTGGCACGAAGTGACTGCGTAAAAGTTAGTCCGTATTGTTATTAAAGGTGGCATTGGGTACACGACTCGGCCTGGGATCCCAGGATCTGGGTCCACGATTAGAACAGCTGCTATGCTTCTCTCCCTGGCCCCAGAGAGGAGAAGAGCGAGTGCTTGAGAAAGAAGAGGAAGAGGAAGATGATGAAGAGGAAGATGATGATGATGATGTATCTGAGGGCTCAGAAGTGCCCGAGAGTGACCGTCCTGCAGGTGCCCAGCACCACCAGGTTAATGGCGAGAGGGGCCCTCAGACTGCCAAGGAGAGGGTCAAGGAGTGGACGCCCTGTGGACCCCATCAGGGCCAGGATGAAGTGCGGGGATCTGTACCTGGCAGTGGCAGCCGCCAGGTGTTCTCCATGGCCGCCATGAATAAGGAAGGGGGATCAGGTAAGGACTGCTGGGAGGGTGTTCGCTGGTCAGAGAGGAACCCCAGTCCCAAGACAATGCCACAGGCTGGTTCTTTTTCTTTCGTAGCCTCTGTTGCCACCGGGCCAGATTCCCCATCCCCTGTGCCTTTGCCCCCAGGAAAACCAGCCCTACCTGGGGCCGACGGGACCCCCTTTGGCTGTCCGTAAGTTGGGGCACTTGAGACATGGGGGTAGTGCCCAGGTGTATGTAACAACTAGAGGGGCATCAGTGTTTACTGGTACCCTCTGTTTTGATGCAGTCCCGGACGCAAGGAGAAGCCGACTGACCCCGTGGAGTGGACGGTGATGGACGTGGTGGAGTACTTCACGGAGGCAGGCTTCCCGGAGCAGGCCACAGCTTTCCAAGAACAGGTGAGTTCCCAGCCCAGGACTTTATACACATATGCACAGAGGACCATGGCAGGGATAGGCTCTGATCCTCCCTGTCTCTGTCCCTCCCAGGAAATCGACGGCAAGTCTTTGTTGCTCATGCAACGCACAGACGTGCTCACCGGTCTGTCTATCCGCTTGGGCCCCGCCCTGAAAATCTATGAGCATCATATCAAGGTGCTTCAGCAAGGCCACTTTGAGGATGATGACCCGGATGGCTTTTTGGGCTGAGCACCCAGCCTTGCCCTACCCCTACCCACTCCAACCCCCATCTTGCCCAAGACCCCCAGAGTCCATGAGCTGGATGGGGACACCCTCAGCCCTCATAACAGACTCCAGTGAGGGGGGCGCCCTTCTCTGCTCTCTCTCCCCTTTGTCTCAAACACATCTACCCCCCAACACATGCCCTGCTCTACAGAAGTAGAGTATGGGGGGGGACTGGGCCTGCTCATTCACCCCAAAGGCCAACCCTCCCCTCAACCCAGGACATTTTTGAAAAAAAAATAAGGGGGGGCCTCCCATCTCCCCGAGATTCAGTTCAGCCAGATGTTTCTTATATAAATGTTTTGTTCTGCCTGTTCATTTTGGTGGGTGGTCTTTCCTTCCTCCCCCACCACCCATGCCTGCTCCCAGCCTGCTGCCCCTGGCCTCCAGCCCCTGGGGAGCATCTGGGGTGGGTCCCTGGGTCTTCTCCTCTCCTCTCCCTTCTGTCGATCATTGCTCCAGCTGGCTGTATTGCTTTTTAATATTGCACCGAAGGTTTTTTAAATAAAATTTTAAAAAAAGAAAAGGGGAAAAAAAAAGAGTCCATTTTATGAATGGAGTTGGGGAGGGGTGTTGAAGAGCCTCCTAGGTGCACTTAAGCAGTTTGGGGAGTCATTGCTCAGGGATAGCGTTCACCTAGCACACTGGACTCTGGGTTTGGTTCCTTAGCACTGCAGAGAGAAGGGAGGAGGAGGAGTCGCTGTAGGAGAATGGGAATATTTGCTTTATCTTCTGTCATTTCCCCATTCTCAGAACTTCCCAGCATACACAGTAGGTGCTCAAATGTTTGTAGAGTGACTAACTGTTAACTCCATGTTTTATGAGCATTTTCTTGATTGTCCCCTCAGCAGTCCCATGAGGCAGAGAGCTCATAAAAACCCACTTTATAGGTGAGCCATCTAGCTCAGCACAGCAAAAGATGCTCATGGTCACATGGGGGAGATCTGACACCTGTTGACTTTTTTTTAGTGGGGGTGCTGTACTTGGGATTGAGTCCAGGGGTGCTTTACCACCGAGCTACACCCCCTGCCCTTTTTTTATTCTTTATTTTTAAATTTTTTTTAAATTTATTTTTGAGGCAGGGTCTCATTTAAGTTGCCCAAGCTGGCTTTGAACTTGCAATCCTCGTGCTTCAGCCTTCCCAGTCACTGGGATTACAGGCGTGCACCACCTCACCCAACTACCTGTTGCCTTCTTTACCTAGAACCTTTAAATGTAATTAATGTACGTGGCTTCGTAGCTAATGTTCTATACTGCCGGCCTTTGCATGCGGTAAAGAATCCAGTCTACAAGTGTTAGGGGCAGAGATCTGTGCAGGGACCAGGGTATGAACAGAAGCCACCGGCCATCAGATGAGGTGATGGAATAGGAAAAATCTTCCAAGCAAAGATTTTTTTATTGTTAGTAGGGACTTGTGATGTAGTAGTTGTCACTACCACTAAGTTCATGTGCTGTTTCTCAACTCCATTCGTTTAAAAAAAAAAAAAGCCAGGGAGTCACAGGGGTGGAGCCTGAGCATCCCTCTCTGGGTTGGGACACGCGGTAGAGACCCCTCCTCCCTAGAAAACCAGCTGCTAGAGAAAAAGGTGCTGATCCTCGGCCACACCCCCAGGATGTAGCCGCCCCAGCGCGGGCCTGGGTCTCCGCCCTCGGCGGGTCCCTCCTCCCCAGTGCCAGGTGCCGGGAGCGCGCGGATGCGCGGGGCCCCGCGGGTGCGCAGCGCGGAGCCGGCAGAGCAGCGCGCCTCTCCCGCGTGTTGAAATTCAAACGAGGCGAACTCCGCCCGCCCGGCGCGGAGCCGGCCGAGAGGTCGAGGCAGGGCCGAGTTAAAGGCGGCCGCGCTCCCGGTCCAGGCAAGTCCCAGGCTTCCTGGGCTCCTTGGGCGGGATTGAGCCCGCCACCAACGTGAGCTGCGGAGACTTAAAGAGTGCGGACCCCGCCCCCGGCCCCTGATGGCTTCGGAGCAGTGGTTCGTGGGGCCGCTCCCCCTGGGCCCTGGAGAAACGCCGCCCTTGGACGACTTGGAACCAGGGACGCAGCCCTGCAGAGATCCCTCGTGGTCAACGCCGCCCGGCAGGCCTGAGGACCCACCCGAGCTGGAGCCAGAGGATGCCCAGGGGCAGTTGCTGGAGGTCCCTGCCTCCATGCCTTCCCCCGAGCCTCCAGCCCCTGACCGGGGGCCGACCCCAGCTCGCCTACCCCTGGACGCTATGTTCAGCCCCATCACGGAACAGCTCCGCTACCTGCTTAAGAAGGCAGATGACTTCCAAAGCTACTTGCTCTACAGGTGATCCTGGATGGGGTCCTAGGTCCCCAGGCTTAGGGAGATGGGAGATGGGAGATGCTCCAAATCAAAGACAGGGTCGGCAGCCCCCACCAGGGTCACAAACTCAAAAGCATCAGGAGCCAAATGGAGAAAGTCAGTGAAGCTGGTTGATGAGGCATACATTTCTGAGAGTGAAGAGGACCATGGGACTGGGGCTGGCGACTGCCCAGAGGTTGCCAAGTCCCTGGAACTTTTTCTCCCCGTTTTTAAATGAACTCCGGGGCACCTAAACAAAACCCAACTGAGGCAGATGTGGCCCCTGGGTTACCAATTTGAGACCCTAGAGGATAATGTGATTCCCAGACCAGGGGAAAAGGGACTCTGATTCTTAAGTGTCGTTGCCCACTGGAATCCCCTGGGAGTCTTGTTGAAACCCTAAATTTCTGAGCTTCATCCTACAGGGAATTTTGAGCAAAAGTCAGTTGAGGGACTCAGGTGTCAGCATTTAGCAAGTGCTCCAAATCAAAGATGCCCTGAGAAAGGCCTGGCACTGGGGGGGGGGGGTGTGTAACAAGGGTGGAGGCCAGGGATACAGGTGGGGAGTGAACAGGATGGGAGAAACTGGGGGCAGGGTGTGACGGGTCCTGAAGGCCCCCTTCTCCCTTTAGCAGGGACCGAGTGCAGAAGGAACAGCTGGCAAAGGCCATGCCCACCTTCTTAAAGATGTGTGAGCCTTACTTCTTATACCTGGAGGCTGCAGCGAGGAGCATGCCCCCCATCTATGGAGCCCTGCAGGAGCTGGTTCGAAAGGGGGTGTGTGGGGCCGTTTTCCCAGTCCCTGTGCCTCTTTCTTCTGGAGGCCCCACACAGGCCTGGGGGTGAAGGGGTTGCTTCTGGCGGGCCCTCTCATTATGCCCATCCCCCTTCCGTGCAGCTGTTGGAGATCTCCCAACAGCTGACTCTACGCCTGGAACAGCTGGTCCTCATGTATGCCTCCTTTGGGTTCGTGGACCTGGAGGAGACTGACCCCCTGAGGTAAAAGAGGAGACAAGGATGGGGACAGTGGTGGAGCCAGGGTCCAGCCTCATGTGCCTTCCCGTGTCCTGCCAGCATCTCCTGCTTCTTCTGTGGAAGGTTCTCCATCAGCCCTTCCCACGAAGTGTCCATCTTCAGATACTGTACCCCAGCCGCCTACACCGCCAGCCGCTTCCCCCGGTACCTCTATAAGAAAATGCGCTGGAACCTGGAAACCACCCCAGAGCCCAGCAATCGAGGACAAGATCCCCATGTGGATTAGTGAGTCCCTTAATCAAAGTCCTCCTCTTCCTATGCTGAATGCCATATTGGGCCTTTGAACCAGTACCAAAGAGTGAAAACCCAGAAAACCAAGTAGCTTTGAAAGACCTCCCCACCCCACACTGGGGATGGAATCCAGGGCCTAGCACAGGCTGGGTTCTACCCCTGAGCTGCACCCCCAGCACCCCCCGCCCCTTTTTAGCCCCATCCTCCCATCAAAATAAAAGTAGAATTTTAAAGAGAGCCACATCCCTGAGAATTTCAGGGCAACTTTGATAAGTTTCAATCTCATCCTCAAAATTAAAGCCTTCCACAGAAAAGCTGGGAAATCATCACACTTAACTGCTGCTCTCTCTCCCCTCCCAGCTACTTCCTGTGCTATCGAGATACATGGGAGGACACAGGCCAGAATCCAGCCAACTCGTGTCCCCAGATCCAGAAGCTGTGGTCCATCGGCCGATGGGTGCCCTTAGGGCCAGCTGAAGATGACCTTTATTCATGGTAGGAGCCAGGGCAGTGGCAAGGTGGAATTGGGGGGAAGGACAGGATCCCATCATCTAGGAAAGCCTCGGCACTTCACTTCCCTTGGTAAACCAATAACATTTTATTGTGTCCCAAAAAGTGCTTTATGCAGACTCGTGTAACAGCCCACTGAGATCTAAAGTAGTGGCCCCATTTACAAGGAAGAAAACAGGTGTTCAGAGAGGTTAAGTTACCTGCCCAAGAACATACAGCAAGTAGAGTGATTGGTGGTCACCCCAGGGGAACCACGGCTCTAAGTTTCTCATCAACAAGGAAACAACTTCCCTCAGGATTCCCACCCCCCCCCCAATACACCCACAGCTGAAACAAAGCGAAAAGTGCTCCCAAGGGGCAGGGGGCGCTCACGTCCAGGCCTGTCTGTCCCTGGCCCCCTAGGATTTTGTGCCCGCAGCCTCCTGGGGACTACCAACAGCTGCTGACTATCGGCTTCGAGGAGCCGTCGCACATGCTGGCCACCGACCTGCTGGTGCAGATTCTCATGGGTCAGGCAGGCCCAGCTCGGCCCCCCAGCGCTGTCGGGCCTCCGGCGTGGACTGCGCAGGGGCCTTGAACCTGGGGAAGAAGGTGGGGGCTGGAGCTTGACAGTTCCAAACTCCCAGAGAGGGGGAGGGGCTCACTCGTTCTCCTAGCGCAGCCTGGCCTCGCCTTCCAAGGGGCCAGGCCGGGCTGGCCAGTCTGCACTAAGTCCAGCCCGGTCCGGCCGGCCGGCCGCGGAGCCGGGAGTGCAGACACACCAGTTTTGTGTTAAATAAAAGAAAGAAAGAGGTCACAGGCTCAGCGTCCGCTCCGAGCGCCGCGCCCCTCCTCTTGGGGCGGGTAACCCCGCCCACTAGCGCCGCCTTCTGGGAAACGTAGTTTTTGGAAATAAAACTCTAGTCGACCCGTAGGCTAGGGGAGAGTTTGGCGCATGCGCAGAGGTGCACGTGAAGCAAACCGGGAAGTAGTGGTGCCTGTCAACAACCGGAACCCAGAAAACCGCAAGTTTCGAGAGCCGGGAAATTCAACGCCCACTGGAGGAAGAGCCATAGGGCCACGCCCACCCACCCGTTTTGACCCGGAAAAGGTTTTGTTCTGGAGTAAAAGACTACATTTCCCGACGTACCCTAGGAAAAGTGCTGGCGCTCCGTTTCCGAAGGGCCCTGTCAGACTTTTTCTCCGCTAGATTTTGGCTCTAGGAACCTGGCAGCTGACTGTTATTCGCCGAGTGTCTGGGGCGCGCGCGGAGTGTGACAGTCTCAGGGAATCCCAGCGTGGAATCTCTAAGCCCCACCCCATCCTTGGACTGGAAAAAAGATCCTGGGCTGAGAAAAGTGAAACTCACCTGTCCAGTGCAAGCAAGTGGCGGAGCCTGGACTCAGTCGCGTTCCTCCGATCGCAGCTGCTCCCCTGGGGACAGCTTTTGGATCCCTCAGCATTTTCAGAGTGGAGACCCGGATTTTGTGCTTTTGAGCAAAAAGCCCTGGTTTTCCCTAATAATTCTTGGCACATGGTATGATCATCAACCCTCATTTACAAATGAGGAAAACGGACGTGAGAGGTAAACTGAGTCGGGACTGGACACCAAGACCCTTGCTCTTCTAGAGACCATTTCTGGCTCCATCAAGAATTTTTTTAGTCCACAGTCTAGGTCTAAAAGACTTCGAGGGGGTTCTAAAGCTCTCCCATACTGATTTGAGTTAGCTCCTCTGAGTTTTCGTGCAGTTGTAAGATTTTTTTTATAGACTATCCCGGACCAATAAAAATATAAAGTGAGCCACATGTGTCATTTTAAGTTTTCTCAGAGACACATTTTTAAAATAACAAGGGCTGGGGTGCAGCTGGGTGGCAAAGTGCATCCTCACATTGCATGAGGACCCAGGTTCCAGTCCCAGCACCACGAAAATAAAAACAAGAGGTCAGATTCATGTTAGTGATATTTTTATTTAACCAAATATATCAAAAATAGCATCTCTTGGGCTAGGGTTGTGGCCTAGCATGTGTGAGACACTGGGTTCGATCCTCAGCACCATATTAAAAATAAATAAATAAAGCTATTTTAAAAACCTTTTAAAAATAGCATCTCAACATGTAATCCATGTAGGAAAATTAATGTTTCCTTCTGGGTGTGGGTGCTAAGTCTTTGAAATCTGATGTGTATTTAACACAGCACATCTCAATGCAGACAAGCCACGATCAGCTATAGACCATCTCCAAGCCAAATTCACAATATCCTTACAAACTAAAGGTTTCTGCTGGGTGGCAGCAGTACTGGGAGAGGAAGGAAACAAGCTTGATTTCCTGGGTCCTGTTGCTCAGGAACTGTCTACACTCATGATCCTCAAAGTTTAGCATGCATCAAAGCCGTGTGGAATGTTTCATCACTGCGTCTGGCTGGGACCCAAGGATGTGCATTCTTTTTTAGTTTTCTGGTGCTGGGGATGGAACCCAGCACATGCTAGGTAAGCACTCGATCACTGAGTGAATGGAATGTGCATTTCTGACACATCATTTAAGCATCAATGATCCAGCTGGACCAGACACCACACTTTGAGAACTACTGATCTATATCTGCATCATAGTTCTCAAATAGAGTTGCACCTAGAAATAATATTGAGAGCTTTAAGAATTTCTGATGTTAGCTGGCTGCAGTTGCACATGCCTGTAATCCTAGAGATTCAATAGGCTGAGGCAGGAGGATCACAATTGCCAGACTGGGCAATTTTTTTAATATTTATTTTTTAGCTTTAGGTGGACACAATATCTTTATTTTATTTTTATGTGGTGCTGAGGATCAAACCAGTGCCTCACGCATGCCAGGCGAGCGCGCTACTACTTGAGCCATATCCCCAGCCCCCAGACTGGGCAATTTAGCAAGACACCATCTCAAATTTTTTAAAAACTTAGAAATGAAAGAAGTGTTGTAGTTCAGTGGTAGAGTACCCCAGTTCAATCCCCAACACCAAAAAAAAAGCAAAAAACTGATGTCATCCTTGGGAGTGTGTAACTCTATGATAGAACACTTGCCTGTATGTGCAAGGCCCTGGGTTCCATCCCCAACACTGAAGAAAACAAACAAAAGCCCTGACATCAACAAACCCCACCCATTCCTATTAACTAGGCATAGGCCTCAGTTGGATTTAATGTGCAGGAAGTTACAGAACTTTCAGGCTACACATAAGCAGTCCTGTCCACTCTTTCCATGCTCAGTTCTTAGGAGGAGTGGTCCCAGAAGTTGAAAACAGGTTCTGAGTGTTTCCATTTCCCATCTTGGCAGCCCTGGGTCTCTGCTGCCTTCCTCTCCACATTTCCCAGAATCATGGTCAAGCATATAGTCAGTGGGTGCATGATGGGCACTAGAGGCCAGCCTTTCCTGGACTACTCTTGGGTGCCAATGCCTGTAAGCCTTTTCCATCTACCCATCCCCAGCCCTGCCACATGTGTGTGCACATGCACGAGTATGACTGTGTGTGTGTGTGTGTGTGTGTGTGTGTGTGTGTACTGAGGATTGAACCCAGGAGCTCTCTATCACTGAACTAAATAAAGCCCAGCCTTTTTTTTTTCCTTCACATTGAGACAAGGTCTAGTTGACCTTGAACTTGAGATCCTCCTGCCTCAATCTCCTGAGTACCCAGAATTCTAGGTTGTGCCACTGGGCCTGGCTCATCTATTTTATTTATCCATATTTTACTAGATATTTGCTGTTCCTATGTATGGGATAGAGTTGAGCAGATCCAAGAGTTTAAGTCAATTCTGAAATATTCCCAAGCCTCACCTTCCCTGATCTCAGCACACTTCCCCCCCCCTCTCTTTTTCCTTTGTGGCACTGGGGCTTGAACCCAGGGCCTGGTGCATGTGAGGCAAGCACTCTATCAACTGAGCTATATCCCAGCCCTCAGCACACTTCTGAGGCCAAAAAATGTATATATTAACTGCATAGATACAGTGGAGCAGACATCTTAAGGAGTTCACTAACACTCCTGAACTCTACCTAGGGGAAAGAAATGAACCAGGGCTTGCAAATTGACAGCCACAGGCCTTATTGCAAACAGGTATTGCTTGCCACTCTTCTCCCTTCTGCACTCTTTTAAGAGCTTTTCTAATAGTCACAATTCTTAAAAGTTCAATAGTTTTTTTTTTTTTAATGTGATGCTGGGGCTCAAATCCAAGGCATCCCACATGTTAGGTAAGTGCTCTACCACTGAACTGCACTCTCAGTCCCTAGATTTCTTTTTAAATTACTGGGTTCCAGTTGCTTTTGTTTATCACTTTGTTTGAGACTGGGTCTCCCTCTCTTGCCTGGGCTGGTCTTGAACTCCTGGACTCAAGTGATCCTCCCTCCTGAGCCTCTGGAGTAACTGGGACCATGGGAGTGGGCCACTGCGACTGGCTTCCGGTTGCTTTCCTAAAACAGCAATTCTGACCCCAATCACGGACTTGCTCATTCATCAGAGACCCAGGGCTGCCAAGATGGGGAATGAAAACACTCAGAACCTGTTTTAACTCCTGGGACCACTCCTCCTAAGGACTGAAGGATGATTACCAGGAATTGCTGAAGTCAAGGAAGAGCTTGGACCCTCATCGCTTTTTTTTTTTCCAGTTACCGTTTTCATCCTTAGAACAGGAATAGCCTCATACTATCTCCTCTGTCTAGCTGGCGCCCAGATCACAGCACGCCGTGTCACCAATAAAAGTTGAAGTCTAGAACCGCCGCCCTTGAGCTAGTCAGAGTGCCACATTTTCAGCCTGCGCCGCCAGGGGGCAGTAGGACCCCGGCCGGGTGGGTTTGGCCCTGGGAGGCAGAGAGGCTGGGAGGCAGGGAGGCTGGGAGGCGGACAGCTGGGCAGCCAAGCGGCCGGGCAGGAGGGAGATAAGTGTGCATTCCGCATTCCGGCATTCCGGCCGACGCCTCCTGTGGCTTTCTCTGGCCTCTCTCCGACCGCTCCCGCCCCACCCCAGACGAAGAGGACTGAAAAGAAACCAGCTTGCACAGCCCAGGAAAACGGGGCTTTATTGCGGGGGGGGGGGGGGGACGGTGACCCCGACCCTCTAACAATCAAAAAGTTAGTTCAGTTAGACTAAGAAGGGTTGAACAGTCACGGTTTGTAGATGGTGGTCAGTTTCCTAGTGGAGACTAAACCATTTTACAGAAGGGACTGGTCAGTGTCACAAAGTGAAAACAGAATGGGCTGGTTGATTTCAAGTTCACCAGTGCAGAGGGCTGACCCCTCTTAAAGCCTTCTGCTGAAGCTGGGGGGTCGGGAGGGTGGGCAGGGAAGTCCTGCTGGGCGTCGCTAACCTGGTCCTCCCACCGGTATGTTAATTCAAGCCCGGGGTCCCAGCCTATTCAAACTTCAAGGTTTGCGCTCCTCCTGAGAAGAGAGGGACACACGAAGGCCACCCTTAGGGGACCCATGCACCGCATCCAGGCGTGGGGTGGGGCAGTTGGAGCCCCAAGACCAACTCCTCCCGTTAACCCACCCACCCCACCCCCGCCTGGGCTGGGCTAGGATTTCAGGTCTTGGCCAGAGTAGTGTCCCAGGGGGAGGGGACAGGGGCGGGGATGCTCTTTTTCCCTCCCAGAGTCCGGGAGCCACAGGCGTGGTGGGAGGGGCGACAAGCACTTGGGGAAGGGGGTTCCCACCTGCTCCAGGCCGTTCTCCGAAGCCTTCCTGCGGGGGGGCCAGATCACTGCCAACTTTCCATCGCCCCTGCTCGCTGCGGGGGAAGGGACGCTCAGCCTGCTTGGCCCCCTCCTTTCACCAGCTGGAGGAGGCCAGGACGAAGGAGGCCGGCCGCACCCCTTAAACACATACAGGTGTTCACCCCCCTCCTCCCCTGGGAGGCCTCCACCCAGTTCTAGGGATTCCGAAACTTGAGGAAGGCGAACCCAGAGTGGAAGCAGGAACCCGAAAACTCAGAGGGCGGATCCAAGAGCCCTAGAGAGCGGTCAGGGTTTCCTGAAACGAGCCCCCACCGCCGAAACCCAAGTCGTGCGGATCTGGGAGTCATTCCCGCTGGGGGTGGAGCACAGGGAGTCGACAGCCCAGAGGAGTGGCCAGGGGACGGAGACTTGAGAAGGGTCCCAGGAATCTGGGGGCCTGAAAGGCGGAACCCCGAGAATCGGAGGGCCAGAGAAAGGGTCACAGGAGTGGGCGATTGTTGGGAGCCGCTGGAGCTGTGGGATCCCACGCGTCGCGGCTTACCCGTGAGGCTCGGCGCGGGTTCCTTGAACTCAGTGGTACCGTAGACGCTGCGCCTCTGGCGCTGCCACTCCCGCTCGCGCTCGCGCACTTCGCGCACCTCTTGCTCCAGCAGTGATGGTGCGATGGGCGGCGGGGCGCGGGCCAGCACTGGGCACCGGCCCTGCACGGCCGAGCGCTGCCGGCCTCCAGGCTCCGGCAGCCGCTGTGAGCCCGCGCTGCCCTCCGCGGCCGCCGAGGAGCTGTTCTCCGCGGCGGCCTCGAAGAAGCGCTTGAGCTCGCCCAGCGGCTGCGAGGGCGAACGGGCGCTCGGCTCGGGGGCCGCGGGGCGAGCCAGCGCCGCCTGCCGGTGAGCCTCCCGCTCGATGTCTCGTTGCATCTTTGCGCCCGCCCGCGCGCGCCCCAAGGCGCGCGGGAGCGCGGCGCCCGGACCTGGCCGACTGAGCACCGGCCGCACGCGCAGCTCGACCAGTTCCTGGCCTGCGCGGCTGGAGCTCAGGCCCCGGCTCCGTCGCAGGCTCTCCTCGCGTTCGCAGCTGCGGCGGATTTCGCGCTCGATGGGTGTCTCCATGCGCAGCTCCGCGGCGAGCCGTTGGGGTGCCTCCGGACTCAGTGGAAATCGCAACTGGGAGATTTCCGGGCCTGACCCGGAGGAGGAGGAGGTCTCAGGGTCAGGAGCTGAACACTGCCCTGCGACCTCTGCGCTCTGCGCTGCAGGCAGCCCAGGGTCGGCGCTACCTGGCCCCGGACTCACAGAGCCTGCAGCAGCGGACAGCCCGGGGCGCTCTGCGACCCGCTCGGCTGATGGTTGCAGGACTTCGCTCTCTTGCTCTGGAGCCCCAACGTCCTGCGCTGATGAGGGAAAGAGATCCTCGCCGCCCAGCCTGAAGACCTCAGTGTCCTGCTCTGCAGCAGGCTCCGGGGCTTCGCTGTCTGGCCCGGGGGGCTCGTGGCTTTGCTCTTCAGACGACCCCAGGGCTCTGCTCTCCCTCCCGGGGACCTCGGTGTCCAGGGTTAGGTGCAGCTTGAGAGCCTAAGTTCCCAGACTCTGGGTTTTGATGCCCAGAGCCAGGATACCGTGCCCTATGAGGCACCTGTGGCCGCAGTCTCCGCCCGTGGTTCTAAGGCGTCGCCCGCGCCTGCAGCTTTCCCGACCCGCCTCTGGCCTCCGAGAACGGCCCCTGGGGGCAGGGCTGGGCACCGCCCCCGGCACCTGCCTGAAGGACTCCAGCTCCGCCCCGGCCCCGCCCTCGGGGCGGGGGCGCCTTACCGGGGGACTGGATTTCTTGCCCTGGTCCTCTGGGGTCAGCTTAGGGCACAGAACTCCTGTAAAAGGCGTTACCTGGACCCCGCCGCTACCCAGGGAGTGACTCTGCGTGCCGGGTTCTCTCGCTGCCCGCACATTGGCTCTTTTTTCGTTCAATGTCCCCGGCAGGAAGCCGGGTTGGGCCTCTAAAACAGGAGTCTTCTTGTGGGGGTGTCCCCCTGATGGTCATCCTTGTCCAGAAGGTGTCTGCCGGCGGCCAGCGACGCCCCTGGCCTCTGGGCCAGCCCCTTACTTTCCACCCTTGCGGCGCGCAGCTCTGGCCCGAGGGGGCGCCAGGATCCGCCTAAAGGCGCGCAGGTCCGCCGGCTCCCTCCCAGCTCTGGCCTCAGCAAGGTTCGGAATGGTGCGCTGCTGCCCTCACCAAGCCCAGAAGCGGCTTCCCTTTCCCGCCCTGGAGAGTCCGCGCGGCGTAGGCGCCAAGAGCACTCCTACACTCAGGAAATAAGGAGAGCGCTCCCAGGGAGCCGCGAGCTGTGGCGGTTGAAGGACGGTCACCTTGGGCTCTGGCGGCGTTCAGTCTAGCGCCAGGGAGCAGCTCCCTTTGGAGCAAATTCTGTCATTCAAGGACAGGATCACAGACTCCGCGCGTGTGCCACCCACCTGCAGGGACATTTTCCATTCTTCCCGCTGATCCAAGCAGGCTTTCAACAGAACCCTATCCCCCACCCCACCCGCAACACACAGACGTACACACTTTTCCAGGGTGATCAGGAGAAAGACACTTACCTATAGAAAACGGGGGGGGAGGGCCTTCTGGCCTCAGAAACCCCAAATAATCCAACTATTTTATCACCCCTTCCTGCCCACGCTACCTCTTTTCCACCCTTTTCCTCTTCCCTCTCCTTAATCCCAACCTCCTCCCCTCTGACCCTCTGACCCTGCTGGCCTAATTAGAGTCAGCCAACCTGGCTTCTCTCCCTCCCATAATCTGAGCAAGGTGTGAACCTTCTCCAAAGCTCAGTCTTCTTATCTGTAAAATGGGTCGGGATGACCGTTGCCTAACTCAGTTGGAAGATTGTTGAAGGTTCAAGCTTTATGTTTCCAGGGGCTGGGGTTGTGGCTCAGTGTAGAGAGCACTTGTCTAGCATGTGGGAGGCCCTGGGTTCCATCCTTGGCACTACATATAAATAAATAAAAAGTTCCACTGACAACTAAAAAAAAAAATATTTAAAAAATAGGAAAAAACTGGGCTGGGGTTGTGGCTCAGTGGTAGAGCACTGGCCTAGCATGCCTGAGGCACTAGGTTCGATCCTCAGCACCACATCAATGTCCAATAAAGATATTGTGTGCCCCTAAAACTAAAAAATCAACATGAAAAAGAAAAGGAAAAAAAATCTATGTTTCCAAAAGAAATTGTCTCCATGGTGCCCTCTTCACCTGTCACCTCATGGCCCCTCCTCTGGCCATGCTAACCTGGCTCTGGGCCTGCAGCCCTATGACCTCTGTTGAAGGCCTGGTTGCTGGCTCTGTCCCACGCCGCCCTTCATCCTAAGGGACACCAGCCTCTCCTGCTTCCTCCTGCCTCACAGGCAACCCTTCTCAGGCTTCAGATCCACATGTGCCGACAAGTTTCTTTCCCTCTGGCTCCAGCAGAAGGGAGAGAGAAGAGCAAGCCCGGGATTTGAATTCCATGTCCTCTCCCTCCAAGCCCCTTTGGGGACATCCCAGTAGCAGCTCCACATGGCTCTCTTTGGGGGCCAAGAGGGTACACAATCTACTGGGCCTCCAGGGGTGACCTTTGTAAATGGTTGCTTCCTTCAGTTCTCCTGGGTTACTGTTTTTGAATACATGATCTCTTCCTGCTATGACGCAGACCCTGAAAAATTCCAATCTCATGCTTTAAGCACCATCTCTGTGCAGGTGGTTCCCAAATTTATGTCCCCATCCCTGGGTTTCCCCTGGGCTTTGGACACACATCCAACAACGTCCGTCTGATGGATTTCCCCAAACACTTCCAAGGCTGAATTCTAGATCCCCGACCCTGCCTGCTCCGCCCCACCAAGAGTCACAACTGCACCTGTTCATGCCACACTCCAGGAGGCAGCCCCGATTTCCCTCTTCCCCCCTCCAATCTGAGCAAACCCCTGTGGCTCTGCCTCCAGTCATATTCTGAATTCATCCACTTCTCTCACCCTTGTCCCAGCCGTCACCTCTCCCTCCCAGTGCTCCCACCAAACAGACTAAAAACCCAGTTTCCCTCCCGTGGGCCAGCAAGCTCTGCCCTCTTCTCAGATCTCATCTTGTGCCGACCCTTGGGTGACGTCATCCCAGCCCTCATGCCTCCCTCCAACCTCTCCATTGGAATTCCCACCGCAGAGTCTGGGCATTCTTTCCCTCATTCTTTCCCATGACTGACGCCTGTTATGCAGCTCAAATGTCACCTCTTCAGAGAAGCGATCCCTGATTGCCCAACCTGCAACAGCAGTCCCTCTTTAACCCCATCCCCATTTTTCCTCAAGAACCCACCCTTGAGGCCGGGCTGTAACTCAGCATAAGGCCTTTGAGTTCATCCCCAGCACCAGGAGAACCAAGACCAAACAAGACAACAACCCAACACCTCCTCCTCCTCCCCCTCAACGGCAGGTATCACCTGCCATCTTTATTTCTTTGTGTATCTGTGAGTTTTCTGTCTCCCCCCCACACCAGGAAGTGAGCAGCATTACAGAATTTTCTGTCTGTTCTACTCACCTCCATACCCAACTCTTCCACACCTGGAATGTTGTCTGGTGCATGAGTTGTTTAAAAAAATCAGTATTTAGCCGGGCACTGTGGCGCACGCCTGTCAGCCCATCCGCTTGGGAGGCTGAGGCAGGAGGATTTCGAGTGTGAAGCCAGCCTCAGCAAAAGTGAGGTGCTAACTCAGCGAGACCCTGTCTCTAAATAAAATACAAAATAGGGCTGGGGATGTGGCTCAGTGGGCGAGTGCCCCTGGGTTCAATATCTGGTTACCCCCCACCAAAGAAAAGGCCACAGAGCGTGGGACTCCATTCACACAAAATGTCCCGAACAGGCCAATCCATACAGATGAGGACAATGGGTGGTTGTCAAGGCTGGAGGGAGGGGAGATGAGGTTTCCTTTGGGGATGATGAGAAGGTTCTGGAATCAGGTAGAAGCCAGGGTTGCATACCATCATGAATGTGCTAACGGCCCCTGATGCTACGTGTTGTCATGTATGATTGACCATGACTAAAAAATAATTCAGCCACTTGGGGTGGTGAGCAACCTGTAATCTCAGCTACTTGGGAGACTCAGGCGAAGGCAAACAGGGAGACCCTGTCTCAACAAACAAACAAAAATAATTAATGAAGTCAGCCCCACCGAGGGGCACGTGCCTGTTGACCTGGCTACTTGGGAGGCTGAGGCAGGAAAATCACCTTAAGCCCAGGGGTTCCAGAGCTTTGTACTAGAATGTGGGACACAGGAGACCTCAGCCCTCACCCAGCCCCCCTCTTTCCCACCCCCAACTCTCCAGAAGCAGGGAGCCGGGTGCGTGCTCTAGGGACACTTCATCTCGTGCCCAAGCTCTTCCACACCCCCCTGCCCACAGCTGACCCTGGGCCCCCTAAGTGGGGTCCAGGAGGGGAAGATCAAGATTTAGAAAGCACATTTTTTTGCTCTGTGCTCCCTGGGACGAGTCCCTAGTGGAATGTCCTCTGATGTGTGGGGCCCACATCAGGCAAGAGCTTCTTATCAGGGTTAAGGTCAGAATCCTCAAGTCTGACCAGGGCTGGGATGGGGGAAGCACTGAGGGCCGCAGGAGAGCAGAGGGGCCCCTGCCCCATCCTGGAAATTACTTCCACAGGAGCAGGGCTACACGAAATGGGCAGTCAGCTGAGAGAGAGGGTGCTGGCCCTTTAAGAATGCAATGGTATAAAACAGGGGACCCTCAAGGGTAGGAAGTTCTCTAGACCTTGCTTGTCACCACTCGCCCCTGTGACTCTACCTAAGGAGTATCTGGGGTTCTGGAGGCCACCTGGACTGAATCTCCCATATCACAGATGGGTAAACCGAGGCCTAGAAACCCGAGGCGAGATGTCCACAGTTACCCAGGCTTGCTCCAGCCTCCTAGGTCCCCTGGTGCTGAGCCTCTGGCCTCCAGAATTCCCTGGCTGGAGCAGAGGTCCCTTCCCCCCCCCCCCAGCCAGGTCTTGAAGGGAGTCTGGCGGCTTCTTAGTGTGCATGCCATGAATGACATTCACGTGCCCTGACAGAGGACCAAAGGACTGGGAATGCCCTGGAGGGTGGAGGTCAGCAACTGCCATCGCCCACCTGCTTGACCGCACATGTGAGAGCATTTGCCGGAGGCAGCCCGGTGCAGCAAGAAGGCCAGCGGCTGGTAAATAATTTATCCAGATAGCTGATAGTGCCTCCCAGAACTGCCGCCAGCCCCCAGCCCCCCTCCGTGCACCTCCAGCCTCAGCCCAAACCAGCTGGACCAGCTCTCCGGGTGCCGCCCTGCAGCCCCCCTCCCACCAGCCCAGTCCCGGCCTCCAGGGCACCTTCAGGCAAGCGGGTAGTGGGTCTCGAACTCAGAGAGGGTAGTGGGTCTCGAACTCAGAGACTGGGAAGTGGGCTTCTGGGCAAGATGGCCCTGCAGAGCCAGGCCTGGTCTCCGGCCACACCCATGTAAGTGTCTGGGGTCACCGGGCTGGAGGGCCGAGGTCGGGGTTGAAAGGGGCTTGGGGGGGATGCTGGCCTTGCCTGGGAGCCCAGAGCCCCATCTGGAGTTTCCCAAGGAAACCCGAGAGAGTGGACAGGGCAGGGGCCAGCCGCGTGGGCTCCTCAGTGGCTCCTGCCCCGGAGACTATGGTGGGGGATGTGGACTCCCAGGACACTTCTTCTTCAGGGATTTTCTGCTGGCAGACCAAGAGCCCAAAGTCCAGCCTGGGGGTGGGGCTACTGCCGGGTTCGGGTTGGGGGGGGCGGGGAATGCTGGGGTCCCCTGCTTCCACACTTGGCCCCTGGAATCACCCCCCATCGAATGGCCGGAGTGCCTGAGATCCGACAGGAGAAATGAAGGGCTCCCCAGCTCGGAGAGACAATGACAGAATCGAAAAGATGACCTGCTTCATGAAATGGCCACCAACTAACTACTGCTGGTGGCAATAGGCAGGCTAGGGACACCACGGTGATCTCATCTCATAGTTAGAGATAAACAGTACCAAAGGGTGTGGGGGGAGTGTTTTAATATGTGAGATGGGAAGGCCTTCTAATTTAGGGAGTAGAGGGGTTCTAGGGTTTGTGAAGAGTTCTAGAAAGGGGGCTCCCCCACTGGGGACCCCAATTCGGTTCCTCACTCTTCTGGGTCTTCCACTGCATTATTCACCAACTACAAACCTGGTTGCCTAGCAACGGGAACCCAATCCCCCCCAGCGAGGGAGAGGCGAGGGAGATTACATCTTGGGGAGAGGACGGCAGAGAATGGACTTCAGCCCTCCCCCAGGGACAAACCTATAAGCAGGGAGTCTGGACTTCCTTAGGGATGCCCCCCAAAACATGACGTCGGTCCCCAGTGGAAATCAGGACCCCAGGCTTACCTCCGGCCTCCTGGGAGCCAAATGGAAGGTTCCTGGACCCCCACGCCCAGGGTCCGGTGTTTGGGGTGTGAGTGCCTCCAGTTCTCCTGACTCCGTGACCTTGAACAAGTGTTTCTGCCACTTCTCAGAGCCTCAGGTTCCCCATCTGTGTCGTATGGGGACAATGGTACTATCACCTCCAGGGAGCACTGGGAGGCTTAAAGAGGGTGCCCAGCGCGTGAGGCATAAAGACAGCGCCTGGCACAGGGACGAGCGCCCTGACGGTCGGCTGCTTCTGTTCGCGGTTGGAATGTCAGCCCGGCTGGTGGACTAGAGCCAGACAATCCTGGTCAGGGCAGGAGAGGCGGGCGGAGGTGGCTGTGGGAGCCCAGCGGAAGCCCCACAAGGCACTTAGGACACTATATATAGCAAGTGCCATTATGCTTTCATGGTGGCCAGTAGAGTCAGGGAAGTCCCAGCTGGAGCTTGGAAGGTGAGGCTCTAATGGTCCCCTAGTAAGGTTAGCATCCAAATTAATAAACCTCTGAGGGTTTCTCTGCACCCAGCCCAGGCTAGTGGGGACAACGTTGGGGACAACGTTGGGGACAACAGACAGCTCGATGTCACTTTCTAGATATGGAAGTGCGGCCAGTGTAGCAAGAGAGTCAGCACTCAGCACACGTCCATGACGATGAAGGGCCAAAGTGACAATGACAAGTTCCTAATGGTGTTGAGCACCGGTCAGCTTCCAGCCTCCAGGGGAAACCAGGGAGGAGGCTGGGAAGCAGGGCGGCAGGTGCGTTGAGCAGGACGGTGATGGAGAGGCTCAGGTTAAACCTTAAACCACAAGTCCCGCTCCTTGAAGCTCAGAGTCCAGTACTAGGGAGCGTGACCCAGGGACCCTTGTCCCAGGAGGGGGTTGGCAGGAGGAGGAGGCAGCTCAGGAGTTACCATGGCAACGGTGGGATGGCCATTTCTCTCCCCAGATTTCCTCACCTCCCAGCAGGTAAGGGATCCTGGATAGGAGGAGAGGTCCACAGAAGTGTGGCAAGGGTGCCTGTTAGGATTTGAGGGTTTCTGGTAGGACAGACTTGGAATAGTTATCATGATTAGTCACCAATAGAATCGCTCATGGGTATTATTAAATGATGATGAATAATAAACAATGTACTATTTTTTGGAGCACTATTCCTTATGCTTTTCCCTGTATGGATACATGAGAAGGGGAGGCGGTTCAGCTATTCACACCCATTTTACAGATCAGGTTACTGAGGCCAAGGGAGGCAATCTAGGACTAGGAGACCCGCCTTGGTCTCTGTCGTGTATCCCCTCACAAGACCCTCCCTTGTCCTCTGCCCTGGCTTCTCCCAGGTGCAAAGGGGAAATAGAGGCAGACTCTGGGCTCTCCTGTCGGCTACGCCAAGTTCTTGGCCAAGAGGGTAGTGTCAGAGGTCTGCTCGCTGAGGAATTGGGGGCCCTGAAAGCCCCATCCGCAGCCCCTGCCCTCTCCCCACAGGCCCATGGCCGAGAGCTCCCTCTATCGGCAGCGGCTGGAGGTCATTGCGGTAAGTGACACCCTCCCAGAGCGCTTGGTCCTGCGCCCTGGGGAACGCCCCCCAACCCCAGGCTTCTTGGTCTCCCCCAACCCCGGGAGCAAGCCTGTCACTGTGAACAGGGGAGCAGAGTCCTAAGCTCCGGCCCTGCCCAGGGCTCTAAGCCCTCAGCCCCCTCCCCTCCCCGGCTCCTTTGTCTAGTCAATGCCACCCCAGGATGGAGGGGCTGTGGACCCGGCACTCTCAGAACCTGCCTCATCGGAGCCTCCTCCCTGAGTCGGGCTTCCCGGACAACCCCCTCTCTTGCACCCTGACTCGGACCCCATCCTCGGAGCCTCTCCTTATGGACCTCCATCTCTCAGGGTTCTTCCTGCCCCGCTCCTCTGGACCTCCATCACGCTGATCCTATCTGGATCTCTCATCCTTCCACTCCATTTCTCTCTCCTCCCTCTTTGAACCCCATCTCCTAGAGCCCCAACTTTATGTAGCCCCTTCTGCATCCGCACCTCTGTACCATGTCTGACCACCCCTCTGTACCCCCATCCTCTGACCCCACCTTTGCACCCCATCTCTGATCCCCACCTCTGCGCTCCTATAGTTTTGACTCTGCCACCCATCTCCCGATCCTCCCCACCGTACCCACCCCCATCTCTCTGGACCCCACCTCTCCAGCCCAGTGTCTCTGACGGACGCCTCCATTTCGGACCCCCATGTCAGTAGCACCCTCCCTTGGATCCAGTATTTGGACTCCCCTCCCATCCCTATGGACCCGGTAGCCCGACCGCCAGGCTCTCAACCGCCTCGGACGCCCACCCCAAGGCCCCGCCCCCGGGGACCCCATCCACCGACCCCCATTGGGCGCGGCGAGGCTTCCGCAGCATCCCGGGCGCGGCCGGCCCCGCCCCCTGCCCCGCCCTCCCTCCGCCCCTCGGCCGGCTGCTGAGTCAGCGCCTCCGCAGCCCCCTCCCCGCCGGGTGCCCACCGCGCTGGGCCGCCCCGTGGGGCCGGGAGCCCCGGAGCCCCCGGGGAGGAGGGCGGAGGGGGCGGAGGCTCCGCGGGCCCCGCCCGGCCGGCGGGCAGCTCCCGGTCCTCTGTGCGCAGGAAAAGCGGCGGCTGCAGGAGCAGATCCGCGCGGCGCGCCGGGAACTGGAGGAGGAGAAACTCCGCGTGGAGCGGCTCAAGGTTGGGGCGCTGGCCGGGCCTGGGGGATGAGGCGGAGGTGTCTGCGCGGGTCGGTTTGCGGGGCGACAGGAACCTCTGCCCAATTTGGGGGGTGGGCAATAAGGAGGCGTCGGTCGCAGCTTGGGGGGCGTCTTTCCCAGCCCGAGAAGGGATGGGGCGGGGTGGTCCTGGGGACAGCAGTCCCACTCTGGGAAGAGCATGGGAACCCAGGAGGTCTTTGTCCTAGTTTGGGGGACACCAGGGGAGCCCTAGGGCAGCTTAGGGGTAGGGAGGGGCCGTAGGGAAGGACGTTGGTTTCACCTCTGGGAGCGTCTGTCTTGTTTTGGAGGAGTTGTGCCCCCCCAGTCTCTGCCCATTCTGGGCGGGTTGAGGGGACAGAGGGGTGTGTGTCCCAGTCTGGGAAAGCCATCGCTGGCTGGCAGTGGGGTGTTTGTTCCATCTGGAGGTGTTGGGGATCAACCTGAGCACTGTCCCAGCCCGATGTGTGTCCCCTCTGGGTGACTGTGGGGCAGTAAGGAATCTACTGAGGCGAGGTCAGGAGGGGACCACCCGGGGTAGGGCAGCCTGTATGTCCAGCCCAGGGTTCCCTTCCATGCCCAGAGGAAATCTCTCCGCGAGCGTTGGCTAATGGATGGGGCGGCTGAGGGGCCACAGCAGCCCGAGGATCCCGGCTCGAAGGACCCCCAGTCGCCGGAAGGCCAGGCTCAGGCACGCATCAGAAACCTAGAAGACAGCTTGTTCACGTGAGTGTCCCCCACCCTCCCACCGGGGTGCCAGGCCGGACCTCTGGATCACTGGAGAAGGGGGCAAATTGAGTTGAGGACCCAGCACCCAGCAGCCTGCTTCTCTCCCTCAGACTCCAGAGTGAGCTGCAGCTGTTGCAAAGTGCGTCCACAGGTGCCCAGCACAAACCCTTGGGTAGGCTCACCTGGCGCAGACAGGTGAGGAACCAAGGAGCGGTGGGTAGGGGAGGGGGCGTGGCCTTCTCCGAGAGCCCTTCAGCACCATACATTGAACCCACCTCTTGCTACTTCTTTGCTTGGAGGGGGTCGGCAAGTAGGTTTCCCTGCCTCAGTTTCCCCATCTCTAAAGTGGGAATAGCGACAGCACCACGTGGAAGCGCCCCTGGGGGCGACCAGAAGACCATAGCACTGGTAGCAGGCACAGGGAAGTTTGGGATTTTGGTTGTTAGTATGGTCCTGTTAGGGAATGTTGGCAGAAAATGTGGGCAGATGTCCCTGGGATCCGGCCTTGGAAGTCACAAAGGGTCACCAGAGATATTGTGATTGTCTGAAAATAAAATAAAAAGGGTTGGGGGTGTGACACAGTAGCAGAGCAGGTGCCTGGATGCCCAGTACCTTTTGTTATATCCCTGGTTCAGGAAAAAAATAATACTAATCTGGCTCCCTAGGTTATCCTTGAAATCCAAAAGATTCAGCAACGTTCACCCCCGTCCGCAGAGGGCTGGGTCTTCCACAGTGCCACCCCTCCTGTCTTCCCTTAGCCCCAGGAGCTTGCTGGGTGCTGAGTTGGGGGAAAGCTCTTGTTGGGGCTGGGGTGGGCCGGCCGTTCCTGGCTGGAGATGGGCAAGGTTTGGTCTGGGCCTCAGGGAGCTCACGGTCTAGGGGAGGAGACAGGCACGGAGCTGTGAGGGGGGAGCCTGAGTGTGGAGGGTCACCTAGGGGAGGCCTACCTGTGGGAACTGGGGGTGGAGCCCGGCCACAGAAGGCTTGCCTGGCATGTGTGAGGCCCTGGGGGTCCCAAAAGCATCAGTAGGTTAAAAGGAAAAGTGACATCTAGGTTGAATTTGCAAAGAGAGAAAGCACAGCCCTTAAAAGGCCTGACGGCCGGCAAGAGGAAGATGGAGTCAGAGACTGAGGCCATCCTTGGAGCCGGGCCGAGGTCGCCTACAGAGCTGTTGCCTGCTGCCCTGCCTGAGCCCATCTTCCTCCTCTTCATCCTGCGTTTCATTCCAGCCACAATGACCCTCTCTTCTATTCCTCTAACTTGCCCAGCTCATGGTGGCCTCAGGACCTTTGTACTTCTATTTCCTCGGCCTGGAATGCCTATCCCCACCTCTTGACTCCTGACTGCTTCTTCACACCCTTCGGATCTCTGTTCTGCCACCTCTACCAGGAGGCCCTCTGCATTTAATACCTACAGGAGGCCCCTTCCCGCCTCCCAGCCGCTCCCTAGCTCCTCTTCCTGACTTTGTGCCTCTCCACAACCCTTCTCACTGCCTGGCATGATCTATTTCTTTATGTTTATTTTTTTTTGTTCTTGTTTTTTATGTTGTTGTTTCGGTGCCAGGGATTGAACACAGGGCCACTCGACCCCTGAGCCACCTCTGCAGCCCTATTTTGTGTTTTATTTAGAGACAGGGTCTCACTGAGTTGCTTAGTGCCTTGCTTTTGCTGAGGCTGGCTTTGAACTCGCGATCCTCCTGTCTCAGCCTCCCGAGCCGCTGGGATGACAGGCGTGTGCCCCCCGCGCCCGGCTTATGCCTGTTTTTCACCTCCTTCCTTCACTGAAATGAGTTCCAGTAACAACAGTCTTGAGCGTCGTCATTGTGTGCCCTGACCCAGTAGCTGGCAGAGGAGGCCCCTGACACAGGGATCATCTCTGTGAGCACAGCCTTGTCGAAGCACCTGTCGTGTGTGACCTGCAGCAGTGGGAGACACACAGGCTCCGGAGGCTGAGGGGAGGGGGTTGGGTCCTGAGGACAGTGGGAGCCACGGAGGGGGCTTGAGCAGGGGAGGGGCACTGGCCCGAAGGGAGGCTGGAGGAGGGGACAGGGCCCACCTGACCTGGTCTCTGCCCTCCCTGCAGAGTCACCGTCCTGTCTCCCAACCCACCATGGAGGCGGGTCTTGCAGGTGGGTGTTGGAGCCCCAAGGGATGAGGAGGAGGGTCCCTGGTCCTTCCGGCCCTGACCTGCCCTTTCTTCTCCTCTGCTGACCTACGCCCAGGCCAGTCTGAGCCGGACAAGAGAGCTTCCCTGCCGACTGGACTGGTGGGCGCATCCCCAGAGGTCCCCTCTGAGCCCCAGGAGGAGGCTGCGGGGGTCCTGCCACCACAGAGGCAGGTCCCTGGGGCCGTGGGGGCCTCCCCAGAAGCCAACGGCCCCTGCCCTGGACCCAGCCCTGGCAGGGAGCAGGAGCGGAGCCTGGGGGCGGCGGCAGCAGAGCGGGGTGTAGTGGAGGCCAAAGGGGTGGGCGTGGTGGAGGTGGTGTGGGAGGGCCTGCGGGCCCCAGGGGACTGTGCCGAGGGGACACCGGGCCTGGAGCTGGAGGCCAGGGTGGAGGAGGTGGTACTGGAAGCCATTGGGGACAGGCAGGGGGCTGGCAGCCCCGAGCTCCCAGCCTGGGTGAAGGAGGGCAGGGGTGTGGCGGAGATGGTCTGGGAGGGGCTGGGGGGCACCGAGTCGCAAGCCAGCGGGGAGGTGGGCCCAGAGGCCACACTGAGCAGCTCGCCAGGGCGACTGCAGGGAGATGCTTCCCGGGAGGGAGAAGGTGCTCCCCCGGGCAGCCCCGAGGCCGAGGGGCAGGGGGGCTCTGGAGGAGAGGAGGGGTCCTTCATCTGGGTGGAAAGAGCGACTCTCAGTGAGGACTGGGAGGAGCTGCTGATGGAGGGGCTGGAGGGGCCCGTGGTGACCGAGGGAGGAGGCCAGGAAGCCTGGGAGGGGGGGAGGAGACGAGTAGAGGAATCCCCGGGGGCGGGAGGTGAGGAAAGTGAGGCAAAGCCAGAGACAGGGAGGGACGCAGCTGTGAATGCAAGAGAGGGGCCACAGCAGCCAGAGAGAGGAGGTGAGGGAGACGGAGGGGCTGAGGAGCCCTTGGGCACCGAGATAAAAGACGGTGAAGGACCCTTGAGGGCAGAGGAGGAAAGGGGCCAGGACCAGCCAGAGGCAGAGGAAAGAGCTGAGGACCCGTCTCGAGTGGAGAGAAAAGAAGTCGAGGGGCCTTTGGAGACAGAGAAGGAAAGAGGGGAAGAAAAGCAAGCTACAGAGAAAGAAGAGGAGGAAGCTCTGGGAGTGGAGGGAAAAGGAGGCCAGGAAATGCCAGGGGCAAGGGAGGCAGAGAGGGAAGGAGGTGAGACAGCCTCAGGGGCAGAGAGGGAAGGAGAGGAAGTCTCACAGGTGCAGAGAAAAGGAGGTGAGGAAGCACCAGAGGCAGAGAGGGAAGGAGGTGAGACAGCCTCAGGGGCAGAGAGGGAAGGAGGTGAGGAAGCACCAGAGGCAGAGAGGGAAGGAGGTGAGACAGCCTCAGGGGCAGAGAGGGAGGGAGGTGAGGAAGGACTCGGGGCACAGAAGACTCAGGGGTCTGAGGAAGAGCTGGGCTCAGGAGGGCAGAGAGAGTCTGGGGAAAGGACGGAGTCCCAGGAGGAGGTGAGCGAGGCCGGGGCCACCCTTGGGGTCAAGCAGGAGCCAGTGCCGGGGGAGGAGGAAGCCGCGCAGCTCCGAAACCCTGCGGAGGGCCAGGGGCCCCCAGGGGACGCCGTGCCCCTCCTGAGAGCCAGCCCAGCCCCACAGCAGCCCACCGAGAGGCAGCCTCTGCTCCAGCGGGGGAGGCCCAGAGCCAACCCCAGTGCCCACCCCGCGCCCACCTACGCACCCGCCCGGCAGCCTGAGCCGGCCGCCCGCGCCGAGGGCGAAGAGGCCAGGGGCCCCAAGCAGAAGTCGTGCCAGTGCTGCGCCCTGATGTGAGCCACGCCCCCGGCTCCGCCCACAGCTACCTCACCTCTGGGCACCCGGCAGGGGGCTCCAGGCACAGCCGGCCCCACCAGACCCGCTGGCCTGCACGTCCACCTTGCCCACTGCCTGTGACCCCGGCTCCCGTCCGTGACAAAGCCTTTATACTTGAAAATAAACCCTTAAAGCACTTGGATGTGTGCGTGGTGTCAGCAAAGAATCCTGCATGGTCTCCTGGGGGAAACTGAGGACGTGCTTCCCCTCGGAGCCAGCGAGAGGCCAGAGGCAGCCGCAGCAAAAATACCTCGGGCTGCAGTAGCCATTAGGACACCAGCGTTTATTTTGGCTCCGCTCTACGCGGTCCCTCAGGGATTCAGGCTCGGATCCACGCAGTTACTCGGGGACGCGGTTTCCTCTCCATGTCTTGCCTCACCGTCCCCTGGGCGTGGCCCCAGCGAGCGCCTGTGCCAGCTCACAGGAAAGGGAGCAGGCGTAGAGAAGAGCCCCACGTGATGCTGGCACAGGACACTCCTGCTCAGGTTCCGGCTGCCCCCACACTGTTGTCAAGACCTCAGTCCACGACTGACCTAGCTGCAAAGGACCGTGCCCAAGTGCAGTTCTGTTCTGGCAGGACAGACTTCCGGAGGTAGCCGCTGCTCTCGGATTGCATACATTTTCTTTCACTTCCTCATCCATTCCCTGCTGGGGCTGGGCCCTTCTCTGAAGGGGGTCCTCCAACCTCAGGACTTCCTGGCTGGGTGTCCTCAGACAAGTGACTCAGCCTCTCTGAGCCTCAGTGTCTTCATCTGTCAAGAGGTTTAACCCAGGGCTGGGGAGCAGCATCCATGAGCACCCTTCTCGCTTGTCCTGCAGCCCCCAGCTTGGGGCAAGGTTCAGACCACATCTTGAAACCTGGGGGGCCTCAGGAGGCCCAGTTCCTCCGGTGTGGGCAGGAAATGTTTCTCATACCCAGAGTGAAGTGGGGCGGGGGACTGGGGGGGCTCCTGAGGTGCTGGTGGCTCCATCTCCTCTACCTTCAGGACAGGCAAGTCAGTCAGAGGGGGGGCCTGGCGCACCTCCTGGGAAGAGAGAAGACTGAGACCCTCTCCTCCTGTCCCCCCACTTCCTCACACCCCCTGTCCGGGACACCTAACTCCCCAGAGGGCTCTCCCAGCTGACCTGTCTGGGGTTTTCAGCATCAGGGACGGCGCCAAGGCCGCTGGACCACGGAGCCATGCACCAGCCCTTCTCTTGACCCAGAGTCTGGCTCAGGTGCCAAGGCTGGCTTTGAACCCGCGACCCCCGCTCCGCCCCAGGAGAACCTGGGATCCTGGAGCCGCACAGTGGGCGGCGCTTACCTCCACGTGGGTCTGCCCTGCGCTGCTGTTGGCGGGGTCGGGAACCTTCTCCCACACCCAGGGGGGCAGCACCTTCTGTCGCAGGTGGAGGCACCTGTGAGCAGGGAGGAGTCGGGGCAGCTGTCCCTGTGGCCAGAGGCGGGCCCAGGGGCACAAACCGGGCTGTCACAGACCGCAGGCCTCCTCCCAACCCCCACGGGAGCTCAGCGGGTGCCCGCGCCAGGCACCAGGGCAGAGAGCCGCCGGCCTGACCCCTCACCTCCGAGCCATGGCCAGGCTCAGGCCGCAGCCCACCAGGAGCAGCCCCCACAGGGCCAGGACGCCCGGCAGAACTCTCCATGGCACCGTGTTATCTGGAAGGTGGGAGGAGAGACCGTGTGGACACCAAGGAGGGACAGGGCCCACGCCCAGGCGGGGCCTGGGGAGGGAAGCGGGCGGCCCGATGGGAAGGGCCTAGGGAGGCACAATCCCCGGGTGGGGGTGCAGCCTCCAGGAGGGCAGGTCAGGGTCAGGTGTGGGGTGAAGCTGCAGGTCACACGCCTGCCTGAGTGTCACCCCAGCACTCAGCAGACTCGAAAGGCCTCCAAGGACTTGGGGGGCTCCGTGGTAGAGTACCCACTTGGCACGCACAGGGGTCTGGGTTCAGCACCCCTAAAAATAATCCTCCCATGAAGCAGAAGGTTGTCCACCCACTGCGGTCTGTGTGACTCTACTGTCCCCTACCCTCCAATGGAGCCCGCAGTTCCACCCCAGGCCCCTACCTGGTAGGTGAAGCCAGAGGCTGGGGCCAGGGGGGCCCTGTCCTGCAATGGTGGAGGCAGTCACCCACAGCTCACAGGGACCCCAGTGAAGGTTGGGCAGAGTGGAGATCCGGGTGCTGCTGCTCACTGAAGAACACAACCAGAGAGGTTGGGGAGGTGGCAGTTCTGCCTCAGGACCTTGGTACGTGCTCCTTCCTCTGTTGGTGACACTGTCCCCCAGATACCCGGGTGGCTCCCTCCTTCTCTCTCTCAAATGTCACTCCTCAGGGAGCTCTTCCCTGAATACCCCTTTAAAACTGTGCCCCCTGCACACCCCCCCACCTTCCCTGCTTTCTTCTCAGCCCAGAGCTCATCACCATCTGGCACACCACACAAACAGTATTTGGCTTGTCTGTCGGTGGGTCACCCGTTAGAAAGTCAGGTCCCGGGCTCAGGCTGCAGCTCAGTGGAACAGTGGTGCCCAGCACGCGGGGACCCCGGTTTCGTCCCCAGTACAAATGGAAAAAGAAAACAGAAATGATCAAGGGCACCGTGTGGCCCCAGCTACTGGGATGAGGTGTTGGGCCCCGCAGCCCAAGGTCAGCTTGGGCAATGCAGTGAGGCCCTGGACTGAAAACATAAAGGCCACATTCCCAGGGGCTCTGTCAGCGCCTAGCACACACAGTGACACCTCCCTCCCCTGTCTGGAACCCGGGGGGAGTTGGCAGAGGCATTCAGACTTCCCAGAATGACTCTTATTTACTTTTTTAACCAAATGAATTGAGGCTGGACACGGTGGCACGTGCCTGTCATCCCGTTGGCTCAGGAGGCTGAGACAGGAGGTTTGCAAGTTAGAGGACAGCCTCAGCCATTTAAGGAGGCCCTAAGCAACTCAGTGAGACCCTGTCTCAAAAAATAAAAAGCTGGGGCTGGGGCTCAGTGGAAGGGCGCTTGCCTAGCGTGTGCGAGGCGCTGGGTTCAATCCTCAGCACCGCATGTAAGTAAATGAACAAAATAAAAGTCCATATACAACTAAAAAATATGAAAATATAAATAAATAAAAAGGGCTGGGGATGTGGCTCAGTGGTTAAGCACCCCTGCGTTCAATCTCTAGTACAAAGTAAATAAATAAAAACCTCCTTTTTTATTTGCCGGGGACTGAGCCCAGGGACGCTCTAACACGAGCCACACACACCCCCAGCCCTTTTTATTTTTCATTTTGAGACAGGGTCTCACTGAGCGGCCCAGGCTGGCCTCCAATTTGTGATCCTCCTGCCTCAGCCTCCCGAGTCTTGGGGACTGCAGCCATGCACCACCACGCCTGGCTTCAATACCGGTTTATTTTACCAAAAAAGGAATCATATCAAGAGTTTCATAATCCTTTTATCTTTTCCACTTAATAAAATATGACAGGCATCTTTCATTGTCAATAAATATAGATTGGAGTCTTCATTTTTAATGGCCTAATAAGAGGCCATTTCACTGATAGCCAAGAGGGTTATTGTCCGTCAAGGAACTAATGACATCGTGTCCCCATGGGAGGAGGGGGAGCCAAGGGGCCCGTGTGGGCGGGGGACATGGGCAGGGGGCAGCAGGCTCACCATTGGTGCAGTCGGCGGGGTTCGGCCCACTTCTTGAGCACAGCGTGTAGTGAGTAAGGTGGCCCTGGAGCTGGTGTCTTGGGACCTCTCCCCACGCCACCGTGGGAGTCCCTGGGGGGTCATCCTGGAGTCGCCAAAGGGCCGGCCCTGCCAGGGGTGCTGGGGAGAAGTGCGGCAGGTGGAAGCTAGCCCCTACCCGGGGTCCAGGACCCCCAGCCCTCCAGCCTCATTGCCTACCTCGTTCCTCCCGGAAAGCCCAGACCGAGGAGGCGCGGGCCAAGCCCCCGGGAAGGACCGCTGTCACTGTGATCTGATAGGGGACCCCTCCTTTGAAAGTCCCTGGGTGGCAAAGGGACAAAAAGCGATTTAAAGCCGGCTCTCCCTCCCTGCCCACTTCCCTCTTGGGAGTGTCCTCACTGGGTCCCCAAAGGACACCCTGGGATGAGGACGGGGGTGTGGTCTATCTGGAAGGCCACCCAGAAGAACCAGGAGGCCCTGAAAAGGGACAAGGAGAGGGGGAGGGAGGGGGAAGGGCCAGCAGACCCTGGTGAGGGGCCACTCCGTCCCTGGGCCTGACCCCCAGCAGCCCCAGAGGGGAAAGGAGGAGTCGGGTCCCCAGGGGGACCACCGCGCTCAGGGCCGCCGGGAACCTGTGGGGGCAGCAGAGAGCAGCCGGCTTCTCCCCCCCAGGACGCCCGCCGCGGATGACCATGACCACGACCGTCCGCGGATGACCATGACCCCCCTGGCTGCGCCGAGGGTCCCCTTGGCCAGCACTCCCTGCCCCTGACCAGACAGCGGCCTCGGCCAGGAAACGGCTGCAGGCAGCTGGGAGGCGCGGGCCGGGCGCGGGAGGCCGAGACCCGGGCGGCCTGGGCAGCGCCCCGTGGTCCGGGGACCCTCGAGGTCCCCGTGGAAACCCGCGGCTTCTGCACAGTGTCCGAGCCGGGGGTCTCAGGGCCGGGGTCCTTCCCCGAGGCTCAGGGGTACTCGTGGGCCATGGGACTGTGGCCCTACTGTCCCCCCCACACACACACCGTGCTGCATCCCACAGACGGCTCCAGGACCCGCTCAGACCCCAGGCCGGGGACAGGCTCCGTGGGGGGCTGCGGAGCGTCTCAGATGTGACACACCGAAACTGTCCCCAGGCCCCACCAACCAGGACCCCCTAACCTGAGCCTGCTTGCTTCTCCCCCAACCCGGGTCCCCACCGGATCCTGTCCCACCGTTTCCCTCCCGAACCTTCAGCTCCTGCCCTTCCCCTCAGAGCAGCCAGAGGGCACCTGTGAGCACGGGGTGAGGGCACTTCCCTCCTCCTTCAGAATCCTCTATGGCTCCCACCTCACTCTGCCCCAAAGCAAAGTCTTCCCCCAAAGTCCCTACACACTCCACCCCATGACCTCCTCCATCCTCCCCCTTCACTCCACTCTAAGCACACCACCCTCCTGCTGTCCCTCCAACCCACCGGGCACATTCCTGCCTCAGTGCCTTTGTACCGGCTGTTCCCTCACCCTAGAATGCTTTTCCCTCAAATATCCTCAGGTCTCCCTTTTTCTTTCCTCAGCTTAAATGTCACTTCCCCAGAGGATCATCTTCTAACTTTTCTTTCCAAAATAACCTCTGCTTTCCTTTTACCTTGATTTCTGCTAAAGAAATGCCTGGGTTGTCTTTTTGTTTTGTTTGGTGGGAGAGCTGCCCACCCCACAAGAATGTCAGTTGCATAAGGGTAGGGAAGAGGCTGAGAGGAAAATGCTTCAGGAGCCTGACTATCTGGTTCACACAGTGGCTGTTCCACTGACGTGCTGTGTAGCCTTAGGCAAGTTACCTAACCTCCCTGGGCCTGTTTCTTCATCTATAAATTGAGCACGATAATAAGAGAAACCTACTTTGTAAGGAAGTTTGAATGATTTCATGCTTAAAGTACACGCCACGGTTCATCAGCTGTGTCGCCTAGTCCCAGTGCCTGTATTAGAGCCTATTTCTTGCATGAATTACTAACTCTAACCCTCTCTCTCTTTCTCTCTCTCTCTCTCTCAAGCCCACCCATCAGTCAACTCTCCTTTAATGGCTGGGGTGGGGCTATGGTTTGGATATGATTTGCGTGTGACCCCCCCAAGGGTTCGCATGTCGGAAGCGTGGTCCTTAGTACGGTGGTACTGTGTATGGAGACGTGGGACCCCCAAGAGGTGGGGTCTGGCGGGAGATAGTTAGGTCTCTAGGGGGGCTACCCTTGGAAAAGATCAAGGTTCTCATGAGAGCCTTGTCACTCCCCATGAGAGTAAGTTATAAAAGCGTAAGTCTGGGCTGGGGGTGTAGTTCAGTAGTAGACCATTGGCCTACGTTCACAAGGCCCTGGGTTCCATCCCTATCCCAGGGGGGAAAAAAAAGAAAAGAGTGGGCCTGACCATTCTCTGTCGAGGGGAAATGACCGAGAATGGTGTGTTAAAATCTCCCACCATGGGGCTGGGTTTGTGGCTCAGTGGCAGGGTGCTTGCCTCGCACATGTGAGGCACTGGGTTCGATCCTCAGCACCACACAAAACTAAATAAACAAAACAAAGATATCGTGTTCATCTATAACTAAATTTTTTTTTTTAAATCTCCCACAGTGGCTGCAGACGCATACATGTCTCCTATAGCTTGGTCAAGTTTTGCTTTATGTATTTCAAAGTCATGTTATAAGGTACTTAGAGATGAACTACTTTTCCATCATCCTGGTAAACTAAATATTTTGCCCTTAGGTAACAACTGCATTTCCTCTTTATTCTCTGCTTCACTGGAACCCTCTCTGGCTTCCTGTGGTCTCTTCCTCTCACACACTCCCATCATGATGCCACCCGCCATGTTGTAATGCAGCCAGGAAGGCCCTCACTAGAACCCTTCTTCTTTATAAGTACCCAACCTCAAGGATGGTGTTAAAATAACAGAAAATGGACTAATACAGATGGGAACCAACCTGTCCCGAGGCCTCACCTGGCAACAGAGAACTGAGGTTTCCAGGGGGAAGCCGCACCCAGTTGAGGTCTTCCAGAGTGTCCCCATCTTGAGCCCAGTCCACCACGTACTCCAGTGGTTCCCCGTCCCCTGGTTGCCAGGTCACCAGCAGCTGCGTGCTCCTGGGGATGCTGCTGACCACCACATCCTGGGGGGCAGAGTCCGGAGCTAGAGGGTGGGGAGGAGAAGTCTCGCTGCTGACTCAGGAACCCCGCGTCCCCTGCCACCAAGGCTCTGAGGAAGTCCATCACCTCTTACCCAAGCAGACCAAAGAGAAGTTCGTGCGTGGCTCCCAGCTGGTGGTGTTGACAGCAGACACCCCTGCCCACGCTGCCCAGGGGGGGACGGAGCACTTGCAACAGGGCACCCCTTCCTGAATCAGACTCTTCTCTCCAACCCAGAACCACACTCTGTAGCTCACCTGCACGCAGGGCCCGGGGGCCTGTGGAGGGGGGGAGAAGGGTTAATGCGCCTCACTTTTCAAGCACCCACCCCGCATCCGGGTGAGGTTACCTGTCAGTGAGGCAGGATGTCCCCTCCATGTTGCAGTGGAGGGGACTGAGCCTCAGAGGGACTCACGGCAGAGGTGGGGTATGGATGAGGGCCAGGACGAGGGGAGGTGAGAGAGACACTCTCTTTGGGTATAAAATTTAAGTTGTGGGGGATACCAAAAATCCAGTAACCAACATAAACAACACCGGACGGTGGTGCAGAACTTTATGACCAACAAAATATCGAGATTTTTACATAAAGCCAGGATGTAGGCTGGGAAGGTGGCTTGGTGGTGGAGCACTTGCAGGAACTTGTTCTGGGTTCAATCCCAGCTCTGCAAACATTAATAAATAAAGACAAGATCCAGTCCTCCACAGGTGTGACCTGCCCTGATCTCCTCACCCTAATCTTGGCTCCAGTGACCATCAAACTATGTTTACAAAGAGAGATACCTGGTCCTGGGACTCTAGTTTGCTGATATGATTTTTTAAATTGTTGCATTAATGTATTATTTATCTCAAATAGTGAGTTCTTGGGTATCCCTTTAAATTTTGTTCCCGAGTCCCTCTTCTCTGTCCTGTGCTTTTCTAAGGGATTTCACATTTCCCCACTATTGGTCCTCAGGGACAGGTATACCAAGGGGATGGGGCCTTCCAGGGGGCTTTGGGCAAATAAGTGGAAATTTTTGGTAGCTTCCATGTTTGATATTTGATGGGCGATAGTCAGGGATGCTACACTGTCCTGAAAAACAAAAACCAAAATTGTCCCATGCCCCTTGAGACATTTTAATATCATCCCCACTGGAAACTAACTTAGACAGAAAACCTGCATAATAATTCAACTGATTCAAAGAACAGAGGTTTTTTTTTTTTTCAGGGCTGGGGATCCAATCCAGTCTTTCAACCACCTTGCCCATCTAAGGTACCCGGAAAGTGGTCTATGGCCTGGCACATGGTTAATTTTGGTAAATATCCTGTGTGTGTACGAAAAGAATGTGCGTTCTGATGCTTCATAGATAAGTTCATGAGGTTAAGTTTGAAATCATATGTTCAAATCTTCTAGATCTTAGCTTGTTTTCAATCTGCTTATTATGTAAATTACTGAATGTAAAAATGTATTAAAATCTCTCACAATGATCATGGACCCATACACGTCTCCTATATTTCTGCCAATATTTGCTTTATGTATTTTGAAGCTATGTTATTAGGTACATACAGATTAAGTCTTCTTATGTAATCCTGGTGAAGTGAATCTTTTGCCATTTATGTAGTAGCCTTATTTCTTCTTCATTTTCTGCTTAATGCTACAATTTAAGATTTTCTTGTGTGTGTGTGTGTGTGTGTGTGTGTGTGTGTTCACATATTCACATATACATACATACATACTGGGGATTGAACTGGGGATTGAGCCCAGGATGCTTTATCACTGAGCCACATCCCTAACCTTTTTTTTTATATATTAATTTTTCGGGGCTGGGGCTGGGGCTCAGCGGTAGCGCATTTGCCTGGCATGTGTGAGGCACTGGATTCGATTCTCAGCACCACATATAAATAAATAAAATAAAAAGGTCTATCAACAACTAAAAAAATATTAATTTTGAGACAGGGTCTCACTAAATTGCTTAAGGCCCTCCTAAGTTACTTGAGGCTGGCTTTGAACTTGCAATCCTCCTACCTCAGCCTCGTGAGTTCCTGGGAATACAGGCATGCATCACTGACCCGGGCCTCATGTGTATATTTTAAAACACATGAATGCATGAATCATGTTATCTACATATTTCATTTTGGCATAGTACATGGATATTATAAAATATCATAAAATGAAGACATTGGAGCTGGTAACCACTGTGTGAAAGCCAGTGAATCTCAGCTCTGCTCCTTGTTGCTGTGTGGCCGGTGCAAGCTCTGAGTCTCATTTTCTCATCTGTAAACCTGGTTAACATAGTAACTAGGGGTGGCCTGGGGTTGTGGCTCAGTGCTAGAGCACTTGTCTGGCATGTGTGAGGCATTGCCTTCAATCTTCTGCCCCTCATATAAATAAATGAATAAAATGAAAACATTGTGTCTATCTACAACTAAAAAAAACCTTTTTTTCAAAGTGTGGGGCTGGGGGTGTAGCTCAGTAATAGAGTGCTGGCCTAGCATGCACGAGACCTGGGGTTCGATCCCTACAACTGCATTAAATAAATAAATAAATGTGAGGGTGGGGCACACCTGCCGCCCCTCTGTACCTGTGCCAGGTGTCAGGTCTCTCAGGCGGCTGACACAGGTGGATGCTGGGCTAGGCCCCCCCCCCAACATCTCACCCTGAATCCCTGAAGCAACCTCCAGGGGGCAGCAGAGTCCCCTGTCTTGCGGGTGCCCTTGGGTTTCGGGGAGAGACCACCCACCCCCAGGGCTTACCTTCCACAGAAGCAGCAGCTCCTGTCTGTCCGGGGGCCCACACAGGTTCCCAGACACCCACACGTCTTTTGGAGCTGGAAGGATGAGGAAAAGGGGGGGGGCAAGTGAAAGGGACAGGATCGGCCAGATTTTCCTAGCCAAAGGGGCCCAGGTCCTGGGCAAGCCTGGACTCCTCACCAGAGGGCAGCGTCTGGAAGGACAGAACCGGGCTGCTGTCGCCCCACAGCTCGGCCTCTGTGTCCACCCGGCAGCGGCCGGACACCTCGTAGCGGGTGGCCAGCTCCAGGTCTGGGATCTCGATGGGGGTCAGCGGTGCCGTCTTCAGCTCGGGCTCCAGCTGGGAGGCGGGCGGGGGAGAGAGAGGGGCGGCTCTGAGCTGAGGGTTGTCCCAGGGTGACCGACCCTCCCCGTGTGCCCAGGGCTGAGCGGGTTCCAGAACACGGGGCTTTCAGCTTGAAACCGACAGTGTCCCTCCCGGGAGAGAGAGAAGCTGCTCATCCTAGGCGCCCGGTGGAGAGGCAGGTGGGAGGTTCCGGCACCGTCCTGTTTTACAGGTGAGGAGATGGCGCAGGGTCGCAGAGCCACTGAGAGCAGGACCTGCAGTTCCTTACAGGGAGCCAGGGTCCAGAGCCCCCCTCGTCCTGCTCTAAATTGCAAGATGATCACAATGAAGGCAGCTCTGCTCTTCAGGGGGTCGTCTTGCTCTGTTTGTTGGAGGAGGCGGGGTCTTGCTATGCTTGCCGGCTGCCCTGGAGCTTCTGGCTCAAGTGAGCCTCCTGCCTCAGCCTCCTGAGAGGCTGGGACCACGTGCACCAGCTCCACCATGCCCGGCTGTCCTGGCGTTCTGTGTCTAAGGCCGTGGCTACGGCACTTGAATATTCCCAACGTCTATTCTCCCCTTCTTCCTTTGGGAAGAAGACCCCCAGAGGGTTATTTGGGAACATGGCTGCCAAGAACAAGGACATTTCCCGGACTCGTTTGCAATCAGATGCTACCACGTGACAATGTTCTTGACCACTGAAATATGAAAGGAAATACCCTATACAGCTTCCAGGTGGTGCTCTTCAACTGCCTGCCTGGGTCCCTCTACTCCTTTTGGGGTCCCCTTGCTCTGGACTTGTCTTCCACTTTCCTGCTGTGTGACCTTGGGGAAGTTACCTAACCTCTCTGTATAAAGAGAAGTATAAAATGGATATCTATCTTTTTTATTTTTATTTTTTTCTCTTGAGACGGGGTTCTACTATGTTGCCCAGGCTGGCCTTGAACTCCTGGGCTCAAGTCATCCTCCAACTTCAGCCTCCCAAGTAGCTGGGACCACAGGTACCATGCCAGGCTCAGTGGCTTTGATCACCTGTTCCTGACAGCCAGGCTGCACGGCACTGCACTACAATGGGGAGGTGTCAAAGCCAGCCACCTCCACCAGTTCATGGAAGGATTCAATACACTGTGTTTGCAGAGAACCCAGAGCCGGGCAGGCGCACGGGGGTGTCCTCTGAACGTGGCCATGTTATTATTTCAAGGTTAACTCAAGCCACTGCAGGACGTTCACTCATTCTCAGAAAAGGTGAAAGACGTTTTGAGCTTCTGAAATATTCCCCGGGCGTCCGATCGGTGCCTGTGTGAGACCTACTCCGCCAGCCCTGGGCACCCCCAGGACCCTGCAGATACGAAAATCCCGGGATGCCCAAGTGCCTTCGATGAAACAGCCCAGCCCTGGGACAGGACTCAGCACGTCCTCCTGCAGGCCGGCCGCCCTCTCCGGACGACTTGTAAAACCTCACGCAACGTCAAGGCTGCGTGTCTGTCTGTTACGCTGCATTGTTTAGAGGACAATGACAAGAAAACCAGTCCACACATCCCAAAGCCCCCCCGTGTTCCCCATCTGGCAAACTGGGGGCGCAGCGCCCCTGGAAGTGGGGGGCTGGCTGTAGATGACTGTGGGAGGAAGACACAGTGTGGGGCAGGCATCGGGCACAGGACGCACGAGGCTGGGGCAGGTGCAGAGCGAGCCGGGGGCTGGGCTCCGGCCTGGAGACGATGCCCCGGGGACTTGCTGGGGACGGGGCAGGGAAAGAGGGTCCCTGGTACTCACCGGCGTCCAGGCCACCTCCGGGCATCTTCGATAGTGGAACTGGCAGATCAGGACCTTATGAGGTGGCCAGGTAGGCGGCTCCCACTGCACCGTGGCCTCCAGGGGCTCGTCCTCTGAAAAGTCCACCTCGGGACGCAGCCGGGGGGCTCTGGGCTTCACTGGGGAGGGAGGCCGGGGTGCAGTGAGCCGGGGCCCCCAGAACCACCCACCCCGGCCGGAGCTCCCCACCCCCCGCCACGTTACTTCTGGTTTCCAGGTTGATGAGGACGGGGGGCCAGAGGACCTGGCCTGCCTTGGTCCCCCAGACGAGCAGCGTGTCAGACACGGTGAACTGCTCCCGAGGAACCGTCACCCAGCTCCGCCCCGCGGCCACCGCCACGGTCCAGGTTCTGTTGGAATGGCTGTGAGGAGAGATGTGAGCATGAGACGGCTCCAGCGTGGAGCCAGGGCCACGGGGCAACGGCCCTTGGAACAGCTGGCCTTCGCCTGGGTTCAAAGCCCGGCGCTGGTGCTGCGGAGCTGTGTGCACTGGAGGAAGGAGCTTGACTTCTCTGTGCCTCCACTTCTCACCCACGAGATGAGGGCAATAACCGTCCAACTGAAAAGGCGGAGCGGGGAGGGGAATAAACACCAAAGGAGAATACACAGCTACGGGGACCTGACACAGAGGGTCGCCCATGATGGCAGCTCCACTGGAGATTTTCAACTTTACGACGGTGCAGGTGGAAACCGTGTTCCAGGTCTGGAGCTCTGGGCGGGGCTCCGTGGTGCAGCCCTCGGCCCGGGCAAGGCCCTGGGCTCCATCTCAGCACCACACGCAGATATTTTGTTGTAAATTCTGATCTTTTCCTGGGCCGGCGATTCAGGACAACTCTCGTTTTTCCATTTCAGTGAAGTGTTCGATAAATTTCACGAGAGGCTGGACACTGAGTTATAAAGGAGGCTTTTCATTAGATGCTCTTGCCCATGCGCGGGCCCAGGGAGGCCCTCTGAGCTGGAGATTGAACCTGGAGCCTGGGCGGGCTGGGCACGCCCTCTACCACGGACTGCGCCCCCCGCCCAGCTCGATTCATTTGTGACTCACCCTATTTTTAACTTACAATAGGTTGACTATACAATAGGAGGAACATCTGTGCATGTTACAATATTTATTGAGCACCGACTGTACATATGCACATTCAGGCCCATGCACCATTCAGCCAACAAACAGCCAAGTTCTAGAAGCAGAGACTAGAACTAAAACCCAAACAAAGGGCTGCCCTCTGGAGCTGTTCCAGGGGCAGAAGAGGAAGCGAAGCCTACAGTCAAAGCCATGCCGGGTGGTGGGATATGACGAGCAATCAGACCGGGTGTAGACTGTGGCTGGTGTTTGAGAAACAGTAGAAAGGCCCACGTGGCTGGGGGGGGGGGGGGAGCCAGCAATGGCGGGAGTGGTGGGAGGGGAGGCGGGGAAGTGATGGGGCATATTGTACAGGGCTCCAGGGGCTGAAGGGAGGACTTGGGCTTTTGCTCTCAATGAGGTGGGAGCCATGGAGTGTTCTTGAGCAGAGGAGGGGTGTGCGCTGACCCAGGTGTTAAGACCTAGAAACCAGGGACCAGGAGGCACCCGACAGCACAGCCCTGGCCAGTGGCAATGGTGGGTCAGGGTAGGTGCTGGGGACCTGGGAGGAACTGCAAGGTCGCGGGTAACACGGAAGGGGGAGTCGCTAGGGCTGGCTGATGGAGGATGAGATGTGTGTGTGGAAGGGGGAGAGGCTGAGGAGAGCCCCAAAGCTTGGATTTCACGCCTCAGTCACGAAAACAAGACAAAAAAGCAGACTCCCCAAAAGCCATGTGTTGGTGAGGATGTGGGGAAACCGGCACAGTCCTGCGAGGCCGGTGTGGATTCAACGTTGAACACAGAACGGCCCCAGGCCCCAGGGAAGGGAACAGGGACCGGAACAGGGACTCGCAGGCCCAGACGCAGGGCAGCCCTATACCCCAACAGGCAGACAGCCCGCGTCTCTAGGGGGAATGAAACAAACTGGGAAGACACACGCGGGGCATGTTGTCCCCACGCGGGACAATGGAGACACCCCATGCCACATCACAGACGGGACCCGTGAGGTGGAGGGAGGGGAGGCAGCCTCGAAGGCCACGTGTGGTGTGACTCCAAAGCTTCAGGCATGAAATCCAGACACGGAGAGTCCATGGAGGCTGTCAGGGACCAGGAGGGGGACAGGCGCCTGGGTTTGCCCTGGGGTCGGGGCTGGTGGCCAACAGCGCAAAGGGACTCGATGCCTCTGAACTGTGCACTTCAGAACAGTTTTGTTACAGGAATTTCATCTCATTTACACAGGAGAGGGGATGTCCCCCACTCTCCCGCGTTCCATCAGCTAAAACGCGCACTTGCGGGGATGGACAGTGGTGGCCGCATGACAACGTGAGTGTACTTGAGGCTGCTGGATGGAATACTTAGAAGTGGTTACTAACGGTAACCACTAACGGTAAATTTTGCCTTGTGTGTATTTAAACCACCATTAAAAAGAAGAAGAAAAAAGTACCCACAATGTGGCTTATCGTGAAGGAACTCGGGGTCTCTGCCTTGAACTCTGGAACCCATGAGGGCTGGGCTTTTAATCTACCTCTTTCACAGCTGGATCCAGAGCAACAGACTGATCTGTCTGTATGCTCAGAGAGGTCAAACTACTTGCCTGAGGTTAAACAGCGATAGTAAAACAGCTTCAAAAGCATTAAGCGTTTTCTCCTTGCCATGTGCCTCCTCTTGAATCCTCAGACTCAACCTTGGGAGCAGGTTCCATTTTTACTACCACTTTAAAAGGGGAGGAAAGGGACGCTCAGAGAAGCAAAGGTCAGGCAGAAGAATAGAAGGGTCTGGAATTAGGCGGGCTGCAGAGTCCGGGAGGACTGGGGCTGGGGGGCCGAACTCCTGAATGTCCTCGCCCAGAGCAAGCTGGGACCTGAGTGGCCACCTTCAATGCCTCAGTTTCCCCAGATCCCCCGGGTACTCACTATTTCTGGCTCTGGAGGTGCAGCATAGAGGGGGCTCCCAGGTCCCCAAGAGGTTCCCATGAGCAGTTCAAGTTCCCCAAAGGTTCAACTCCGTGGCACTGCAGTGGCCCGGGGCCGCCTGGAGAGGGAGGCAGAGGGTCCCTTGGAAGGGGGTCAAATGGCCCTGTCACCTGAACATCCCTCAAACTGGACTTTCCGGGGCTTCTAACAACGGCCAGCGGGCGTTCGGGGGTCGCTAACAGAAGTGGGTGAAGTCGGGGGCGCTGGGCACCCCTGCCCGGGCTCTGGGCAAAGCGTCTCCTCCTCCTCTCCGCCAGCCACATCCTGTTGTCACACACCCGGGCGCTCCCACCCCCGCGCGGCGCTCCCTTCCACCGCGCTGCCGCCCGCTCCCCGGCTTCTCCCGCCGGCCCTCGCCCCTCGCCTCTGGCCCCTCTGGGCGCCGCGCTCTGGAGACGGGGCGCTCCGAGGCGAGCGCAGCAGCCGACAGCGCAGGGCGCGAGCCCGCCCGCCACTCACCCAGGGGACGCGCTCGGGGGACCAGCAGGAACAACGGAAGCAGCAGCTGGAGCTTTGGCCCAGGCCAGAAGCGGGCAGCCCCGCGCCCCCGCATGACGCCCCGGGACCCCCGGTGCCACCCAGCCCTGCGGGGCCCCGCGCGCCCGCTCGCTCTGCGCCTCCCGCACGGCCGGGGGCGGGGTCGCCCCGCCCCGCCCCCGCCCCTTGACTCGGTCCCGCCCCGTCCCCCGCCCCCCGGAAAGTCCCCGGCTCCGAGGGCTGGGGCTGGGCGGGGGATGTGGGGGTGGCCCGGGGCGTCCGGGGGACTCGGCGGCGGTGCCGGGCTCCGCGGAAACCTGCCCCCGCTTCCCGCCCCAGCAGCGCCACGCACACGTCCTGAAGGGCTTCCGAGCTTTTATTATTGGGGTCGTGGAAGGTTCTGACGCTCATTCTGCGCCTCCCATCCCAGGTTGTAAGGGAACCTGGGGGACAACCCTGCCCCATCTCCGGGGTCCGCAGCCATGGAGCGCTGGCAGGGACAGGGGGTGCGAGGCAGGGAAAAGGAAGCTGCAAAGTTTGCATGCAGGCGTCGTGTGGGTTGGCCAGGGAGGGACCAGCCACCACAGTTGGGGCCATGCGTCGAGCAGAGGTCTTCCTGGGGCCAGTTTGGGTAGAGTAGGAACACGGGACTGTGTGGGCCAGGCCGAGACATGGCTGATGTTGGGGCGAGGTCAGAAGTCAAGATGGGGGGTCTCCATGTGGCCAGGGAGGGACAAAGCTGGCCTAGGGCCCCAGGTCAAGGTGTGGGGGCGAGGGGACTGGCTGAGCTCAGGGCACCTGGCCTCTGGGGCTTGAAGATGAATGAGTGAGAAAGACAAGTGCCGGTCAGACAGGCCAGTGGCTAGCCGCGCTGGGGCACCACCTCTGGTGTCCGCGGGCTGCTCAGCTGCTGGCCTAGCAGAGGCTGCTGATTTCGCTTTTGCTGCACCCCCACTTGCAGCAGTTGCTGGAGAGGCCGGCTAGGACATCTCGGCTGCCCCTAAGAGCCCCAGAGGTCCCCTGCCAGCTGGGTTGACCACCATAGAGGGCCTGGGGAGATTTGGTGAGGGCCAGCCACTCATTGGAGCCCACAGCTTGGTCCAGCTCGCCTGCCAGGCTGTCTGCATCAGTGTCTGCATCCCAGAAGACGTCCCCTGTAAAAGATGGAGAGAGTTGTGGCTTGGGACTCAGCCGCTACTCTGACAGGAATGTTGGCCACTGACGGTCTCAGCTTCTTCTCTGCTCTTGTGATTCTGCCTTGCGAATCAAGATGTTGATTCCACTCAGTCCTGGGCTGGTGTTCTGGCTCTGCCAACAGTTTCAGTGGGCAGATGGTTCAACCTGACTTAAGCTTGGTTTCCCTGTCATTTATTTCCTCCTACTCTTTATTTATTGAGGCCATGATGTTTAAGAGCAGGCTTTGGGAGATAGCCTCTCCAAGTTATAGTTGTCACCAGGTGAACTTTTCACAGCCTCTGTTTCCTTATCAACCTTGTGGAGGAAATAACTCCTATTTTCTCGAATTGTATATGGAGTAGAAGACTTAATACCAATAAAAACTTACAACAATATTGGGCACATGATAAGCACTCAAAATAGCCCTGATTGTTGACTGAGCACTTAGCTGTGTGCCAGACGCCCGTTGTAAGTGCGTTTATGGGTTTTTCCTCTCGATGGCAACCACATGAGGTGGGTGTGCTGCATTGTCACCCCCACTTTTCAGAGGCAAGGAGAAATGACTTGCACGAGAACACACAGCTATTAAGTCATAAAAACCACTAAGTGAGCCCAGTCCCTGTGCATTCTGGGTCCACACACATATCTGTCCATCCGTCCATCATCCATGCGTCCATCCACGCCCCTCCTACCCATCACCTCCACCCTTCACTCTTATCTGCCTTGATTGAATCGCACCATTTAACCATTCGGCAAGATTCCCGGATTGGATCTCTGGAGGGGAATCGGGATGCTGGGGGGGGGGGGTCGGGTCACCTGCTGGTCAGCAGAATCCAGCCACCTACACACCCATGGCTCACCCTACCTGCCCGAGTGGACCGGAAAGTGTCTCGATCTTCAGGACTTTGTGGCCCCCCTCACAGCCCTGCTGAGCATGGGCTGGGCACTCGGAAGGAACTCGGGAAGTAGCCTCTGGGGAGGCTGGCTGCCCCCTTCCCTGCCCGGTGGCTCTGCCAATCCCTGACCCCTGGCCGCTGCTTCCAGGCTGGGCAGGGCGCCCAGATGAACGTGGCAGGGAAGGGGTCTGACTCCTGGGGCCTCTCGTCCCAGCGTCTCGCTCCCGGGCTCCCTGGACCCATGGGGCCCTCTGTTCCCTCCTCCTCCTGTTCCCCCCCGGCCTCACCCATAGCTTCGGGGGCCAGGAGGCCTGACCGCCTCCACCGGGAGCCTCCGCAGGTGAAGATGACCGCCCGGATGAATTCACGGCCACAAAGCTTCACCCCGTAGGGCGCTGCCCGGGCCTCGGCCACCAGCCACAGCTGCCCGGCCAGCACCGCCAGGGCCAGCAGCAGCAGCAGCGTGAACTTGGCCATGCTGAGCACACGACGCCTCGGATGCCCGCGTGGGTCAGCGCCTCCGCTGCCTCCTGGCCCCCATTTATACACCGCGGCCCCCTCCCTGCCTGGAGGAGGCTGGGTGACCTCCCTTATCTCCCCCAGCAGAGGGAAGGCAGCAGGCCCCCAAGGCGACCTTTCCCGCTTGCCCCCGCCCGGTGATAACCTTTTGCCAGGGACAGAGTGATGTGGCTGAGCTCGCTGTCATCTTCAACAGGGACAAGAGCGCTTTGCTTTGCTTTGCTTTTCTTTTTGTGGTGCTGGAGATGGAGCCCAGGGTGTCTGTGTGCCAGGCGAGTGCTTTACCACAAAGCTATGTCCCCAGCCCTGTAATGACATCTTTGAACTTGAGCAAACCTCAGCACATGGGGCTGGGGCACAGCTCGGGGGCCGAGCGCCTGCCTAGCGTGCACGAGGCCCTGGGTTCCACCCTCAGCCCTGCCAAACAAAACACCCCAAAGCAACCAGAGACCACCGAGGCCCAGGGACATCCAGCCACCATGCGCCAAATACACAGAACACCCACTTCACCACTGGAACCCACTGTCAGTGTGCAGCGCAGTGGCACCGAGTGTATCCACACCACTGTGCATGTCACCAGAGCCTGTCACGGGACAAAACCGTGGCACTCGACAAGGGGATTTATTCAGCCACATAAAAAAAAAAATATATTGTCCCTCTGGACCCCTGAATTCAGCCAACTGTGGGAAAATAACCTTAGAAAATATTGCATCGGGTGGGCACCCAGCCATACCCCCGCTGCTCAGGGAGCTAGGCTGAGGCAGGAGGATCACAAGTTTGAGGCCAACCTCAGCAACCCAGTGAGACCTTGTCTCAAAATAATGAAACAGAGGACTGGGCTGCAGCTCGAGGCTAAAGTGTTTACCTGGTGGGCTCTGGGATATTTTTTTGGGGGGCGGTTCTGGGGATTGAACTTGGGGACACTCGACCACTGAGCCACACCCCCAGCTCTATTTTGTATTTTATTTAGAGACAGGGTCTCACCGAGTTGCTTAGCGCCTCACTGTTGCTGAGGCTGGCTCTGAACTCACAATCCTCCTGCCTCGGCCTCCAGAGCTGCTGGGGTGACAGGCGTGCACCACTGCGCCCAGCTGGGCCCTGGGTCCGATCCCAACCACACACACACACACACACACACACACACACACACACCCTGCATTTGTGCTGAACAACAGACTTTTTCTTGTCACTAGCTCTAGTATGCGGTACAACAATCACGCGCATAGCATTCACATGGTATTTGGCATCCTAAGTAATTCACGGAGGTTTTTGAATCTGCGGGAGGGTGTGTGGGGGCTCTGGGGGAACCCTGCACCCTTTTAGAGCAGGGACTTGAACGCCCGTGGATTGTGGTGTCTGCGGACGTCCCTCAGGGGCCTCTGTTCTGAGCCGGGCTACACGGACCGACCTCAAAACCCACGCTGAGCGAGAGACGCTGGACACAAAGGGCCACACATGGCAGGAGTCCATTTATAGAAAGGACCAGAACAGGCCAAGCCAGGGACAGAAAGAGGGCCACGGTGGGGGGACTAGGGAGTGACCCCTAACGGCTCTGGGGCCTCTTGAGGGGACGATGACAATGTTTGGCATCTAGACAGAGGGGTGGCCGAAGAACCCGCGTGTGGACTGAGGACAGCTGAGCTGCACAGGTAGGTGGCCATCCTGGGCCAGGGGTGGGACTCGGAGGTAGAGCGTGTGCGTAGCCTGTGCAAGGGCCCACCCCCAGCCCTCTACACACAGAGTTTATTTTATGTCACATCAGTTTTATCTCAATCTAAAACTTGAGGACAAAAGGAGGAGTTCCGGTGACAGGCCTGAGTGGACTCCCTGCTCTGCCCCTTCCCGCTGTGTGAGCTTGGGAATGTCAGTTCACCTCTCTGTGCCTCCGGCTCCTCGTCTGTATAATAGGAAAGGCTCCACGGGAGCATCAGATCCTTCCAAGGCTCCTGGGCATCGGTCTCTCTGGGTAGAACTTTCTCCTCGTGTCCTTTCTCCATGACCAGTTCCTGGCCTGGGTTGCCCTGTGTGGGTGTTGACTGTTCTGCTTCTAAAGGGCGGATGAATAATCCGCTCTTACCCTCTGCCTTTCCTCGGGGTGACTCCTTGGGGACGCGCCCTTGGGCCCTTTCCTCAGAGCTGATGACTGGCCCCGAGGCTGGGGCGGGACACACTGGGGAGATATTTGCTGACTGACTTAACTGATGAAGCCGGACAGATGTCTCACATAGAATCAGAAATTTGGGCTCCGTGGGGCTGGTTTTGAATCCTCCTTCCTGTGTGACCTTGGACAAAGCCACACACCTCTCTGAGTTCAGGGGAAGATGGAGATAAGAAGTGCACCCAGCAGGCTGTTGGGTAGCTTGTGAAACTGTATCAAGGGCACAGCGCCCTAGGCAGCTCCAGGGAGGTGTGGTGGGTTGAATGGGGATCATCGGTCCCCACCCTCCCTCCAGGGCCCTCACCTGCAAGGCCAGGGCTCTAGCACCAGCAGTATCCCAGCCCCAGTGTGACCTCATTGGAGAAAAGAATCCTTGCAGATGAATCATGACCTTAAGATGGGCCATCCGGGATTGCCTGGTGGGTCCTAAATCCAACGACAAGTGTCCTTAAAGAGACAGAGAGGAGCTGGGTGTGGTGACACAAGCCAGTAATCTCAGTGACTCAGGAGGCTGAGGCTGGAGGATCATGAATTCAAAGGCAGCCTCAGCAATTTAGCGAGGCCCTAAGCAGTTTTGCAAGTCGCTGTCTCTAAATAAGACACAAAAAAGGGCTGGGGATGTTGCTCAGGGGTTAAGCCCCCCTGGGTTCAATGCCTGGTATGGGGTGTGGGGGGTGCACAAGGCCTGGGTTTCATCCCAGCACTGAAAACAAAAATGATACAAATAAATAAATAAATAAAATGATTTTGTTTTAAGTTCAGGAGCTGGATAGTAGAGATGTTTACACCAATGTGAAGACCCTTAATGCCACTTAACTGTATGCTTAAGAGTGTTTAAAATGATACATTTTATGTATATTTTACCACAATAAAAAACCGTTAAACATCATAAAAATTGTTAAACATGTTACTTTGTGTGTGTATGGTCCTGAGGCTCATATCCAGAAGCACTATTCTTCTGAGCTCCCCAACCTCCTGCCAGCCCTTTTTATTTTGTTTTGAGACAAATTTCCTCTAAGTTGCTGAGGCTGGCCTCAAACTCTTAGTCCTCCTGCCTCAGCCTCCTGAGTATCTGGGATTACAGGCATGTGCCACTCCCCTCTCCCCAACTGAATATGTTACTTTTGACTTAAAAAGTAGAGGGGAGGGGAATAAAGACCTGTATTCACATTTTTAAAATATTTTTTTTTAGATATTGATGAACCTTTATTTCATTCACTTATACGTGGTGCTGAGAATGGAACCCACTAGTGCCTCACACATGCCAGGCAAATGCTCTGCCACTGAGCCACAGCCCCAGCTGCAGAGTTTCCATTTAAAATGATAAATAAATAAATAAAATAAGGGCTGGGGGTGTGTGAGCACTGGGTCCCGCGTCTGACTCACCTCCCTGAGCACAGTGTTGTTAGAATTCATCTGTGGGAGCTGGGAGCAGCGGCGCATACCTGTCATCCCAGTGGCTCAGGAGGCTGAGGCAGAAGGATCGGAGGATCGCGAGTTCAAAGCCAGCCTCAGCAATTTAGTGAGGCCCTGTCTCTAAATACAAAAAAAAAAAAAAAAAAACCGTCCGTGTGGTGGCATATGCCAGGAATTCAGTGAAAGGCAGCCTTCTTCACAAGTCCCCCACACCCGCTGCCCCTTCCGGACTATCTTCTCGCATCCTCGTTGATTTTTTTTGCAGTGGCGGTCATCCTCCACGTGGATGCCCATAGTTGATGTCACTCTGGGAGACATTTTTTCCCTACCCATTTCCGCAATCAGGAGTTTGTGCAAACATCATTTCACACATCTGCAAGTGGATCTGTGCATAAATTCTCCAAAGTGGGATTTCTGACTCAGAGATTGTGCCCATTTACAATTTTTTGCATATACTGATGGGTAAGAGTTGTTCCTTCTGCCCTTAATGGGTTTGTACCAAACTTTGGATTTTCACCAACACGCAGGTGAAAAATAGGATCTCAGAGGAGAGAAAATTGGCCTTTCTCTTATCAAGAGCTGGCAGAGCAGAGCTCCATGTGTTTAGAGCTGTTTATGGCTTTCTCTTTACTCTCTAGGTACCTGGCCATGATTCTTTTGGGTGGTGGATCTTTTTCTTCTTGATTTCTAGGAGTTCTTTGCATATTAAGGAAACTTGTCATCTGATGATGAAATGAGTTAGAAATATTTTTTTTTCCGTTTGCCATTTCTCCAAACTTCTTTTAAAATGGCCGTTAACATTCACTGAGGATTATACAGGCTCAATTTTGAGCCAGGTGATTTATGCATGTGCTATATCATTGCCACCCGCTGGCAGGAGTTATCATCTCAAAGTACATGCATCGTGGAAAAATAAGGACATCTTCCTACATAAAACTGCAATGCCATTACCTTAACAAATTGTGCCTCTCTTACCAGGTACACGCTCACATTTCCCTGGTTCTCTGAAATTCTTTTTCTTCTTTCCTGTTTTCTGGCCTGTACTGGGGATGGATCCCAGGGCCTTACCCATGGGTAAGGTACCATTCTGTATGTGTATTCTGTGTGTTTGCAGGAGTTCCCTGTAATTAGCACAACAGCCTCGGGGAACTAGACCTTGCCTGCATCCTTTTAGCTCAGCGCCACATTGTTGTCGTTGTGGTTGTGTGTGTGTGTGTGTGTGTGTGTGTGTGTGTGGTGATTTAGTTGTTCTTGCTGCTTTTGAGACAAAGCGGTTATTACTTCCTTTAACTTCCTCTTGGCAAAAAGTTGCCTCTCAGGCTGGGGCTGGGGCTCGGTGGTGGAACACTTGCCTCGCACGTGGGAGGCCCTGGGTTCCGTCCTCAGCACCACATAAAAATAAGTAAATAAAATAAGGGTATTGTGGGCTGGGGACATAGCTCAGTTGGTAGAGTGCTTGCCTCCCATGCACAAGGCCCTGGGTTCTAATCCCTAATACCCCCCCCACACACACACAAAGGTATTGTGATCATCTACAACTAAAGATATATATATATATTTTTTTTTTAAAGTTGCTCCTCCCAGGGGCTGGGTTGTGGCTCAGCGGTAGAGCGCTCGCTTTGCATGTGTGGGACCCTGAGTCCGATCCTCAGCACCACATAAAAATAAACAAGTGAAATGAAGGTATTGTGTCCAACTACAGCTAAAAAATAAATATATATTTTTTAAGAAGTTGTTTCTCTGCAAAAAGGCAGAAATAGGACAGGCTGATACATGTTCCTGGAGATATGCATCAAGCCTCTTCCCTCAACTCCATCTACTTAGGAAATGCCTCTCGGGTTCTGTTTTGGTTTTAGATCTCTGTCCATTCCTTTCTACTCCAACTCTGCCTTTAGGTAAAATGAAGAAGGACCTCCAATAGGTTTTTTTTTTTGTTTTTTTTTTTTGAGATGCGGACTTCCCATGTTGCCCATGCCAGCCTCAAACTCCCGGCCTCAAGGGATCCTCCTGCCTCAGCCTCCCAAGTAGCTGGGACACACCTGATGCCCCGACTCCAAGGCGGACTGCACCCATCAAGGCTCCGCCTGCCGCCGTGTCTGGGTGGCACCCTCTGACCCCGGGCTCCACAACAGGGATCTCTGGGTACGGCATTGGTCATGGACACAATGTGAAAAGTTTGTTAGAGCCAGCTTGGTCGTTGTTCCCTGCACTTCACGATGATGAGCAGAAACGCCCTGGCTTCCCTGACGAATGCTCACCGGGACAGAAGGCTGTGTGATCGCGTGTCTGTCACCTGTCACATTCTCACTTTTCCACTCACCTGAACGCGGTGGTTGGTTTAGAGGACCTTCTTTTCCTCCTCCCTCCGCGTAAGTAGACCTTCCCTCTTGTCATTTGCTGTGGACACCAGGTTGCCCCTGTTGTGACGAGCTGCGTGCCCGGGGGAGGTTCCCTTGTCTGTCCCACGACTCTTTTTCCCAGTTCTGAGGGTGGACCCGGAGCCTCGTGCGTGCTGGGCAAGGGTCCTACCCCGAGCGTCCCCGGCCCCTGCCCCGGGCTCAATTTTTGTTTCGTTTTTGAGACGGGGCACACCGTGTTGCCCAGGCTGGCTGCCACCTGTGACCCTCCTGCCCCTCCCCCCCAGGAGCTGGGCTAATTTTAGTTTTATTTTTGGTGCCAGGGATGGAACCCACGGGCACTGAACCCCTGGGCCACATCCTCAGCCCTTTCTGAGGTTTTCTTTGGGACAGGGTCTCCCTGAGTTGCTCATGGCCTCGCTGAACTGCTGAGGCTGGCTTTGAACTTGTGACCTTCCTGCTTCGGCCTCCTGAGCTGCTGGGATGACAGATGTGGGTCATGGCTCCCAATTAGGGCAGCAGTTCTCGGCTGGGGAGGATGTTCACCGCCGGGACATTTGGCCAAGGTGAGGACAGACGTCTTTGTCACAGCTGGGGTGGGTGGGGGAGACCAGTGGCATGAGCAGGCAGAGCGGGGGAACTTGTCAACGTGGACGGGGTGCAGGACAGCCCTGCTACAGAGTGCTTTGACCCCCCCGAATATCAATGGTGTCACCTGCCCTAGAATTGTCCCCGCTTTTTTTCAGTGACTTATTGAAAAGACTGGCATAGTCCTGGCTGTCCCCACCCTTCTGGGCTGTCTGTTGCTTCCTGATGTCATTTAACGGATTCCCCTACCCCCTCCATTTCCGGTAAACTGAGTGTCTGAGTGACAGAGGAGCATTGGGTCTAACCTCTGGACAGATGTGTCCTAGGGGAAGCTAGGCGCTTCCTCTGGATCTCAGCAGGAGGCCCACCAGGCCGCCAGTCCTCCTAGTGTGACGCAGACTCGCCTCAGGGAAGGCTGGGGAGGGCGGTGGTCTGGCTTCTCTGGCGAATCTGCGCCCTGTACCCAGCCGTCCTGCAGGCCACCCTCCCGTGCCTGAGCATGCTTCGTCATCCCCAGCACCTTTCCTGATATCCAGTGGCTCACCGACGATCGCTGCCAAAATCAATGATCTCACTGATTTCGCGACCATGTTGATTCTCTAATTCTTTCCTTCCACATTTTTTTTTTTTTAAAGCGGGCACTCTCCTTAGACTTTCTGGTCTCTGGACTTTTTTTGCGAGTGTGTTTGTTTATGGTGCTGGGGATTGAACCTAGAGACACTTTAGCACGGAGCCACATCCTCAGTCCTTTGTGTTTTTTATTGTGAGACAGAGCCTCACTGAGTTGCTTAGGGCCTCAGGCAGTGGCTGAGGCTGGCCTCGAACTTGCAAACCTCCGGCCTCAGCCTCCCAAGTTGGTGGGATTAGCACCACGCCCAGTGCAAGTGCATTTTTAAACTTGTTATTTATTTAGTTATTGATTTCAAGGTGATCTTGCTTATGGGGTTGGGGCTGGTTTTCAACTTGTGAACTTAAATGATCCTCCTGCCTCAGTCTCCTGAGCAAGCTGGGATGACAGGTGCCTGTCACCACACCTGTTGTTTTGTTTTAACCCAGAGGTGCTTTACCTGAGTTCCATCCCCAGCTTTTTTTTTTTTTTTTTTTAATTTTGAGACAGGATCTTGCTAAGTTGCTTGGACCTGGCTAAGTTGCTGAGGCTGGCTTTGAACTTGTGATCCTCCTGCCTCAGCCTCCCGCGTCGCTGTGATTACAGGCGTGGGCCACGGAGCCCATGCATGTTGGAGTTTTGACTCTGGAGTGGAGGTACAACATGCACACAGATCAAGGATGGAGAATTCATGATTTTATACCTGTGTACTTAGGCCACCATCAGATAAAACAAAGATTGTTGGAAGCTCCCACCTAGCATTCCCTACCATGGGGCTTACAAGGAATCTTTTCTCCTCCCTGTGCCCCAGGGCCTTGCTAGGAAAGCGCTCTACCACAAGCCACATCCCCAGCCCTTTTAATTTTTCACTTTGAGGCGGGGTCTTGCTGAGTTGCCCAGGCTCGGGAGCAGCTGGGATCATAGGCATGGGCCACTCTGGCTACAAGAAATCTTGTTGTTGGAGGAAATGCTCTTGGGGCCTGGCTGTGCCCATCTTGGGTTCAGGGACTTCTGCAGGTGGAATGGGATGTAAAAACAGGGCTTCTAAGTTCCCTCCCTGACAACAAAGCCCCCGTGGCTGGTCCAGGGACCCTGAACCCTTCCCCAGAAGCAGCTGCCGGGGCTGAGGGGTCACTCCTGGGCGCCTCCTTCCTGGAAGAGTCGCCAATTCTCGGGGGAGCTGTCGGGGCGAAGGCTCAGCTGGCATTTCCAGGCAGACTGGGGCTGCTGCTTTCCCCTCCTATTTGGGGTCACACCCAGGGCACAGGAAAGTCCCTAGAAGGCAGAAGGGCTGCCTGGGCGCTGGGCCTCCAGCGGGAGGATCCTGGGGAGAGCTCCCCCACCCAGCCTCTGTTTGCTCACCTGTCAAGTGGGGGCAAGGCTGCACTTGGCTGGGCTGCAGGCGGCCACCCTTAACTCCCACTCTCCCTGCCAGAGGCTTTGGCCAGACCTTCCCCCCCAGAGCCTTTCCTTGGCAGCTCCATCCAGCTGGTTTTGTGGGTCTGCTCTTCCTGACCACTCAGGCGAACCCTGGAGCTCTACTCAGAGGTCATCGGCTGTGACCTTTTTTTTTTTTCTCCTTCTCTCCACCTTCTTATGGTGCTCTTGAAGCCTGTGTGGACCTGTCTTATTAATTAATCTCATTGTTTATTGTGTCTCTCTTACTAGAATGCAAAGCAACAGACTTCTCTGTTTTCTTCACTTTTACAACCCAGGGCCTTGCACAGAGCACGTATAATGTTGGTTGACCAAGCAAACAGACACTCAGAGAGGTGGAGCCACTTTCTCAATGTTACACGGCAGAGCTGGACTTAAAATCTCCAAGCTCTTAGCATTTTCCTCCCTCCTCTACCTTCAGGGGGATGGGGGTATAAAATTCAAGGAGGTGCCAAAAAACTGAGTCATCAAGATAATCGATATTAAGAGAACAAAAATATATGCAAAACTAAAAATTATGAGGATCAAAATAGATCGAAAACGATCTGGCTTGGGAGTGCAGTGTAGTTTAGTGGTAGAACAGCAGTGTGTGAGGTCTTGGGTTCAATTTCCAACACCCCAAAATAAGAATTAAAATATTATAAAAATAAATTTTATTGTGTATTTGTAATATACAACATGATGCTATAAGATACACTCATCGGGGGGATTGCAAGTTAGAGGCTGGCTTGGGTAACTTAGTGAGACCCTGTCTCAAAATAAAATACAAAGTGGGTGTAATTAACAAAGAGTGTTGTAGTTAGACGGTAGAGCAACCCTGGGCTGCTACAAAAACAAAACAAAAACAGAACACCTCCCCAGCAAGAAAACCAAGCCAAAAAAACTGCATGAGATTCATAGACAGTATACTAAGATGGTTACTATACAGGAACAAATTAACATATTCATTATATCATAAATTAACATATTCATTACTCATTTTTCACTCCAGTGGTAAGAGCAGCTATAATCTACTCATTTAGAAAAATCGTGAAAAACACACACACACACACAGAGACTCACACAGACAGGGTTGGGGGCAGATAACTCAGTGGTGGAGAGCCTGCCTGGGCGAGTCAGGATGTGGGTTAAATCCCCAGCAACCGGGTTTAAAAAAATAAAAAATAAAAAAGTCGAAGACAAGATCTGATCCTGTGCTTGCAAGACTCACCTCTGGCCTACTCCCAGGGCCGAGGGGTCCTGCCTTTCTTTAACATTTTGGTATTTGGCTCATCGTGGATTCATTTCCATTAATTTTGATTTTTAAAACATACTGCATTAGAATACTAAGTCTTTGCAGCGGGGGCGCCCCCCTGGCCCGGGCTCGGCCTGTCCAGCTTCTCCTCGCGCCTGTCACCTGGGGAAGGCGCGGCACCGCGTCCAGGCGGGTTGGGGACCCTGTGTGGAGCCCTTGCGGGCGGCGCCAGCTTCTCGGGGAGAGGCTGGGCGCTGACCTTTGCTTATCGCCCGCGGTAGGAACAGCTAATTAAGTCCCCCGCCTTCGGGAGACCTTTCCCGGGGCGGCCGCGCCGCCTGAGTGGCGGAGATAGCCGCGGTCGCCCGGCCAGCGGTGACCTTTCCCGGCCCGATGGGGCGGGGAGGTCGGAGAGGGCGCGGCGGTTGCTCCCAAGGGCCGACCCGGGCGGAGGAGTGGGTCGCTCGGAGTCTGGGACCCGAGATCGAACCCCGCCTGTGCTGTGCACTTCCACGCCACCCTCTCAGGGCAAGGGACAGTGGGGAAGAGCGCCCGTGACGTCATCGAACCCCGAGCCCAGCCTCCGCCGCTGACGTCACAGAGGGCAGCGCGCGTCACCGCATTCCTCTCGTGACGTCAGTGCGAGAGGCTAGAAACTCGCCCACAGTGAAAGCGAGAAGTACGAAGGAAATCTTTCCTTTTTCGCCTTTTTGATTTGGGAAGTCATTTGAAGTTCGTAAGAGAGGACTACAACTCCCAACTGGCCTTGCGGGTTGCGCACGCGCACGTCTTCCAACCAGAGAGCGCGGCAAACCTTTGGGCTAGATCGACATCCCTGTAGTCGAACCAGAAGGCAAGTTTTATAGCCTCAACCCAATCCCGTCTTCACAGATCCCACCCCTTTATTCTTAGCCCGCTGCTTCCTTGCGGGAGTGACGGGCTCCGCTGCCTTTAAGGGTTCAGTTTCCTTTGAGGGACATTCATACTGATAAATCAGAGCGCCGGGAAGTCAAGAGGGCGTTGAATAGCGTGGCTAGGGGCCAATAGCGTATCTTAAGGGCCTGGCGCCGTCCAATCACTTCTCCCGGCACCGCCAATCACTCTGGGCCCCGCCCCTACGCGTGACGTAAGTAGGGTGGGTAGCAACAGTTGCCCCGGTGAGGGAAACGGAGGCGCCATAGCCACGGTAGTCGTGGCGACCAAGCAACCCGGCAACGCGAGTCAACAACAACAACCGCCCGGTCGACCCCCACCCCCGCCCCCCCGGCGCGGCCTGGGGACCCTGGCACGTTCCGTCCCCCTCCCAACATCGCCTCTGAGACCTCCGAAAAGCCTTTCCGCGGACAGAAGTGGGGAGAAGCCGAGGTAACCGGGACAGCCCTGGGTGGCTGGCCGGGCCAGGGCAGGCGGTGGGGCCCGGGCAGCGGGTGTCGCTGTAATCACAGTCCAGGGGGAAGGGGCGGGCGGTCAAAATGGCGGCGGCGACTGTCAGGACCGTGGGGGAGGGGGCCGGGGCCCGGCTGGGGCGACACCACCCGCCCCCCAACCCCGCGGCCCGTCCCCCACGAGGGGCGGGCGCTCGCAGGCCCGCGGCGAGTGGAGGTCGAGCGGCCGGGGCGGGGGGCTTTTATATGTCGGGAGCTGCGAAGGGGCGGGCCTGGAGAAGTTGGGCCAATCGGAGCAAGAGAGGAACAAGGCGGGGCCAAGGTGGGTGGGCGGGGTCGCGCGGCCCCCCACCCTCGGGAACCGGGTGGGGCAGCCACCGCCCGGGCTGTCGCGCTCCCAGAAGCTGTGTGCAGCAGTCTGTGCTACGTCCCTTTAGAGCCCCGTGTACTTGTCCCCAGGATTCAGAACTTGGACAAGTGCCTGGCCCATCTGAGGTCTCAGTTTTACATCCTGTAAAATGGGGAGAATCGTCGCTCTCTCCCCTTTTCTACATCAAGGGACCCCCAGTTCCTTCCAGGAATTTCTTTACAGCTCATTCTTGAACCTTTTACCTCTGTCTACTGTTTCCGAATATGTTAGCTTGTCTTGATTTCAACACTGTCCTACACTCCTACACCTGCCTTTTTCTCTCTGGGAGGAGTGGAGAGGGACACTTTCTTGGAGAAGCTGTGGGCTAGGAGTACACTTGGCTTCAGTCTGGAGGATTTGGTTTGCAGAAATGGAAGCCCGTGGCAGGGAAGAGTGAGAGACAGCTTTAGAGGAACTGAAACCCGGTTGCTCTTCTCTGGCCCTTGGTCTGGGGGGCTCATTCCTGGAGACCAGGACTTCTGGTCTGTTCCCTTCTGAAATGGAGTCTAATGGCGGCAGAGGAAGTTTCTTAGATTCCTTAAGCCACTTCTCTTGGCCAGACACATGTTTTTGTGTCAAGTTTGTATCAACAGGGTCACATGTCATGAGGAGGTACCAGCCTCCAGAGCCACGTGGCCGGGAGCGGGTGCCGCGGTCAGAGGGAAGGGGAAGCAGTCCACGTTTTTCAGAGGAGAACCTTTGCAAGGCTTTTTGGGGCAGAAGATCTGCCAACTTGGGAAAGATATTTTTCTTTAAGTAGCAGCCAGGCCAAGTCTGTTTTGCTGATTCTCTGTCTTGCTTTTGAACTGGGCGTCAGTGTGCAAATTGTAGTTCTTTCCTTTTAAATCAGTCAATACACTCCAAGGAAAAGCACTCCCCCAAGAACTCGAGATCCTGCTGGGGGGCAGGGGTCTCACTTCTCCAGGGGCCTTACCTGGCTCAGACCCTTGGAGAGGAGAGGCCAGACTGCTTGAAAGTTAAGACATTGTGTAGCCCCAAGTGTCCACCTCGGTTGCCCTTAAAGAAGCTTAATTTCCTTAAGAAAGAGAAAGTGACACAGGTGGAGACTGGTTGCTAAGAAAGGTTGGGAGCGCCCCTGGGAATCCCGCCTTTGCCCAGTGGTGGTGCTGGCATGTCTCAGCCTCGCAGCCTTCTCCACACCAGGGATTCTGACTGGTGAAAGAGCTGAGCCTAGAGGGTCAGTTGATGAGGGAAGGGACACTGGCTTGGTTTACTTGTCCCTGAGCCGGTCAGTTGTTGCCTAGCTGTGTGCTCTTGGTGACTTTGCTTCGCGTCTCTGGCCTCGGTTTCCCTCATCTGAGCTGGGAGTGATCTTTGACCTCAGATCACTGGCTGTGATCCCATGATGTGACCCCGTTGAGCATGGACTAGGGAGTGATGGCCCAGGCTGAGCTCCCTGCCTCGGCCCTCATGACGATGATTGTCACTTCCTGCCCAGCCCTCAGCATTAACCGTTGGTATTTATTTTTATCACTTTGAATTCGGGAGAGTGTAGTGGCTTTAAAGTGTGGCTGGCTCGCTGGACTGTGTGGGGCAGTGATGGGGAGCCAGGAGCTGGAGACTTGGACTTGACTTCTAGTAGGAAAGTGTCATTCCCTTGCTGTTCGGTGGCCTTTTTCTGGCCTTGAAAGAGTAGCCAGAAGGGAACCTTATGCCTGGGCCTGGGCTCAGACTCAGTCTCGGGCTTCCCGGGCTGGGTGACGGGCTGTGAACAGCGTGGCCGGGGGCCCTGGGCATGGAGGGGTGTCTGGGAGAGCTGCTCACTCTTTCCCTGTGGGCAGCGGTGGCCACACAGACCCTCCCAGGGCCAGCCTTCAGCGAGCAGCTGCACAGGGCGTGGTCTTGGTGGCAGCCAGGTTCCTCGGGTGCTCCCTGGGCTGCGGTGCCTGGGCAGGATCGTCGCCCACCCCCAGGCACAGGCCTGCTGCGGGCAGGATGCAGGACCCGTCTCACAGTCTCACCAGTCGGTGTTTTCGGCTGGCCTTTGACCCCCAGCACTGTTCCCAGCTGGGGCATCTGTACTCACTGGACAGTAAGAGTTGAGCCCCTGGACGCTGGTGGTCCAGCTCAGTGGTGGGGACTTCTGGCAGGTGTGAGGCCCTGGGGGTGCTCCTGGAGCTGGGGAGGAGGATCCGCGAGGCAGACCAGGTCTCCACCCTTGGGTACCTTACCTTTCCAGTTGGGAAGGAAAGAGAAACTGTGAGTAAGGAAATAAATAAACAGGAAATACAGTGCCAGGAAGAAATGGAAATGGAGGCATGTGCTCAGAGTGCTTGGCAGAGTCAAGGGGCTGTTGAGAGCAGAGGAAGTGTGACGTATGAGCTGAGAACAGAATAATAAGAAGGAACTGGTGGGGGAGGGGAGTATGGGAATGCTAGTCAGAAAGAAGAGGTGGTGCAAAGGTCCTGAGGCAGGAAGGAGTCCAGAATATTCCTGGACCAAGAGTCAGTGTGGCTGGAAGGACAGGAGTGAAGAAAAACAGGGACAGGAGGGACCAGTCCTGCAGGGCCCTGTAGACCATAGGAAGGACTCTGGATTTTATCTGTTCCCCGTGACTTGGAGCTTTGGCAGCTTTTGAGTAGAAGCATGATGTGATAGGACCTGTGCTTTCAAGGGTTCCTGTGCACTGTAGAGGCGAGAGCAAGGACAGGAATTTCAGGGTCCAGTCAGAAGATGACAGCGACTCTAGTGTGGACCGGTGTCGGGAGAAACACCCAGCCTTAGGATGGGGGATGACTGACAGTGAACTAATTAGAGGGGACATTACATTTATTGTCCCATCCTCTGCAGATTCATTGTTGAAGCCATTCTGTAGAGGTGACCTTGGTGCTCGCCACTTGGTTTCAGAGTCAGCATCTGTAACAGGGCTCGGCCCACCATGACCTGGTGCCTGGTTTCATACGGCTCATGAGCTAAGACTGATGTTTATATTCAAAAATATTTATTCATTACTTTTAAAAATTTTATTTATTTATTTTGTGGTGCTGGGGATTCAGTTTTACATTTTTAAATGACTGGGAAAGATCAAAAGAAGAATATTTTGTGGAAAGAATCATATTTCATGACACAAAAATCGTATGAAATTTAAATCTCAGTGGCCAGAAATAAAGTTTTATTGGCACACAGCCTGCTCATTTGTTTCCTTACGGTTTACGGGTGCTTTCGCCCAGAGTGGCAGAGTTGAGTAGTTGGCAACAGATGCTGTCTGCCTACAGAAGTGAAAATATTTACTGTCTGGCCCTTTATGGAAGTTGGCCAACCTGTGATCTAAAGGAATTGTCCAGATACTCTCCAAAAATCAGCCGTTAGTTTTGAAGCGAGGTGCAGCCACTAGTGCTTTTCTTGGCAGATTCATTGCCCAGGAACAGGTGGTTTAGCAGTTCTGGTGTTCTATGGCCAGGTGCCATTAAGAATGCTCACATGTCCGGGGAGTGCCACTGCCATGGAGACGTGTATGACTTATTACTCTGTAGGGAACACAGGCTCCCGCCCCCATCAGTGCCTCCCCAGGGATGAGGCCTGCAGGTTGTGTCCTCAGGAGGAGGAAGCTCCCGTCAGGGTGGTGTGGAGCTTTTAAAGCTCTTTCCTCTGGGAGTGTGCCAGCTCTCCTAGGACTGCAAAGCCTAGACCTGGGTAAGGGTGACTCCAGGACCACTTGCCCTGGAGCCCTCTGGCCAGCTAACCAGACTCCAGCCGTCTCAGGCTGGGCAGTGGGGCCCGGGAGTCCGCATCGTAACCAGCTCCCCAGGGGGTACGGGTGCATGTCGAAGCTGCATCACCCCGGGCCTCCTTCCAGGGCCCTCCTGCCTCTGTCCCCACCAGGCCTGGGCAGTGCCTGTCCTGACCCGCGCTCACGGGGGGCCAACTGGTCTCAGTGGATCTTTACTGCGGCACAGGGACAGGCATTCTCGCCATCCCCAGGTGACAGACGGACACACTGAGTTCCAGAAGAGTGTTAGTGACACGTTGGGAGTTGAGTTCAGTTTGAGTTGAGACTGCTCTGGGGCTCACATCAGGGTGGGTGACACCAGGCAGAAGGGCCTCCTGGGCTACCTTGGCACACGTGCCCGGCTGGGGCAGATTTGGACCCGTAGCGTGAGGAGTCCCAGCAGGTGCGCCACTTAGCACTGGACGGAGGAGTCGAGGGTCCTCTGCAGGTGAGCAAGAGTCCCTGCTCCCAGGGCCCTGGGAGAGGTGGGGTGCTGGCTGCCCTTTGCCCTGCTGGGCAGGAGAGCCCAAGGCAGTCCAGGCTTCTGCCCACCGTGGCCTAGGGTCCTCTGCCCCCCCATCCCAGCGGGCACACCCAGGGGCAGGCAGAGGCTCTGGCCGCTTCGGGAGGGAGGGCTGGAGGGTTCCTGTCTTTCTGGAGCTGGATAAAGGGCCCTGGGCCGTTGAGCCGCCTGTAACCCCAGCTGAGTTATGGAGGCTGAGGAAGAGGATTGCAAGTTCAAGGCCAACTGTGTCCTAATTAAATGAAAAGGGAAAGTTAGAGCACCATCCCCAGCAGCAGAGACCAGACAGAAAACCAGGGCCCCAACCAGGGCCCTGGGCAGCAGAGCCAGTTCCCAAGCCTTTCCCTCCCTCCCTCCCTCCCTTCCTCCCTTCCTCCCACCCTCCCTTTTTCCCTCCCTCCCTCTCTCCCTCCCTCCCTCCCTCTCTCCCCTTCCTCCCTCTCTTCCCTCCCTCCCTCCCTGCCCTCCTGACAGAAGCCAGGGTCCAGCAGGGCCAGGTAAGCCTGGACCACTGAGCTGCGTGCCCAGCCACCCCCGCCTCCCCCGGCACACCTGGCCTGCCAGACAGTTGTCCAGCCGTTGCCCACACGACAGGACTGGCCTTTGCAGTAAGGCCCACGGTGTCAGGCCCGCTGTCCTCCCATTTCACAGATGGGGCAGCGGGACCTTTCCCAGAGCCGTGCAGCCAGGAGGGGCCCGACTTCCAGCTGCGCCTTCGCCCCGTGCGGGGCTTGGTGTGTGCGGGGCTTGGCGCGGGGCTTGGTTCTCTGGCCTCCTTGGACGCTTCCTAAGGAGTCTGGCATGTGCAGATCCTCGGTCCCGGGACAGGGAGGGACAGGGATACAGGAAGAGCAAGGGCTGCCTGGCTGGCCCTGGTTCCTCCGCTCCTGCGGGTGCATGGCCTGGGGGGTGGTGCTCGGGTGTCTGGGGAGGGCACCCCACACCTGTGTGCTGAGCGGGGCTGGGAGTGAGAGCACCCTGGGGCTCAGAGGGGCCTGGTCACCCGCCTCGCTCGGCCCTCCCCTCCCAGGGCTGCCAGCCGCGAGTGCCCCCGGCCGCGGCCTGGGCTCCAGGACAGAGGGCGGCGGCTCTCGTTTTGCTTGTTCTTTCCCCTGGGACATCCCACCCTGGGTCACCCTGCAGCTGGAGGGCCACCTACTGATGCTGCATGGCACACAGGTGCTAGAGGCCACTCAGAAGAGCCATGTGATCCCAGGGCACCATGAGCCCCACGCGGAGTTCGCAGACTCCAGGCAGGGCCGCAGGGTGGCGGCTTCTCCTGTTGACCACTCAGTTTGCTGTCCTTCAAGTGCTCAGAGCTGAAGAGGGGGACCCAAACCATCTGGCTTTCCCTCCTGAGGTGGGGCTGAGAGGAGCGGGGCGGGCCTGCCCAGCACCCCAGAAGGGACCCTGACCTCGAGCAGCCAGGAGAGCGGCCTCTGCTGCCCAGCCGCTTGCCCCGCCAAGGCCTGTGCGGCTGCTCTGCCCGCGCCTGGCCCGGCTGCCCCCAGCCTCAGAGATCCATAACTGCCCCTGGGCACAGGAGCCTAAGGCCTCTGTGGCCACAAGCAGTTCAAGGGGCTCATTTGGGACTCAAACACCTTCCCGTGTCTGGCACCAAACGGGGAATGAGACTCAGCCGAGAATCCCAGTCCAGATGGCGGGCACACAGGGTTGGCACCGGCTGGCCCAGAGGCAGCTTGCCCCTTGACTTACCTTTCCAGCAAATCGCTGACTAGTCAGTGCCCAGAAAGCTCTGCTTCAGACTGCGCTCTGTCACCCCTGCTGTGTGGCCCAGGGCAAGTGCCTTCCCCTCTCTGAACCTCAGCCATTCATTTAGCAGACTGAGCTCAACCCAGACATAGTGTTTACAGTGAAACAACCTAAGGGAAGCTCCCAGCAGCATCCAACTGGCAGGAGCCCCAAAAAGATGCCCAGACCACGGGGAAGAAGAAAGGGGAAGGGGCGGCTGCTGGACTTGCCGGTCCTCCCCAGTGAGAGCTGAGCAAGAGCACAGGCCACCAGATGGGTCGCCGTTCTCCTGGTGTCGGGAGCAGGACCTGAATGGACTCGTGGGGTCCCCCAGGCACCCGGGGCTGGAGAGCAGGAGTCCTGGCCAGGGGAGTGGAGAAACAGATGGGGTCCAGCCTCTGTCCGTGCCCAGTCTGCCCGCAGTCATGGCCCGGGGTATCTGGCCGCCAGCCTCAGGATTTAATTAAGTTAGCGACGAGCCCAGTGCATTTCTGGGGAGCCAGGAGCTGTCCCTGCTGTGGATTAATTCTTGTTTTTCCTTCTTTTTCCCCCTCTCTCTTCCCCTCCTTCTTTCTTCCCAAGGAAGAGAAAAAAAAAAAAGCCTTATTTATTCTCATTTCCCCACTGTTGGCATGGCAACCCAGGCGTACGTTACGGAGCTACCGGCAGCCCCGCAAGCATCCCAGCCACCGCAGGCCCCGCCCCAGCCCCAGCCACCACCTCCACCCCCAGCGGCGCCCCAGCCCCCCCAGACACCCACCGCCTCGGCCACCCCCCAGCCCCAGTATGTCACCGAGCTGCAAAGCCCCCAGCCCCAGGCACAGCCACCAGGCAGCCAGAAGCAGTACGTGACGGAGCTCCCGGCCGCCCCCACGCCCTCGCAGCAGGCTGGCGCGCCCACCCCGGCCCCCGCGTCCCAGCAGTACATCGTGGTCACCGTCTCTGGTAAGTCTGCGTGTGCACCTGAGCCAGGGCGCTCGGGAGTGACTCTGGGAGGGGCGCCTGGGCCCGAGCACCCAGCTCTGGGGTCAGGAGGCACTGGGGGCGGAACTGGCCTCGCGCTCCGGGGGGAAGCCACTGCTGTCCAGCCATGACCGCTCGGCCTGGGTCGCCTCATCTGTGAAGGGGACCTCGTGGTTCTCGTGCTCAGGGTGCTCCCGGTGGGGCTGGCCCAGTGCAGGTCCTTGGGGGGACTGGTGGGAGACTGGAGTGTCACCTTGCTCCTTGGAGGAGCAAGACCAGGGCTGAGCCAGGGTGTGGGTCTGGCCAGCTCCTGAGTGTGGCCACCCTTGTGGCCTTGGAGGAGATGAGCGGGAACTTGGGCCATGGTGTCCCTAGGGCTCCTCCCAGGGCTCCCTGGCTGAGCCCAGCCGGGCGGAGGGGCCCAGGGCGGGGGGGCCCAGGGTGGGGGGCCCTGGCCACCACGGAGCTGCAGCTGCTGGCGGGTTTGTCTTCAGCTCGTTCTCGGTTTTGCTTCCATTTTCTCTCACTTGCTGTGCGCTCAGCTTCTGGCTGTCGTCTCCCACGAGCCTGTTGCGCCCGTGCCCCGGTTGTTCTCCTGGGAACGCTGGCAGCGGGGTTGTCTGGGGGCCGTGAGAGGCTTGGTGTCCGTCTCTCCCAACTCAGAGACAGGGTCTCCCTGAGCTGCTTAGGCTTCCCTGAGTTGCTGAGGCTGGCTTTGAACTCAAGACCCTCCTGCCTCAGCCTCCTGAGCGGCTGGGATCACAGCTGTGCACCACGTGTCTGGCCAGGTGCCCTTGTTGAGCTGACCCCTGGTCCTCCAAATCTGCCCCTCCAAAGGACTTTAAAAGCTCCACGCGCCCCATGCCCCCTCTAGTGGAGGCCAAGCCACTGCCTGGTTTGCCAGCCCCCAGCCCGCCTGTTGCCACCTGTTCCTGGCACACCTGCCCGGCCCACCAGCCCCCTGTAGCTCTGCAGACCCGCAGGCTCAGTCCTGCCTCCTGGCCTGGGCCTGGCGGCGCCTCCCCCTGCAGCACTGGGCCCAGACCTTGGCCTGCGGCCTCCTTCAGGTCACTGGGTGGGAGCCCCGCCCCTCCCCACTTCACCTCCCCCTTGCACTCTCCCCCTTGGACGTGCCAGGACCGTAGTGAGGCCGACCATCCTGACTCCCTGAGGGCAGGTCTAGTCTGAAGTCTTTGTGAAGGACCGGGGAGTGTGCCTGACCTAGAGCAGCGAGAGCTGGACGCCTGGCGTGGCCCTCGGGTGGCCAAGAGCAGGCGGGAGACCACCGCCTCCACTGGAGCTCTGCCAGCCCTGGGGCCCTGGCTGACCTTGGTCTTCCTCCTGGATGAGGGTCCTTCCCGGCAGTTGGGCTCTCCGGGGTGAAGGTCTGGAGGAGGCCTGTGGCCTCCTTCCTCTGGCCTCAGTGTGTCCAGCTTGTCTTGGCGGTCCTCCAGGGAGGCCCCAGTCCCTCAAGGTCAAGGTCACCATGAGGTCTTCCAGTCAGACAGACCAGGAGAAGGCTGGGGGAGATGGCCTCCATCCCTGCCACCCTGGTGGCATGCTCTGGGTGCTGCGTACCCACGAGGGCAGAGAGCAGGGAACCAGCCTCCGTGCCATGCCCCAGCCTCCTTGGGTCGGGCTGTGAGTGGGGAATCTCGTTTCCTGCTGGTCCAGGTTCCTGCCCTGGCTGGGTCGCTGGGCAAAGCTTCCTCCATTTGTTCTGAGGAAGAGGAGTTGGCTGGCACCCTGCCCTCAGCCACTCCCCCTCACTAGCTTGGCATCCCGTGTCATCTCAGAGTGGCCTGGGCACGTGAGCCGGCCCCTGGGCAGGAGTGGAAGCCGACACCAGCGAAGGCTGTGGGAGGCGCCGGGCTGCTCTGGAGCCAGGAGCAGTGGAGCTGCCCGGAGTCCACGCGGGCGGGGTGCGGAGGTCCCGGGCCAGGCCCGGACGCAGGCCAGAGGCAGCCTGTCCAGCTGGGCCTGGCGTGCTCTGCTCTGAGGTGACTCTGGAGGTGAGGGCAGGAAGCTCGAGTTTCCCTGGTCTGGAGCAACCCTGGCCATAATCCCCTCCTCAGCCACCACGGACATCACCCAAAACCTGCGGCGGGTGCCTTGGCGCCCGCCTGCAGCCCAGCTACGCAGGAGGCTGAGGCAGGAGGATCACAAGTTCAAGAGCAGCCTCTTCAGCTTTGTGAGACCCTCAGCAACTTAGCAAGACCCTGTCTCAAAAAATAAAACGTCCCAGGAAGGCAGCTCCGTGGTTCAGTCCCCAGCGCCCAAACCAAGCCAGGCCTGAGGTGGAAGCGGGATGCTGTGGGCTCTGGACGCTGGCAGGAGGGTGGCGCCAGGCTGCCTGAAGTAGAGACGGGCGGCTCCAGGGAGGACCAGGCCAGCCTCCCTCCTCTGCTCTCCCACTGGCCTTCCTTGGAGTCCAAGAAGGCATGTCCCAAACAGGGGAATGGAGGGTGCTTGTCCACATCCCCGAGTACAGATGGGCAGACACAGGGCAGACAGGACACACCCGGGAGCAGCGGAGTCCCAGAGCTGCCCCCCCCAAGGCCCCTGTGGGAAGTCATCCCCGAGCCAAGGAACAGGAAGGACAGGGCCAGCTGGCTCTGTTGCTCGTGGGGAAGGGGGCCTGGGCCAGCAGGGGCACCAGGGTTCCAGCCTGACCCCCGGCCTCTGAATGTCTCTGGCCTGCCCAGGAGCTCACTGCTCACTCCAACAGAGGAGGAGGGAGGAGGGCAGCCCCTCCTCGGCTCAGAGACAGGAAGCCAACGGTGCTTCCCTGGAGTGGAGGTCCCCTCCTGGTCCCCCCTCCCCATAGTGAGGGAGAGACTGAGCCCTGGTGGACAGGGACTGCACACAGGGAGCCCCTCAGCTGAGGAGCAGACTCACCCGCCCACATTCCTGCGCGGCCCCTCGTGCCTACTGGCCTGGCCAGCAGAGGGTGGGGGAGGATCCCAGCGACCCAGCCCTATGGGCCACCCAGACACAGGACACAGGCCCGATGATCTCAGCAGGTCTCAGGTCTGCAGACACACAGCGTCCTGCTCCAGGATCAGCGCCATGCCCAGCACCAGCTTTGCTGCCACACTGAGCCAGGCAACGCCGTGGCACCTCTCTTGTGCTGGGCTGGCTCCCCGTGCCCCATGGACATCCCAGGTGTGCCAGGCCTTCACGTGACTCGGGGCCGGCTCGGGTTTCTCCCAAGGGGCCGCTCAGGGAAGCCTCCTGCACGGCGCAGGGAGACGAACGCAGACTTGAAGAAGATTCCAGCAAAACAGCCGTCCGAGCCACCTGGACTTGGCTGCCCAGGCAGCTATCCACGCAGGGTTGGGACTGTCCCAATGCCAGCCCCACGTGTAGCCACAGGGAGGCTCCCCCAACATCTGGCAGCCCTCACCCCCCACTCACACACACGTTCTCTGCCGTGGCCTTGGCCTTGGGGTCCTTGAGTCCACGTAGAGGGCCCTCCTGCTCTGCTGGGACGTTCTCTTTTGTTCCCCACAGCTGAGGACCACCCCCCACTTTGGCGCATGAGCCCCACCGGCCCCACCCTGGGATGCCCTGCACCTGAGGTGCCCGTGGGTTCCCAGCTCGCCGAGCCCCGGGTCCGCGTCCGCACACCACCCCCGGCGCCTCGGCCCAGCAGAACCAGCGACTCTGGGTTCTGCATATGGTGTGAAGTTCCTGTGGCGCAGAGAGGCCTGTGTCCTGGCCTGCTGGTCCCCAGCTGGTGACCTTGAGCAGGCCACTTCCCTCCCGCCTCTGGTGCCTTACTGGGAACAGTGGGGAGAGCGCTGGGCCCAGTGCCCCGGAGCCGGGCATCACCTCCACGGCAGCAGCCTGCGTGTCTGAGGCCGAGGACGCTGTGGCCCTCTCGTCTCGTGGGGGATGGGTGGCCTCTCTGACTTCCCCTAGGAAGGGGGGCTGAGGCCTGACTCCTTCTGGCGTCCATGGTCCTCCCCCACATCACCTCGGCCTCTGGGGCTGCTGGGGGCAGGACAGGTGAGGGTCTCCTGGCCAGGGCCCCTCAGGGACGCTGTTCCTTCCTGCCCCCCTGTGGCCCCTGTTAATCACTCAGCAAGATGTGCATGAAATCCGACCTGCGCTTGCCTGATAGCATCTCCGGGTACCAGCCTCCCTCCTGCCCCGACCTGCCCCCGCCCCGCAAAGGCCCTTCTCAGGCAGCCCACGGGGAGGGGAGTGTACCCAAGAGGGCACACGGGAGCCTGCGTCCCTCGGGGGATTAGCTCGCCAAGGTTGTGGGTATAAAGCTGCCTGTGCGCCCTGCTGTTCCTACAGAGGCAGGCCAGGAGGGAGGGCCAGCGGGCGGCCCTGGACAGACAGGCAGAGGGGCAGGGAGCGGGCAGGCGGGCACCATGTTCTATGATTGCCTCTTCTTAGCTGCCTGTCAGCGTGAGTACCCTTCGTCCAGCTCTAAGCCCCTTGCACCCCTCCTGCCCCTCGAGGTCAGCGAGGCTGGGCGGAGCCCCTGGCTGTGGCCTCTACTGTGGCCAGCTGTCTCCTGGGAAGCCGGGGTCGTGCTGGGGAAGGTGGGCCAGCACTTGGTCCTCCTAGAACTGCCAGGAGAAGGGTGGTCACTTCACTGTTTGCCCGGGCCCTGCCTTTGGGGAACAGGGCCAGCCTCGACTTCTGTGGCCTCGTGGCCCCAGCACCCTGTCCGGTTCAGCTTCTGGATAAGAAGGGTCAAGGGTTGCCTCCAGGTGTTAGAGTCCCTGGGTGCTGTCTAGCGCCCACCCCACCCCGGAAGGGCACTGCCAGGGCTGGCCAGGGGAGCGGAGGGCTCTTGGAGAAGCAGGCCTTGTGGGCTGGGCTCCAGCTCTCGTCCTGCCCTCCAGGTGGCTTAGGCTCCCTGTGGGCGCAGAGCTGATCTGGTGCCCCCTCCCCCACAGAGGGTGCCATGCGAGCCAGTGAGACGGTGTCAGAAGCCAGCCCGGGCTCTACAGCCAGCCAGACCGGCGTCCCCACTCAGGTGGTTCAGCAGGTGCAGGGCACCCAGCAGGTAGGATGGGGGACAGGCCTGCAGGGGGACAGTGCAGGTTGGGTTCTCTGGGGCCTTGCCTTCCGTCCATCAGGACATCTGCTCACTGTTCTTATCAAGATGGGCACCTCAGCCCCCAGGGATGCGCATGTCAGCCGCCCCCCCATGTGCATGTCAGCCCCCAGGGATGTGCATGTCAGCCGCCCTCCCCACAGGGCTGGGCCTCCCCGGGGAGCTGGCCCGGCTCAGCTCCTCACACTTTGACCCCCAGCGCTTGCTGGTGCAGACCAGTGTGCAGGCCAAGCCGGGCCACGTGTCACCCCTCCAGCTCACCAATATCCAGGTGGCCCAGCAGGTAAGCCTCCCACCGTTAGCCCCCCCAGGGTGGGAAACCAGCCCCTGTGGCCTGCTTGGCCCCATCCTGAGGCTTCCCCACCTCCTGGCTCTGGGTGGTGGGGTCCACCAGGGAGCAGGGCCTGGCCATCTGACTAGAGCAGTGAGGGTAGTGGGGAAGGGTAGCGGGGCAGCAGGGGCCAGCCGCAGCGTCCTAAAGCAGAAAGCCCAAGGAGCCCAGGGCAGCAGGGGAGGGCGTCTGTCCTCCGGAAGGCCGCATTTGGGTTGCCAGGGCTCACCCCCATTTCCCATTGATCAACACAAAATTGGACAGATTCTATTGGCTATTTATGTGTGTGAGGTCCTGGGGAGGGGCTCAGGGCCTTGAACATGCCGGGCCGGCGCTCCAGCCCTGAGCCGCAGGTGAGATCACCTTGGCGTGGGCTCAGCTGGGCCTCGGGTCCACACTCTCCACTGCCACTTCCTGGATCTGCGACCTCAGATGAGCACTCGAACCTTCCTGAACCTCAGTGTCACCCCCTTGAAGTGGGGCAGTGACTGCTGTGTGGGGCCGTCAGCGAGTCCCTGGGCTGAGAGGCAGAGAGCACTTAGGCACCACCTGGCACCTCTCAGGTGCTCAGCAGAGCCCCGGGCTGTCAAGGGTGATGGCTTCCCTCTTTCCCCCGGCTCCAGGCTCTCCCCACACAGCGTCTGGTGGTGCAGAGCACAGCGCCAGGCAGCAAGGGTGGCCAGGTGTCCCTGACAGTCCACGGTACCCAGCAGGTGCACTCGCCTCCTGAGGTAGGTGGTAGCCCCTCAGGACACTTGAGGTTCCCTTGCTGTGAGCCTGCTCCTTCCTCTGCAGTCCTCCTGCCCTCTCCGCTCCTTCCCTGGCCTCGTGGCTCTGGGCTGAGCTGCCATGGGGTCTGGCTGTAGGAGGGGGGTAGCTTCCTGGGGTTGAGGTGGCCTCTACAGGTCCTGCTCAGGGGATGGCATCACAGGACACAACATGGCTTCCTTTTCCATCTGAAGGGTGGGTGGAACCCCTTCTGAGAGTTTGGAACCACGTGGTGGATTCTGGGGACCACACACATCAGTGAGGGCTGGGGACAGTCAGGAGGCCTGGAGCACCGGCCCCAGCATCAGGGGCTTGGGGCCAGGGCCTGTCTCCGCTGCTGGTGCTGCTGGGCCTCTAGGCAGGGCTTTGAGCCTCGGGAGCCCAGGGCTGTCTGGGTATGAGAGATGGGCAGCCAGGCATGAGGGGGCACACCTGTAATTCCAGCGACTGGGAGACAGACAGGAGGATCTCAAGTTCAAGGTCAGACTCAGCAACTTAGTGAGGCCCTGTCTCAAAATAAAAAACAGAAAGGGCTGAGGGTGTAGCTCAGGGGTAGAGGCTCCTGGGTTCAATCCCTAGTACTGGGTGGCAAGGGAACAGCTGTCCACTGCCCGCCAGCTGCTGTGGGAATGACAGCCCAAGCCTGGCGCAGAGCAAACGGGCTTTGTAGCCAGCCCACCTGTGTGGCCCTGGGCGTGTCCTTCCCCCTCTGCCTCTACTAGGAAGCAGGGATGCTGTGGGATCCTGGTGAGTGAACACAAAGCGCTCAGAGCAGCACCTGGTGGGACTCGGCACATTGTCTGTAGGTGCTACTGTCATTACTGTGACTTAGGAGAGCCTCAGAGGGCTGATTTAGGGGGTGCTTCCATGGCCCAGCCAGACTTTCCCAGCCATAAGCTCTGTCGGGTCAGGGCTGCAGCTCTTCTGGAGAGAGCAGGTGGCCCCTGACTATGACCAGCACCCCAGAGCTGAACCCTCTCCTGGGGGTGACCAGGACTGACGCAGGCCGAAGCATCTGGATGCGCGAGTACAGCCTGTGATGAGCGTGGGTGGTGGGACAGACACCGCCACCTGCTGCCCTCTCCACAGAGCCTCCTGAGAAGGGGGTTGGGGCCCAGGTTTCCCGAGATGCCCAGAGCTCAACCTGACCTCGCCGTGTCTCCTTCCCTTGCAGCGGTCGCCGGTGCAAGCCAATAGCTCCGCCAGCAAGACGGCTGGGGCCCCCACGGGCACAGTGCCCCAGCAGCTGCAGGTTCATGGTGTCCAGCAGAGCGTCTCCGTCACCCAAGAGGTGCCTGGCCAAAGCGGGCAGCAGCCAGGGCCAGGGGTCGCAGCCAGCTGGCCTCTGCAGCCCCCTTGGCTGTGCCTCTGGCCTGTTAGAGCCAAACACGCAGAGGTCCAGAGCCTCCGACTAGCACCTCCACCTCTCCAGATGCAGTGTCCTGGGGTGGGGGGCTGCGCTGAGGGTGAAATGCAGAGCCTGCAGAAGGCGCCGTGGGCGGGGCAGCCTCAGACCAGCTTCAACAGTCCACTTTGGTCTATGGGGATCCGTTTGCCCAGAGGAGGTCCTGAGGCCAAGTCCCGGCGCATTCACAGGTCTCAGGCAGAGGCCCTAGTTTCCAGGTCCGCGCCCAGCCTTCCAGGGGAGCCCGAGCTCTGAGCTACAGCCACAGCAGCGGGGGAGGTGAAGGGCAAGAGTCATCTGCTGTCTGTTGTGGTTGTTCAACTCGGGGGTTCCTGGCCCCTCATAAATCAGATGAAGCTGGGCACCATGGTGTTTACCTGTGTATGATGCTTAGGAGGTTGAGGCAGGAGCTCATTTGAGCCCAGGAGTTCAAGGCCAGCCTGGGCAACATAGGGAGATCCTGTCTCTTAAAAGCAAATCAAAATAAAACCAAACCAGAAAAACAAACAAACAAACAAAAAAACAAATGGAAGCCATAAGCTCCCAGAGAAAATTGGAAACCCCATCCAGAGGATTCACAGATTTTTTTTTTCCCTGCCCAGTGCCAGAGCCCCTGTAAATCTCCAGACCTGGGTTCAAGTCTCAGCCCCACCACTTAGCACCAGCCCCCACCCCCTCCAGCCACTGATCCCTAGTAAGGACAGCTTACTATGTCCTTACTGAAGTATAGGCACCAAAGATAAACCAGGTCCGTGCACTCCTGAAGGACCTGCAGAGAGGGGAGGAGAGCAGAGACCCCCCACCGCCTTGGTCCCAGGTCCAGTGCCTGCCCGTGCCACCTCCTGGCAGCCTTACCCCGCTGGGCCTTGTTTCCCGGGCCTGTAACTGGGTGCCCAGAGGCAAGGCATTGGTGAGCCTGGACGCGCGGTGCTGGGCCCAGCAACAGAGTTGCTTTGCTTTGGCTGGAGAATGGTGCGTGTTTTTCTTAGTGGCTGTGGTGAGGTTTAGGTAGGTTCACTGTATAGAGGATGGGGACTTCTCTGGCTGCAATCGTGGCCACGGATACCGCGGCCTCACTTGTCTTCTCTTTCCCTTCCTTTCCCAGAGGTCTGTGGTCCAGGCCACCCCGCAGGCACCCAAAGCGGGCCCCGTGCAACAGTTGACCGTGCAGGGACTTCAGCCAGTCCACGTGGCTCAAGAGGTAGGTGCCCCCCCATCTACCTAGGGTAGATGGGGGGTGCAAAGTGGGCCTGGTCTCCTGTGAGGGATGGGAACGCAGGTCCCTGCCCCGAAGGGGGGTAATGGAACCTCCTGGGGTCCTCAAGGACAGAGGGCTCCAGGTCCGGCTTCAGCCTGCACCCCTGTCTGTGGGCTGCGGATCCGCCCTGAATCAGCCCCCTTTCAGGGCACCTCATGCCCAAGTTTTGCTAAGAGAGATCTGGATTCAAATGCCACTTCTTTCTAGCCTGGGTCCCTTCCCCCTCTCCGCCCTGAGGCGCTGGGCGGGACCGTCGCCTGGGTTGCTGCCTGTGCGCATTGCAGCCCGGTGGGCTGCGAGGCCAGTGACGCCCCAGTATCTCTGTTTGTCCTCCAGAGCTCAGACAGTCAGTTTCCCGCTAGGAAGGCAGAGCAGCGAGAGCCCCGGCCCACGCCGCAGCCAGAGCCGCCACCCCGGCCGCCCACGCCCGGGCTCGGGCCAGGCGCGCTGGTCCCGGAGCCGCCGCCACTCCCATCGGTGTGCAGCGGCGAGGCCCGGCAGCTAGGCAGCCCCGAGCCGCAGCTGACCCATTACGAGCCAGGCGTCGAGCAGTGGGTGGAGCTGGTGGGCGTGCTGCCCCCGCACCTGCTCCTGCCGCAGCAGAAAGTGGTCCTCGAGCCCCTGCCCGGGCTCTCAGCCCGAGCCAGCCCCGACCAGAGGGTCAGGATCCAGAGAATCCCCCAGGTGCTAGTGTTCAGCACGGCCGCCACGGCCCTCAAAGTAGGTGGTGGACGCACGGGCGGGGGGCAACGGGGGGCGGGGGCATACCCCGGCTGCCCACCAGGCCCCTCCAGCCCTGTAGACCCCATCTCCGCCCTGCAGGTCGGTCTAAGAGCCCGCCTCCAACATCCCACAGCAGGTGCCAGGTCCTAGGCTCCATCCCTGCAGATCAGGGTGGGGGTGGAGGTGGGATACTGAAGCCCCGCCCCTAAGGCACTCTCAAGTCATTGAGGTTCTGTCGGGCAAACTGGCCCCAGGCCCCGCCCCTAACATCCTGTGCTGGGCTAACAGGCCCCGCCCCTGGGGCCATGTGTAGTTCCAAGCTCTGGCTTTAACTACACCTTGTCCCCATTCTTGGCCCAGCCCCGAGGCCTACCCTTCTGGCCCACCGTCTGACCTGCCTGGGCTCCCCTGTTGCCCATCAGCAGGCCCCACCCTTGCCGTCTCCAGCAGAAGCAGAGTGTCTTGGCGGTCCTCCTGATACAGCTCTTCCTGATTCCCAGCCCCAGCTGAGGCTGTAGCCCCCATCAGGGTGTGGTGTTTAGAGAACCCAGATGTGCACCTCCTAGTCAGTGACCTGGCCTCCGGGAGAGCTTGAGAACCACCAGCTCCACAAGGCAGAGGCCGGAGCCACCCCTGACGCTGCTGCCTTCCTCCTGCCCAGGTGCAGCAGCTCCAGCAGGTCCCGGTGCCACATGTGTACTCCAGCCAGGTCCAGTACGTGGAGGGCGGCGACGCCAGCTACGCGGCCAGCGCCATGTAAGTGGGCAGGGGCACAGGGAGGGCAGGGCAGGGGCGTAGGTCTGCTCAGGACTCCAGGCCTCAGGTGACAGCCAGGTGGGTACCACCCAGGGGCAGCCAGCAGCCCACGGCATGCCAGAGCAGAGGGAACCTGGCATCCCAGCCAGCACAGGGCTTTGGGCCTCAACCAGCCTGGCCTTTAGAGGTAAAAAACAACAAAACAAAGTGCCTTTACACACACACACACACATTTTTACAAGATAGAAAGTTCCTGTGTGTTAGGGACATTAACAGTGAAGAGGTGACTTGGATCCTGGCCGCCCCACCCTGCCCAGGGTGACCTGTTTCTTTGTTCCTCCCAGAGATTCTCCAGGAATAGAAACTGTTCCTTCCTTTCTTCAGAAGTGGAGGCCGGGTCTGTCTCACTTCTTTGCCCAGCCTGTCCTTGGCCCTCCCCTGGCTCCCCCATTTGTGCACATAGGTCCCTCTTGGCTTCTTGAACACTGCCCAGCACTCCTCTATACAGGTGTCCCTGGTCCCCAGGCAGCCGATACACAGGTGTCTCTGCCAGGTACTGCACAGGGGCCAGTGTCCTGTCCCAGAACAGCCTCCGGAGGCCGACTCCTGGTGGAGGCCCTCCACGGCCTCTCCCTCTCCCATCCTCCAAGCAGAAATGCCGCGGCTAGATTGCTGCTGCTGTTTCAGTTTCTAGAATTTCCATTTGGTTTTCTTTGCATTCGTCTGATTTTTTTCTTTCGTCCTTGCCACCTGTCCTTGGGGGCACCGTGCTGGGATTGGATTAGCTCAGAGAGTGGCTCTGTCCTTGGGTCATGACGCTCTAACTGACCCTGAGGAGTGTGGTCCTGGCACCTGAATTGCCGTCAGTTTGTTTCCGGTGCTGCTAACTGTCTCCATGTGCAGCTCACCCCAGTGGCCGGGGCCAGGGGCGCCCTTCCCAGGAGGAGGGCTGCCCCCAGGCCCGCCTCGCTGTTAGCCGCAGGGTGGGCCCTGCGCCTGGCCTGGCTCCTTCTGGGGGCACTTTCCTTGGCTTCTGCCTGGACTTCTCCCTCCCCACGGAGCTCATGGCTGGCCGTTGTCGCATTCTTCTGCCATGTGAAGTTCTTGCTTTGGGTGTGTCTTTTTTCTGTCCCTCCTGGCAGACTGTCACCAGGTTCCCAGCCCCCTGCCAGCATGGATCTCCATGCTGGCCACAGCCGCGGCCCCTGGGCTTCCATCCCTGGCTTTGGACATTAATTTATCTGTTCATTTAGCAAATATCTACCAGTGCGTGTGGTGCTGGACGGAGCCCGGGGTGCCCACGGTCTAGAGCTGCTCTGCACCCCCGCTGAGCTGCCTGCCCAGCCCCGCACAGCATTTCTGGAGCATGTGTTGCCTGTGGGGCCCTTGGCTGGGCCCTTGGCTGGGCCTGGCCCTGGGGAGGAGGCACGTGCTCCTGGCATTACTCTGAGGTAGACGTGGGCCTCGGTGATCAAGAGCTGGACCCTGGTGTCCAGTGAGCAGACCACTCACCTTGGGTGATGGAGCCGCCCGGCCTCCTACCAACCTCCTCTCACCTCCCTGGCCCTGCCCGTGGGAACTGACCCGAGGGCGTTGCTGGTACAGTCCCCAGCATACAGTAGGCGCTCACTGCATGCACATCAACATGCCGGGAACCAGCCCAAGGTTGCAAATTTCGTTTTGTTTCTTCGGCTAGTTCTTGGTAGGTGGCCGAGTGCCGCAGGTGACCCAGCCCATCTAGCTCAGCTTCCTCGCTTTCCGAGTGGGCGGTGACCCTGGCACTGAGGGCTGCCCCATGGTTCCGTGAGAACCTGCCCTCAGGCCCAGGATGCTGCCGTCAGTAGGAGGAAAAGGGCGGCGCTGGGACTGCTGCATCCCTGGCCCCCTTCTGGGACCTCCTCCCTCCCACAGGACCGTGCCCCTCGGCCACCCAGCTCTCCCCGCCCTGGCCCTCACGCCCACCCCCTCTGCCTCTCCCAGCCGCTCCAGCACCTACGCCTACCCCGAGGCCCCGCTGTACACGCAGCCGGCGGGCACCAGCTACTACGAGGCCGCAGGCACGGCCACCCAGGTCAGCTCACCGGCCACCTCCCAGGCGGTGGCCAGCAGCGGCTCCGTGCCCATGTACGTGTCCGGCAGCCAGGTGGTGGCCAGCTCCGCCAGCAGCGGGGGTGGGGCCAGCAACGGCAGCGGAGGTGGCGGAGGCAGCGGTGGGGGAGGCGGCGGCAGTGGGGCTGGCAGCGGTGGCAGCAGCAGTGGCAGCAGCAGCGGCGGCGCAGGCACCTACGTGATCCAAGGCGGCTACATGCTGGGCAGCGCCAGCCAGTCCTACTCCCACACCACCCGTGCCTCGCCAGCAACGGTAAGCGCCCGGTAGGAGGTGGGTACCCGGGCAGAGGTGGTGGGCAGTGGGCATTGGAGCTGGTCCCTGGCAGTGGTTGCTGGCCACCATTAGTAACCTGGTACGGCAGTGTCTGTGTGCGCTCACCACGGGATGGAATCCTCACTGTGTGACCTCTCACGAGTTACTCAGCCTCTCTGGGCCGTGGCAGATACGTGTGAGGCCCTTGGAGTGGTGCCCAAAGAAGTGTCACCTCTTCTGAGTGTCACTTGACAATAGAGGATGGATGGTAGTGAAGGGAGAGGCAGGCACCCTCACCCGGGAGCTGTGAGGAGTCCCTGAAGTCTGCCCACAGGGCCCCTCGTGCCGCTTGACGGGCGTGCTCCCGGGTCCCCCTTAGGCACAGGTGCAGCCTGACTTCCGGCCTCCTTTTCTTCCACGTCTACTTTTTAAAACGCTGGCTGTGACCTGCCCCCTCGATTCTGTGACCACCTGGGGGTGATGCTCTCTCTGGGCGCCCCTTCCTCACATGCTTAGGTTTGGGGAGACCACCCTTGGCCGGCGCTGGGGCTGCCGTGGAGCTCCACGGTCGAGCAGGGACGCGCGTCCCTGGGTCCCTCCCCTGCACCGAGGGACCACACAGAGCACCCTGACTGTCCCCTGAGCACCTCCCTCCTGGTGTCCCATTCCTCTGCCGCATTGTCGAGGACACTTTCCAGATGGAGTCACGCCTCATGACCGTGGTGCCAGCTCATCTCCCGCCAACTTTGTGTCTCAGTGGCTCCCTGCGGCCCGTGGCACCTGGCCTGGGCGGTGCAGTTCCCTGGGGGGACTGGGGGAGGACGGGGACTGATGTGGAGCACTCAGCCGCCGCCATCTAAAAAGTGGAAGCGACCCTCAGTGGTGTCCTCGCTGCCCCTCCCGCCCAGGTCCAGTGGCTCCTGGACAACTATGAGACGGCGGAGGGCGTGAGCCTGCCCCGCAGCACCCTCTACTGCCACTACCTGCTGCACTGCCAGGAGCAGAAGCTGGAGCCCGTCAACGCCGCCTCCTTCGGCAAACTCATCCGCTCCGTCTTCATGGGGCTGCGCACGCGTCGGCTCGGCACCAGGTGGGGTTCCTGTCCCCAGCTGTCCTTGGGCTGTGAGGTACACCTCAGCCGCAAGACCAGCCAAGATGAGGTGCTGAGGTGCCGGGCCTTGCGTCCTCGTCTGTGCAGGGCAGTGGGGACCACCCTCCCCAGTGCGTGGCGGGTAGGGTGCGCCTGTGCGCTTAGGGCGTTGCGCGTTGTTAGCGCCAGTGGTCAGCAAGCACTTGGCCGGCGCCTGCGGCCCTGTGTCAGGATGGGGGGCTCAGCAGAGAACCAGACCCTGGCCCTGTCCCGAGAGGCCTCAGTCAGCAAGTGGGGGCCTCTGCTGGTACCCACAGCCCTGTGTGTCCCCTGTGCGTCCCCAGGGTGTCGGCCCTGGCTCAGCGGCACACATCTCCACCTAGCCCCCCGGGAGCCAGAGTCAGTCTGGCACGGTGCTCCCAGGGCCGGCCCTCACCCTCGGCTTCCTCCCAGGGGCAACTCCAAGTACCACTACTACGGCCTGCGCATCAAGGCCAGCTCGCCCCTGCTGCGGCTGATGGAGGACCAGCAGCACATGGCCATGCGGGGCCAGCCCTTCTCCCAGAAGCAGAGGTAGAGGAGGGGACACCAGGAAAGCCACCCCACCCAGCCGCCCGCCCCCACAGCGGGCCCACCTGCCCCCTCTCCCGCAGGCTGAAGCCCATCCAGAAGGTGGAGGGCGTGACCAACGGGGTGGCCGTGGGGCCGCAACAGGCCGTGGGGCTGTCCGACATCAGCGCCCAGGTGCAGCAGTACCAGCAGTTCCTGGGTGAGCCTCCCGGCAGGGCGGGGCCATGCTCAGGGGCTCGGGCTGCCTCTGCTGGGGTCGGTTACCGAGGTTCTGTGCCCAGAAACGTCCCCAAGGCAGATCCCCGTTCCTTCCAACAAGGGAGCGGTTCTCTAACCCGCCACGCTGCGCGGGGGTTCCAGATCCCAGGCCAGTGGCGCAGCAGCTCTGGGGGCCAACCCAAATGTCAGCCTGTGGACTGGAGGGGCAGGCTCCCTGCTGCCCGCCCAGAGCCCTCGTGACGAGGTGGTGGCACCCCTCCAGCTCTCCGGCTGCTGTGGGCTGCAGAGGCAGGTGTGCAGCACCCAGGGTTTCCAAATAGCAAGACAAGAAACCCAGCCCCTTAAAGCCGCTCAGGGATGCTCCTGGCACCCAGGAAGCCCCAGAGCTTCGCGCGTGCCTGCCACGCCTCTGTGACAGGGGCATGTGGTGGCTGCTTTCTGGCTCTTACCCATGCAGCCCAGGCACCTGGCCTGGGTGGCGCAGCTCTAGGATGTCCTGTGGCACGCAGTTCCCTGGGGGGACTGGGGGAGGACGGGGACAGATGTGGAGCACTGTCGCAGAGGGGCGGGGGCCGAGGGGCGGGAGTCCGCCTGGCAGAGCCGGGGTGTCCTGGAGTGATCTCCATGAACAGCCCCACACTGGGGCCCTCGGGCTCTGGGTGGCATCCCTGGAGTCCTGACTAGGCCCTGGTGGCCTGCTCCTGGTGGTCAGGTGGGTACTAGGAGCCAGCCTGGACTCAGTCCCATGTCCCAGGGGCCGGCCCAGGGATGCCCCTTAGCCGACAGCCAGGGCCAGCAGGAGCCTTTGTCCTGGGGGCTGAGACCCTGGGCAAGGTGCTTGCCCTCCCCGAGCCTTGTCATCCTTTGTACATGGGGGTCCCCTCCTTGGGGAATTGGTGACAACCCCGTAGGATGCCAGGGAAGGCCGGGGGCGGGAAGGCCAGGGCACAGGCCTCATTATGTGCACCCCCCAGATGCCTCTCGGAGTCTCCCCGACTTCACTGAGCTTGACCTCCAGGGCAAAGTCCTGCCCGAGGGCGTCGGGCCGGGGGACATCAAGGCCTTCCAAGTCCTGTACCGGGAGCACTGTGAGGTAGGGCAGCTGGAGGAGCCCGTGGGCAGGGGAGGACCGTGCTGCCCGCTGCCCCCGAGCATCCCGCCCGCCTCCCCACAGGCCATCGTGGACGTCATGGTGAACCTGCAGTTCACGCTGGTGGAGACGCTGTGGAAGACCTTCTGGAGACACAACCTCAGCCAGCCCAGCGAGGCCCCCGCACTGGCCGTGTGAGTCCTCACGTGAAGGGGGAGGGGTGTGGCCCTTGTGGTTCGTGTGAGTGCCCTGGACCCCCACGGCCCATGTGTGTCTGACACCCAGAGCACGGGAGCTGGGCACCGGGCAAGGCAGCCCCTCCGCCCTGGAGGAGACCCCAGTGTACAGAGCCCAGGAGCCCCGTCAGACTGTGGCCTTGAGGCCCGAACCAGCCTGGCCCTGAGCGTCCGCAGGAGGCAGGAAGTGCCCAGTCAAACCCCAGTTGGCAGTGGCTGGCTGGTGCCTCCGTCGTTCTGGGCACAGGACCATGGAGCACCTGTGTGACCTGGGGTGGGTGCCCGCAGGCACGATGAGGCTGAGAAGCGGCTGCCCAAGGCCAGCCTGGTGCTCCTCTCCAAGTTCGAGCCTGTGCTGCAGTGGACCAAGCGCTGCGACCACGCGCTGTACCAGGGCCTGGTGGAGATCCTCATCCCTGACGTGCTGCGGCCCATCCCCAGTGAGTGTGCGGCCCGGCCCGCCCCGCCCCGGAGTGCGCCCCTCCCTGACCGCCCCCCCCCACTGCCCGCAGGTGCCTTGACCCAAGCGATCCGGAACTTTGCCAAGAGCCTGGAGAGCTGGCTCACCCACGCCATGGTGAACATCCCCGAGGAGATGCTGCGGGTGAAGGTGAGGCCGGGCCGCTCCTCCTGGCTCTGGGGCCGCGGGCTTCGCTCTCCTGGGCTCCACAGGGGCTGAAGACTTGTCCCCACACCTGTCCTGGGGAGGACGGGAGTGCACTTGGGGAACCTGGGGCCTCAGGGAGGACTCAAGTGTCGTCTTATAGAGCAGCTTCCTCCAGTGCCCACTGCTGAGACATGACCCCTCGTAGCAGTGAGGACTTAACATCCTAAAAATGTATAAACCAAGCCAGGCCCAGGGCGCACCCTGCAGCCCCAGTGACTGGGGAGACTGAGACAGAGGATCTTGTGCAAGGCCCCTGGGCAACTCATAGTAAGACCCGTCTCAGAAAATAAACAGGCCTGGGGATGTGCTCAGTCATAGAGCACCTGGGTTCCATCCCTAGGGTAGCAAAAAAATAAAAATAAAAACCCAATATGAATTTGCAGTAGTTGTCTTCAGACAACCTGGTGAGAAAGCACTTCTTGTGTTCAGAGTGGAAGAGACTTTTTTAAACAGACAGTGTCTGTAAGGAAACGGTGAGCGCCTTTCCACCAGTGCTGCACGTTCATTAACTACTCAGGTGCAAGGGATGAGGCGGCATGTGCTGGCTTTTGGGCAAACAGCATAGAAGCTAAAAAAACTCCATATCTGCTTCCGCCCCGCCCCCAGTGCAGTGTGTCCAGCCTAGGGTCATGTGCAGTGGGCCAGGGTGGGGGAGGGTATGCCAGGTAAGTGGGTGGCAGGAGGAAGCCTTCAGAACTGGCAAGACTCATATGCTTGTTCGTTCAACATGCATTTATTGAGCACCTACTGTGTGCTCGGCTTGCTTCTCAGTGCTGGAAGGACAGCACTGAACAAGAGGGACAGTCACCCTGCCCTCCTGGAGCTGAAATCAAGGGTACAATAACCAAAAAATTAAAAAGTCTAAGAAGTGTGGTGCCCTCTATATATTCCATTGTTTTCTTTCCTTAAAAATAACAACAATGGGCTGGCTGGGGACCGCAGCCTGTAATGCCCCGATTCCAGAAGCTGAGGCAGGAGAACCGCAAGTCCAGGCCAGCCTGGCCAACTTAGTGAGAAGATTAAAGGGCAGGGGTGGGGGAGGGCGCTGGGGAATCCCGCTTAGTGGTAGCGTGGTGGCCTGGGTTGAGTCTCCAGTACCAAAAGGGAAAAAAAGGTCAGGTCATGGGTGCAGTGGTGCTGATTGGAATGCAGTAAGTTGGTCTTGGGCCCACGTCAGTAGGTGGACACCCCAGGGCACATCTTTCCTTTTAAAGCAAGGGAAAACGGAGGAAGCTCAACCGCTGCAGCGGGTGAGGTGGAGGCTGGAGGGTGGGTTCCGAGGAAGCCACAGCCCCTCTGGCCCGCACGCAGGTGGCCGCGGCCGGCGCCTTCGCGCAGACGCTGAGGCGCTACACTTCGCTCAACCACCTGGCGCAGGCGGCGCGCGCCGTGCTGCAGAACACGGCGCAGATCAACCAGATGCTGAGCGACCTCAACCGCGTGGACTTCGCCAACGTCCAGGTGAGCGCCAGGCGGTGCAGGGGCGCGCGGGGCGGCCCGGCGGGGGCGAAGGCTGAGCCTCGGGCGCGGCCCGCTCCCCGCTGTGCTCCAGGAGCAGGCCTCGTGGGTGTGCCGCTGCGAGGACCGCGTGGTGCAGCGTCTGGAGCAGGACTTCAAGGTGACGCTGCAGCAGCAGAACTCGCTGGAGCAATGGGCGGCCTGGCTGGACGGCGTCGTGAGCCAGGTTCTCAAGCCCTACCAGGGCAGCGCCGGCTTCCCCAAGGCCGCCAAGCTCTTCCTCCTCAAGTGGTCCTTCTACAGGTGCGTGCCGGAGCGGGGCTGGGTGGGACCAGCGAGGCCACGCCCCAGGACGCCAGTAGCGCGGGCCCTGCTTCCTGGGTCGGGCCAAAGGTGGAGCCCAAAATTTCCTTCTGCTTGGAGCGGATGGGACCCTAGAGTCCCGCTGCTCGGCGTGGGTGGGACTGGAGAAGCCTCCGCCTCCGAGGAGGGCGAGGCTCAGGTGCTCTTTCAAGAAAGTGGGGGCCTCGGCCCTCAATGACGGACAGCCTAGGAGAACCAGCGCGGTGTCCCGTGTCGGTCGCCGGGCTCGCGCGTGCCGGGGTGCATTGAGAGACAAGCGGGAAGAGCGGCTGAGCCGGGCCTTAGGGGCTCTCGGTTGCCATCCCCAGCTCCATGGTGATCCGGGACCTGACCCTGCGCAGCGCCGCCAGCTTCGGCTCCTTCCACCTCATCCGGCTGCTCTACGATGAGTACATGTACTACCTGATCGAGCACCGCGTGGCCCAGGCCAAGGGCGAGACCCCGATCGCGGTCATGGGCGAGGTGCGCACCACGGGGCGCTGAGGGCTGGGCCCGGCTCCAGGCGGTGGGACCCTCACTCTCTCTTCTCGCCTCTCTCCAGTTCGCCAACCTGGCCACTTCGCTGAACCCTCTGGACCCGGACAAAGGTAGGCAAGGCGTGTCCCCACCCAGGCCCGGGTCCCGGAGGTGGGGGGCAGGGAGGCTGGGGTGGAAGAGCCGGCCGGGCGCCGACACCCCGCGCTGAGCCGGGACTGGTCCGTGTGCCCCAGACGAAGAGGAGGAGGAGGAGGAGGAGAGCGAGGACGAGCTGCCACAGGACATCTCGCTGGCGGCTGGCGGCGAGTCGCCTGCGCTGGGCCCCGAGGCCCTGGAGCCGCCGGCCAAGCTGGCGCGGACCGACACGCGCGGCCTCTTCGTGCAGGCGCTGCCCTCCAGCTAAGCCCGCAGCCCCGCCCCGCCCCGCCCGCCCCTCCGTTCCTCCACGCCAGGGTCCCTCACGGCTTCTGTGGCTTCGCTGTCACCCCTCCAGGCCCCGACCAGGGCAGGAGGGGGCCTCCGAGACAGGGAAGGAGAGGGGGCCCTGCCCCCCCATGGGGCCGGCACAATCACAGGGCTGGGCGGAGCCGCAGCTGCAAACTCTGACACAAAAGACGTGCCTTAAGGAACCCGCCGCGGTGCCCAGGTGCCCCACAGGGCAACCAGCTCGGCCCCTGCCTCCCATCCCGCCAACAAGGTCGCAGCATCTCCCCCACAGGCCCGCCGCCCAGGGGGCAGGCAGGCAGGCCCCCTCTCCTACGGAACTGTTAACTTATTCTGCTCGCTGGCTTTGCACAGCCTGTCCTGGGCCCAGCTGAGCCCCAGGCAGGCGCAGGTGGGTGGCACCTGGGGACCCCCACTGTCAGCAGCAGCCCCGGGACAACCCCCCACCCCCAGCAACCCCACTGCTTCCCCTTTCTTGGTATAAGTGCAATTAAAGTTGTGGGTGTTGCATCTTCTCCAGAGCTGGGCCTCCCTCGCCCCGTGGCCCCTAGAGAGAGGGGGCCACTGTGCCGGCGGCAGGGGCCGCGGCTCCCAGCTTCCAAAGAAGAGCAGCGGCTGCTGCAGGGCCGGGAAGTGCCCGCGCCCGCCAGGCCAGTGCTGGGTGCTCCATGCATCTGAGGCCCTGCGCCCTGCGCCCTGTGCCCTCTGCGCCGCTGGTTTGTAATGGAAACTTCTCCTGGAGACTCGCTTCTCCTCCGTGCCGTGGACCCCGCCCCCCATGACTATTGTGCGATTTGTGAGCGCCGCCTGAGCGGAGTTGGTAACTTGTTGGGTTTTTTTCCAACCATCATGGCCTTATCTGTTCCAGTTTTCTCAGTGTTTTCAACCTGTGAGATAGATGTTTATGGCAAAAAAAAAGAAAAAGAAAAAAAATGGAAAATCTGACCTATTGTATAAGAATCACTATTTTGTGTGCTCCGCGTGCTACAGCTTTTGGGGTGGCCCTGCCACTCCCCCAATGCCCACGGGGCCTCCCCTCTCCCCGGCGGTGAAAGTGTCCACGCGTGTGGTAGTTTAGTGTGCCGAGCTGTTTTCTACCTTTTTGTAGTCTTTCTTAAAACACAATAAATTCCGCTGTGATATTTGTCTGCTGCTGACTTGCTGGGCCTTGCTGGGGGCCATGGGCTGGGGGCTCCAGCTGGGCCCTGGAGCTGCAGTAACAGGACCTCAGCCAAGTTCAGAAATAAAGCATTTACTACATGAAGAGGAACAGGTGGGGGCGGCTAGCCGGTTCCCGCCTCAGGAGGGAGCCTTGGGTGGGTAGGTCCACCCCACCTCCCCCAGGGTCTCGTGCAAACCTGCAGCCAAGGAAAGGGGCAGATGCACAGGAGCCGGCCCGGGCCCAGCTCGGGGTGAAGGTGGGTCTTGAGGTTGGGGGGCAGGGGGCTCCCCCCCTCTGCCCTTTCCCAACTTAAATAGGCATAAATAAAAAAGCGTCCAGACTCTCAGGCCACCAGGGGCTGCCCCGCCCAGCCCCCTTCCCGCAGCCTAACACTAGTGCCGGTCGGCGGCCGGCCGGGAAGAGGCCAGCCCGGGAAGGCGGCCAGCTCCCAGGCCGCGGAGGTAGTTGGAGTCAGTGTCCAGGGCGGCCGGACCTCACAGCACAATCCACGTGTACCGCTCGCTGTCGGCCAGAACCTTCAGGGAGCAACCTGCAGGAAGAGCAGAGGCAGCTGTGAGCCTTAGGCAGTGCCCTGGTCAGGGCCGCACCTGCCTACGAGCGCCCTTAAGCTAGGCCCAGGCGGCCGCCCTCCCCTGGCCCTGATTCCACGAGGTCCACTGGAGTGTCCAGCTGCACATTCATTCAGCAGGTGCCTCTGCGGGCAGGTGACCCGGCCAGCAAGCACATCAGGTCCCGAGCCCCACCTTTGTGCAGAGCCTCATTGGTCATCCTGTTGACATAGCGGCCACTGCTCTCAGGCACCAGCCACTTCATGACCATGTCCACGCAGCTCTTTCGGTAGGAGCTCCAGACACTGCCGCTGAGGGGGGAGGGGGTGAGTGGCGCTTGGGACCCTAGCTGTCACCCCCTCCCCCTCCCCACCAGCTCCACCTCACCTGGTCTGCCCTTTGACCTCAGTGAGGTCACCCACACTGACGGTCTCAAAGATGCCCGTATTGAGGTCCCATGCCACCTTGAGGCTGGTGTGATAAGTCTTTGGTCTGTAGCGGGGTGGGGGAAAGAGAGAGGACAGGGAGGTGGAGGCAGGGCAGGGAGGCGGAGACAGGACCAGGAGGCGGAGACAGAGGACCAGGAGGCGGAGACAGAGGACCAGGAGGCAGAGACAGAGGACGGGGAGGCGGAGTCTGAGGACAGGGAGGAGGAGTCAGAGGACGAGGAGGCGGAGACAGGGGATGGGGAGGCGGGACCAGGCGGGCCATGGGTCCCTACACTGCGCCTGTCTTTAGGTCACATGGGCAATCTAGGTTCTGGCCTGCTGAGTGGTCTCCCCACATGCCCTGCCCTGGAGAAGGGCTGGGCAGGGCTCCTCCACCCACTCACCGGAGCTGGCCCTCCTCACTGGGGGAGGGGAAGGCCAGGAGCAGCAGGCCGATGTTGATGAGGACCTGGCTGGTTTCGGGGCAGACCTGGAAAGCGGAGGGGACGCTATTCATGGTCACCCCTCAGAGCAGGAGAGGCTTGGGCCCACCCTGCCCCACGCCTGGACCCACCTCCAGAATGACTATGTCATAGTCACTGAAAGAGCAGAATTGGTGGCCCCAGGTGGCATCATGGCGAATGACCTCGTTGATGACGTACTCGAAGTCCAATGTGAGCTGCTCCACTGTCAGATACTGGCCCTGGGGGCAGTGGGTGGAAAGCAGGGGCATGATGGTACCAACTGCCACCCACCAACTCCTGGGCCCCCTGTGGCCTGCCCACTGCCCAGCCCCCACCTGGACAGCGGTCCGCTCCCGCATAGGCCGTAGGTTGCGGCCCCGGAGATCGGTCACCACGAAGGGCAAGGAGATCTTGTCATCCTCGAACTCTGGGGAGGCAGGAAGTGGGGTTAAGGGTGCTGGGACGCCCGAGGGTCCTCCCCAGCCCGCACCTCGGTGGGTGGCCCCGCTCACCGTCCTCGGGCTCGGCGCCTTCTCCGGACTCCAGCACGTAGTACAGCTTGGTGTAGTTGACGTAGCCGGGCTCGGGGGCGGGGGCCTCCACGGCTGGGGGGCTGTCCCTAGGCACTGCCTCCCCACTTGGGACTGGGGGATCGGAGGCTGGGCGGCAGCGGCTGGCGGAGGGCCCTGGGCAGGGGGGCGGCCGCGTTTCCTCAGAGGTCCCCCCCTTGGCCTCTTTGGCCCTGCGGAAGATGTCAGCCACAAACTCCTTGGCTTTGGCGATGGCAGGCGAGGGCTCAGGGGCCCCGGAGGGCCGGGTGGGGGCCGTCTCAGGGCTGAGGCTGGGGAGGGCGGGGGACACCTCTGGGCTCCGGGGCCCAGGGTGGGTGGGCGGGCCCAGGGGGGAGGCGGTGTGATCATACAGGATCTGGCAGAAGCTGCTGTCGCCTGTAAGGAGAGGGAGGGAGGTAGGGGGTCAGGACAGGAGCTCAAGCGCAGGACACTCCTAACGTGACCCCGAGGGCTTCTCAGAAATGCACCTCAGGGAGACTCTCCTGAACCAGCTCATGCCGAGGGGTCTGAAGCACCAGGTCGGGCACACAGCGCAGGCGGCCTCCTTCAGACCCTGCCCTCCCTGCTCCCCTGTGCCATGCCAAGAAGACACAGGTGACCAAGACTCACAGAGCCCAGTCCTTGGGAGACCAGAGTCCACAGTGGGGATGGACAAAGCCACACAATAAAGTCAGCTATCTAGAAAGAGGAGTGCAGGCACACACTGGCCCCTCCAGGCCTCTGTAGCCACTGGTCCAGAGCCAGGCTCCCGAGGAGCAGGGTGCCCAGCCAGTGTGCCAGCCTGCCCCCCACAGTGCCATGGCGGGGCCTGCACAGGGCCTCCTGGGAACCCCCAGAGCCACCTGGGAGAGGGGGCCGTGTCCCCAGAGGGAGGCTCCGAGAGGAGCGTGTCCCAGGCCACACAGTGAGACAACCCAGGTGGGTCCTGTCCACCACAGCCTGGCACGTCCCGGAGTGAAAGCTGGAAACGGCTGAGCAAAGAGTGCCCGGGAGCAGGCTTCCCAGTGAGTGTGGCACTCGTGAGTGGCCCTGCCCTGGGCTGGCAGAGATCAGGACCCACAGCCAAGAGGGCAGAGAGCCCCCCCAGGGCTCACAGCCAACAGCTGGGCCTCAGCGAGCGGCAGGGCCTCACCCACGCTGCCTGGGAGATCCCTGGGTGCCCGGGACTCGAGTGCCCCTTCCTGGCAGTGGACTTAGTCACCACATCTGATCCTGCCTCCCCCGCCCCCAGAACCCCCATTCTATTGGGGATTTACAATGGTGTGAGTGTAGTTGACTGAGCTCTTCCAAAGTTAAGACGTATTTTTGGTTGACACCAGGTGGTTAGGGTCAGGCTTCTACCTCGGCCCATGGCCCTGACATGCTCTGCGGATGGACACGGGGCGCCCATGGTGCCCCTCGGGATGCCCCTCACACGCTGGTGAGCATCTCCCAGAGGAAGTGACCTGGGCATGGGGCAGAGCTGCTGGGTCAGTCCATTGCCACAAGGCCCCCAGGACGCCACTGCCAGCCAGTGGCTTCCTCTCACTTCACCAGTGTCACTCTATCAGAGGACATGTTCAGACTTTTCACTGCGATTTCTCTGCTACCCAGAGGTAAGAGGACTGTCCACCAACCACGCCCTGACAGTCATGTGGGGTGCCTGGTCAGTGGACCACGCACACCACACAGCGCAGAGCCTGGGTGTGCGGCCACCACACCCCCGGGTTTGTTGAGCGGATACTATAACATCCACGTGGCATGAAATCGCCCTACAGCACACTGCCCAGAATGTGCCCCGTCAAGTGACAGGTCACTGTATTTTGTCAACATCTTTTTTAGCAGTGCTGGGGATGGACCCAGTGCCCTGTATGATGAGACAGTGCTGAACGACACCCTGAGCCCTCGGCACTGCCCACACAGTAGCTGCCAGACAGATCTGGCTGCTGAAATGTAAAATGGCAAAAATTAAATAAAACTAGAATATCAGGGGCTGGGGTTGTGTTTCAGCGCTAGAGCACTTGCCCAGCACACAGGAGGCCCTGGGTTCCATCCTCAGCACCATAAAAATAACTAAATAAAATAAAGCTATTAAAAAAAAAACCCTCAGTTACAAAAAGTTACTGGAGATGACCACAGTGGACAACGTAGCCACAGTACACCCTAGCCCAACAGAAAATTCTAGTCAATAGTGCTTTGGGGAGGATGGGCTTGGATCTGAGCATTCCTGCTTCCTGGCGGTGACCTCACAGGAAATACGTCACGTCTCTGAACCTCGGTCTCCTCATCGCACCCTGGGGCAGGAATGAGACCAGCCTCGGGTGCTGCTGGGCAGAGTGAGCAGAAATCATCCCAGGGCCTAGGTGTGCCCATCGCTAGGCTCTCGGGACCTACCTGCAGAGTGGACGGAGACGGCACAGGCCACCAGGGAGTAGCTGGTGTTGAGCAGCACCACCTGGTCCTTCTTGAGCTGGAAGGCGGGCTGGAAGGTGGGGAAGGGGTAGACCACCTGGTACTTGGTGTGCAGCATGAAGCCGTGCCGCAGGCACTGCGCGCTCGGGTCACCTGCAGTGACACAGGCCTGGCAGGTCACTAGAGGCCCGGGAAGCTGGGAGGGCGACCTGACAGACCCCGGGACCCCCTGCCCCACCTGGGTGGGCCCGGCTGGCGTCCTGACAGGCAGCGCAGCGGCCCCGAGGCGGCACAGCCACGGTGCTGATGTAGATGTCGCGGTGGTTCTCGTCGCTCATCATCATCATGTTCATGAGCATGCCGTTGGCAGAGCGCGTGCTGGGGACCAACACCTGCTCAGCCCCGGCCAAGACCTCCCCCACCGTGGCCTCCCCAGTCCTTCCCGAATCTCACTTGAAGCCAAAGACGATGACCTTGGAAGCATCGCTGGGCCACTCGCACACAGTTAGGTACAAGTCGCTGTAGATCTCCTCATCCTGGAAGAGTCGCACCTGCCGGACCTGAGTGGCATGTTCAGGATCAGAGGGGGACACAAGGGGCCTGGGCCAGGGTCACGCGCTGCTGGGCTAGAATGAGGGTCAGGGATGAGCTGGCAGGAGTTCCCAAACAGCCCTGGCCTGTGTCCCCCAGGCTTCCCTGAGGACAGCCTGGGACATCTCCCTGTCCACTTTGGGGCAAACAGGGAGGCCAGGCCCAGGGCAGAACGCAGCCGATAGGAGGCCTCCCTGGTGAAGGCCCGGCTAGACACACTGGTTCCAAGTCCCAGTCCCCTGGGTGAAGCTCACATGCCGACGGAGGCAGGGGCACCCACCTGGCGCGGGAGAGTCACGCCACATAACAGCCTGTGCGGTCCTAGTAAGCTACCTCCTCCTACCTGGTGGCTTTACATGCTGAGCCGAGCACAGTGAACTGCCACCACCCACCCAACTCCGAACGGCAACTTCACAGGGTTCAAGCCGACACACGGCAGTTTCACACACAAGGGCTCTGAGGCTCGGAGGGTGCGTGACCTGCCCAGGTCATGCTCCTTGAAGGGCCAGCCTGGTGCTGGAGCCTGGTGGAGGGGCCTGGCCCTACCAGCTTGAGCTTGCTGTGGACGTTGAACTCCCACCAGTACAGGTGGTAGATGTAGAAGGAGAAGTCGTCGTCCCCACTGCTGCTGGTGTACGAGAGGACATAGCGGCCACACTTGGAAAAGCCCAAGAAAATGTGTCTGTGGAGGCAGAGGGAACATGGCGCCAGGTCAGGGAGCGCCCACTTCCCCTGCCCCGCTGCCTGGCTGCCTCCCGGTCCAGCCCCAGTCTCACCCTGCATAGAGAAAATCCTCATCCACAATGTTCTTGAGGGATACACAGACCCTGGGTGGCAGCTTCCGGAAAAGGCGAGGGGAGAGCTGCCCGCTGATCTGGGGAAGGGACAGCCAGAGCTCTTCAGCCACCATCCTCTTGTAGCCCCCCCGCCCCCCCATCAAGGCACAGAAGCAAAGCAGCATCTGCAGGGGCCATCCCAGTCCACCCAGCCCCACTCCCCATCCTCTGTAACAGTCAAGGGTGGCCAAGCTCTGGAAGGTGGGGACAGAAAGGAGACACCGAGACCAGGTAGATTTCACCTGCACCTCTCTCCTCACCACAGACCTACGCACCTCCCGGCCTCCAGGTCCTTCCTGCCCAAATCCAGTATCACTTCCCGAAGGAAGTTCCTCCAGTCACCCTGGCCCACACTGGGCCACCTGGCTCCCTTCCTGAAAGCTGCCCAGGGGACACACAGGGTTCAAGCCGACACAGTGCAGTTTCACATGCAAGGGTTCTGGGGCTCGGAGAGGTACGCCAGGTCATGCTGTCTGAAGGGCCATCCTGGTGCTAGAGCCACGGTGAAGGAGGGTGTATCCTCTACCAAGGAGGCTGGGATGAGGGCCATGCCCTCACTTGTCCCCAACCCACCAGCTTATGAAGGGATCTCTCAGGACAGTCCTAGCCTACATTGGGACCCAATCGCGCACCTGGAAGGGTAAGTCTATCGGAGAACACAATCACTGCCTAATGTCCCCTTCTCAATCAACACTTCCCACCAACCCCTGCATCCTAAAAACATCACCACGGAGGGAACTTGACAGGACTGACAGCCACCAGCTGGCCAATGGGGGACTCCGAGCACCCTCAGTCTTGCCACCCAGGGGGATGCGGGGAGACACAGCCTCACTTTCAAAAGATTCTGATCTGATGGGAGACAGCTCTATCTGCAGAGCCCCCCGACGGCCCTCAAGGAGATCTCAGTCTGATGGAGGCCCAGACCGATAGGAAAGGCACCATCCCTGCCCAGGGAGCTTCCAGGCTCAGGGTGGAGCCATGGCCCTGCCCAGGGAGCTCCCAGGCTGAAGACGGAGACTGTCCCTGCTCAAGGCGCTCCCAGTCAAAAGGGGGAGACACAGCCCTGCCCTCACAAGGCTCGCCGCTTCACGGAGAAGGTTGCAGTCCCTGTCCAAGCAGTTTCCTCCAGCTGCTGTCCACCTGACAGGAGATTCACATTTCTGCGCTCCCAGAACGCCCAACCTGAGGGGGTAATACGCCCAGCCCTGGGAGTTCCCAGCCTGATGGGGCACAGAGTCGCGATCAAGGAGCTCCCTCTCAGCCGTCAGGGACCTGGCCCTATCCATGAAGCTCCGTCCCATTCAATGAGGGAGGCCCACCTAGGTACCGAAACTCCCAGCTCAGGGATGGTCAGAGCTGGGCAGAGGAACACCAGGAGGAGGGCGCCCAAAGCCGGTGGCAGGGCTCTGCCAGGGGGGCGGGAAAGCTCCTCTACGGAGTGGCCAGGGGAGCAGGGCTTCGGAAGTGGGTCTAAGCCTGGACTATCCCCTGCCTCTGGACTCCTCCAGAGGCCTCTAGGGTGCCCTCGCTTCAAGCCCCCTCCCCAAGGATCGCCCCCAGCCCCCTCCATCCAAGACCTAGTGCAGTGATCCGCCCCAGCCGCCTCCGTCGGAACCCCCACCGCAGCCCCCTCCATCCAAGACCCGGCGCCCCGCCCCCCCTCCCCTAAGACCCCTCCCCGGGGCCCCGCCCCCAACCCCTCACCCCGCGAACGCCCTCCCTCCTCCCCTCCGCCTTCCTCGTCCCTCCTCCACACCCTCCGGCGCACTCCTCAGGTTCCAGGCCTCACCTTCACCCGCTCCAACTGCTTGAGGACGTGCTCCCGCCGCCGCCCCGCTGCCCGCTTTCCTCCGGCTCCCCCGGGGCCGCCGCCGCCGCTCCCGGCCCCGCTGTTCCGCTCCGATTTCGAGCTGGGCGCCATTTTCACCCCCTCCCTCCACTTCCGGAGCAACCGGCCCCTTCGCCCCACCCCCGCCGCCTCCTCATTGGCCCTCTCTCCGGACAGCAGCCCGCCGGTTGGGTGAAAGCCCGCATTCGAGGCCTCTTCCCGCTATGCCTGTCCATCAAAGTCGTCTCGGCTCATGATTGGTAGATGTGATAACAGCCCCCGCTACCCGTCGCCTTTTTCCCGCCCTCCCTCAAGGACAAACCAATCATAGGCCTGCTCTGCTCTCCTCCCCCAGAAAACTTTAACCCGATAGGTGAAAATTTCTGTCCGTTTCGGCATCGTCACGCCCCCTGTGGCTGATGGGTTTCCATGGAGACCGCAGGCGGTCCAGGTCTGTAGGCGAAGCGAAGGGAAACTGGTTCTGAAGGGCCAGAATCCCCGGCCCAGGTCTGTGCTGCTTCCCCAGTTGGGGTGGGTAGAGACTGACCAGCATCACCGAGCGGTTAAGCAAGGGGGTTTAAAAAAAAAAGATGGCATTCCATTAAAGCACCTTTTAGATGAGCGGGCTGGTGGGATGATGATGATGATGGTGGTAATGATACATAGCATCAATCAGGTTTTACAAGGGCCAGACATGGTTCTGAGTTCATAAGGATTCTGTGAGGTAGCCCTCTTTTATGCCTATTATACCGATGATGGTAAAAATATTTTTTTGTCTGCTTCATGCATCATCTTCGTGTGAATTAGCTCATTTAATCTTTGCAACAGTCTTGGAAATAGATCCCTTATCTTTATTTTACACATGAAACTGAAGCTTAAAGTGTAGCTCTCCTGAATACCCGGCACGTATATAGATGCCAGCTGTTATTACAGTTAGAGAGGAAGCGAATGGATCGCTCTCCCTTTTCTTCCAGTCTAGCCCATTCATTTATTCAATAAGTATTTATTGAGCATGTACAATATGCTAAGAAGCTGGGAATATAATGAGGAAGACAGATGATAAACAAGGAAATAAATATTTGTTATTGAATTCCAGGTAGGTGAGAAAGAGCAGAGGGAAGTGGGATATTTGGAAAGGGCAGTTGGAAAGGAGCCCTGTGAAGGTGAGGATGAATATTTAAGCAAAGACAGTTTGGGGGGAGGGGTGAAGATGGTGTGATTGAGAGACCGCAGTGAAACCACAGTAGTGCCACTTAACCACAGGGACCAGATCTGAGAAATTTGTCATTAGGTGATTTCATCTTTGTGCAAAGGCCATAGAGTGTACTTACAACCTAAGTTCCCAGGATAATCTTTTGGAACCACTGTGAGATGGACAGGTCCGTCTTTGGTTGAATTGTTAGGTGCTTCATGGTTTTACTTGGGTCAGGGCAGGAATGAGAAAGGAGGCTGCGGATGTTGCTCAGAGGTCGAGGGCATGCTCAGCATGGCAGGCCCTGGTTTCCCTCCCCAACAGCAGAAGAAGCAGAAAGTCTCAAAAATATAAAGAAAGAAAGCAAGATCTGGGCACAGTGACACAAGCCTGTATGTGGGGAGCCACATTGAGAGACCACGCCTTCCAGTCCTGATGCACCACGGGGATCTGAAAGATCACTGTAGCCTGGCGTGGCAGTGCCGTGACTCGTGACTTGGTCTCCTCCCCACTCGGATAGAGAGGCCAGTCTTCTGAGCAGGCATACCTCTGGGCTTGAGCTACACTCACCTGTTCTTTATAATCCTACCCCTTAGCCCTGTTTGGGATAGAAGGTTCCATGGAAACTCCCTTTGTGTGTCCCCTTCTCTTGCTCTGCCTTTGGGTGTGGCCTTCCTAGATGTCAGTCAACCTGCTGACAGCAGACATCACGAAGCTAGCCTCAATCCCCCCAAAACCTGACCCCTTGCCTCATTTGAAGGGCTTATCCCCAATAAAAGGGTTCAGCACATTCTCTCTCTCTCTCTCTCTCTCTCTCTCTCTCTCTCTCTCTCTCTCTTTCTTTCCACGGACCCCTAAGGTCACAGGAGCCATCACAAGACCCAAAGAAAAAGATATCTCTGTCTCTTGCGTGGTTATTTCGCACAGCCCAGTTCATCTGGAGCGACCCTGAGTGTTTTAGTTGTGGAATGCGACACCTGTAATCCCAGCTACTCAGGAAACTGATGCAGGAGGCTCACAAGTTTGAGGCCAGCCTGGATCATTTAGTGGGATGCTGTCTCCCAACAAAATAAAAAGGGCTGCGTATGGATATAGCTCGGGGTCGCACGTGTAGCTAGCCATGTGAAGGCCCTGGGTTAAGGCTCCAGTACTGGGGGATAGGTGAAGCTCTAGAGCCAGGGAGGGTAGGTGGCTGTAGGCTTGTAAGGCCTTTAGATTTTCCTCTTGAGCATAAAGGGAAGCCTCATGGAGGGTTCAGTGGAAGATGATGAAAACCGATATGAGACTGAAAAGATCATTGTGGTCCAAGAACTTAAAATAAATACCCATGAGTTTATACGGATATAGATACTTTTTTTTTTTTTTCCAGTGCTGGAGATTGAATCCAGGGCCTTATGCATGAGAGGCAAGCACGCTACTGGCTGAGCTATGTCCCCAGCCCCCTGATATAAATACTTGATTGAATAAATAAATAGAGGGAGGAAGGACCAATTTTTAACTTTTTTTTAAATACCTTTATTTTATTTATTGATCTTTATGTGGTGCTGAAGATCGAACCCAGGGCCTCACACGTGCTAGGTGAGCGCTCTGTCACTGAGCCACAACTTCAGCCCCAGGAGACCAATCTTAAAGAAGATGTGCAGTTAGTAAATTGACCCGGAATGAGGAAAATAGAGAGCCATTATGACAGCTTGGCACAGTGTGCGCACGTGCATTCCCAGTGACTCCAGCAGTTTGGGGCCAGCCTGTGGGACACAGCAAGACTCTGTCTCGAAAAATTTAAAAAAGAGGGTTGGGCTGCGGCTGGGCTCAGCAGCAGAGCACTTGCCTAGCATGCGTGAGGCCCTGGGTTCCATCTTCAGCATCACATAAAAATAAACAAAATAAAGGCATTCTGTCCATCTACAACTACCAAATTTCTTTTTTTTTTTTTTTTAATTTAAAAATGAAAGAAAGGAAGAGAGGGAGGGAGGGGAAAAAAAGGAAATGAAAGAAAATCATCATTAGATAAATACTACAGTAATAATTTTAGCAGGCAAGACCCAGTCACGTGGGGCCGGGGTTGTGGCTCAGCGGTAGTGTTTGCCCAGCATGCATGATGCACTGGATTCGATCCCTGGAACCACACAAAAATAAAATAAAGCTGGGCTGGGAATGTGGCTCAAGCGGTAGCGCGCTCGCCTGGCATGCGTGCAGCCCGGGTTCGATCCTCAGCACCACATACCAACAAAGATGTTGTGTCCGCCGAGAACTAAAAAAAAAAGTAAATATTAAAATTCTCTCTCTCTCTTTCTCTCTCTCTCTCATCTCTCTCTCTCTAAAAAAATTAAAAAATAAAAAATAAAATAAAATAAAGGTATTGTGTCCATCTACAACTAAAAAGATATTTTTAAAAAAGACCCAGTCATAGGTGCAAAAAATTAGCAGACGAAACTTTAAGGAAAAACAGCACTTTGCCTACCCTCTCATAGCACCTCTTTCAAAATATTAATTAACATATGTCCACCAATCCTTGTGTGTGTGTGTGTGTGTGTGTGTGTGTGTGTGTGGTGCTGAGGATCGAACCCAGGGCTTATGTACATGCAAGGCAAGTACTCTACCAACTGAGCTATGTCCCCAGCCCCCACCAATTCTTTATGAGTTCTCAGTTTGTCCCCTTGTGTATAGACTAGATTTAGTCACCTGCATCTGAGGAATAACACGTAGAAGGGGGGAAAGTAGCTGGGTAGTGGGGAAGCCTGGCAGACGCACCTTAATCAAATGGTCAAGGTCAAGAACAACAGTGTCACGTTGGTGTCATGGACTCCCAATAACATCACATGAAGGGGACTTTCTTTTCACTTCTTTCCTTCTCTTTCTTCCTCTCCTTCCCCCCTTTCTTTGTCTTTCTGGAGAGACAAGGTCTCTCTAAGTTTGCTCAGGCTGTCCCCAAACCCCTGGGCTCAAGTGATCCTCCTACCTCGGCCTCTCAAGTCACTGGGACTGTAGGCAGGCGCCGCTGTGCCAGCCTAGGAGGACACTGTACCCGTCTGATCGTGTCTCCGAAATCTACAACATCAATGCCACCACGAGAAAACATGAGATGTTCGCCCCAAACTGAGGGACATTCTATAAAATGCACAAGCAGTAACTTCCAAGGCGTGAAGGGCATAAGAAATTTTTAAAAAGAGCTAGACACCATCACCCCATGAAGGACACTAAGGACACGTGATGACGACATGGTGTTCTGGATGGAATTCTTGACCAGAAGAAAAGACCGCCAGAGGGAAATTTGGTGACATCCAGGGTCAGCCTGTAGTTTAGTGAAGAGGGTTACACCAACACTTGTTCATCTCCTCGTTGTCACGAAGGTGCCCTGGTCATGCTGTATGTTCACAAGTGGAGAGATCGGGTCGCTATGCGGGCAGCTTGGCATGACCACAGCCAGCTTGAGCTGCAGCCGCCAGGATGCCCCAGAGTAACCCAAGGTGGTGTTTCCTGCAGAGTTTCCTGGGAAATTCCAACAGACCGAGCCATCAGTGTGGTGTGCGCAGCTGGACAGCTGGACCTGGCTCCAGGGACACCCTGGACTCTCTAATATCAGCTTAAGATAAGCCAGGGTCACGCCAGCCAGGAGGAAGTCACTTTCGTCCTAGCCCATAAACATGCCCCTCTTCCTGATCCAAATTTCAGGGAGCCAACGGGTCTTGCTCCCCCATGCTTCTGTCGGGTCGTGCTCAGCAAAAGGCACCGTCCTGGATCTGTCTGTCCCCTCCTCTGGTCTCACAGCCCCCTGGGGCAGGTCCTCATGCACTAGGACTGGGCTGTTCTGGAACAGCAAAGAGTTTACCAGAATTCTGCTCTGGCTTGGCAAATATTCTGTACATCGAAAATGATTTCAAAATAAACAGGTTTCAAGAGTGGCAGAGATCTGGGCAGAGTGGCACAAACCGGTAATCCCAGTGACTCAGGAGGCTGAGGCAGGAGGATTACAAGTTCAAGGCCAGCCTGGGTGACTTAGAGAGACCCTGTCTCAAAAAAGGGGGGGGGCAGGTGGCACTAGGGATGTCCACAGGGGTCAAGTGCTTGCTTGGCATGGGGGAGACCCCAGGTTCCACCCATCACTTCAAGAAAGAAATGGCAAAGGTGACTTTAGCAACTGGGTGAAATATTTAGCAAAATGATGGTGCCATTTTCAGACCAAGGGAGACTAGGGAGAAGCCAGTTTGGGCCAAGGCTGTTGGAGTTGTATGTGGAAAAAATAAAAATATTTTTCTCTATATACTCACATCGCTGTCAGTACTTTAATACTAATTTTAAATGTGGTGGGGGGGATGAGGTGGTTCTCACATACTGAATTAGTAGTCTATTTTACAATACTATAAGGAAATGTCTGAGGCTTGGTAGCTTTATGAAGAAAAAGGCTTATTTATTAAGCTCACAGTTCTAGAGATTCAAGGACCCGCAGCTGGCAGTGGCCTTCTCGTTGGTAGAGTCTCTGGGCCGTGCTGGACATCACACAGCGTGTGTATGTATGTTCTAGTATCTCTGTTCTTATGAGGCCACCAGAGTCAATCATGGTGGTTCCAGTCTAATGAGCAAATGTAGTCCTAATCTCCTCCTAAGACCCAGCTCTAAACACCATAGTCAGATTAAGTTACTGCCCTTTTAACACCTCACAGTGGGGATTAAATTTCAACACATGGGGCCTTGGGGCACACTCAAACCACAGGCAAACATAGCACAGACCAAGTAATTCTTTGATTCTCTGGACTTAATCCTGATATCATCCACCCGGAGACAGCATTAGATCCCACAGGTGGAGGGCTCAGCCCCAGGAGGCTGCCCCCATCTCAGATGCTAATTGCCAGAATCCTTTGATACCTGTGCTTCTGACCAACCAGCCCATCCTAGTAAGTAAAACCCTTTTCTGAGGTCCCCACAGCCCCTTCCTCTGGAAAGGGCTTTTCTTACTATGATGAGTTTATTATGAGGATACAGCCCAGAAACCATCAGATGGAAGACATGCGTATGGCAAGTGCCAGGGTCTGTATGTGTTCCCCAAAGTTCATACGTTGGAAACTTAACCCCAGAACAACAATGTTGGGAGATGGGACTGTTAAGAGGTGATGAGCTCGTAAGGGCTCTGCCCTCGTGAGCGAGTAAATGTTGGTCAGCTTTTCAACACTGCAACCAAAAGACACAACAAGAAAACTTGGAAGAGGAAGATTCATTTTAGCTCATGGCAGCTGGGGAGGAGAGAGGGAAGGAGAGAGGGAGAGAGAAGGTAGGGAGACACACCAGAAAATAAATCCTTCCAGGGAAAGCCCCCCCCCAACTTGCTCCAACTAGGTCCTTCGGCTCTCAGTGAATGAATCCGGTCTGTCCAGCAGATCACGCTGCGGATGAGGTCGGAGCCTCGAGGGCTAAGCACTGCCTCAAAGCCTCACCTCTGGACCCTCATGGTCAACTTTTCATGCTGAAAGGGATCGTTCCAGATCCCAACCGTCACTGTTCCTGACGAGGAGAGCGGGTTCTAATAAAGGATGATTTTGACCTTTCCTTCTCTCTCTTCCCCTCTACCCCGCCCTCTCCTCCCCTCCCTCTTTCCCATGGCATGAATTCTGCCGTGACATGACATGACAAGGAGGTCCTCACAGGAGGTCTTTCTCCATCTTGGACTTCCCAGCACTCCAGCGGGTCCTTATCAGCCACCCAGTCTCAGGAATTCCGTTATAACAGCAAAAATTTTTAAAAAATGGATGAAAACAGCAAGGCGTGGGGGAAGGGGTACTCCCACGCCTCCTGGGGGCACCTTCCCAGCCCCTCTATAGACGTCATCTCCCAATTCTGTCCCCTTGGGGTTGGTGGAGACTTCATTGCAGGGCGTGATTGATTCAATTGTTGGCCCTCGGGGACCAAATGGATTTCAGCCCTTCTTCTTTCTACCGAGGTTGGGGGCAGAACTGACCAGGTTCTGTGGTCTGACCCCATGTTTGGCTTTCCTGGCAACGAGTCCCCTACCCTGAGGTTGTCCAGGAGCCCCCAGCCATCAGTCATCTTCTAAAGGAACTTACCACTTCAAAGATTCCACGGGTTTCAGGTGCCGTGTTCCAGGAAACTCAGGGAGGAGCCTCGGTTTCTTGTTCAACATCACAAGGTCTGTAGGAGATTCCCACTCCTCCTGCAGACCCTAGGTCCTTGGGGAACAAAGGCTTCCCCTGAGCACGTACAACCCAGGCCAGGTGACTTCCCAACACGACAGCCAAACTGCTCGTCCCTGGGCAGCCACAAGTCCTCTTGACCAGGGACCTCCTTACCTAGAATGAGGGATCCCCACAGGGGCTTCACAGGGGCCCCCTTCATCCCTTTCCAGAGCCCACCTCCACGCACCCAGTGGAAGAGACTTCCTATCACCTCATGGCTGGATAACAAACAGCCCCAAGTTTACTGTGGGGTAAATTTGTAAAGACTACACAAATACTCCTTGGGGTTAGGTCCAGATCAACCCATAATAAATTTAATATACTGCCAGTGGAAAATGCACTTTGTGTTAGGCAGCTTTCTGTTGCTGTGACAAAATACATGAGATAAATAGCTTAGAAGGAAAAAAGGTTTATGTTGGGTCATAGCTTCAGATGTTTCGGTCCATGGTCACTTGGCCCTGTATCTTGGGGCCTGTGGCAACCCAGTATGTCATGGGGGGGGGAACACGTGTCCAAGGAAGCTGCTCATTTTATGGTCAATGGAAAGCAAAAATAAAGGAAGGGGTCGGGGTCCCCATATGTCCTTCAAGGGCGTGAACCTGATGACCTAACTTCCTCCCATCAAGCCACCACCTCACAGTAGCACCACAGGTTGGCAGCCAAGGTCAACACGTGGGCCTCTGAAGGACACTGAGGCCCACACCATAGCACACTTAATTCGGCCGACCAGTGGCCCATCCCAGGTTAGCAGTCAGTACCCTGTAGAGTGGGCTGACGGGGAGCTGTGGTCACTGCCACCGCCCAGCGCTACCAGACAGGATTAAATCGCACATTGCTGGCCTAGGAAGAGCTCAGGATTCAGAGCTAAAGTAGATCTTCCTACTGAATGCCCCTCACTTTCACACCGGCACGAAGTACAAGAACCGTGCTTCACACCGTGGCAGGTTGAGTTACCTGGGGGTCTCCTCTCGCAGGAAGCCACGGAGCTCTAGGTGGGCCTTGGGGACTATCCGTGGCTCTCCCACGGCAAGAGATTCCCGATACACGTGACCTTTATCTCCACTCTGCCAGGAAGATCCCTCTCGGTGGCTCTGGAGATGGGCGTGACCTGTCGGACGGAGGACCCAGTTTAACCTTTTTTGGTGAAGAACGTCCTATGGAAGGTCCTTGATGTTTCCCAGTATAAATAAAGCCGGACCCCACTCCCACCCCCCGGGCAGGATGCGGGCGAGCGTCGAGGACCTCATGGAATCGCGTATCCCAATCACCCCTCGTGCTCCCAAGGTTGACCAGGCGCTGAGGGCTCTGTTGGTGGCTCTCACTCTGCATTTGTCACACAGTTACAGCCAGACACTAGCAGTGGCCGGAGTCACTCACCTGCCGGCTTTTGGCAGGGACTTCAGCTGGGGCTGAGTGGCCTCTCCAGCTCTCTTGGGCTTCCTGACAGCATGGCGACTCAGTCCCCGAGTGAGAACAAGAAGGAATCCATGTCACCTCGCAGGACCGCAGCTCAGACATGTGCCTTACAGTCAATCCCCTGCGGCTCCCTCTCACCCCTGTGACAGCTCTGTTCCTGTCTCTCATGGTTTAGTAAATCCTGCTCCTTCCAGTGTTGCAAAAAGGAAAAAGAAGAGGAAAGGAAGGAAGGAGGGAGGGAGGGAGGGAGGAAAGGAAGGGGAGTGGGGGAGGGGAGGGAGGAAGAAAGAAATCACATTTTATGTCCAGCAAACTCTATTGAGTGAATTAATCCCAAAGATCCAGGTGGAATGGAACCTGGGGACTTGCACAGGCCAGAGGGATACTCCACTGCTGAGCTGTACCCAGCCCACAGAATCTGCTCTCTCTCTCTCTCTCTCTCTCTCTCTCTCTCTCTCTCTCTCTCACCTGGGATTCAACTCAGGGGCACTCATCCACCGAGCCACATCCCCAGCCCTATTTTGTATTTTATTTAGAGACAGGGTCTCACGGAGGCTGGCTTTGAACCTGAGATCCTCCTGCCTCAGCCTCCCAAGGCACAGGGATCCCAGGTGTGTGCCACCGCGCCCGGCCACAGTCCACTTCTTGATGCGGAAATGGCAAGGCACAACGTAAAAGAACATAGGATGCGGGATATTGTTAGATATTGTTATAATATATTGGATATCACAGTCTGTCCCAGGCTTTACACAAACCATGAAAAACCCGTCTAAAACAAACAAAAAAAAAACGTTTCCGGTATCTTTGAAGACATGATTTTCTCCAAAGCCCCGGAAAGTGCTCACGTTCCTGAATTCCGTTCTGTCGTTTCCCTACGTTCCCATCTCCTACAATCTATCATTTACCTGCCTGTTCTGTGTTTTTGCATTAAGGGCTTCCGGAAAGCCACCCTCCTGGGACCTCCTGTCCCCACTGAACGGTCGGTACTCGGCTGTGGTCCGTCCACCCCGCACAGAGCCACAGTTCACCCCCCTTCACGACCACACAGGAAACGTGCAGTGCGGTGCTTACCTGCTGTCCCGTGGAAGGACAGGTGGAGACCCCATGCTTGAAGACTGTCACAGGGGCAGGGACAAAGATCAGTGGTAAAGCTCTGCAGAAGGAAGAGAGGGTGAGCGGGGAGAAAAGAGTAAGAAGGAGAGGCTGGAGGTTCTCATGATGAATGCTTCTAGAATATTCCACCTCCTGTCTCCCAGGGCATCCGAGCATGTTTGTCCTGGGCACGTTCACAAAATGGAAGGACTGGTAGGTGCCGGAGTGGTCACGCCTGTGTCCATGTCTGACACTGTGGGTTCCGCTGGCCACGTGGCCATCAGCACTCGACGCTGTCAGACCTCTCCGCACATGGTCTTCACCCGGCCGGACCCAGCGTCTCCACCGGGAGCTTCTCCTCAGAGACACACCGTCAGAGACAGCACACGAACACAGGGGGATGGCCGCGGAGGAGGAAGGCGCAGATGGATGCGGGATCTCGGAGCTCAGGCACCAGGGGTGGTCCCCGGGGTGGCACTACAGGGAGGTGGCGGAAGCTGTAAGTGGTGGGGAACGTAAGACTACGTGACAGCGACTCTGTCCTGTGTCATCAGAATGCATCAAGGGAAAAAGGAGAAGAGAGGTGGGACCTACGGGGAGGCTCTTAGGTCCTTGGGGTTGAGCCCTCAAAGGGCAGACGGGGACCCCAGCCCCTCTCTGCCTTTTGCTTCCTGGATGAGAGGATCAGTTATGTTTCCCACCTTGACGCACTGGCTGCCACGGCCCCCAACAGTGAGGCCAGTTAGTTCATTAATTAATTATGGACTGGAAGCTCCTAAATGGTGAGCCAAGACAGACCTTTTCTCTTTATAAGTTGATTATTTCAGGTGTTTTGTCATACTCACAGAAAGCTGACTAACATGCCAGAATCTGGGGAAAACGCATGGAAAGGATTCTTCCCTAGAGTCTCTGCAAGGACAGAACCAAATACCCTGATTTCAGATTTTTTGGACTCCAGAACCAAGAGAGAATAAATTTCTATGATTGCAAGCCAGGCAGTCTGTGGTGATTGCTGTGGCAGCCATGGGAAACGAACACAATGACTGTCTAAAGAGTCACTGTCGTGGAAGTCAAGCAAACTCTGAGAAAGTGTCATAAACTGGAGGAGACCAGGATGGAGGGAATGTGATGTCCTCAGTGAGATCCTCAACCAGAAAAAGGAACCCCAGCGGCAAACACAGAGACATTTTTTTAAAAAAATTTTTAAAGGTGTACACAGTGCCTTTATTTATTTATTTATTCTGATTTGTCAAATATGACAGAGGAATGCCTTATGATTCACATGACACACACAGAGCACAGCCTTTACGTACTTATTTTTATGTGGTGCTGAGGATCGCCCCAGGGCCTCACACGTGCTGGACGAGCGCTCTGCCTCTGAGCCCCAGCCCCAGCCCCGAAAATCAAAACACGCACAGCAGTTAATAGTATTATGTGGCATTTACTCCCTGGTTTTAATAACCGGACACCCCGTGTTTATGCTGGATGCAGAGTACCCACGAAGCCTCTGTATTATTTTTGCAAGTTTCTGTAAGTCTAAAATTATCTCAAAATTAAAAGTTCAAAAAAAATACACGTTGCCTCTTTCCTTCCTCCACACACCGTCATTAGGTCCCCGAACACGTTCTAATTTAGAAGGCAGCTGAGCTCCCCGTCAGGGTGGAGGCTCCGCCCCACGGTCCTCCTCTCTCCTCTTGCCCCTCCTGGTCCGCCATCCGGTGTGAGGGACCCGGGGGACCGGGCATGCTTCTCTGCACACCCTGGACTAGTGTCCGAGCTCCAGCCCCCGATCCTGTGGAGGCTCCATCCTGTGGGACGGTCACACCTGGGAGAGAGCAAGAGCCTGGCTCTGAACTGGGCCCGGTGGCTCACGCCTGTACTCCCAGCGCCCGGGGAGGCTGAGCCAGGAGGACCACAGGTTCGAGGCCAGCCTGGCAACCTAGCAAGACCCTCAGCAACAAAGAAATAAGTGAATAAATGGGATTTAGCTCAGTGGTAGACCATCTCTGGGCTCAACACGCAGTACAAAAACAAAAAGAAACCCGAACAGCTCCTCCTGTGGGATAAAAATGTGATCACTCCATCCAAAGCTTCACCTGATGAAGCCCCAACCCCTGGGGTCGGGCGCAGCCTGGGGTGGAGCACGTGTGAGGCCCTGGGCTCCATCTCCAGCCAAGACCCCAAGGTGAGGGTGCGCCGGAGGGGCAGCGACAGGCCACGGGCCTCCAAGAGGATGGCGGCTGCACCGGCCCCACCTTCCTGCAGGATGAATGTTTTTCTTGCAGGAACAGGTTAGAGGTGGCAGGAGTCTGGTCCCCTTGTTCCCTCTTCTACTCTCACGGTCCTATCCTTCTGCCTTCAGCCGTCGATTGGTTTCACGTGTGACCCTCACCAGAGCCTGAGCCGCGATGAAGCTGTGCAGTCTCAGATTTCCCGACTCCAGAACTGTGAGCTAAAATGGACCTTTTTTTCTTTATAAACCATCTGGTCTAAGTTATTCTGTTACAGCAACAGAAAATGAGCTTTGTCGGGGCACTTGGAACAGGAGTTGGAGGGAGCTCATGGGGCGTTCTACCATGTGAACATGGGACCATCTAGAAATCACGAAGCTAGGCCCTCGCTAGACAGAGAATGTACCTGGGATTAACCAGTTCTCCAAGGACCCCCAATTCCTTCCATTGGAGAATGGTAGTTAGAAATCAGGATCTGGGTGCGAGGGCTGCACATGGCCACTGGGACATCTCGACGGAGCACATTTCATTCAATATTTCTTGCTTATTTGGATTACAGCTTAAAACCTATAAGTCTTTAGATCTCTGGTATAAGGGTCTCTGTACTCGGATGCCGGGGCCAGGCCTGCCGCCCATACTGGCCTCCCAGGCCGTCCTTCTCCTGCTGGTGTGGTCCCCTGTGCTGAATCAGGTCACCACCGTCCCTGGGGAGCCTCTCTCTCTCTCTCTCTCTCTCTCTCTCTCATTTCTGTCCCTCTTTTTCAGGGACCACAGAGCACAACTGTATCACCGATGACCCTCCCCCTTGTTCTGAGCATGCGTCACATTCCAGAGGACACCCCTCGGCCCCCCGCAGTCAACAAGCACAGGTGCAGGTCACACAAGTGCGCGTGTGCGCGTTCAGACCACACTTGACTCACACGACACAAGCCATAGGCGGAAAACAGACTCGAGACGGGACGAGACAAGTCAATGGAACTAGAAATTAAATTTTCTACCGACACCAGAGACCACTGGCATCCCCCCCCTCCCCCCGCCACCGCCGTATGGGGGTTTGAACCCAGGGCCTGTGGATGCCAGCCAAGTGCTCTGTCACTCAGCCACATCCCCAGCCCGGAGACTGCAGGCTCTGAACACAAAAGGGCCTGATTCAGTCCTCTTGGTGTCCCAGCTGCCCATGCTGCCCTGCTCTGGGTCCTCCTGTTCGAAAAAATAGGCGCAGGCCAGGTGCAGGGGAGCACGCCTGTGATCCCAGTGACTGGGGAGGCTGAGGCAGGAGGATCGAAAGTTTGAGGCCAGCCACAGCAACTTGGTGAGGCCCTGTCTCTAGGTAAAAATCAAAAAGGGCTGGTGATGCAGCTTGGTGGTGCAGCCTCCCTGGGTTCCATGCTCACTACAGGAAAAAAAAGGAAAGAAAAAATCAGTAACGGAGTCTCGTCTTCACCCGGCACGTCGTGCCACAGCCTTCCCTTCCTCTACTCTGAGGCCCTGGGTTCGGGGCCTTCCCCCCCTTGGGTCGGCCATTCCTCGACAGCACTTCCAGAAACAGCCCAGCTCCTCCGTCCCAACCTGCTACGCCTGGGCCTTACTGAACCTGTTTTCCTGTCCCTCACTGTGTGAGGGATCCGTGTGAGTGATCCGGGTGGAGCCACAGCCTGGGATCCAGCTGTTCACAAGCCTGAGCTGCCTCCCAAGACACTGTCCCCAGACACAGTAAACCAGAGTGTGAGCGGCTCACTGGGGGGGGCCTGGCCGGGCACAGCACAAGGCGCACTATTTATGGACACGATACCATTTTTTTTTTTTAAAGAGAGGAGAGAGAGAGAGAGAGATTAATATTTATTTTTTAGTTCTCGGCGGACACAACATCTTTGTTGGTATGTGGTGCTGAGGATCGAACCCGGGCCGCACGCATGTTTGAGCCACATCCCCAGCCCGGGACGCGGTACCTGTGCTAGACAAGTGCTTCCCCCGCGGAGCCCAGCCCCAGCCCCAGGCCCTGGGTTTGATACTCACTGGGGGGCGGGACATATCCCAGCAGCTTGGGAGGCTGAGGCAGGAGGATTGCAAGTTCAGAGCCAGCCTCAGCAATTTAGTGAGGCCCTAAGCCCCTCAGTGAGACCCGTCTCTAAATGAAATACAAAACGGCTGGGATGGGGCCCTGTGGTTAAGCGCTCCTGGGTTCAGTCCCTGGTACAAAAAGAAAAGAACCCCCAGTACCCAAAAGAGCATGCTTGTAAGGGGACGAGGGGGGAGCGAGGCCCTCCCTTCCTGCTGCTGGGAGTGGATCGGGTGGACGCGGACGCTCCTCAGGGACCGCAGTGTCCCCAGGGAGAGGGAAGGAGACCAGGTCCCTGAGGGGGTGAGCTCCCACCGGCCCCCAGGACTTTCCCCCCTCATTTGAGCTGCTGTTGATTACTGTGAGCAAAGGAAAGCGGTATGCAAAGGACGTGCCCAGAAGAGGAGAGATCCGAATCCCCTGGAGCAAGACGTACTGAAAACTTCATTGTCTGCCTGTTTCTAGTAAAAATGTCTCATCACCTTTTATAAAATGTTTTGTGACCGCCAGCTCTGCACAGTGGCCCCGATTTCTCCACGTCCTTGCCCACACATGTTATTTCTTTTCATTAAAAAAAATGATAATAATAACATGGGCTGGGGATGTGGCTCAAGCGGTAGCGCGCTCGCCTGGCCTGCGTGCAGCCCGGGTTCGATCCTCAGCACCACATACCAACAGAGATGTTGTGTCCGCCGATAACTAAAAAATAAATATTGAAAATTCTCTCTCTCTCTCCTCTCTCTCACTCTCTCTTAAAAAGAAATGCTTTATTAAAATAATAATAATAATAATAATAACAGCAATCATAACAGGTGCAATCTTTTTTTTTTTTTTTTTTGGTACCAGGGACTGAACCCTGGGTGCTTATCCACTGAGCCACCCACCCCCAGCCCTTTTTAATATTTTATTTAGAGACAGGGTCTCACTGACTTGCTTAGGGCTGGCTTTGAACTTGCCATCCTCCTGCCTCAGCCTCCCAGGTTGCTGGGATCAAGGTGTGCCCCACCACGCCCAGCTAATCATTGACTTTTTACTTCCTGTTGTGTTCATATGGGAAGAGAAGACCTATAAAAAGCTAATAAACACACAAAAAGATGTTCAGCATTGTTTGTCATCAAGAAAATGCAAATAAAGCCACGTGGAGATACCACGACACACCTCCATAATGGTTGAAAGGAAAAAGACCCACAGCCCGACTTGGCCAGGTGTCCAGGTGGCCAGGTGGGGCCGCGGAAGGCTGGCTGGAGAATCAGGGTCCACTTGGAGTTACAGGGAGACTCCCCACGAGATCCAGCCCGAGAGGAATTTTTTTCTAAAAAAAAAAATCATATTTACTCAAAGATTTGTACACAGTCGTTCGTGGGCACTGTATTTGTGATAACCCAATGTGGGAGACGCCCTAGACGTCCATCAACAAGAGATGGACACGGGGCAGTGCCTTCACACACCGAAACGGAACAATAAAGAACAACGCACCCGGGGCTGGGGCCGGGGCTGGGCGACAGAGGCCCCCCAGCTCGGGCCAGGCCTGGGTTCCATCCTCAGCACCACGGGAAAGTAAGGAAATGAAATAAAGGTGTTTACTGTGTCCAACGACAACTAAAAAATAAATCCTAGGGCTGGGGATGTGGCTCAAGCGGTAGCGCGCTCGCCTGGCATGCGTGCGGCCCGGGTTCGACCCTCAGCACCACATACCAACAAAGACGTTTTGTCCGCCAAGAACCAAAAAATAAATATTAAAATTCTCAAAAAAAAAAAGAGAATAAAGTAATATGTCATTTAAAAAAATAAATAAATCCTAAAAAAAAAAAAAGATGAACCAGTCAATGGATGGAGCTGGAGAATCTCATACTGAAGAGGATCAGCCAGTCCCCGCAAAACAAAAGCAAATGTCTCCCCCCATGTGTGGACGCTGATGCACGGCGTGGGGGGCGAGGGGGGCGTGGGGGGCGCGGGGGGGGGGGAGGGGCGTGGGAGAGGCCCAGTCACTGTAGGCTGAGGGGAGTGAAGGGATGCCGCAGTCTGGCTGGGCGCAAGATCAGGAGCCACTCACAGCTTTGTAGATTCAAACAGCAATTCTTTATTCCCGAACTCACACCGGCCCTCTACAAACACGTTCTGGGGAAATCCAAGTTCTGCCCGCCAAATTCACCTACTCCACCAGGCTTTGAATCCCAAATACTTTCTCAATTCCAAGAACTCAACTGGGAACTCAGGCAGCAGGATACGCCCAATTCCCAGCAGGAATAACCTTCAACCTGGAACAGCCCTAAACCCAGATTGTCCTAAACGGGGAACGCCCTAAACCCAAGGAGCCGGATACTCCCTAAAACCTGCAGGATACACCCTAAACCGGGATCCACCCTGGTCCTTGAGCAGGGTCACCTGTCTCAAACATACATGCAATGTCACTTCAAATGTCCATTTCCACGAGTCCTTCCTCTAAGCAACATGGGGTACACTGGCAAGGAAATTTCGATGTGTCGTTCCTACTTGGCAACGGCCCTCAGCAAAGGGAGGGGGCTGGGGCAGGAAGGACCCCAGGATGAATCCCCGTTAGCACCCTCTGTGCATGTAGAACTGTGGCCGGGGGCGGGGGTCCACATCTTGTGCAGCCAGAAGAATGAGAAATTGTGCTCCGTTCTGGTGTTCTACGGGCATGTAGGGCCAACGAGAACAATAGAGAAAATTAAGAAAAAAAAAAAAAAAGAACGAACTTGGCACCCAAAATCGCTCCCCTCAGTGGAAAAATCCAGACACCAAAACTCCCACGCTCGGGCTGGGGGTGTCCCTGGGCGGTAGAGAGCTCGCCCAGCACCCACGAGGCCTGGGGTTTCATCCTCAGCATAAAAAGTAAAACCAGAAAACCACTGTGATTCCATTTATGTGAATGTCTAGAAAATGCCACGTAATCGACAAGGACAGGAAGAGACCCGAGGTTGCCTGGGGTTCAGGGCATGGGGTGGGGTGACAAAGGGGTACTGCTGCCAAGCTTTCAGGCCACCCCGAGGGGCAGAGCACCTGCCTGGCACGTGTGAGGCCCTGGGTTCGATTCTCAGCACCACGTGTAAATAAGTGAACGCCATAAAGGGCCATCAACATCTAAAAGGTCCATTGACAACTAAAGAAAAAAGACTTCATCCTTCATCCCGTAGGTTGTCATTTGTATTTCAATAAAGTTCATTTTAATTCCACAGATATACAAAGACCGTGAGAAACCTCACCCACTTCTGGCTCCAACAGCTGTTCCCCCCAGAGAGCCCATCCGTGTATTTTAGGGTTTTGTTTTGTTTTGTTTTTTGGCTTTTGGAGACAAGATCTCATTCTGTTGCCCAGGCTGGCCTCCAGCTTCCAATCCTTCTGCCTCAGCCTCCCCAGTGGCGGAGATTACTGTAGGTACAGGCCTCCGTACCCGGCTTAACATTTGTGTATTCTATATATATTTTTTAATGTATGAAAAGGATAAATATTGTCACTTTCACTCTGTAACCAAGATTCACCCTACTCACATTCGTCCATACAGGATTTGAACGGTGGCCCACCAAAAGGTAGAAGCCAGGTGCGATGGTGCGTACCTGTCATCTCCGTCACTCGGGAGGCTCAGGCAGGAGGAGCGCCAGTTTGAGGCCAGCCTCAGCAACTAACTGAGACCTTGTCTCAAAATTTTAAGATTAAAAAAAGAGGGGCGGGCTGGGGATGTGGCTCAAGTATGGCATGCATGAGGCACTGGGTTCGATCCTCAGCATCACATACAAATAAAATAAAGATATTGTGTCGACCTAAAGCTAAAAAAATAAATATATATTTTAACAAAGATTAACAAAAGAAGAAAGGATAGGTAGATGTTCTCACCCCCAGAACCTGTGAACGTGACCTTATTTGGAAAAAGGGTGTTTGCAGATGTAATGGGTTAAGGATCTTGAGGTGGGATCATCCTGGATTGACCGGGTGTGTCCTAAATCCCAGCTGAGCGTCTCCGTCCCAGGCAGAGGCGGGAAACACAGGCGGAGGAGCTGACCCAAAGTGGGTGGGCATGGCTGGGTGGGCTGGGGCAGCATGGCCCCGGGGCCCAGGGAGTCCAGATGCTCGCTCTCTGCCGGAGCGGGGGCGGGCACCTTTGGGCGAGGTCGGCCTTCTTGGTTCTGGTGCCTTCGATCCCACAGGGGACACTTCTCACTGCCCGCCCCCTCCCACTCTCAGGTCTGGGGACCCCGTTCACCTGCACCTCCGGCTTTCCTGATCCCCAGTTTGCAGGCAGCCCGTCTCGAGGCTTCTCGGCCCGTAACCGCGGGAGCCAAAGCCCCCATCTCTGTGTCCCCCAGGGCGCCGCATCTCCAGGTGCCGCCAACCTCGAGTTGAAAACACTGGGGTCAGGAACTGCCCTGTGCCGGGCCAGGAGGCTCCTGCCCATAGACCTAGTGACCAGGACGCTTCCAGCACGAGAGCTTCCAGGGCAGGCTCCAGATGGGGACCCTGGCAGCACCCTAGAGGCTCACACCACGGTGTAAAGGGACAGTGGGCCACAGGTCCGCGTGTCACAGTTTGGTCCCCAAGCTGCTATATCATTGGAGGCAGCGGAGTCTCCAGGTGCAGGGCTTAGCGGGGGTTCTTAGGCCACCGGGGGACACGCGCCTGGAGGGGCCTCTCTGTGCTCCCCGAGTCCCGGCGTGAGCTGTTCCGTGTGCCGTGTGCTCTGGGTGGGATGTCACCCTGGCCAGCGCCCCGCAGTGCAGCCACCAAGCCGGACCCAGTGGCACACACCTGTGACCCCAGCAACACAGGAGGCAGAGGAAGGAGGGTCACAAGGGTGAGGCCAGCCCGGGCAGGTCAGCGAGACCGTGTCTCAAAATGAAGTAAGAAGGGCCCAGGGTGCAGCTCCGTGGCAGTGGCCTGGCGCTCGCCTAGGAGGCCCGGGGTCCCACCCCCCTACCCCCACCCCCTGCTGTCAAGAGATAGAGGTGCTTCCGGCCAACCGTAGGTGACTCACCACACTCTGTGTGAAGCCGTCACACCTTCCCAAGCCCTGACGAGGAGTCTGCGCCCTGTCTGCGCCCTCCCAGTGCAGACGCGGTCTCCTGCCCGAGATTTCTGCTGCTTGGTTGCTGAATCCCCAGAGGCCCACCAGGCTGCTCCGGAGACAGAATCCGGAACAGGACGGAGTCCCTGCCTCCCTCACTCCGACCACGAAGGCTGGCCTAATGATCACCCCGAAGCTCCATGCCAGCCCCCCGAGCCCTGCAGCAGGAAAGACTCCATCCTGGCCCCTGCCCCTCTCCGCTGGACCGAGTGGCCTCCCACCTCGTCCTCAACCCAACAGGTTCCACTTTCCCCAACCTGTGAAATTGTTTGAACATGTCGATGATCCCTTCCTGTAGGAACCAGATTCACCTTGGCCTTTGGTCAGTACAGACCCCACAGGCCCTGCTTACCCACTCTCCCAGGTACACTCCTGTGGCTTCCTCATGGTGTGTGTGGGGGGAGGGTCCTCTGAGTACACGTGACTCATAAACTGATGTTGCACTAGTCCAGAGGTGCCCAGGCCTTCTGTGGCACGCAGGACTCAGACTGCTTCTACTTTGGGGCCCCCCGACATTCCAGGCCTCTATTCTCAAGGTGGTGTGATGTCAAAATGACTGCTGAGTTCCAGCCATTACATTTACATTCCAAGAGCAGAAAGGAGAAAGGCACCCTCTTTTTTCCTCAAATCACTTATGCTTCTACCCTGTTAGCTAGAACTTGGTCGTATGGTGACATTTAGCTATAAAGGAGGCTGGGAAATGTCCTTTATCCCAAGAAGCCACGTGTCCAGTGAACTAGCCATAATTTGTGAATCAGATCTAGATGAAGGCCGATGAGGGAGCCCGGCCTCAGCCTCTCTCTCTCTTGAGGTTGGATCCACTGTGAGCACATCAGCCTGTGCCTCCTACTTCCTGCGACCAGCCCTCCCTGACCTGGGGACCAAGCCCGGACAAACCGTCCCACACATTCAGCTGGACCCTACGTGTGTTTCCTCCTAAGCCCCAGCGTTGATCACGCAGGTGTGTGCTGGACAGTGAGGTGACCGTGGTTGACTGTACTCCACCAACGTCCCTCCCTGTGCAACTGGGCAGGGCAGGGCGGGGAGAGGGCCATTCCTGGCAGGGAGATAAGGCCGGTGCATTATTTACAGGAGGAGGGGTTAGAGTCCTGGCCAGGCCACACATTCTATCCTTTGCGACGATAGGGAGGCGACAGTGGACATGTGCCCAAAGCTAGGCCAATGAGATTCCAGCTTGAGGCTTCTGCTGAAGCTGGGGGTGTGCACATTTGGCTGCTGGGATCATACGCTGCACAGGTGAGCCTGCTGGTGGAGAGGCGGAGACAGAATCCACCAGGAGGACGTCGTTGGAGCTCCTGGATCCAGCTGAGCCTGAAGGACATATTCCCCAATCTTTCCATTCATGAGGCAATAAATGCCGTTTGCATGAGTTAGTTCCGTTTGGGTCCTCCATCCTTCCCGAGTGTCCCCGGCCACTTCAGAAACGCAAACAGCTCGGTTCTTGTGGCTTCTTCCCTGGGGTTAAGATAAGGCCACAGGATTTTTTTTTTTTTAATATTTTATTTTTAAGAGAGAAAGAGTGAGAGAGGAGAGAGAGAGGAGAGAGAGAGAATTTTTAATATTTATTTTTTAGTTCTCGGCGGACACAACATCTTTTGTTGGTATGTGGTGCTGAGGATCGAACCCGGGCCGCACGCAGGCCAGGCGAGCGCGCTACCGCTTGAGCCACATGCCCAGCCCAAGGCCACAGGATTTTTGAGTGTTAAAACTAGAAAGTCCCAGGCAACACCTTGTTCATCGATGGCTCCCTCCCTGCCCCAGGTCACGCCTGCGTCCCTCCAGGTGCCTCCAGCTCTGCGTCTGGCGGCCCCCCTCCATCATGCCCGGTCCCAGCCTGTCCACACTCCGCCACTCCCCGGGGTGGGGAGCGCGAGGCAGCTGACGGCCCAGCTGGTGAGCGGAGCTGCTGGGGGTCTGACCCTGGGTGGAGTGGAGACCCGGGGTCCCTCAGGCACTGCCCTCCATGAGGTATGTCAGGGTCAGGACCTGGAATGTCCCCGTGGACCCGGGTACTGAACACTGGTCCCTGCTGTGGCCACGTCCGAGGTGGGGCAGGCTCAGGAGGGCTCTGATCTCCCGTTAGCCCGAGGGGGGGTCCTGGCTAAATGGACGACAGGGAGGTGATGGCAATGTCGGAGGTGGACCGAAAGGAAGGGAAGGTCCTTGGGGGGGCTTCCTGGTGACTCTCCTGTCCCCAGCCACTTCCTCTCCCTCAGCTCCCCGCTGCCAGGAGGTGAGCTGTTTTCTCCTGACATGTCCCTTCTGCCATGATGTTCTGCGTCCCTTGAGGCCCAAAGCAAGGGGGTGAGGTGACCGCGGACGCTGAGGCCATGAGCCAAACCCGTCTTTTCCCCCTTACGTTGATGGCCTCAGGTATCTGGTCACAGTGACAGAAAGGGAACCCAGGATGACCTCGCTGAACTCTGCCACGCACCTGGGGGGTGGGACAGCCATCCCCCACTTACAGAGGGGGACACTGAGGCCGAGAGGCGGTGGGTCCAGGCTGAAGCCGGTCGGGCCACCGGGCTCACTCCCAGACCCGTGGCCGCCTCTCTCTGCCTTGGAATTTCCCTCCCGCCCTGTGGCCATCTGGGGAGGGGGTGCCAGCAAGGCAGCAGGAAGGGGAGGGGGAGGGGTGTGGTGGCAGACCCCGCCCAGGGTCCCCAGGCTGGTGTGTGGCTGACAGGCCCCGTCCAGGCCCCCTTGACCCCTGGCTGCTGGCCTGTCTCCTTGGGGACTCTGGGGTACCTCCCCAAAGCCGCCCGCCCCCCACCCTGTGGTTGGCCCAAATACCAGACAGGGCGATCTCAGCGTTTCCTCCAACATTCCTCCTCCCGGCCCAGCCCCAGGCGGGCTGAGGTTACAGAAGCAGAGCTGGGTGGCTGGGCAGGGGGGACGGAGGGGGACGGAGGGGGCCGAGGGCTGGGCTGGCCAGTCCTCACACCCCATCCAGCCGCCTGCCCTCCCTCCCTCCCCAGGGCGGGATGGGGCTGGGCCAGCCGCCTGCCCTCCCTGGGAGCAGGCTGGGGGGTGGCCCGTGTGGAGATGGAGGACCGGAGCGGTCACAGCAGAGGTTCCAGGGGGTGACTGCCGGTGGCACCAGGAGCCCTGGTCTCAGGGTGGGCGAGAAGGCCGAGCGGGGGCTGCCATGGTAAGGTGCGGCGGGGTCCGAGGGGGGCCGAGCCAGCCTCCAGACTCTGCCGCTGGCTGTGGTGGTCCCTCCCCATGAGGGGATGCTCCCGTCGCCATGGCGACCCGCACTGGCCTGGGGCCACGCTGACCCCTCCCTCCACTCCCAGCGGCTGAGTTTGCTGCTGTTGCTGCTGCTGCCGGGACCCCAGGTCGCCCCTGGCATGGAGGACCCCACCTTTCCCCACCCGGGGGAGAGCTCGCAGCCCCCGCCGCGGGCCTGCCCCTGGCGCTGCTCCTGTCCCCGGGATGACACGGTGGACTGCGCCGGCCTGGACCTGCGGCTGTTCCCCGACAACATCACCAGGGCCGCTCGGCACCTCTCCCTGCAGGTGGGGCCCAGGGAGCAGAGGTGCGGACCCAGGGGTCAGAGAGGAGAGAAGCCGGGGGACAGGGAAGCCGCGGGCGGAGGTGTGGGGGACACCTGCAGGAGTGACACCCCGACAGTGAAGAGGCTGAGCCTCGGGGGTCTGCAGCGGAGATGAGGGAGGTCGGGGTGGGGGCGCTGGGAGGGGGAGGGCTGGGGCTTGCATTCAGTGGTGGAGGTTATGGGTGCTGGGGTCAGAGGTGGGGTTCCTAGGGTCAGAGGTGGGGTGCCTGGATTCAGAGGTGGGGTGCTGGGGTCAGAGGTGGGGGATTATGTGGGGCTGACTATGGGTGGAGGGAGTTGGGGGTCAAGGTCTTGGTAGCTGTGAGATTTTGAAGAATTGGTGTAAATGGGGCATTTGTGCCCCAAAGAGGGACACTGAGGTCCAGAGAGGTGGCAGAGTGCAGGTTCCAACCAGACAGGCTGGCACCCATCTGGGAGGTTTCGGGGGTCCGAATCTTGGAGGGGACTGGGTTGTCTGTGGTCCATGTGGGGCAGTGGGGCCTTGGAGGTGGCTTGTGGTCAGGGCCATGGAGTGACCGGGGTGGACTGTGCGGTGCTGGGTGTCTGGACTTGTTTGGGCTGATGGGGGCTTGGGGTCAGGGCTGAGCAAAGGGCCGTGGGGGTCACGGTGTCCACGCCCCCCCTGCAGAATAACCAGCTCCAGGAGCTCCCATACAACGAGCTGTCCCGCCTCAGGGGCCTGCGGACCCTCAACCTGCACAACAACCTCATCTCCTCCGAGGGTCAGCACCTCCCTTGCATGTGGGGCCACGGTCGCAGCTGCCCCTCCCCTGCCCGCCCCCCCAGGGCTGTGGGCAGCTCTGCGGCACTTCCCAGAAATGCCCTGTGCTGAGCAGGGTGGAAACTTGGGGGCCGGGGCAGCTGCGGCTTCGGAGTGGGGGCGGGGGGCGGGGACCGGGTGCCTGGGGAGCCGCCTGTCTCCAGCCCCCAGCCTGCCCCCCCAGCCTGGGTCCCCTCACCGCCCCCCGCCCGCCCAGGCCTGCCTGACGAAGCCTTCGAGTCCCTCACCCAGCTGCAGCACATCTACGTGGCCCACAACAAGGTGAGCGCCAGCCCAGCAAGGGTGTCCCCTGGGAGGCGTCACAGCACCTAGGAGCCGGGGTGGCAGAGCGGGCTGGGGGGCTCCGGGACAGCAACTGTGCCCTCGCAGCTCTCGGCAGCCCCCCAGTTCCTGCCCCGCTCCCTCCGTGTCGCCGACCTGGCTGCCAACCAAGTGGCGGAGGTCTTCCCGCTCACCTTTGGGGAGAAGCCTGCACTGAGGTAGCCCTGGCCCGGGGAGGGACTGAGGGGGCGTGGCCGGATCTGGGAGGAGCTGGGGCGTGGCTTGTCTGGGAGGGGCTGAGGGGCGTGGTCTGCGGGGGGGGGGATCGCAGGGGAGGTCTCTGCACTGCGGGTCTGGGGGTCCAGGGCCTTCGAGCTGCGGGGAGGCCTCTGGGCAAGGGAAAGGCGCCAGGGCACACTTACACTCACCCCCACCCACACACACTCCCACTCGCAGTCCCACTCCCATTCTCACTCACACACTCCCACTCACTCCCACTTTCACAGCCACACACTCACATCACTATCTCACACTCTCCCCACACCCACACACACACACACACACACACAATACACTCACACTCAAACACACACCCTCACACATACACTCCCACTCCTGCACTCACACACACAATCACACACATACACACATTCATACACTCACGCACACACACACTCCCACACACTCACAGTCCCCCCACATACACACACTCACACACACACACACACACATACTCACACAGACACATACACACTCCCCGGTGCTGTGGGCAGCCCTGAGCTGGGGTGCAGGGCCACAGGGGCTGCGGGTGGCGAGGCGGGCTGGTGGCCGCAGCCTGGCTCCCCTCAGGTCCGTGTACCTCCACAACAACCAGCTGAGCAACGCGGGCCTGCCCCCTGATGCCTTCCGCGGCTCAGACGCCATCGCCACCCTCAGCCTCTCCAGCAACCGGCTCAGCTACCTGCCGCCCAGCCTGCCCGCCTCCCTGGAGCGGCTCCACCTGCAGGTGCCCCCCTGTGCCTCGTGGCCCACCGTCCCCCTCGACTCTCCTCGGGGGGAGTCCTTGTCTCCTTGCTTTCCACCCTCCCAATAGACCCCCAGAATTCCAGTGGCAGGAAGGCGAGCTCCTTGGCCCTCCCTTCCTCAAGAGCCTTCCGTGGCTCCCCTAAGCCTTGGGTCCCAGATCCTGAGTCCCATTCTCTCCCTCACCCAGAACAACCTCATCTCCAAGGTGCCCCGAGGAGCTCTGAGCCGCCAGACCCAGCTCCGCGAGCTGTACCTGCAGCACAACCTGCTGACGGACAGCGGCCTGGATGCCACGACCTTCAGGTGGGCAGGGTGCAGCCTCGAGGTGCAGCTTCCAGCCGCATGGGGGCTAGCGCTTCCAGCCTTCAGCCCCCGCCCGCCCTGCAGGACTGCTTCCCCAGGCCTCATTTGATGAGTGCCTACTGTATACCGGGTTCAGTGGAGCTCCTGGCAGGGGTCCTTGTCCCCTGCTCCTGGACACTGAGGTTTTATGATTTAACGTCCCAGCTCCATCTCAGGCCCAGAAGTCTGCCCAGTCACCCCCACAGCTAACCCTCTGGCTGGCACAGCTCTGAGCGCCCACGTTTGCCTCCCCCCCGCCACTCAACCCCAAGTTGAGGTCTGCGCTCACCTGACTCAGGACCCCCCAGTCCCCTGATGGGAGACTGGGCCTCTCAGAGCCGGCTGACCTCCCTCCCCCCCCAGCAAGCTGCACAGCCTCGAGTACCTGGACCTGTCCCACAACCGGCTGGCCTCGGTGCCCGCAGGCCTGCCCCGGACCCTGGTCGTCCTGAACCTGGGCCGAAACCACATCCGGCAGGTGGAGGCGGCCCGGCTGCGGGGGGCCAAGGGCCTGCGCTACTTGCTGCTGCAGCACAACCCGCTCGGGGCCTCGGGGCTTCCGGCCCGGGCGCTGCGGCCACTGCGGGGCCTGCACACGCTGCACCTGTACGGCAACGGGCTGGACCGTGTGCCCCTGGCACTGCCCCGCCGCCTGCGGGCCCTGGTGATGCCTCACAACCACGTGGCCGTGCTGGGTGCCCGAGACCTGGCCGCCACGCCTGGCCTCACTGAGCTCAACCTGGCCTACAACCGCCTGGCCAGCGCCCACGTGCACCACCGGGCCTTCCACCGGCTGCGCGCCCTGCGCAGCCTGGACCTGGCAGGCAACCAGTTGACCCTGCTGCCTGCGGGCCTGCCCGTGGCCCTGCACACCCTGCGGCTGCAGCGCAACCAGCTGCGGACCCTGGAGCCTGAGCTCCTGGCTGGGCTCGACCAGCTGCGGGAGCTCAGCCTGGCGCACAACAGACTCCGCGTGGGTGACATCGGGCCCGGCACTTGGCACGAGCTGCAGGCCCTGCAGGTCAGGGAGGCCGGCCACACAGAGGGCCCCCAGCTTGTCCCAGGGCCCCCCCATTCCAAGGTCCTGCGGTGCCACAGAAGGACCCTGGGCTGGTCAGACAGGCCCAGCCTGGGACCTCCCTGTGCCACCCAAGTCTGGTCCTTGCCAGCCCCCTCCCCTCCCACTGGGGATGCAGCCGGGCAGGGGACACGGCTCCTGTCCCCCTTCTAGTTAGAAAGGTCAACAGAGTCCCAGGTGTTATGCAGTGATGAGGGGTATGGGGACACCCGTCTCCACCAGGGATTCGCTGCAGGAGTGGGAACCCCAACTGTCTGTGCCCCCAGGATGACAACAGGGTCTGCCCTGGAAGGGACTCAGGTCATCTTCATGGAGTGAAGGGACAGGCCACCATGGGGGTGGGGGAGAGGAGGAGGAGCCCCCGGGAGTGGAGGTTGGGGTGACCGGCCACGGTGCTCTCTCCCCACCTCCAGGTGCTGGACCTGAGCCACAATGAGCTGTCCTTCGTGCCCCCCGACCTGCCCGAGGCCCTGGAGGAGCTGCATCTGCAGGGCAACCGCATCAGCTCCGTGGGCCCCGAGGCCTTCCTGGGCACGCCCCGCCTGCGTGCCCTCTTCCTCAGGTGCAGGTCGGGGCTGGTGGGCGGGGGCGGCCTGCTGGCCACAGTGGCCTCCCCTGCCCCTGCCCTCATGGCTGCCTCTGTGTGCAGGGCCAACAGGCTCCACATGACAAGCATCTCGGCCGAGGCCTTCCTGGGCCTCCCGCACCTGCGCGTGGTGGACACGGCAGATAACTTGGAGCAGGTCCTGGTCCAGCTGCCATCCACAGTACCGCAGCGGCCACGGCGGGGGCCTGAGCCGAGAGGGACCTAGCTGAGCCGCCCTGGCCCCTGGGGCTGCCCCGGGTGTGGACTACAGAGACACGGGCCACCTGGGGCCTGGGACTCAGGGCCTGGGCCTGCTCTGCAGGAGGGGAGCTGGCTCAGGCACTGGCTAGTTCCGCCCTGTGCACAGCTACCAGGGGAGGGCCTGAAGCGCAGGCCGAAGCTCGCTGGCCTCCAGGTTCCCAGTGTGAGGACCACCCCCGCCCTGTCCCAGATGGAGGTGGCACAATAAAGCCGAAGCTTTCCAGCCCTCCCGGGGCCAGGCGCGCTTCTGGGGCGCTCCCCTGCCTTCCCGCCACAGCCTGCCCGGGCAATCGTTCAAGTCCCCTGGCCAGTGACCAGCAGGGGTGGATTCTGAGGTCCTGAGACACAGTGGGTCATCCTGCAGCCAATGCACAACCCAGCCTTATCCACAAGTGCACAAGGCCACCTGCTGCAGAAACAGGAGGCAGATGCGCAGACCCTCAGGGTGGCGGTCATGTGCACCCTGCAGGGACTGCCTGTTCCTTCCCAGGGTTGGGTACGGGCTACGGGAGACCTGGCCTGGCCCCCGGGCTGGAGTGAGAGACAGACAGGAGAGCTGAGCCATGTGACCCTGGCTGTTTATTCCACGTTCGGTCCTGGGGCCCTGGGCAGGTGCAACCCCCGGGGGCCGCAGGGCTCAGTGGCCTTAGTGGCTTCTTTGGGGTGTGGTGGGAGGGCTGAGGGGCTGAGGCTGGGGGACAGGAAGTAAAGTGCTTGCAGGGCTCTCGTGGCTGGGTCCCCGCCGCCCTCCCTTGGGATGTGCAAACAGGACTCTCCCGGGGCCCAACCAGCCAGGCCTGGGTGAGGGGCACTGTCCCCGATGGCCCTGTCGGGGCATCCAGCTGGGCTGGGGGCCTGGATGGGGACGAGTCCGGAATGTACTGTCCGCTGATTGTCTGCTTGGCGGCCAGGTCAGCTCTTCCCAGCAGCAGGGGCCGAGGGCTGGCTGCCCACGCGCCAGGCCCTCACCTGCGGAGCCGCTGCAGCTGGGGGAGAGGCGGGGGTCAGAGCCGCCACGGCACCCGGTGCCCACCCAGCCCACGGGGCACTCACCTCGTTCTCGACCAGGTTCCGCCGGTACAGCGCCTCCTTGGCGGCGTCCTGGGGGATGGGCGGTCAGTGGGCAGTCCTGCCACCCCAGCCCTCCTCCCGCCCAGCCCACCCTGCTGCCCAGCTCACCCTGCTGCCGTCATTGCCCAGGCGCCGGGCGGCCTCGGTGTAGAACTGCAGCTGGCGCTCCAGATGGGCCGCGTACTCTGCAGGTTGTGGGGGTCTCAGGGTGCAGGCCGGCCCCCCGCCTGTCTGCCCCAAGCCCCTAACCTTGGGGCATCTGGGTGCCCACTCCATGCCCTGCACCCCACGCCCCTGTCCCTCCAGATGCCAGTCCCCAAGCCCCTGTTGCCACTGTCCCCTCTGGAGCCCTACCCCTCCGGAGGCTGGCGCCCCCCTGCTCCAGCTGTGCCCTCTGCCACTGGCTGCGCTGCACGATGTCCTGGTACTGCTGGGCCACCTCGGGGGGCACCGGCCGCCGCGCCTGCCTCAGGGCCAGGATCTGAGGGCCCAGAAGGTGCCTTGAGCGTCCAGCCTGGACCTGCAGCCCCCAGGCCCAGCCCGAGCCCCACAGGGCGGCACCCACCTTCCGCTCCAGTCGCTCCTGGTCGAAGGCCAGCACACTGAGGCTGTGCAGGGGCCGGGCCGACCTGGGGGGAGGGAGGCAATGCGGGGTCGCCCCACCCCACCCCACGGGTTCCCCAGGCACTGGGGACACACGCCAGGCCCACCCCAGTGCTGCCGGGCTCACAGCCAGGCTGGAAGATGGCCGCACACCCAGGCCACTGTGTCAGGATGGGTTCCTGCAGGAGTCAGTGGCCAAGCTGGGACCCAAGGGAGGAGGCAACTTGGGCAGAAGACAAGGGGGCAAGGGCGGGCAGGGGTAGCGGCGCTAAGGGCACCAGAACACAGAGCTCAGAGGCCAGGGAGAACCAGACATGGCCTCCAACAGGAGGGAGCGGCAGAGAGAAGCCGGGATATTCCGGCAATGGTCAGATGGCAGAAGGTCTTAAATATCCAGGGAGGAGTTTAAACTGGATCCTTCAGAACAAGGGTGCTAGGAAAGGTGTTGAAGCAGGACAGGGACACGGTTCAATCTGTGCCTGATGGGGACTGTCCGGGAGGGACTGAGATGAAGCCACCTACCTGTTCCCTGGCTCCCTCGAGGGGGCAGGAATGGGCGGTGCCCTCCCTTTAGGCCCAGTGACCTGCTGCAGGGGACAGAGTCCTGTGAGTCTTGAGTCCCCTGAACAAAGCCCCCCTCCCTGGGTGCCGGCGGGCAGCGTCTCACTGTGGGCACAGCCGCTGGCACGGGGTCGATCACCAGCCACCTCTCAGTTGTCGTCTCCAACTGCTGAGTGGTCAGTGGCTCCCGGATCCGGACCATCACCTCCAGCCGCCCCCCTGTGGGCCGGCGACCATCAAGGACCTGGGTGGAGTGAGGGGACACTGGCAGTGGGAAGTAGGCAGGGCTGGGGGACCAGGGCCAGGACCCGGGAGAACCATGACACTGCCCGGGGATGCGGCCCAGCTGTCCGCGGGGCAGCGGTCCTGGTCCTGGGTGCACGCGGCCGGGCAGTGGGGAGGCCTGGGAGGAGGGACTTTGGGTGTCTCAGAAAAGGCACCCCTCACCTCGAGGATTTCCCGGACCTCGCAGGCCGTCTCCAAGGCGTCCAGCTTCAGCTGGGCTGTCCCCAGCACGCGGTCGGTCTTGAACAGCCCCCTGTGGGCGGGAGCAGGTCGGTGGGTTCAGGGCTGCGCCACCCCCTCCCGCACCGCCCTGCGCCCTGCGCTCACCCCTTGTGCACCACTTCAAACTTGATGCCCTTGGTCTGGATGGCCCTGCGGAAGCCGCGGTGGCCGCGGTTGATGCTCAGCTTGAACTGCTCCTTGAATTCTGCGGGGGGGCGGAGGGGGAGGAGGTTGGGGGCTGGACACCAAGGGCCCCCTGGGCAGCGGGGCGGGGCGCCCTGGCTCACCTGGCGAGTCCGTGTTCCTGACCACGCTGGTCTTGTCTTTCTGAGCTTCCTCCTGGGCCGGGGGCGGGAAGGTGGTCAGCGCTCAGGGCCGGCCCTGGACTTCCCCCTGGGGCTGCCCCCCCGCCCCCCGAGGCTCCCCACCTACCACATTGGGATAGGGGAAGTCGAACCGCACAAAGATGTCCAGGTCGCCGGGGGACAGCCCTGCGGGCAAACGAGGGTTCCAGCGGGGCAGAGAGGCGGACCCTGCCCCCAGCCCCGGCCTCCGACCCCTCACCTGGGGGCGTGGGCAGGTTGACTCCCTTCACGATGAAGAGGAGCATGTCGCTGCTGCTTAGGTCGGAAAAGATCCTTCCGGGCGGGAAACAGGCACCTCAGCCGGGTGGCCCCACTGAAAACCCCGCCCTGGCCACCTCCGTTCAGCTCTGCCACGGCCTGACTTCTGGGTCTTTCTTTGGTCTGCACGCACTTATTTGGTACCTACTATGTGCCAGCCAGTGCCTTTACTGTTGGGGACCTTCCCTTCCATTAGCAGTATTTCTTGAGCTCCCCACTATGCACCCACCAGTGTCCTCGCTGCTGGGGACCTCCTCTTCACTGGGCAATATTTCTTGAGCACCTAGTAGGCACCCCTACATGAGGTGAGACGTTCCCTTAATATTCCTTGAGACCTACTGAGTGCCACTGAGCACCTTTGCTGCTGGGCCTTCTTTCATTAAACATTTCTTGAGCACCTACTACACCCCTTAGCTGTTGTGGAAATGTCTCTTAATTTTCTTGAGTCCTACTATGTGGTAATTAATGCTTTAGCTGCTGCAAGACTTCCCTTAATATTCTTTGAGTCCGACTAGGTGCCAGTCAGATTGCTAGCTGCTGGGAGACCTTCCTTTAACATTTCTTGAGTACCTACTATGTGCTAACCAGTGTCCTAGCTGTTAGGTGGCCTCTCTTCATGTGACAATATTTTTGAGTACCTACTATGTTAACCCATGCCCTAGGTGCTACGGGACCTTTCCTTCACTTTTTATTTTTTTCTTAGTTGTAGTTGGACACAATAGCTTCATTTTATTTATTTATTTGTACGTGGTGCCGAGCGTCGAACCCAGGGCCTTGCATGTGCTAGGCAAGCACTCTACCACTGAGCCCCAGCCCCACACTTACTATTTCTTGAGTCCTACTATGTGTCAAGTAGTGCCCTAGCTACTGGGGGCAAAGAAGTCAACGAGACAGACCGCCATCCCTGGGGGGAGGGTCTGACTGAGTGGACAGATGCCCAGGGAACACAATAACAGAACCAGAGAAGAATTCAAGACTCCAAATAGGGGACAGAGCAGAGCTCACTCGTGAGGGGCTGCTCTACACAGGGTGACCGAGGAGGCTCCCGGGGAGGAGACAGTATAAGGACACTGGATATGGAGAAGGAGCGGCCCGAGGCCTGGGGAAGAGGGCCTGGGCAAGGACAGCAGCTGGTGTGGAGGAGGGACCCAGAGAGATGGCCACAGAGCTCCGGGAGGGGGCAGGTGAGAGGCGAGGTGACAGGGAGACGGGGGTGGGCGCTCCCAGTGTGGCAGGAGCCCGAGGCTCAGTGGCCAAGCCTGACTCCTACAGTCAGTGGGGAAACGCCACCGTCCCTCAGGGGCAGGAGGACTTAACGGGCCACGACCAACAGCACCCGAGCACAACATGGGGGTCTCCTGCGGCTCCCTCGGCCCCCCTGGGCAAGGTGCGGAAGTGTCTGTCGCCGCCCACAGCCCTTCACTGGCACCTTGTGCCTGCCCCAGGGTCTTTGCACGTTCTGTGCTCTCCCCTCCCCGCCAAACTCTTCCAGCGATGAGTCCTAAACCAGCTTCCAGGGAGCAAGCTCCTCCCCAGGGGTGTCCCAGGTGGGGGCAGGGGCCTTACTTGATGATGTTAAATGTCCTCTGCTCGAAGCGGGCGGCGGGCGTTGGGAGACCCCGGGCGAAGGCCTGCTTCAGAGTCTCCATGCTCTGCTTGCAGCCCTCTGCCAGTTTCTCAAACCTGCGGCGAGAGGCCCTGCTCAGGCCCCGGCTCAGCCCAGGCCGGGGCTCGATGCCTGGCAGGCGCCGTGCACTTACTTGCTGGCCTCGGCGATGTTGCCCAGGTGGGTGAACTGGTTCGAGTGGTTCAGGCACATCTACGAGAGCAGAGGCAGTGAGGCTGGGCGGGGGGCCGCAGGCAGGGCGGGGGGCCGCAGGCTGTGTGGGCTGGCCAGGCGGGTCTCACCTCGTGCTGCTGCCTGATCAGCTTGGTGAGCTCGCCATAGCGCCGGGCGGCCTCCGGAGACAGGCCTGGGCCAGGCCGCTGGACCAGGACAAAGTCGTCCTTGTTGACAGGGGCCGGCGGCACCTAGGGAGAGAGGCTCATGGGGACAGGCCTGTGCTGGCCACAGCATGCCCACGGAGGGTTCTGCAGGCTCTCACTCCTCCCTGGAGGCCACCCTTGCCTGCTGCTGCACCCCCTCCCTCTGGACTGGCCACAAGGCCCTTCCGCTGACACAATGAAGCTGTCCCTGTCATCCAAGCCATCTTTACAGAGCCCCTACTGTGTGCAGGCCCTGCTCTGGGGCTGGGGACCAGCAGTGAACGAGACTAAAATCTCTGACTCAGCAGGAGACTGACATTGTCTGGGGAACACAAACCTCGGATGCAGTAACAGACAGCAGAAGCTTCGGGAAGGATGACGTTGGGAGGAAGAGCAGGGGTTCTGGTTAAAGGGAGGGATTTTGGATGGGAGGTGGGAGCAGCCTTCTGGAAACTTCAAGAGTCTTCAAGAGGCAGCAGTGAGCCGGGCAGGGCGGGGCGGGGCACATTCCAGGGAGAGGACAGCATGTGCAAAGGCCCCGAGACTGGAGTGTGCCTGAATGTGAGTGACAGCTGGAGGACGGGAGCAAAGCAGCAGGTGGAAGAGACGGGGAGGGAGGTGACAGAGTATATCATGCAGGGTCCCTCGGGCCACAGTAGGGGGCCTGTACTTATTGTGTGCTCCTGTGGTCTCCCTACTAGGACAGCGGCTCCACGAGGTGGGGACTTTCATCTGGCTGCTCAAAGCTCTGTCCCCGTGCCCAGGTAGGGCTGGACACGTGGTATGAGCTCTGTAAATATTTTCCAATGTGGTTGCTGTTTCATGGCCAAGGAGTCCTGGCTGACCGGAAGGCAGGAGTCACTGTCCCCGCTTCCCCACGGGACCCCCTTGCCTGGTACAGGGGTCAGGCACAGAGTGACTCAACAGGAGACTACATTTCCCAGGCTCCTTTGCAGCTAGGTGTGGCCATGGGACAATCCTGGCCACTGGGAGACAAGCAAAGGTGATGTCACTTCCTTATAGGACACTGCTCTGCCTTTTTCTCTCACTGCTTCCCAAGGGCTGGAGGCTGGAGGGCAGGGAGCCACTTGGATCATGTGTCCCTGGCGTGGGGCAGAGCAACAAGAGGGACGGAGGCCCGGTCCTGGAGGCCCTCTTGTTTAGGGCTCCGCCTGCGCTGAGGGTTCTATGCAAGAACCATGTCTGCCTCGCCCTGGCTGCTACCTTGGGGTGGCCTATTTGTTATAGCAGCTTAGCCTCGACCCTAACTAATACATCCAGATCCCACAGCTGCCAAGGGGCTGCAGCCCGACCAGCGGACGCCTGGGTGGTTCCCCTGGGCCTGAGGGTTCACCTTGGCGATGTCCACGGGCAGCCCGTTGCGGGAGGCCTCCAGCATGGGCTCCAGCCCCTTGGCCTGGCGCAGGTGCATCTTGGCACCCTCCACGTCGTTCTTCTGCTTGGCGCGCAGAGCGGCCTGCAGGAGTTGCTTCTTGCGGCCCTCCAGGAAGGCCAGCTGCTGCTGGGCTGTGGGCAGAGAACCTCGGTGGGCCGCCTGGAGGGCCACGAGCAGGCAGCCGGGCAGGGGGGGCGCTCACCTCTGGTGGACGTGGCTTTGGGGGCTGCTTTGGCTGTTGGCGCTGATCCTGACTGGGGGGCCTTTGGGGGCGGGGCCTTGGGCTGGGCCACCGGGGCGGAGGAGCCGTCTTGCTGCTGAGGGGGACAGAAGTGAGCTTCCAGGGCCGTCAGAGCCACTCCCAGGCCGGCCGACACCAGCAAGGACCTGGCGCCTGGGGGTCCTCAGCAGCCCTGGAGGCAGGGGTTCTGGCCATGCCCACCGTGCAGCTGAGGGGACCGAGGCTCAGGGCAGAATGAGCAGAATGCCTGCCCACCGCCAGGAAGTGGGGGCGCGGGGCGTGCGGCTGGTTCACACCTGGGACTCCCAGGACTAGCCCCCTGCCACCCCCTGCCTCAGCCTCTCACCTTCCTCGGAGCCTCATCCTCCTCGTCCTCCGGGCCTTCGTCCTGGCTGGCCAGCTTCATGGCCGTCTCCAGGACCCCCACCAGGCTCTGCTGGGCAGGCTCACTGGCCTCCAGGCCCTGGATGGGAGGAAAGCCTGCCCGGCCAGCGGAGGCGCAATGAGTGGGGTGGACACGGGTCCCCACCTGAGGAGCCTAGGCCTGTGGTCTACTCTGAAGCCAAGGAAGGAGCTGCTGCCGGGCCTGCGCGGGATCAGCCATTCCCACCGCCCTCGGCCCAGCGGCCTCCCTTCCCAGGCCCCAGGACTCCAGGGACTCCAAGAAGCAGGTCCTGGGTGTCCTCTGTGTGAGGAGGTGTGCGGGACACTGGGGGTGATCTGGCTGGAGGCCTCCAGGATAAGGGGGGCCTAAGATGTGGACAGATGGCCACCCTCATGGGGGACCCGCAGCAGCTCTGACAACTGAAGAGGCTCCTGCCCCTCGGGGCTGGGGAGAGCCAAGTGAGCGGTCGGCCAGCGCCTGACGACTGGGAAGGGGGCGTAAGGCAGTGGGCAGGGGGCGGTGTCCAGACGCCCCCACCTCCAGCGCTTGCCAATCTCCCTGGCAAACGCTTCTGTCAGGACAGACTCTGGCCCACCCTCTGAACCAGGCTGGCAGAGGTCCCCAAGTCTGGCTGGCTGCCAGCTCCCTGTGCCAGGAGACGGGACAGAGCCCATGAAGGCCCAGAGGCTGTGAGACTGGGGACGGGCGGAGCCTACCTGGGGGCACCGGCAGCTCAGCCACGTCCACGGCTCGGCCCGCCTTGTGGGCTCGGATCGCATCTTGGTATTGCTGTGGGACACACAGGTGTCAGGGCGCCGAGCGAGGTCCCCGGGGCTGCCCACCGTCCCCCACGCACCTTGACAATGCGCTCATGCATGCGGGCCTTCCGCTGGTCACCCTTGGCCTTGGCCTGGGCTGCGGCTACATGGTATCGCTCCATCCGCTGCTCCAGGGCCTCCAGGAGGGTCCGCGGGGGCGGGGGAACCTCTGGGCCGGACAGGGTGGGGGGCAGGTTAAGGGTTCAGGGAACAGGAGCTGGTCTTGTGCTGGCCTGCCCACCCGAGGGCCCTCGCAGCCTACCTGGCGTGGTGGGTGCTGTGGCAGGAGCTGGGGGCGGCGGTGTTGGTGACGGTGGGTCTGGGGGCAGCTGGTCTGGGGACAGAGAGGTCCAGTCCAACAAGAGGCCTGCTTGACAACCCTGACCCCCACCCAGGCTGGTGGGACTGAGTAACAGGCAGCAGCAGGCTGTCCCAGAGGGTGGGCTCGGTGGGTCCTCACCAGGTGGAGGGGGCAGGCGGGACAGGTCCACGGGCTCCCCTCGGCTCAGGGCCTCCAACACGGCATCGAAGCTCTGGGAGAAGGAAGGGGGGATCAGGGGAGAGGCTGAGTGGGGCCGGGGTCCCAGGGGACGCCCGGGCCTGCCATATAACAGAGGCGCCCGGGCTCCAGCCCCTCCTTGCACCGTCCTCTGGATCCTCCTGCAGTGCCCGTGCCCTTACAGGGCAGGTAACCTGAGGCTCCACGGGGACAGCCCCGAGGGCCGGCCAGTGGCCAAGCAGCACTCAAACGTGGGTCGCCTGACTCCACATGGAAGCACCCTGCCCCCTCACCCCCTCAGTCAGGGGGACGCACCTTGGCCACGCGGAAGTGTCTGGTGGCGGCAGCTGTGTCTCCCTGCTGCTTGGCGTGGAGGGCGGCCAGCTTGTACTCGCGCTGGCGGCTCTGCAGCTGGGCCAGGGAGCTGCAGGGGCCTGAAGGAGAGAACCGAGCACCAGAAGCCGTGGGCCTGGGCTCCCCCAGGGCCACAACGGTCACGGGCCCCTTTACAGCTGCCTAAACTGAGGCTCTAAGAGGGACGCTGCCTCCCCAAGAGCACGCGTCCCGGAGAGAGCACGGTGGGACCAACCCAGGCCCGGAAGGCTGTACAGCCACCGTAGTTTTGTCCCCAAGAGAATTCTAGAAGATTTATGAATGCTCACATTTTTGACATCTGTCATTTTTTAGTCTTTTTTTTTTTTTTTGGCACTGGGGATTGAACTCAGGGGCACTCAGCCACTGAGCCACATCCTCGGCCCTATTTGTATTTTATTTGGAGACAGGGTCTCACTGAGTTGCTTAGGGCCTTGCTAAGTTGCTGAGGCTGGCTTTGAACTCATGATCCTCCTACCTCAGCCTCCCAAGCCTCTGGGATTACAGGCGTGCGCCACCGCACCTGGCTCATTTTTTTTTAAAATCTTGAGTTTAACAAGTATACAAAGGGGTGCTGCTGCTATAGCTCAGTGGCAGAGCGCTTGCCTAGCATGTGTGAGGCACTGGGTTCAATCTTCAGAACCACACAGAAATAAGCAAATAAAACAAAGTGCCTATCTACAACTAAATATATATATATATATATATATATATTTAAAAAGTATACGAGGTTCTTACACCTAGCATCTTACAAATACTGACATTTAGAAATGGTTCTGGGTATGGAACCCAGGGCCTCACACATGTTAAGCACGTGCTCTCTCTACCACTGAGATACATCCCCAGACCCAACACCATTCTTTTAAATCTAATATATGTGAACAACCTTGGTGATTTCAAACTCACCAACGTTCCTTATTTTGTCTATTTTAAAATATTTTACTGGGAGCAGTGGCGCACACCTGGAATCCCAGGAGTTCGGGAGGCTGAGGCAGGAGGATCAAAAGTCCAAAGCCAGCCTCAGCAACTTAGTGAGACCTGTCTCAAAATTAAAAAATAAAAAACACAGGCTGGGGATGCGGCTCAGTAGTAACAGCCCCAGGGTTCAGTGTCCCTTCCCTCAAAATATATAAATGAAATAAAATAAAAATTTTAAACATGAAGACATATAAATCTTAAAATAACTGTGGTAAAATAGACACAACACAAAATTTTCCATCTTCCATTTTAACCTCTTGTGTGTGTGTCTGCGTGGTGTTAGGGATGGAACCCAGGGGCATTCCACCACTGGGCCACATCCCCAGCCCCTCGCTTTATTTTTGACACAGGATCTCACTAGTTGCCAAGTCTGGCCTCAAACTTGCAATCCTCCTGCCTCAGCCTCCTGAGTAGCTGGGTTATGGGCGGCGTCACCATGCCCACTTGAAACCATTTTTAAGTATAAAAGTCAGTGGTGTCGGGCTGGGGATGTGGCTCAAGCGGTAGCGCGCTCGCCTGGCATGCGTGCGGCCTGGGTTCGATCCTCAGCACCACATACCAACAAAGATGTTGTGTCCGCCGAGAACTAAGAAATAAATATTAAAAATTTTCTCTCTCTCTCCCTCTCTCTCTCTCTCCTTCCTCTCTCACTCTCTCTTTAAAAAAAAAAAAAAGTCAGTGGTGTCAACTGCGGTCACACTGTGCAACCATCACGGCCGCCCATCTCCAGAACCTTCTCATCTTCCCAGCTGAAACTCTGATCCCATTAACCACTGTGTCCCCGCGCCCGTCTGGCAGCCACTGTTCCGTGTCCCATCTCTATCTCTAGGACTCTGCCAGGGGCCTCCTACGAGTGGACTCTGGGTGCCTGCTGTGACTGACCTGGTCACTCAGCACACTGTCCTCACCGTGCACCCCATCACAGCCCACACCAGGACCGCCTTCCTTTGAAGGCTGAATGACAGTTGCGGTGTGGAAGGACGCACTCTGCGTACAGGAGGGGCCTACACACAGCCCCCCACCGTTTGCTCCCTGGCCCTGCCCGCGGCCTACCTGGGGGCAGCTGGGGCTTAGCCGAGCCTGGGGCCGAGGCTGGGGCGGAGGCAGGAGGGCTCTCCCGGGTGACCCTGGGCTCCGGGGTGGGCGGGTTTGTGGGGACCAGCGGGGGAGGTGCCGGCATGTGGCTGGGTGTAGCTGCTGGGCCCTTTCCTACAGCCACAGGTGGCGGGATGTCCCCTTCATCGATGGCATTGCCCTTCCGGACGGAGGCCAGCAGGTTTTCCAGCGTCTGGGGTGAGGCATGGGCAGGGTCAGGGGCCGGAGCCGGGCGCTGGGGCTTGTCCCAGACCTGCCCGCCCACTCACCTTGAGCCCCCGGTCGTAGCGCCGTGTCTTGGCGCTGTCCCCAGCTTGCCTGGCGCTTTCGATGGCTGACTGGTAGAGGGCCAGGCGCTCCTGCAGGGTGGCCTCCAGCCCCAGGTGGGGGGCCGAGGGCTTCGGCTGCGGGGGGCCGGGCACAGTCTGGGTGGTGACCGTCCTCGGCTTCCCCTCGACCCTTCCTGGCCCTGACACACGTCCCCCCGCCGGCCTCCCCACCCAGGAGGGCAGCGATCAGGGTCTCCATAGGGAGAACTTGGGCGCAGAGGTTCCTGTCGCCTGTCAGGTCACGTGGCTGAAAAGGCCACCGTGAGCCTTGACTCAGACCGAGGGGGGGCTCGAGGGGGCTGTACCTGGGCCACAGGGGGCGGGGGCTCCAGCACCTTCTCGTCTTCCCCGAGGACCTCGTTCAGCTCCGCCTGTGGGAGACAGCCAGGGTGGACACGCAGCCGCTGGACGGGGCCAGGGAGAGGCCTCTCCGGGCTCGGCGCTCACCAGCAGCGCGTCGTCGGCCTCCACGTCATCGTCGTCCGTCCCCTCCTCCTCCTCCTCGTCTGGGTCTCGCATACACAACCTGGCCATCTTCTCAATGGCCTCCATGGGCAGGGGACCTGGTGGCGGGAGGCCTCCGCTAGACCACTGTCCCCTAAGGTCCCCAACCTCCCATCCCAGACACCCAGGCCCTGAGGGCACAGAGGCCAGCAGCAGGGCAGCAGGTGCCTTTCCTGCCCTTCCCGGCACCCCAGAGTCCTCGAGCCCTCCCTGCACGATGCCACCCTCCTGCCACACCGACCTCCCTGGACTCATGTCTTCTTTATCCAGCTCAGTTCTGGGGCCAGGCTACCTGAGTTCAAATCCCAGCTCTGCAACGTTCTCCCTGTGTGACCTTGGGCAAGTCACCTCACCTCTCTGGGCTAGAGTTTCCCCATCTGTCACCCAGGGATAACGGTTCCTTCTGCACGGGTAGATTGTGGGGACTAAAGGTAAACGAAGGTCTTAGAACGAACCACAGGCTGCCCTCATCCACAGAGAACACACTCCCAGGCCACCTGTGATGTCCGAGACCACAGATAATACCAAACCCTCTACCAACTAAGTATCTTCCTATACGCCCTGAGCATTGCCACGTTGGCACCAAAACTTCTGTCCTTCCGTGGTCTGTGCCCTCATGCCTGCTCTGTATCAGTGCTCCCGTGCTTTGGGGCCATCAAGTGCAGGAAGGGTCACTCAAACACAAGCACCATGCTGCCGAGAGTGGACCTGACAATCCAGATGGCTGCTCAGTGATAATGGGCGGGCAGCACACACAGTGTGGACGCACTGGACCAAGGGATGATTCACACCTTGGACAGGATGCTGGGAGATTTCATCACACTAATTAGGACACCTTGCAATTTGGCTTATGAATTGTTTGTTTCTGGAATCTTCCATTGACTATTTCCAGTCAACTGTGATTGACTGTGGGTAACTGAAACCACAGAAGAAAAACCATGAACCAGGGGGACACTGCACCCCTGGTCTCTTATTGTTCACCTTATGCCCATTACTCAGAAGAGCTCTGCTCTAGGAACCTGCCTAGGAGGCTGAGCTGGTGGATGTAGCTCATTGCTGGGACATGAGGTGCAGGACCAGGTCCCTGGGAGCTTGTGGGCACTACATTTTTTTAACAAATATTTATTTTTTAGTTGTAGTTGGACACAATACCTTTATTTTATTTACTTATTTTTATGTGGTGCTGAGGATGGACTCAGGGCCTCGACCTGAGCCCCAGCCCCAGCCCCTGGCACAACATTTTTACTAAGTGATCAATACCCAACTTCGCTTTTGGGTGCTTCTCTTTGAAGACCTCTTGCTGAATATCCGTGCTGATTAGTGAACACTGAGCACGCGGCCAACAGAACGTGAACTTGCACCTGAGTGAGGTTGACTTCTGCAAGTCACCTCACAGTCCTCTGTGCTCCTAGGACCTGTCATCAGAGCATGACCTTTTTGCTTGGGACCATTTTGAACAGTGAAATCACCAACAAAAAGCAGGAAAATGAGAAAAGCGTGGCACTGAACAGACCAGGAAGGACCGTTGTTTACGACAGAAGAGCCGAAACACGAAAGCTGAGCACCGCTTTCTCCTGCTTCTTTGCAAGGGGCTCCAACTGTCTTACCACTCTTGAGGGTCCCCAAATCAAATGCATTGTAGCGAGGAGGCAGATCCATAAAGATGAGACCCACACGGAACAAGGACTGACTAGCAGCTAAAACATCTGAAGGCTTTGTTTAGCCTCGAGGCTCCAACTCTACTCAACCACTGCACAGTCCTCTGCCCCCGTCCCCCCACCTACCCCATGGCCTTTGCACCTGCTGTGACCCCTCCTGGAAACACTGGCCAACTCATCACCTGGCTATTCATAAGTGGTTCCTGCAGGAATTCCCCCCCAACTCACATATGGCTCCACAGCTCTGTGCTTCCCCCACCCCACCCGAATCATGGGACAGAAAGTTAGAGGCTGGGACTGATGATAACACAGGTGTATTATGTGTCAGTCAGCTCTTGGGAAGGGCCTTACGAGCCCTAGATTGACTCCTATGATGTGAACAAGTACTATTCCCATTTTACAGATGGGAAAACCAAGGCCGGCACAGATGACATGATGGGTAAGTGCTGGGATTCACATCCTCAGTCTGTGTCCAGAGTTGATCGCTTCCTCTCTCACCCTGCGCTCCAGGAGGGAACTCCCTCTGTTTTCCTTCCCCTGTCTACCCAGTGCCCAGCTCCAAGCTCAGCCCACAGGAGGAGATCCAAAAATGTTCAGAAGCATGTTAAGCATCTTACCTTTGCCTCTGAGCTTCTCTAGGGCTGGGGGCTGATCCCCCACCAAGGCCAAGAACTCAGCCTCTAGTTCCTCATGGTTCACTCCATCCTCGGGGATCATTAAGCCATCTGGAGAGAGGTCGACCAGCAGGCCAAGCTGTGGGAACAACAAGGGTCCAATCAGCCCTTGGGCTGTCCTGCTTGGCCAGAGGCAGCCAGGATGAATCCAGAGTTCCCAGGGAAGGAAGAAAACAAGGTCTTCCCAGACAAGCCATTCCCTGGGGAGTGCCAGCAGGTCCAGTCTGCAACAGGTGTTCCAAGACGGGCCTAGCCCTTTGGCACAGATCAAATGAGGCAAAGGGCAGGTGGAGAGACCTAGTTTTGTTCTCTGAACCTGCATCTGAGATGTGCAGCTACTCAAGATCACCAAGGGAAGCAGACCGCACAATTTGCCCTAAGCAAAGCCACTCTGCATACCTGGGCTTTTTCCTTCCAGCAGCCTCCAAACCCCGAGGGGGCTGTGCAGGAAGGTTGGGGCATCAAGAGCAATTAGAAGCTCTGGCAACACAGTCGAAGTTCAAAGTGGGCCTTGGCCACATACACCTCTCTTCCTATTCTGATGAACGACCAATCACGACATGATACTAGGGGTATGAAACTGCCTCGATGTAGGTCAAAATCAGCCAAATGTTGGCAATTATATGTGTTCTATCTTCTAGGAATAATGATAGTGATAACATTTATTGAGTGCTATGTTCTAGCACTTTCCATAAACTATGCCAATGAATCTTCAGGACTGTCCTGTGAAACAGGGACTCTTCTGGGTCTCCATTTTACAGATGAGAGAACTAGGACTCAGAGCTGTGAAGTTAAGCTGTGTAGGCGCCAGGAGGGAACTTCAGGTTGGATTCTAATAGCTGAGCACTTGGCTATGCCTTGGGCTCCCCTATCAAAGCTGAGACAAGTCAAACTCCTCCAGGTGTCTGGGGCAGGAAGGAAAGGGCCAAGTCACAGTCCGATGGGATAAGGGGTGGGACAAGGGATGTAGCTCTGGATGTGCACCTGGTGCTGGCCAGGCTGCTGATCCCTATGACCTTGGGGAGGTGTCTTCACCTCTCTGGGCCTCAGTGTGCTCATCCTAACAATGGGAATAAAGAGCGTGACCTGAACAGGCTGATGCAAGGGTTTGATGTGGCCGTCTGCCTGCTGCCCCTCCCTGATTGGAGCCGTTGCGGCAACAGGTGGCCCTGAACAAGGGGTGGAGAGCCACGAGTCGGGGGGTGGGGGATGCAACGCCAGCAGGCCGTACTTCGGGGGTTCAGGCCTTACCTGGGGGCAGGGACCCAGGCTCACCTAGGAGGCGGAGATGGGGCTTCCCTGGGGGGTGGGGCCCTCCCCTGAGCGTGTGACCGGGTGGGGAGGGGCTCCCCCGCCGGGGCCGTGGGGCGCAGACTCACCTGGCGGGCAGCGGCGGCGCCTCGGCCTGGGGGTCCCGGGGGTCCCTTCCTCTTGTGCATCTTCCAGACTGGATACCCCGACCACCAGCACCCCGGCGCCTAGCCTTGCCCTGCCTCCTCCCCCGGAGACTGTCGCCGCGCACGCGCCCTTCCTGAGCCCTGAGCCCCTCCTCGGCAACCCGCGCCCGCTAACCCCGCGCCCTCGCTACCCGGGGTGGCCGTTCCACTTCCGCCTCGGCCTTCTGGGGCCGCGACACCGGAGCGCGGCCACGGGACTAGCCGGGCCCGCCTCACCGAAACTACAATTCCCGGCAGGCAGTGCGCGGGCGCTCGAGCGCGCATGCGCCTGGCGGAGAGCGGAGGATCTCGCCTCCGCGGCTCGGAAAGGAGGCGGAGCATGCGCTGGTGTTGGGTTCTGGTAATGCGCACGCGCGGGGCGGGGCCTCGTGGGGCGCGGGAAAAGAGGTAGGGCGCGCGCAGGTTTGAGGGCCGCAGGCGGCCCTGTGATTCTTAAAAGTCCTGCAGCCAGAGCTCCTCACTTTTTGGTGGCAGAAGTAGTGTTATTGTGGGGCTGGTATCCGGGAGCCGGGGCCACTGTGTCCAGGACCCAGGCCTCAAGTGTCCAGATCCCCCTGCTTCAGACTCCAGGCCACCAGGTCGCCTTGAGGGCCAGTGTGGCCATTTGCTTGGGGGATGGAGAACTAAAGAAATCAACGCAATGCAAATAATCCAGGCGACTGTTCCCCAGCAGGTCCAGGCAGACGCCGTTCCTGCTACACAGAGGGACTTGGACGACTTCGGTGGCGCAGGTCGGTTTCAGCCTGCCTGGCCCCCAAGGCTGCAAGCAATTGGCCTCTGCCCACTGCTGTCCCTCCAAAGCCCCAGCATCCCCTCAGGGCCCCAGAAGTTCCCATGTGGCCTTGTAGGCCCCCAGTGGCTTCTCCAAGGTCTTCCCGTGTGCCTCGAAGGGCCACAGCTTGGGGCAAGGAAGGAGGTTCCCAGCAAGTTCCCAACATGCTCCCACGTGGGGACAAGAGCTGGGGTCGCAGGGCTTCCCTGGAGGATGCCCTTTCCAACCCGTGTGGCCCAGGGTGACTGTAACCCTGTGTCCTTCTGCCACTCAGCTGACCTGTGGGGGCAGCCAGATGGGCCTGGGTGGTGGTGGGGAAGGCTCTGCCCTCAGCCAGGGCCACTGGATAGGGACAGGGACAGAGACTACTGTGTTAACAACGAGAGATTTCGTTTGTTCACAGATTTCTCAAGGGAGAAGTAAAATGAGTAAGAGGAAGAAGCTTCGGACCTCAGGTATTTGGTTCACTGGAGTTGGATCTTTGGGGGGCAGAGCTTGTGGTTGAAACCAGGACCTGCTGCCTCTGGGGAAGCGCTCCACCACTGAGCTGCCCCCAGTCCAAGTTGGCATTTCTTGATTGCTGTCTGCTTATAGGACGAACACCGAACTTATTTGTTGTAGAAATGCTAATGTGAGTGTCCCAAGCTCCTTAAAAGATGATTTAATACAGCCCAATTAAAAAAACAGAAATGTGGAGAAGGGAATGAGATAAAGAGTGGGAGTTCTTTGGCACTTCCACCCGCCTCTTGGGGTCCCCCTGCCTAGAGATCCCCCCACCCCAGGTTTCAGAGCAGCAGTGCAGCCACTCCCAGGAGGACCCCTGAAGAGAGCTTGATGTGCTGCAAGGCCATCTGGAGTGGGGCCGAGTTTCACTCTGGAGCCAAAAATCTGGGTTCATCCCAACTCCCATCACTTTGTGATCGAGATTGATTTACTCATTTTCACCATTTTGTAAATTGGGAATAATAAACACACCTACCTACCAGAACCACCTAGAGCAGTGGTTCCAGGAAGGTGGGGGGGACAATTGTTAAGAAGACATTTTTTAAATTTTGTGTGGAACAGATAATACTGGCATCTAGTGGGTGGAAGTAAGGGCTGCTGTTCACAGTTCTGTAATGCCCAGGACAGTCCCCTATAGTGCAGAGTGATCCAGGCACAGATGTTTGCTGATGGCGCCAGGTTAAGGGAAACCTGCCTTAGAACCCACACACGAATTAGCATTTGTAAAGATCACACTTGAAGGAATACACACGTTTGTGCTGTCAGTGATTATTTTTGCAGATTTTTTTTTTTAAACTAGGAATTGAACTCAGGGGTGCTCGTCTTCTGAGCTACATTCTTTGACCTTTTTATTTTTTTTATTTTGAGGCAGGGTCTTACTAATTTGCCTAGGCTGGCATTGAACTTGGGATCCTCCTGCCTCAGCCTCCTGGGTGAATCTCTGTGCCTGGTGTCCTTGCTTACTTTATTTATTTATTTATCTATTTTTGGTAGATGTAGATGGACAGCGTGCCTTTATTTTATTTGTTTATTTTTATGTGGTGCTAAGGATCGAACCCAGTACCTCACACGTGCAAGGCAAGCACTCTGCCACTGAGCTACAGCCCCAACCCCCTTGCTTACTTTTAAGATGCTTTTCATTTTGAAATAATTTGGAGCCTATCGACAAGTTTGCAAAAGTAGTTTTGGAAGTTCTGCCTGTCCTTTCCCCAGTTTCCCCAACATTAACATATAGCACAAACATAGATGATGTTCCAACTGTAAAAAAAAAAAAAAAAACAAGAAAGCCACCTCAATGCACTACTTCTTCCGGACTTTTTCCTTGTACAAGGAGATTGACTCCAGAGCTAGTCAGACACACAGCAAACACCGAAGTCTTTGGATGCTCAAGTTCCTTATATAAAATGGCAAAGTGACTGGGCTCAGTGGCCCATTCCTGTAGCCTCCCAGCAACTTGGGAGGCTAGGTGGAGGATCACAAGTTCGAGGCCAACCTTGGCAACTTAGCAATACCCTGTCTTAAAATACATTTTTTTTTTACAAAAGGGCTGGGGACGTAGCTCAGAGGTAGAATGCTCCCGGGTTCACTTCCCAGTATCACACGTGCACGCGCACACACACACAGGCAAAGAATTTGCATATAACCTACACATCCTCCTGTAGACTTTAAGTCATCTCTAGATGACCTATAAAACCTAGCATGATGTGAATGACATGTGAATTGCTTTTATGCTACATTGTTTAGAGAATTGTGACAAGGCAAAAAAAAAGCCTGCACATGTTCAAGACACGGACGTTTTTTTTCCTGAATGTTTTCCATTCATGGTTGGTTGAATCTGTGGATGAGGAACTGGTCACAGATGTGGAGGGCTGACTACATACAGATGGAATACTTTTATTGAAAAACAGAATCATCACCCATACTGATGTGTGCCTGCTGTTTTTCACTTCTCAGTGTATCATGTCCACCTTTTCTTGTTAATACACACACGAGGGCTGGGGTGTCACTCAGTGGTGAAGCGCTTACACAGCATGCACAAGGCCCTGGGTTCATCCCCAGCACTGAAAAAACAAAACAGTTTCTTCACTGTAAGAAGAAACACCCAATATTGCTTGGACTGCTTCAGGTCCCTATCACTGTCTAAGGTAACATAAATTTCTTAAAAATTTAGAAATTGGGGGCTGGGGATGTAGCTCAAGCGGTAGTGTGCTCGCCTAGCATGCGGGAGGCACTGGGTTCGATTCTCAGCACCTCATAGAAACAAAATAAAGTTATTGTGTTCACCTAAAACTAAAAAAAAATAAATATTAAAAAAAATTAGAAATCGGGCTGGGGTCGCGCCTTAGTGGTAGAGCGCTTGCCATAGCACACGGGAGGCCCTGGGTTCATTCCCCAGCACCACCTAAAAAAACAAAAACTTAGAACTAATTTTCTTATGTAGCAAGTGGCGAACTGAATGAATTTGTTCGTTTTTTTCCCCTAAGATGTGGGAAAAAAAGGAAATGGTTGATAGATTGAACATATTTTGTGCAGAGATGAGCAACAGGCTACTTGGAGGCACAGGGATTTCTCTGACCTTGGAGGGAAAGCTGGGTCATTTGGGGACCGTCTTGGCAGAGGACTCCCCAGCTCCGAGGACCTCTAGGCTGCCCTGGGTGGCTCTTGCTGTGTGTCCACAGAAAAAGAAGATCCTGGCAGGTCGTGAAAGAGGCCCCCCGCTCCCCGTGTCTTCAGTCTTTGGTAGTGAACACAAGGTTCTGCCTTATTTTATCTTGAATTAGTCCCACGGGGACAGACCACAGGAAGGAAATGGGAGGCTCTGCTCTTCTGTTGATGTTTTTGCTTTTTATTTGGTACAAATGTCCATTGAATCAGCCAAACGAGCGAATGTTTGGGAATCAGTCTTAAGGAACCAAATAAACAAAGCTGCTTTCTTTCTTTCTTCTTTTTCCCCCCTTTCCTTCTCTGGCAGACCCAGGTGGGTTCGTGTTTGTATAAGAAACATTTCATGGGAAGCTTCCTGGTGGCTCCTAGTTCACTGGGGTGGGCACCTGATGGGGGCCGGTGAGGCAAGGATGAGATCAGAGGGTACTGCAGATCCGTTCCAGCCCTGGAGACCCTCCGGGGCCAGTCAGGGGAAAGGGAAATGCTTCTCATGGAGAGAGCTGGTCACACTCAGCAGATGGATGGAGTTCTCCACGGGCTCAGAACCACAGCAGCCGGAGGGAGGAGAGGTTACCACTGGGGGGGCTGGGGGGGCAGTGGTGAGCGCTTGCCTAGCACACGCAAGGCCCTGGGCTCCATCCCCTCACTGGGAAAAAAATTCCTGGGGAGTTACTGGGGTTTAGGGGAGCACAAAGAGCTGGTGAGGGACTGTGAGGACCCTAGCTGTGGGCGTCGGGTGGGGGACTCATTTATGGGCTTCTTCCAGATGTGTAGTGGGGGTGGAGCTGATTTCGTGGAGAACCTATCTGATAGAACTCCGGAAAGCGACACCTGGGTTTGCTTTGTCTCTTGGCTCTCCCTGATGGGTCAGAGCCCCGTCCGTATGGTGCCCCCTAAGTGCTGGGGCCTCCAGTGTGCAGGCTGCGGAGCTGGACTGCATCCAGTCTTGGTTCCTCGGCCTCGACTTCCTCATCTGTAAGATTGTAAGACCAGTAATCCCTGGGATTTCTGAGGTCCCCTACATCGAAGTCTCCACACACAAGTTCTTAGGACAGCGTCTGGTGTGGAATTCCATGGCATCTACACTTGTTCGTTGAACACGGGATTGGGATGGGCCTAGGAGTGGGGAGGCTCACAGGTAAGCTGTGATTGGCAGTTTCTGTGTAAAGGGGGTTTCTTTAACTGATATTGACAAGAACCCTTAGACTGTCAAGAGCAAGAAAAGGACCTAGCCCAGTTGCCTTTAGTGATGGGGAAAGGAATGCAGAGGGACAAGGGACTAAGCGGTGGCCTCCTGCACCCTCCACCCCTCAGTCCTATTTTTCCTAGGACAGATATTCTGCAGGTGACTCTAGGAAAACGTGGTCCATGACTTAGTCTCATCTGCGTCTGGTGGTAGATGTTTTCTACATGTACTTATTTGGTCTTGTTTGCATTTATTGAGCACCAACAGTATCCAAGACATCCTCTAGTCACTTGGGAAAAGAGTGAGACAGGGCCTCTTCTCACATGCAGCCCAATCAAAGTGGGGGAGACAGGAGATGACCTCAAGCCTCGAATACTTCCAGAAAAGCCACCAAGCGAATAGGAGGGGGCCATGGGCTGGACAGGGAAGGCTCTAAGAAGTGAGGGACAGCCCCTCTGCAGTGGGACCTGCCACGTAGCCTCTCACCTCTTCCCTGGAGAGAGGGGTGTCTGGTGAGGTAGTCCCACGTGATTTGGAGGCAGACCAGGCCAATGGTCAGAAGCCCCGTGGTGTGTTTGGGAGTGGGTCTCGGGGACAGGTTGCATCTCCTCTCACTGGGTAGCAGCGGCAGAGCAGGGGCTTCATGCCCTCAGGATAAGCCTGGTGGCTCTCAGTGCGGCAGTGACCCTGCCGGTGGTTCTTCAGCCGTGGCAGTGCGTGCTCCGACATCCCACCCCTCCGTCCCCCTCTCTCTAAACCAGGAGAAGGAGTCCGTCCTCCCAAACCCCCAAAGAACCCAAGGCTGGGGCCCTCTAAGGGGGGCCCGGAGAGTCCCGACTCAGGCCATTTGCACCACCCTGAAGAGTCAGAAGACAGCTCAGGACCTGCGGCCTTTCCAGAGTTGACCGGGGAGGAGCCCAGAGGGGCTGTCTCCAGGTAGGTGGTTGGAACAGGCCATCAGGCTTCCCCACTGCCCCTGGACCGCAGAGCAGTCCCATGGACAAGGACACACAGGGGAGTGGGCCAGGGTGACCTGTCCATGCCGTGAGCCCTCCTGGAGCTGTCCTCACTGGTGAGGAGAGCTGCTGTTTCCACCGCGGGGACAGGTAGGGTTAAATTGTGCAGGTCATGGCGGGCAACATGGTGTTCTGCCTCGGGGTCAGATCCCTGTTCTGTACTCCTCCTCCCTGATTGAGAAGGTTGGGAGCTGGGTGCAGGGTGCTCGCTGCGATCCCCGCTTCATGAGGCTGAGGCCGGGGGTCAGGGGTTCAAGGTCAGCCTGGGCAGCGTAGGAGACCCTGTCTCAAAATAAGAAGGACTGGGATGTAGTTCAAGGTGGGCGCCCTTGGGTTGCATCCTCAGAACCACAAAAACGAAACAGAAAAAGAAAGAAAAGGGTGGCCCTTGGCCTGCTGTGCTAACTAGTAAGACAGTCGGTAACGGCCAGTGGCTAGCAGGCGCTTTGCACACAGCTCATACACCTGCGAGGTACTGTCCCCAGCTCCCGGGTGAGGTTCCTGAGAGCCGAGGTGTGACTGGCCCACGGCCCCTGGGCTGGAGCCGGGTGACTGGGAGTCTGGCTGGGGCTGGTTCCTGAGCTCGTAACCATTAAGGATTTTTGGTTCCCGTACGTTTTCAACAACGACAGAAGCTGGTGGGGGAAAAGAAAAGAAACAGCTCACGAACAGCCTCGTCTGTCCATGGGACTGATCCACATGCCGTGCAGTCATGTGGGGTCCACGGGGAATTGGTTCCAGGGCCTTGGAAGATACCAGATCAGCGAGTCTCCAGTCCCTTGTGTAAAATGGCACCTCAGCACATCCTCCCGTAGACTTAAGTCATCTCCCCGGGACTCTTCATACCTGATACAGTGCTTTATGTGAACCGTTACTAGACTGCGCTGTGGCTGTTCAGGGATAAATGACAGGAAGATGTTTGTACGTCTTCAGTGTAAACACAGATTTTTCTTGATATTCTCAATCCATGACAGTCTCCCTGCCTGGAGACCCCAGAGCACTGTACCTGGAGGACGGCAGCGCAGGAAGGGCAGACTGCAGTCAGGAGAAGCAAGGCTGTGGCCAGCTAAATATGTGCGTATATGTTTTAAAAATATATATGTATATATTTACCACTGAGCTACATACAACTGCAGCCCTTTTTAATGTATTTTTAAAAAGGTTTCACATGCACTGGAAAATACACAGAACAGAACTGCATAAAACAAACAGCTTAAAGTAGCTATGCGAGGCCGGGCTGGGCTCAGGGGTAGAGTGCTTGCCTGCACGTGCGAGGCCCCGGGTTCCACCCCCGGCTCCACTAAAGAAAAAAGACAGACTGTGTGGAGAAGAGAAATCTTGCCAGAACACCTCCCAGATCTAAATTTCTTTTTTCCCTCCCTTCCTCTCTTCCTCCCTCCCGTCCGTCCTTCCTTTCTTCTGTGTGGTACTGAGGATAAAACCCTCACATGTGCTGGACAAGTATTGTGTCACTGGGCTCCATCCCCCCGCAGACCCTAAAAGCTGTTTTCTGAAATTTTAAATTATGTCATCAGGCACAGTGTGGTGTTGCAGGCCGTGGGTCCCGTGTCCTCAGATCAGCGTCATTCGCGTATCGTCACCCAGACGTCGTCGTTTCTTTGTGTTAGGAGCATCCAGAATCCCGTCCTCGATGGCTGTCGGCCTCAGCCACCTCCCACTGAGCTACAGAGCCCTGGAGCCACTCCTCCCTGGGGCGGGGGTGTCAGGTTCCTTCTGTCCTTCTGCACCCCGTGCCCATTAGCCCTCCTCTGCCCACCTTCCCCTCCATCCCTCCCGGGTCCTGGTGACCCCCCTGCTGCTCTCCACTTTAGGAAGCCAGTGTTCGCAGCTGTCAGGGTGATGCCCGGCAGCACTGTCTGGGCCTCGCTTATCCCACTTAACGTGGTGCCCTCCCGTGGTCCATGCTGCTCCTTTTTATGGCTGGATCATGTCTATTGTGTGTATAAACCGTATTTCTATATCCATTTGTTCCCTCCTCCATCCCATCCTTTATTATTATTATTTCTCTTTCTTTGAGACAGGATCTTGCTAAGTTGCCCAGGCTGGCTTTGAACTCAGGACACTCCTGTCTGGGCCTCCCAAGTAGCTGGGCTTGCAGGCAGGCGCCATTGCACCCGGCTTCATTGCGTTCTTTGAAAGCAAGTGCTCCGGGGCCTCTGTTCTGGGAGGCTCTGGGCACCACTTTTCTGGGCCCTTTGTCTTACTGTGCGAAGTGACAGTCCTGGAGAATGACGTCCTCCTCCATTTTGTCTTTCTCCGCTCAGCTCCCCACATGAGGAAACAGGAGCTGCCTCCAGGCTCCTCAGGCAGCCAGAAAAGGAGCCGACTCCCCTTCCTCCTTCCCAGGTGAGCCTCTTTTATGGTTTCCTGTGTGTGCGAGACCCTCCTTAAGCACTTGGCCGGCGTCAGCAGCTGCTCGTGGCCCCCTGGGCTGGAGGGAAGGAGGGCGGGAGCCACGTTTGAAGCCGCAAGAAAGGAACGGGTTGGGGTGGCTTTTCTTTTGAGACTTCATTTTCCTTTATTGTTGCTGCTTGTGTCTGATTTACAGAACTCAGTCGGAAGATTTGTCCCCCAGTTTGCAAAACCCAGGAAAACAGGGACAAGAAAAGCAGAAACAAGGGAAGAGGACGCTGAGAACGGGGCCGTGAGCTCGGTAAGCCCCTAAAGATCACCAGGCAGCGCTCCGCACCTGGGTGGCCTCTGTTACTGTTGTTGTTTTGCCAAACGGGAAAGTCCACCACAGGGCTACATCCTCCTTGCGGGACAGGGTCTTACGGGGTTGCCCAGGCTGACCTCGAACTTGCCATCCTCCTGCCTTAGCCTCCTGAGTAGCAGGATTACAGGCCTGTGCCACCGCCCAGCTTCCCACGCAGCCTCTTGGCACACTTTAACCTTGATATTTGTTGGCAGTGACTAGTCTGCCTCTCTGCTCCCGCGTTCAGTGCATCATGCCCCAGACGTGTGACGGACACAGCTGGCAGTCTGAGGCCTTCTGGAGGCAGGACAGCAGTGCCTGCACCATGGGTGTGGAGGCCAAAGCCTCTTCCTCAGGTTGGGTGGGACAGAAAAACCCAGAAGAGCAGCCCACGCCGCCCCAAAGCCCTCTGCTGCTCAGGGGTCTTACAGTTGTTCTTGCTGACATGAATTCTGTGTGTGACAACATCTCTGGGAACACATGCCCATGAAAAAGTGGATAGTGGGCACTCGCAGCAGCTGTTTGTCATTGCCCCAAAGTGGGGACACCCCAGATAATCTGCAGTGGAGGGATCCTTCCTAGACCATGAGTGGCAATAAGAGGACCAAGCTAAATAGTGACACATTGAACAACTTGGATGGACTTCTGGGGTGTCAGGCGGAGTGTGGAAAGCTGGCCTTAGAAGGTCGTGTGTGGTAGGCATCCGTTTGTAGACATTATTAGAATGACACAATTACAGAGGTGGGGCTGGGCTGTGGCTTGGCGGCAGAGCACTTGCCTAGCACGTGAGGGACCTTGGTTTCTATCCCGAACCCTGCAAAAAAATTTTAAAAAAAGATTTTAGCTGGGCACCGTGGCACATGCCTGCAGTCCCAGCAACTTGGGAGACTGAGGGCAGGGGATCGCAAGTTCAGAGTCAGCCTCAGCAACTGAGCAAAACCCTCAACGACAATAAACAACAAGGACCAGGGATGTAGCTCAGTGGTAAAGTGCCCTCCGTCCAGTGCCCAGGACCAGCAACAACAGCAAAAAGGAGATTGTAGGGGTGGAGGTCAGATGAGTGGTTGCCAGGGATCAGAGAGAATGGGCAGAGTGGGGGGGAGGGAGCAGCTGGTATAGAGGGGTCCCCACGATGATGTGAGGCGCGTTCAGTCTGTTGACACGCAGATCTCCAAGAGTGAGAGCACCGTGTAGAGGTGACCGCACACACGGTGCCCGGGGTCTTCTCCACATCAGGGCCTGCGCAGTGCTGATGTCCTTGAGTGATGTTAGATGTTACCATGGGGGAAACTGGGCTCCATCCCAGCACTGTGAGTTGAAGGTGTGTGGTAAAGGCTAACAGGGAAATGCCACGTGTGTTTTACCAGAATTTATGTATTTTAATGATATATTTTATTTAAGCTGGTAGGTCCAAAATACTGTTATTTCAGCATGTAATCAGTCCTTTTAAAATTGCTTATTTTTTGTGGTGCTGGGGTGGAACCCAGGGCCTCCTGCACGGTAGGCAAAGGCTCTGCCCCAGGCCCTGCCCCCTGAGTGTTTCTTTCCTGATCTCCCCACCAGCAGCGCAGGCCAGGAGGAGGGCTGGTGGGAGGGGAGGCTGCTGTGCTCCGTTCCCTCTCCAGGTCCCAGCTCCAGGTTCTGCCCTGCCCTGGTACTGGTGTCCGGGGTGGTACACGGTGATGGGTGGTAACAACTAGAAAGACCTTCAAAGTGCTTGCTGATCGAAGGCCGGTGGCTGACTCTCTCTCTCTCCCCACAGGACACACTGCCAGTGCCCAGTGCCCAGCAGGCGGGGAGCCTGCTGCTGCCGGAGTCTCTGGGGCTCGCTCTCCAGGAGGCCAGGGGACCTGGAGAGCAGACCCAGGCAGACAGCCCCAGCTCTGAGCAGAGTGGCCAGAACCTCGAGATATCTGTGCCTGGCAGGGGGGATTCCCAGCCCCTGTTCTCTCCAGAAGTGGGGACCGGGCCCTCCCACCCAGAGAGAGCCAGTCAGAACCGCCTGTTGGAGCAAAGCAACAGCGTGATGGCGGGGGGAAACCTGGGGAACAGCAGGCCTGAGACAGAGATGGCTTGGGTTCCAGGCGATCGTGGCCAGAAAGGGCACCTGCCAGGCAGTGATGCTGGAGGGCAGGGGTCAGACAGAGGAGCCCCCCGGGGGGGAGGGGCCCAGGGCAGGTCAGGGGCTGAGCTGCCCCCGGTGCCCAAGGACGAGGGAGCCAGCCGCCCCCACACTGCAGCACCGGCTCCTGCCGTGGGCCTTGCTCAGGAGCTGAGCCCGGCCACTCCACACCTGAAGACCTGGAGCGTGGGCCAGGACCTCCCTGACCCCAGGCAGATACCCGGAGGGTCAGGCGGGGAAGCAGGGCAGAGCCACAGCAGCCCAGGATGCACTTCCTTGAGCGTGGACCCCACTGAGGTGGACCAGAGAACCCCAGAGGTGGCCGGGCCGGGCGGGCAGGCCTTCCCCAGCAGGCAGGCCCCTGGCAGAGGCTGCAGTGCGGCCAAGCTGGACTGTGCGCCTCTTGCTAAAGACACCACAGCAGGCAGAGGAGACCTGGGGCTGGAGGGTGGTCCCCAGGGTGACATGCCATCGAGCCCTCTAGGATTCCTGGCTCCAGCTTCTGGGAACCAAACGTCCACAGTGTGTGCTAAGGACTCTGGCCATCTAGCCCTGGAGATGGGTCCAGATGTGGGTCAGGTACCGAGGCCGAGCCCTGTCCAAGAGGGGCCAGGACGGATGTGCACACAGCCCGTGGACAGACGGGCAGCGGGGTTAGGCAGCCAGGGCCGTGAACAAGTTCTGAAGGAGCTCAGTCTGTCCCCCGGAGCCTCTGGTCTGTTGGAGCTCAGAGACACAGTGGGTGACCCTCCCCCGGAGACTGGAGCCCCCCTGGGCAGCCCGGAGCCCTCTGTAGAAGCAGCAGGCCAGCCCCAGCAGCCCCCCACTTCCTCAGACCTAGAGGTGGGCTTCCTGCCCGACAGCCAGATTCGGGAGGCCCTGGAGGGCGCCAGCTTCGAAGCCCCACCTGAGCAGGTAAGGACTTCCCTGTTGTTGACAGACCATTCCAGAGCAAGGGCCATGCAGGGAGCGGGGCGACGCGGCTCATGGTGGCCTTCCACGTGACCTGGCAAAGGAATGGGGGGGTGTCTGAGTCGCGGCTGTGGTGCCTGCGGTTTTCCAGATGGGCAGAACTGCCGTTCTGGGAGGGGTCCCCCACCTCAGCAGGAGCTCCAGGTGAGCTAGGCCCTGGCAGCTTCGTGCCCACCCACCCCACCTTTCAGCACCTGCCCCCGGCTCCCAGGGAGCTCACTGAGGGCAGTGGACCAAGAGGGCGACCTGAAGGTGCCAGGGCCTAGCCCACCTCATAGCTGACCCTGAGGAGGGGACTTCACTCCTGAACTGGGAGAGTCCTTGCCCCTTTTCAGGGTCACCTGAGGGTCTTGATGGGATTCTTTTCAAAATGCACATAGTTACTGTGGTTTTCTGCTGGGGTTTGGGGAAGGGCTGTGCTTCCTCTGGCTGCTGATCCTGTGCCAGCCATTTATGGTCACCTGCCTGGGCAGGTGGCTGCCTTGCTCGGCCCTGCCCTCTTGGGGGGAAGGGCAGCATGCCCGGCTGCTGGCACCCCTGAGCCAGCCAGGAGCCACGGCCACTCCCTGGGAGGTGGGCAGTTCTCTTCCCACACCCTGCGCGCAGCACGGAGGCCAAGGAGGCTGAGCACCTCCCAGAGGTGACACAGCCTGGAGGGGAGGGGCCCGGGTGGCACCTGGGTCTACCTAATTCTAACACTGCGCCTGGCACTTGTCCTGGAGCGTGGGCCAGTGTGCTTCTTGGCTGACCGAGAAGAGCTTCTTCTTTATCTTTCTCTGTGGTGGGGACGGGACCCGGGGTCTTGGGCACGCTAGGAAGGGCTCCCCGCGTGAGTTGCACCCCAACCCCTATTGAGATGTTTCCAAAGCTCCCTTCAGTGTCTGTCAGGAAGCACCTGTTCGGTGCTGGGGCGCCCGTGGCCACAGAGCAGCCTGGTCCCTGCCCCGTGGGACACAGCAGCCCGATTCTGGGTGGCACTCCCGTGGCGAGCTTTCTGTCCTGGGCCGTTGGGCACGTAAGGAGGGTTCTCAGGAGACACTGGCAGAGCACAGCACAGGCTGAGGAGGAGCTGCGGGGTGGGTGTGCAGTGGTGGAGAACATGTGTGGTGCCCTGGGTTCTGTCCCCAGCCCTGGGGAAAAAAGAGGAAAAACCCAGCAGGATTGTGGGGACCAGGCAGACAGCCAGAGTGGTCAGACTCGGCGGCAGTGCCAGCCCGGGAGGACGTGCTGCCCAACAGGGCTGCCAGACGCCTGGGCATGTTTGGTTTGACACAGGGCGTTCCCCAGCAAGTCAGGGCGACCCAGCCACCAAGCAGGTTCCCATGGGAGGGACGTGGATGGCCCATGGCGGGAAGGCAGAGGCCGTGCTTCCTGGCATGGGCAGGGCACCTGGGGACAGAGCGAGGACTCCTAGGGAGAGCCACGGGGTGGACACACGCCCTTTGTCAGAGGAGGGGACTCGCGGAGGTGGCCAGCAGGGACATAGGTGTCAAACTCCAAACCTCAGCCGCTTTGCCACCCCTTGGGTGGTTGACATTTCCCCAAAAACTAAACTGTCGATGCTGTTTCCACCCCTAGGCCTCCCGGGCTGCCTGGCTTCCCCCCACTCCTGAGGACTTTTCCCTGGAGACAGGTGGCGACATCTTGTCTCAATAGGGTGCATGTGGCTCCCGCAGCCATTGAGGTGCCTCCGTGTTTCTGCACAACTTGTGGCCTTTAGAGTCTCAGGACACACAGGATGTGTGCAGTTGTCACGGACGGGGGTGCCCTCAGGGGAGTGCCACCACACCCAACAGGACAGGAAGGCTGGGCTTGGCATCACCACTGGCTGCGTCCCCTGCTGCCACCTGTCCTTTGCAGGAGGCCCAGCCAGCCGTGGTGACCCCATCAGGCTGAAGCCAAGCCCGAGTCCCAGTGTGACTCTTCTCCCCACGCCGGGCTGCCCTTCACGTGTTGCTCTCTCCTTCCAGGTTTCTCCTGCAGGGAGTGAGTCAGGCCTCTGCTGGCCCGACCCCAGCCCGCGGGCCAGGGGAGACCTTGTCATGATGGCTCAGGTCCAGCCGAGGTAGGCATCGGGGTGTGCCCAACCAGGGTCCAGCTGGGCCAGGGAGGGACACAGACAAGGCCCTGACCGCCCTTGCTGGGTCTCCCACCCTCCCTCCAAAAGGGAGCCCCATCCTTCACACTGCTTGTGTCACCTGCTCCCCCAGAGCGGTGAACCGTGGCCAGGAGTCTGCATCTGATCCAGCCCCTCTCCCTGGGACCCCAGGGTCCTGGGCCCCTGCACAGGCCTCCGGGTCTGTGGGTTGTTCTGACCCACGTGCACGCGGGTCCCCCGGAAGAGGGGCACGAACTCTCCCTATGTCCCTTATGGTGGGGAGAACGGGGGCAGGCTGGGGACTGTGAGCCGAGACTTGGGGCCGTTCCCAGCCCTGGCACTGGGCAGGCCCTCCAGTGACTCCACCTGGGGCACCCCATGCTGCAGACCACAGGTGCACGTCCCTCCAGCCAGCAGAGTGCTGGTGCCCACCCCCACCGCCCTGCCTGTGGCCAACATGGCCGTCCTCTTCCGTTACCCTGCACTCGAACCTGCCTCTGGGCAGAGCTGTCAATTATTTATGGCCAAGTGTCTGGTTCTCTCTGGTGAGCGGGGAGGGAGGGTCACGGTGCAGCCCTGGGCCTTGTCTTGCCGCCTTTTCCTTTTCTATCCTCCTCCTTCCATCTCTCTCCTCTGCTCCCCCCACCCCACCCCCGCCTGTCCTCCTCCGCTTCCTCCTCTCTCCTGTCCTCCTCTTCTCCCTCTCCCTCCTGCAGCAGGGTGGGGTGGCAGGTTCCGGCCTCTTGCCCTGTAGACTCTGTGCCTCTCGGGCCACTTGTTGACAGCACCCACACGACACCTGGGGTGGACCAGAGGTTGTTTGGTCACAGTGGCCCTGGTGGGGAGCAGGAGGAGGGAGATTTCATGTCTGAATCTCCCAGCAGCCTCACCCGCTCAGGGATGTCCAGAAGTCCCCAGAGAGGGCCCTGGGGTCTGGTTGGTGGCCCAAGCCTGAGGAGACCTGAGAAAGGCTAAGACCCAGGGCAGCAGGACACCTTGGTGTGACTGGGGCAGGTGTGACCAAGCCTGGGGGCGGGGGCTTGAGGCCTGAGAGCAGTTGACCTGAGGCCTACAGGGCCACCCCAGCCACCCAGGGAGGCCCCCACTTCTCTGCCTGGTCCTCTTGTCCTGCCACACCTACAGGCCAAAGCCTCTCATCTGGTGGGTACTGTGGCACGTCCATCCCCTGCAACATGGGTGTCCCCGGGGCTGGCCCTTCCAGAACTGCCCTGAGCCCTGGAGAGGGGACAGAGCAAGAGAGGCAGAGGGCAGAGGGCTGGGGAGAAAAAGGCTGCGGGAAGGGGTCACGGTCAGCTTAGCAACACTCAGTGAGACTGCCTGGGAGTCCCAGGAGAGCTCAGGCAGCGGCCAGGAGTCCCCGTGGCTGGAGCAGAGACCCGGAGGAAACAGGAGGTGGGGGTCATGCCGAGCAGCGGGAGGGACATCTCCACAGCCCCCTTGAGCTTCAGGTGGAAGAGCTGTAGGACCAGCTCAGGGGCCAGGAGAGGCGGTGGCAACTGCCCAGGCACTGTCTCGGGGGATGGTGACAGGGGAGGAGCAGCCCGCGCTTCTGGTGGTGGAGCTGGCCATGGCCGCCAGGCTCTGCCTGCGAGCAGACAGACAGACAGGGTGAGGACAGCGGGGTCAGCACGCCCCTTCAGGCTGTTCCTCTCCACCTTCCTGACAGGCCCGGTGTAGGAGTCCAGGCCCCAGAGGCGCCCAGGATGGAGGACGCCACAGGAACCGTCCAGGGCCTGGTGGTAGAGCTCTCCAACCTCAAGTAAGGCCAGGAGCTGGGCGGGAGGACCAGGGAGCAGGGAGGAACCGAGGCAGGAGCCTTGGGCGGGCAGCAAGGCTAGGGGACACTCCCCTGGCCGGCCTTCTCCATCTGGGCCCCGGAAACCTGACCTCAGGAGGAGGGGCCAGCAGTCCCCCTGCTGCTTAGGCTGGTCCCAGTGTCAGCGTAGAGCACCACGAGGGGCCATCTGCACGTGTGCCTCTGGGCAGGGACCCCATCCCATGGTGACCACCAGTGCCCCAGCTTACCGTTTCTGCTGCAGCCGGCTGATCATGAGCGCCCACCGAGACCTGGAAGCCTTCAGGCGCCTCCACTCCCGGAAGGCGAAGCCACCAGGGAAGGCCCCCTCTCTCTACCCACCCAAGGGGAGCCTCTCCCGGGGGGAGCAAGCCTGGAGGGACCTGTAGGCCACTGCCTGAGCGCCCACAGGCTCCCTGTGCACCCTGGTCACCTGCAGCACCCCCACCCCCACCTGATGTTGTTTGCTTGTGAGATTGTCCAAGGGGTCCTGAGGCGCCCCAGCAGCTCCCTGCAGCCGGAGCCAGGAAGCACCACTGTGTGGCCAGGATCACAGCCTCCGGCGGGAGGCAGCACAGGGAGGGCAGCTGTGCCTTCCTGGAAGCTGGAAGCCCAACAGAAGGGGCTCCAGGAAGTGGCCATCTGAGCAGGGCCCAGACCCCAGGCCTCGATGTTTATCTGGGTTTGCAAATTCAAGCTCCTTCCCCAAGGTTGCCCTAGTTCAGAATCTGCTTCCTTCTGGAGGAGAGAAGGGCTCCCTTTGTTGTTTGTATCTTAGTCTTTCCCCCAATTTCCATTTTATTTCTTCTGGGAAGACCAGTAATAAACGATCCTTTCATGGACCTCCTGACCTGCCTGACCTGCCGCTGGGGGAGGCATTTCCGGTCCCTTGACATCCGCCCTCCAGCCTCTAGACTGCTGCCCCTCACCCCCTCCCCTGCCTCCCAGTGAAGGTGGGGGGCGCTGCTGGTGGGACACCGGTCAGGGGATCCCCACGAGCTTCCAGGGTCAGAGTCCGAGTCTCTGGGAGAACTGGTTGTGTGCACATTTCAGTGTCACCTGCACAAACCTCCCCCAGGTGGCAGATCACCCCTCTGGGGTGAGGCTGGGGCTTCGTTGTCCCTGCCCACCCGGCCTGGGACAATGTGCTTCCAGAGCCGGCCAGGAAGCTGCTGCAAACTCAGTTGCAGGCCGTCACCCAGTTTACAGAAAGCCATGTGGGTGGCTGCCTGGCTCCTTGACACCCTGAGCACCTGACTCCAGTCCCCGCTCCCTGTGGTTCCTTGGCCAGGGAGGCCACCCTCCCTATCCCCCCCTCCACGGTGGCCATGGAGGCCCACTGCAGGAGGGCGCTCTGCACCTGCCAGAGGTGCAGCTTCACTCCTGGGCCGCCCTGCCCTGCCAGGCCCTGGGTGTCAGCAGCTCAGGTTGGGAGGCCAGCAGTCTACTTGTAGCCACGGGGTGTCATCTCCCCGAATCCCTCACAGGCCCTAGGGTCACTAAGGAGCCCTCCTCTGTGCTCCTCCTCCTTCCCACCACCTCCTCTCCCCTGCAAGTTGGCACCCAGCCCCAGTGCACCCAGGCCGCTTCCTGGGTGGCCTTAGGTCCCTGTTCAAGTTCCAAAGCCCAGGGCACAGGAGGCCCTCCCAAGTCCAATTCCTGCTCCCACCTCAACTCTGGAGACTGAGCCAAGGCTGGAGCCCCGGCCGGGCCAGTCAGCTGGACCCCACTGCTGCCTCGCCACTGCCCAGCAGGACCCGCCCAGCTGGAGGAGGCAATAGGTGACCCCCAAAGAGTGGCCCCCAGGAGACTAGCTGATCTCCCTCCCACCCTCCAGGCCAAGACCTCCACTGGCCTGATCCCTTCCCGGATACCACCCCTGCCGGCTGGGTGTCCCTAGGCACTGAGCTGTCCAGTATGGTGGCACCCTGGCTCCTCAAGAGGGCACCAATGTCAACATCCCCTGAGGGGCTCCTTAGTGAGGGCAAGGGGGGAGGCCTGGCCTAACTGTCCCAGTTCCCCTCTTAAATCTAGCCTCCACCTCTACTAGAAGGGGGAGCCCCCATTTCACATGTCAACATGGAGAGGTGGTAAGGGAGTGCGACCAAACCAAAAGGACCTGCGCCGGTAAGGAGCAGGTGAGCGCGATCAGAGATGCCCACCACAACTGCCCCTGCCGCCCACCCACTTCTCAGCCTGAAGCAGCTCACCCCAGCACCTCAGGGCCACCCAAAGTCCAAAGAGCAGTTGGGTGGTGGGGAGCCACAGGGACACTTGGAGCTGGTAAGGCAGCCTGGAGAGGACGGGGTGCCGCCAGCCCTCTGGGTCCAGGACTCATCTTAGCAAGAAAGTTCCCGCGACTCCGGGCGGCTGACGTCCGTCCGCTTGCAAACATTTATTGAGCGCCGACTGCCCAGCCCCGGGACAGTGCAACAGAGAGCCCCTGGTCCCCGCGGGAGGAGGGAGCTCGGAGGACCAGCCATTTTAACACTTCCCTCCGCTGCCCCCCAAGCCCTCAAGCCTAGGTTTGGGGAGGGGGCCGGGGGTCCTCAGAAGGTCTTCCCTGGAGTCCAGCTGTTCCACGGAGCCTCCGTCCCCATCCCCGGGAGAAGGCGGCACCCCTGTCCTCCCCGCGCCAGCCTCCTAGGCAGAAGTGGAGGGGCAGCAGGCAGAAGGCGAAGATCCCGAAGACTTCCCGGCACCTTTGGGACCTGGAGGGTAAGAGCGGAGGGGGAGGGGAGAAGGTCAAGGGCGAGGATGAACCAGTCCTACCGAGGTAACCCCGGCGAGCTGCTGGGCTCCGGCGCCACCTAGGGGCTGCTCCTGAGATAGCAGCCCGTGACATTCCTGGACCAGGGCGGCCCCCGTCCCAGAGCCCGACCCAAAGCTTGGGAGTTCCAGCTCCGGCGATCGTGCTGCCACCTCGTGGCCGCCGGGCTCCGGGGAACTTGGGGACAGTATGATGGTCAGGGCTCACCCTCCACACCCAGGCACGGGGGCGGGTTTCCTTTACCCCTCAAATATAAAAAAAGGAAGAATCCAAGACTATATCATTTCTCTGCACCCTCATAGTGCAGCCTCTGCCAGTGGGACCTCATCCAACCCCAGGGGGAGGGCTGGGGATGTGGCTCAGGGGTGGGGCGCAGGCCGGCGTGGGCACGTGGGAGGCCTGGAGTTCCATCTTCAGCAGCAGAAACGGAACAAACAAAAAACCGACCAACAGCCGGGCGCGCCTGTATTCCCAGCAGCTCGGGAGGTTGAGGCAGCAGGATGGCAAGTTCAAAGGCAGCCTCGGCAATTCAGCGAGGTCCTAAGCAACTCAGCAAAACCCTGTCTCTAAATAAAATACGAAAAAGGGGCTGGGGATGTGACTCAGTGGTTAAGCACCCCCAGGTTCAATCGTTGGTACAAAAAAAACCTCAATTAACAAAAAGTCCCAGGGCATAGGATCCGCTCCTGGAGGCAATCTTTCACACCCTGCAGAGCTGGAGGGAGGGGAAGGGTCATCGAGTTCCAGCCTCCACCCTAGAAGAGCTCACGGCCATGGGGCCACTGCACCTGCCCTCCTCTGCAAGCCGCTTCCCTGAAGGCATTTCAAGCTGCTAGAAGGGAGTTCTCTTTAAACCCCCAGGAACTGAGACATTTTGTCATTGCAGCCTGCACATTTGTCATTGCACAGCCTTGGTCTGGGGCGGCAGTTAGAAATACAGGGGTTTGAGCCCCACCCAGACCTAAGGGATGGGGTCTGCCTTTGATGAACAGAGATGGGGAGACCCCACACCCCATGTGGCAAGCTTCAGCTCCTGGAGCTGCTCTCTGCAGCTCAGCTGCACCCTACAAATCCAAAACAAGGCCCCACCTGTTGCCTCCCGCGCTCCCCCACCAAGCGCTGTGGGGCACCAACCTGGGCAGGAGTCTAACACACGCCACTCACACCCGCCCTCCCCCTTCTGTGGCTCCCCAGTGCCCAAGCCCAAACCTGACTCCCAAAGACCCCTGGCCCCTCCGCGCGCTCTGCCACCTCTCCACCAATGCAGCCACACCTCAGACACCCTGAACTCCACCAGATCCCCGACGGGCCCCAAGGCCACCCCCCAGCCTTCCAAAAAACTGAAACAGGCTGCCCAAGCACTGCCCCGGGAAGCCCCCCAGACCCTCCCAGCTGGGTCGCACCACAGTCAGCATGCGGCTCTAACCACCACCCTACCACCCACCGTGTCCACTGCTGGCACCAAGCAGGCCAGCACACCATTTGGCCAGAGAATAAACGAACGAGGAAGTGCCTGGGCCACGCAACTTCTAAACCACGAATTCCACCAAGTGGAGTTAGGGCCCCTGCTGGCAGATACCACTGGGTCCCACTACCTCCCTGCCAGGCCACCCCACGCCTGGGAAAAGATGTTATTACCCTGATGGGCCCAGAGAGGGGAGTGACTTGCCCAAGGTCACACAGCAAACCTCAGCTCCCACTGCTCCACTCTGGCAACATTTCTAGGCTGCTCCTCAACTCTACAGCTGGTGCCCCCTCCACCGGTGGTGAGTGCTGTGGTTAATCCCCCACTGGATTCAACTATGAGCCCACAATGGGTTCCCCCCCCCCCGTCCCCTCCACATCATGCCCCCAGCCACCTGCTGCTGCTGCTGCTGCGCCTGCTGCTCCTCCTCGGCGGTGGCCAGCGTCCTGGGTTCTCGCCTTGTCAGGCCGGGCCAGCCTCTTGCCCGCTGAGTTTCGGGTGGTGTAACTGTAGACAGAGGTGTAGCCCTGGCCGGTGAGTGGACAGAAGCGTCGGGTGTGGGCGCGCTCCCGCGTGGCACCACACTGGGGACACACGTAGTCACGCAGTATGGGGCACAGCACCCTGCCTGCCTCGTCCTTCAGCACGTGAGACTGGTAGATGGCCCGGGACTCGCCGTTGTGTTTGCAGAAGGAGCACAGGCGTTCAGGAGCTGGTGAGGATTCTGGTGAGCTAGGTTTCTGGCTCTCTGGTCCTGGTGTTGGCTCTGGCTGGGGGTCCAGCCTGGCCTTGGGCTCCTCTTCCCCACGCAGAGCCCCAACCAGACGTGCCAAACCCAGGTAATCCGTCCACAGGTCGAAGGTCCCCATAGCTGGGCAATGTGTACCAGGCAAAGAGAAAACCCAAAAAACCCTGCCCAGCCCCAAGCTCTCTGGATGCCCCTTCCTCGCTGCCCCTCCCTCCTCTCTGGAGCCTAGGAGTCTGAGCAGGGTTCTCTCCTTTTACCTCCAAGGGAGTGTGAAGGGGAGGGGCAGACTGGGGGAGGTTCCCTATGGTCAACACCCCCTTAATGTACCTGCCAAGGGGATGGGGGGGCTGGACACAGGCTGCAGGGGGCATTGGATCCAGGGTTGCCACCCCCACACTCCCTAGGGGGCCGCCCCTGGTGTGGGTGGTGAAGGTGGGCTGAGAACGGTCCTGAAGACAGCGGCCGTGCAACAGTAACTTAGTAATTTCTTCCTTCCTTCCCGGGGGCTGGGGAACGGGCCAGGTGCCCCCAGCTTGAGGATGTGGCCACCGTGCGCTCTCTGGAAGGAGGCTGCCCCCCCACTCCTGGAATGAAGCTAGGGCCTGACCCCCAAGCTCCCGCCTCCCTCCCTGGCCTCCCTCCCTCGGGGGTTTTCACACCCTTTGTGTCTGGAGCACCCCCTAGAATGGCTGGCGCTGCCCAGAGGGGTTATTCATGGAGGCTGCAAAGCCTCTCCTCCCTCCCTGCCTGCAGCAGAGACAGAGCACTCTGGGGTGGGGAGGGCAGGGGCCAGGGTGGGCTAATGCTGGGACCCCCCCCCCACTTGCCTGCTCCAGATGGCCCCTCCCCATCAAGGGAGAGGCCGGCCTGGTCTCAGCCGGTGGGGTGTGCTCAGGAGTTACCAGCCGGCAGACTCCCAGGAGCCAGGCACCACAAGGTAGGGGTCTAAGGAGGGACACTGGGCAGGGTACAGACCGGAGCCCGGAACTCAGCCACTGGGAGGTGTGCGCCCCGCCCACCAACAGAACCCGCCTGCCCCCTTCAGAAATGGGCCTCAGTGGCCTGGCCTCGGCCTCCGCAGCCCCAAGGCCCAAGCTCCCAGGGCTTAGTCCCCAAGTCTGTGTCCCTCAAGATCAGACCCTCCTCCTGAGGGCCGGGGTCTGGGCAGGCTGAAGGGTTTTGGAGGCAGAGCGCCCTGTCCCTTTCCGGTCCCCCTTAGGCTGTGTATGGCCCAGCCACAGTGACATTCATCCCCCGGTGGGTCTGGTCTCGGTCCTCACAACCCACCGACAACGATGAATGTTGATTGTGACCTTCGCTGTGGCCTGTGTCCTCCGACTGGATGGGGGCTCCCCCGGATCTGGTCTGGAAGGTGGGGGTCCCAGGAGGACGGCAGTTCCAGGCCTCGGGGTCCACTCAACGGTCGATGGTTTGCCTGAGCTGCCCAAACTCACCGACAGGTTGAATGTTCCCCCAAACCCTTGGCAGATTCTCAGGGACCTGGAGTGGGGCTGGGGGCGGGAGGTCAGGTAGGGTGATGGGGGGAGGGGAAGGAAGTGGGGGTCCCCTGGACTCTCATTACGTCAGCAAACAGTTACTAGGTGCCAACTGTCCGCTCTTGCCTCTGGGACAAGGGGGGACCTATTTCAATAATAACAGTGAGTGTGGCCTTTGTCACGCAATCCAGAGGGGAGGGGCTGTGCTCACTTCTGCACTTCATGGGGGGGGGTAGGGATGAGCCAAACAGCCCTGAGAGGCAGAGGTGACCCCCGTTTGTCAGTTGGGGGGGCTGAGGCCCAAGGGCACTAAGAAACTTAAAGAGGTAGTCGGGATTCCAGGTGGCCCCGGGCAGTCTGGCAGCTGGGCTGTTCTGGTCCCTGGGGACAGGGATGGGAGAAGACACAAACAAGCCGCTTTAATACAATGCAGTGCCTCTGTGAATCCCTGGGCAATGCGGGTCAACAAGACTTTTAATACAATGTAGTCCTTTCCCCAGCTTCACCTGCTGGGCGCCATGTTCATGCTGCAGAGCCCCTACCTCCCAAGCCACAGCGCTCCCAGGAGGTGGGAGGTGGGATGCTAGCGAGTCCCCCGGACAAGGCAGAAGCCTGAGGACCAGAGAGGGCACCCCCTCCCCCTGCACAGCCTTAGATCCTTCTGGAATCAGGGCCCAGGTGGGTCCCTGTGCTGTGGGGTGGCCAGTAACCTTCCAAAGAAGAGGACTCCAAAACAGGCTGCCCTGCCCCCTCCCTGTTTCCTCATGCTAGAAGGACTCCTTATCCCTCTCTCCGGGGGCCCAGGGCACCTCTCCAGTCGTGCAGTGACCAGGGAGAGAGGTGGCTGCCACCCCCCACCCCCACACTTTTTTGGGGACTCCTGCAGACAACCTGAGGAGGAGCATCCAGATTTCCTCGTCGCTGCTGCCTGACTGAGGGGAATAAGGGCTCCAGAGGATCCTTCTGGAGTAATCCCACGGCACAGTAGGAACCCCAAGTGTGTGTGTTTGGGTGAACCCCACAAAGAGCCTTGGGGAGGGGGCAGAAGCAGCCCTGCCCAGCCTTTCCAGGACCCACACAAGCCCACCCACTGTGCCGCGCGGTGGCCCACGCCTGGAATCCCAGCGACTAGGGAGGCCGAGGCAGGAGGATTGCAAGTTCAAAGCCAGTTTCAGTAACTTGGTGAGGCCCCATCTCTAAATACAGAAAAAGGGCTGGGATGTGCCCCACCTTTCAGTCTCCTCCGGTACAAAGAAAAAAGGAGAAAGCCCGCCCACTCATTCCCCTGGGGACTCCTCTCAAGTCCTAGGTCCCCCCAACTCAACGCCCAGGAAGCCCGCAAGCCCCAGGGCCCGCCCCATCTGGCACCTAAGTGCCGCTCCGGGAACTCCCAAGGCCACCAAGTTGCGCCTCCTTAGAGCCCTCCTCAAAAGGCCGCTTTGCCCTAGGAGTCCCCAAAGCTACTCCCAGGGAGCCCAGTCCCCTCTAAGGTCCCTCGCACTGGGTGCCCCCAAACAGGCCTATGAAGGACCCCCCTTGGAGTCCTCCGGCAAACTCGCCCTCATAAGGCACCCCACACTCCACACTCGGAGCCTCCGCGCAGCCCCGACGGGCCTCTGGGTCCCACCCGCGTCTGCAGCTGGCGAGGCGCCCTGCCCCCGCGGCCCAGGCGCCCGCAGGCCCCATTCCAGCGCCGGGCGGGGGTCTGGGGCGAGTGAGTGGCTGCCCTCGGAGGACCGGAGGGGACCGAGGGGACGCTGGCCTCCCCTGAGGATCGCGGATCTGGGAGTGCCTAGAACGCCCGAGGGTGAGTGGGAAGCACAGGGCTGCAGTCTGGTGGCAGTGCCGCCCATCAGTCACCCCATTATTCGGAGACGTGCTGTCCCTGGGGAAGATGAGGCCGAGAGCGCAGAACAGCTCTAGGGGCCCCTCAAACTTCGTTCGCGACCTTGAGCTGTCATGGGAGGTGCCATCAGGCAAGAGAGGTACTTGGCCACGCGGCCGGCGGGGCGGCTCTAGAAGACTCTCCTTTTCCTTCTTGGAGACCTAATTGCTTCCTTAGAAGGCTTTGACCTTGGCCTGCCACGTGGGGAGGTCCCCGCAAGGGTCTCTTCCAGCCGGGGCAGGGATGTGGGGGCCCGTCTGGGCCGTCTGGAAGGCGGGTGGGCGGGGCCTGGGGGGAGGCGGGGGAGGGGCGCCGTCCACGGTGCCTCTTTGTCTGCCTGAGGTTGGCCGCGCTGCCCGCGCCTCTCTGCCTGGGGTCGCCGGTCTCTTTGTCAGCTGGGGTCTCCTGTTTGGGTCTGACTGTACCCTTCCTGTGCCTGTGTGCTGCTAGGCCTCCTGCCCTGCCTGTCCGCCTGCCAAGGATGTCTGGGTCAGCCCGGGTGCTGCTGGCCATGACCACCCTCTCCCCTGTCCCCTCTGTCCCAGGTGGCTGTCTACCTGTAGGCTCCACATCTGGGCTGTGTGGTGTGGAGCCACCCTGGGTTGTGAGCAGCCCTGTCCCCTCCTCTGGAGCCTGCTGTCCCTATCTGGCCCTCTGGTGGGGCTGACTTTCCCTCCCACAAGTTCCCAGGCTGCAGTCAGTCCCCGTCTGCCTTTGAAGTCCCTCAGGGTGGGAGGTGGGAACCAGGCCCTGTCTGGGCAGGGGGCTGAGAGTGGGAGGCGTTGTCCTCCACTGGCCAGACTGACACTGGGCCCTGTCCCCATCCCCACTGTGAACTCGGGCAGGCAGAACAGCTGGCGGGGGTCTGGGGGTCAGGGTCAGAGGTGAGCCACCAGGGCACATCAAGTTACAGGAGGAGGAGGGGTCAGAGGTCAGGGCTTTGGAGCTCCCCGAAGTATCTGGTGGCCTGTGTGTGTGTGTCTTCGCATGTGCTCCTGGTGTGTCCCCGTGTGCCTGTGTCAGGCTGTATGTATGTGCAGCAGCCAGGGGGGGCGTGGTCAGGACTTGGAAGACAAAGAGCCCATTATAGGAAATTCAGTAAGAGCCAGAGCCCCAGGGGTCTCCATGAGGTCACCTCCGTGGCCCAGGCCCACTAGACTGGCCCGCAGGGGTTCCTCACTGAGGTGACACCTGCGTGGCCTCCCGTGCTGTCTCCTGGGTTTCCTTTCCAGCTGTGGCGTCTTCAGACAGGGGCCCATCTGTTCTCAGGCCTAAGGGCGGCAGGTGGGTGGGAGCTGGAACTCTTTCCCAGGCCTGCTGGGTTGGAGGCCAGGGCTAGAGGAGGAGAGGATCCCACTCCCCACCTGGGGTGAGGGGTGACGGAGGAGGTGGGCGAATGAGAAATTTAGACATTTTGTTGGGGGTGCTGGGCCAGCCGGGGCTGGGTCAGCTGGGGCTCCGTCTGCAGGAACAGGAGAGCACGCGTCTCCGCACCTGTTAACGGCGCTTTCCAGCCTGAGCTACTCTCCTGGGCTATTTTGGGGGTTCCATGGGTGTCTGGAGTCCAGGTGGGCGTGTCCTCTAGTGGGTGGTTGTCTCCCTGCCAGTTGTGTGTGTGTACATCCCTACTCCTGTGGGCTTGTTTGTGTGTGGATGTCAGTGCTCCTGTGGGTGTGTGTCAGGCTAATTGTGTGTAATCACAGGTGGATGTGTGAGCCAGTATATGTGGGTGTCTCAGCATTTGTCAGTGTCATTGTAGTCTGTGTGTCAGGCAATCACGGCTTCCCCCCGACCCTACCCCTCCTACTACAGTGTAGTCCTCTGGGAGGACAGGGATTTTGTTCTCATTCACAGCTGCATCCCTGCCTATGTTAAAACTGCTGGCACATAGTAGATGTTCAATAAACAAGTATTGCGTTGGTGGACATCTGGGATTTCTGCATATCTGTGTCATTCTCTGTGGGTCTGTAGCCAGTATGCATGTGTTATTAACTCTGCGTTGGTACCAGTGCCACTCTAGATGTCCAGGTGCATAATCAAGTGTTGGAGTTGGACACTATAGGTGTAGGTACCGTGGGGTACAGTGTCATGGTGGGTATCTAAGAGGGTCAGTTTTACTATGGACAACTGTGTCAGTGTGTGCAGCTGTGTTCCTGGGGGATTTGTTCATGTGTGTGCCAAGACTCCTGTGACCTGCTGTCAGTTGCCAGTGTCCCTGCAGGCCTTGTAGGGTCTGAGGGAGTAGCTGAGTCCTTGTGCATCACACCTCTGTGGACATGTCCCAAGTTCTGTGCATTGGAGCCTTTATGGGTCTGTGGTTGGCACTGTGACTCTGGGCGACAGAACACAGGTGACCATGTGACCCTGGGCATGCCTAGGTCTGTGTGTGCAGTAGAGAACCGTGTATCAGGATTGTGTGCAGGGCTGAGTCTGTCTACCTCATCTGGTGGTGGCTGCACGTGGGGTTTGTTGGTTGGTGTTTTGCGGTGCTGGCTGCGGCGCTACATCTCAAGCCCATGGCCACAGGTTTTGGTGTGGCAGTATTTTCACGAATATCAGCCTGTCCCAACCCTCCTGCACACGTGGCAGCTGTTGTGGGTGGCCGTGTGTACGCGTGTCATTGGCATGATCTGGGGTGGAAGGAGTACTCATGGGCATAGTGTGTGGCTTTGGGGGTCTTCCTCTGGGGACTTAAGCAGTCTGATTGTGGTGCAGCAAATATATCTGAGTAGTGGGGGATGGGTGGGAAAGAAGTGGGGGAGCCGGGGCGAGGTGGTGGGGGACTTAGCCCTTATCAGCCAATGAGGTATCTTCTCCTTCCCCCACCCTCAGCATGCCCTCCAGGATGAGGTCCCCGTGAAAGGCACCCTGTCGCTTTAAAAGGGCTCCCCGGCAGTGTGACTCGGGGTCATTTTTCCTTTTTCTGGCCAGTTTTGGAGAGCGGGTTCCTGTTAGCAGATCTTTGCCCCCGAGAATACCCTTCGGCCGCCGCCGTTAATGACAGGCCAGCGGGCGGCGGGCAGGGGACGCCGGGGGTCCAGCAGGCGGTGCGGCCGCGGCCAGGCCCGAGAGGGGCTCCTGCCGGCTGGGTCCCGCCAGGCCAGCGCAGGCCCTAGCGCCCGTGAACTTGGCCGGGGAGGCTTCCCGAGGCGCGGCCGGGCCTCTCGCAGCCCGGGGCTTCCGGAGCTCCGCCCGCCCTGCGCCCCCAAGAACAAAGCTCGCCGCCGGCCGGGCCTCCAGCGGTCAGGTGCGGGGCGCGGGCGGCGGCCAAGCCCCCGCGACCCCGTCTCCGAGCTCGCCCAGGGCGGGCCTCGCTGGCCTCTCCCCGGCGGCCCCGGCTCCCGGAGGCCCGTCCCTTCGGAGGGTCGGCTCCCGGGCGCCCCTTCCCCGCAAGGCCAGCGCGGGCCTCCCCGCCCCCTTCCCAGCCGCAGCAACAATGGAGGGCCGGCCGCAGAGGCCGGGCGCCCGCCCCGGGCCGCCAGCAGGTGCGCTGGGGGCCGCCGCCGCGCCCGCCCGCCGCCCCCCGCCCGCGCGTCCCGGCGCCCCCGGCCCCCGGCCCGCGCTCACCTCCTCCGGGCGGCCGCCGCATTGCCCCCTCTTCCTTCCAAAACCCGCCCGGAAAAGCCCCCCGAGCCGAGGCGCGGCACGGGAAATTGCATTTCGGCGGCTCCGGGCCGGGCGGGGGCTCCCCAGGCCGCGGGCGGGGGAGGGGGCGGCGGGGCTCGGCGCCGGCTCGAACCCGCGGCCGCCGCCGCCCGCCCGCCTGTCTGTCTCGGTGACGTGCCCGCGCTCCCCGCCGCCGCCACCCCCCCTCCTCCCCGCGCCGCGCCGGGCGGTGGGTGCAGCCGCGGCCGAGCGCGCCCGAGGCCTCCAGCCCGGAGCACCGGGACACACGCGGGGATGCCAAAGCAGCGCCAGGACGCAACTCCCGGGGCCCGCGCGGGGGACACGGGGGCGCAGGCGGGCACCCGCAGGGACCCAGACGCACACAGACCTCAGAGGCGCAGGGGGAGCACACGCGCACAAAGGCACGCGGGCCACAGACAGGAGTGTGCAGGGGCTTCAAGGCACAGACACCCATGGGGGCGGTGACAGGCCACACACGGGGACACTCGGGAGCATCGGACCATGCCAGACACACAGAACCCTCTTTGGGGGACAGAAGGATATGTTTTTAGAACGGAATATGCATAGGATTCCCCGGGGTACTCAGGGCTCAAACACCACAGCCACACAACCACACAACATATACACAGAAGCCCCCCGCCCAACAGGGGCACAGCCTTGGGAAGATCTGACACCCAAAACACCCCGACTCTTGATGTTCACATAAAGCCACAAGCCCTCCATAGACACACAAGGCATGCGGTTTTGGAGGCACACAGACACAAAGTTCACAGCCATACAAATAGACACACAGCCACACAAATAGACACACAGCCACTCAGGGTCCAATGGGCCAGAGGCAGAAGCACAATGGAATTCATACAACCTGCACCCACAAGACCCCCAGCAGGTCCCCTGTGTCATAGGGGTCCACATGGACTCAGACAAAATTCAGGGCACCTGGGAACGTGTGTACCTGGGAGCAGCAGGCATCGGCGGGGTGCCCCAGCTGCATGGGGAGGTGGATGTGCTGCCACACACAGGCTGCACACAGGCCGGGGCTCCTGGGGTCTCCCTGAGGTGTCTTCAGACAGTCCCACACCCTGAGACACACACAGCTACAGTCTCCAGGGCGGGAAACAGACACACGCTGAGGCCCCTGCCAGGTACCTGCACACAGCCCCCCCACTCCTCCTACACGCTCAGCCCCTGCCCACGGCAATGGCTGGTGGAAAGAGGCCACAAGGGCTTCCTCCTGGGTTCTGGGCTGAGGGCGGATCCTCCTGGAGCCATGGCGCTGGCTACCTGGCCTTACTCCTCCCTTTCCTTCACCCCCCCACACCGCCCCCCACAGTCCTGCCTCAGTTTCTTCTAGACAGGTCTCCATCGACACTCTTGCAAATAGAAAGCCAAACCTTAGCTGCCCCAGGAGGGTGGATGTCCTCAGAAATGAGTGCGGCCTGGCCCTACTCCATACCCAACGCCCGCCCCCACCAGGACAACTCCCTGAGGTCAGGGGGCGTGTGGAAGGGAGAAAATTAACAGAGCTGGCGCTCCATCTCCATTCTCTATCTGGGCAGGGGGCTGCCCAACTTTATTTGAGACTCTCCCAGTGCTGGGAAGACATCATCTCCAACTTTTCCCAGTTTTCCAGTGAAAGGAATACTGCCCTTTTTATAGACAGACCACTGAGGCGCAGAGATGGCAGCCCCTTGGCCAAGGGAGGCCATCCTGTCAGCCCTGCGCCGAGATTCTGTAGGCCTTTGCTGACCTCTTCAGGGATGGGCGGGCCCTCCTGCCTGCTGAATTTCCCTTAGCTGCCAGCAGGGGGCGGCAGACTCCGGAGCCCTGGGTGCTGTGGGGCCAGGCTGGACCTCAGTTCTCACCCCCTGACAGCCCCCCACCCCCTGCAGCAGCTGAGGACCCTGCCTGGACCTCCCCAGGATGGAACCTCCATTGCCAAAAGGCAGAGGCTCCGGAAGGAAGGAGCGCTTCTGAAATAAAGCCCCACAGAATGGACATCCCACCAGTGCCCTCCCCTGTCCTTGTGCCTCGTATTTGCGGGGGCCTGCCCGGCAGTTTGCATTCCTGGGCCCTGGACCAGTGGCTTGTCCACCCTCCGTTTCTCACCTCCTGAACTTTCTGAATATCCCCCGGCCCAGCACAGGCCGGGAAGGCCAGTGGGGGAAGCCCCGGTGCCCAAGACGCCTGGTTCCTCTGGGCGTGGGAACTGCCCTCCCCCACCACCCTGTGCCGGGCCTCTGCCAGTGCTGACTCATAGGGGGAGCCCAGGCTGTGACTCACAGCACCTCTCCCAGAGAGATTTCCTGCCCCTTGCCACCTCCTGTCCCCTTGGGGGTCTCCTGGGGGACCTAGATGTGGGCCTGGTGGGTGTGTGAACCAGGCATCCTTCCTCAGCTCCATCCACGCAGAGACCCGGCCCCGAAGTCCCCAAGGCTGCAGTCACTGGGTGGGGGGTGGCTGCGTCGGGGCTCCTGGGCCTGGCCAAGATGTGTCCAAGATGTGTGTGTCTCGCACGCTTAGGAATCAGCCAAGAGGAAGCTTTGAGGGGGCGCAGCCAGACTGTGGGGGCGCCTTCCTCCACACCCCACTGGATCCGGGGCGCAGACGCTCTAGGGCCAGAACTAGGCCCTGGCTTGGAGCTCGCTTCCTTAACCACAGTCTAGCTCCTCTGCCATCTTCCACGGCTCCAAACTGGCGGTTCCGTCCCCGCCACTGCTCAGCCAGAACTTTTACTCCCAGATGCAATCCATTAACAAGACCCGCTCCTGCCCCTGTCACAGCATCTAGAATCCTGCCAGCTCCAGGGGCCCCACTGGGCAAGGCCAGCCCTGACCTCCCTCTTTCTGCCCCCAACAGTCTGTTTCCCCCACAGCCGCCGGAGGGTACCTGTGGACACCCAAGCGCGGTCCCTCCTGCCTCTGTTGGAGACCTCTGTGGCTCCCACCTCCGTCAGAGCAAAAGGCAGAGTTGTCCCCCCCAGGAGGCCCTGCTCTGTGCCCTGCGCACACCTGGCCCTCACATTCTCCACTCGTCTTCCCCCGCTCTGCTCCGCAGGCCAGGCCTCCATGGACAAGACAGTCCAGCTCAGGACCTGCGCACAGGCTGCTCCTGCCACGTCCCTCTTCACCTCCTCCACTCTCCACCATCACCTCCTCAGTCAGAGGTCTCTGAAACTCCTCCTCCTTGCCCTCTCCTCCCGCAGCCCTGTCCCCTTTGAACAGTTTCCCCATCTGCCTTGTTCCTTGTCTGTCTCCTCCACACACATGTCAGCTCTTCCAGGGCAGGAACAGGCACCGAGGCAGGACCTTGGTGACGTCTGCTGAATGGATGTCTTGGTAATTGCCATGTCCCCAGTGAGTCAGGGGACAGAAGACATACAAGACCTGCCACACAGCTACAGCAGCACACTGTCGAGTTTCCAGGGCTGAGAACTGGAGGCACCCAGCAGAAGAGGGGAGCTGGGGAGAGCTGGGTGCGGCGGCCTGGGCCTGAGCAGGAGGCTGAGGCAGGAGGATCACTTGCCCAGAAGTCCTAGGCAAACCTGGGCAGCACGGTGAGACCCAGTCTCTCTCTTTTTTTTCCTAAATTTTTTTAGACGTCTATGAACTTTTCCTTATTTATTCATTTGTTTTTCTGTGGTGCTCAGAATCCAGCCCAGGGCCTCACATGTGCTAGGCGAGCGATCACCATGGAGCCAAACTACAAGCCAGAAAGGCCCCCCCCCCCCCGGCTCCGCCCGCAGGGAGAGGGGTCCTACTACAGTGTCCTGCTGGGACCCTGGAGGTTCCACAAAATCACACGGTGGCAGAACTTCCCCAGACTCAAGTGTCTCAGAGTCCTCAGAAGGTTCTGGGCATGTGCACGGGCGATACGGGTAGCAGGAGGGATAAGAGAATGTGGCTGTCCAGGGGAGAGGACTTTGGCCTGGATTAGAGCTGGGGCCAGGGACAGGTGGGAAGGGACAGCTCAGGACTGCAGTCCCCAGCATGGCAGCAAGAACAAAAGCCAGATCTGGGGGGGACAGCTTGGAAAGTGTCTCACAACAGGACTGAGAAGAAGAGGACTCAGAGGAATGCAATGTCCCTAGGCCAAGGAGGAAGTGTGTAAAGGTGACAGCTGTTACACTGAAGTCCTGGACAGTGACAACCGAAAAGTCAACTCCATTTGGCAGTTGGCGTCGTGGTGTGATCCTGGGCCACCTCAGGAGTGAACAGGAGAGAAGCAACAATCATGGCACCCAGGACATGGGGAGCCACACACGGGCCATTGGAAGTCACAGGTTTTTCCTCAGGGCTGAGGACTGAACTGGGGGTGCTCTACCAGGGGGCCTCACCCAGCCCTTTTCATTTTATTTTTAAGACAGGGAGGTCTCTGGCCAAGGCTGACCTCAAACTTTTGATCCTCCTGCCTCAGCCTCCCGAGTTGCAGGTGTGTGCCAAGGTGCTTGGCTTAATTTGCAGAATTTTTAGCAAACACATTAAGAAAAAAAAAAAAAAAGACACAAGTAAAAATCTTTTGAAGAACATTTTTTTTGGTACCAGGGAATGAACCCAGGGACACTTCACCACTGAGCTATATCCCCAGCCCTTTTTAATATTTTATTTAAAGACAGGGTCTTGCTGAGTTGCTTAGGGCCTCCCTAAATTGCTGAGGCTGGCCTTGAACTTGCCATCCTCCTGCCTCAGCCTCTCAAGTTTCTGGGATTACAAACAGTGCCTGGCTGCGAGCTGAAAATCTTAGTAGTACAATCCATTTAACCCAATATATCCAAAACGGCATAGCTTCAACACATAATCAAGATGAAAATTATTAACTGAGCTATCTCATAGTTCATTTTTTTTGGTGCCATCTTCAAAACCGGTGTGATTTTTATTCTTGCAACACATCTCAGTTTAGACGAGCAGTGTTTCAGCTGCTCAGTCACCACACGTGACCAGGGACAACCTCACTGGAAAGTGCAGATCTTCAACATGACCCCATCCTGTCCTTGAATGACACACCTCTCTTCTTCCTAATCCCAGCTCTATCCAGGACTGAGCCACGTCCCCAGCCTTTTTTTTTTCTTTCTAATTTTGAGGCAGAGTGTCACTAAATTGCTCAGAGCCTCACTAAAGTTGCTGAGGCTGGCCTTGAACTCCAGATCCTCCTGTCTCAGCCTCCCAAGCTGCTGGGATGACAGGCAATCACCCCCAGGCCTGGCTCATTGTGAATTTTTTCGTTCATTTCAGTTTGTAAAAATAATAATGATTTCATCTTCTTCATAGTGCTCAGGGCGGTACTGTTTCCCTCAGCCCCCAGTCGGCAACGCCACCACGGGTCGGTAACACAGTGGGGCCTATCCATGTCCTGTGTTGGTCCCAGTTGAAGGAAAAGGGAAAGAAGGCAGTCCCAAGCCGCACAGTATGACTCCATTTGTACACGGAGACAGACGAGTCCCCGCAGGGGAGCGACTACTGATAGGTTTGGGGCTTCATTTTGGGGAGACGAAACGTTCTAGAATGGATTGTGGGCCAGGTGGCGGCCCCTGGAATCCCATCTACCCCAGAGCCCAGGAGTTTGAGACCAACCTGGGCCATCCAGAAACCCCGTGTCTCAAAAAAATGAATGGAACAGCGGTGCTGGCTGCTCAAGGCCATGGGCATTTTTAAAATATTCAATTGTATTTAACAAGTCAACTGCAGACGTGGGGATGGTATCTCAATAAACCTTTTATTAAAAATATTCAACCCTCATGGCCCAGCGTTGGTTTTGTTTTGGGGCCCTGTGGCCTGGGGGTCCTGGCGCTGCTGACTCTCCCACACCTGAGATGGGGGAAGGTCTCGGGGTAGAGGAGGAGGGGAGGCTGGTCAGGGGGGTCCGGGAGTCTAGGATGCCCTCCGCACCCCTTGTCCTGCGGTTTCCGGGACTTGGAAGCGACGTGTCTTGCCGTGGTTTCTCCAGGCTCCATCCCAGCGGCCCGGCCCCGTGTGTCCTTTCAGGCAGCTTGACTCAGTTTGCCCACCGTGCGTGTGGGCCCTGTGCGCGTGACCCTCCACTGTCCCCCGAATGAGTCACGCCGCCTGGAAGCCCCCTCCCTGGGGACGCAGGGCTGGCCATTGATGGTGACTTTTCATAGACGTGGCGGAAGCAGGCTGGCGCCGCCCAGCCCAGGCCGGGCTCCTAGGGGCAGCCCAGCAGGGCCTCCCCGCACAGCCCACCCCAGCGAGGGCCAGGGGGCTGGGCCTGGGGGGTGGGGAGCTGTTCTCAAAGAGCCTTTGTGGGATCGGCTGGGGGGGCTGTCGGGGGACCCCGCCCTGAGTGACTCACCCTCATTGCTGGGCGGTGACTCACGCCCAGCCCCCGCCCGCCCAGCAGCAGGTGCTGCCAGCTCCAGCCTGGGGTCGGGGGCCTCAGCAGCCGCTCATGCCACCCTAACCTGGGCCTGGGACCCGCTCCCACTTCGGGGTGCCCCCCTTACCCTGGCCTTCTTGCCCTCTTGGGTATGGACAGCGGAGGAAACCTCTTGCACCCTGTCCCTTGGGGCGGCCGACGTGGGTACTGGGGTGTGCCAGCCCCCCTGCACCCACCGGGCCCCAGGGTGCTCTAACCAGTCCCTTAGCCGACGGCTTCGTGAGATCGCGGGCGATGAGCCAAGACGGGCGACCCAAAGGGGCATCATCAGGTGGCGACCCCAGCCGCCTCGTGGAGGCACCAGTAAGGGGCACCGCCTGCTGCCACGATGCCTCCATTTTACTGATGGGCAAACTGAGGCTCCGGCCCTTGGGCCGCCGACCTCGAGAGGCTGGGCGTGATTCGAACTCAGAGCCCGGGCCTGCTCGCCGCCTCCCAACGGCCCTGGCTACCACTCGGGGTCCCGGCGCCCCCGCCGCCGGGCCCCTCCTGCCGCCACCGAGGCCGGCCCGGGCCGGGCCACCCGCCAGCCGGGCGCCGCGCCCGCTCGCATCACGCCGCGGTGAGTCACCGCGCGCGCCGGCCCCGCCCCCCGCGCCAACAAACAGCGCGTTGCCCGGCAACGGCCGCCGCCAGCCGGTGCGGACCGGGGTTCGAGCCTCCGGCCGGGGTGGGAGCTGCCAGGGGCTCGGGGACCCGGAGAACGTCCCCAGATTAGGGCCCGAGGTCTGGTGCGACAGGAGGTGGGGCGGATAGGCAGCTGTGGTCCTGGGGACGGGGCTCCGCAGAGGTGGGTGCTGGGTGGGGACCCACCAGGTAGTAGCCAAGGGGCGATGGGCGGGGTCAGCGGTGGAAGAGGGGTCAAGGTCGCTTCCTAGAGGGATTTGGGGAGCCTGTCCAGAGTGCGATGGCAGTCCCGGGTTGGACTGGCTTTGGACTTCTTGTTGTCCCATCCAACCCCTAAACAGCGTTTAAGGAGCGTGGGTTCCCAGCTCTGTGGGTACACACGTGGGCTCCCAAGTCATTCACTCAGCCATCCTAGCACAACCAGGCCCTGTCCCCATGCCCGGCATCGTGAAAAAGAAAAAGGAAAGCTCACCAGCTCAGGTGGAGAACCAGTGTCACTGCCCCCTGCCAGAGGACACAGAGCCCCAGGCAGGGTGATCTGGGCCCCTGAGTCCCTCCCATTAGACTGCATGTCCCCTCTTGGTGGCAGTCATAGCCGTGGGAATCTTCTTCCAGGTATGATGATGAGGGTCAAGTCCACACTAGAGCTTGGGTGGGATCTGCAAAGGGGTGTGTGTGTCGTGAGGGGTGCTGGTGGGTTCCTTGGGGACTCTGGACACAGGCACAGAAAGGCCCTGCCTTCCAGAGGCTGGGTCAGGTCTCCTTTAGACTTCCACACTATAAGATAGTCACCACTCAACTGGCCTCTGGTAGAGGAGTGACCAGCTACCTGAGAAGTCTCTGCCTTTGTACCATTTAAGAAATATTGGGGGGGCAGCTGGGGTTATGGCATGTGGAAGGCTCTGGGTTCGATCCTCAGCACCACATATAAATAAAGTTACCATGTACAACTACAAAAAAAAATATTTTAAAAAAGAAATACTCAGAGGCTGGGGTTGTAGCTCAGTGGTAGAGGGATGGCTTAGTATGCCAGAGACCCTGGGTTCCATCCCCCATACCAATTAAAAAAAAAATCAGCTGGCCCCAGCGAGGTTCACCCTGTAATCCCAGCCACTCAGGAGGCTGAGGCAGGAGGATTGCAAGTTTAAGATGAGTCTGGGCAACAGTGGCCAGACCCAGTCTCAAAAAAAAAAAAAAAAAAAAAAAAAAAAAAACCAGCAGGCGGCTAGAGGACCTGGGAGTGTGGCTCAGTGGTAAAACACCCCCGGGGTTCAATCCCCAGTGTGTGGGGGGGGACAAAGGCACTGGACTCAAAAGATTGGATGAGTCTCTCGGTCAGTCTCATAGTTGGGTGCAGGGGACAAATGAACAAAGGATGGGGGTTCCTGAGGAATCTAAAGTCTACTTTAAAAAACTCCGTGGATTCAGTGTGTAAATGCAATCACACGGAGCCGGTGTCCCAGGTTTTATCTGGTAGCCCCACTGGGGGAGTGTCCCCGCATCCTGGCCGACGGGCACAGCACCCTGATTGGGCCAAGCGCTCTGCGGGGTGCGCGCCTCCCTCCCGTGGTCCCGCAGGTGGCCGTGGCCAGGTTTCCTGAACTGCCTACACGATTAGCGGGCGATGGACCTGGTGAGAGCCCAGTCCATCAGCGACCCCTCTTCCACGGGGTCGGGCTGCGACACGAGGGCCTTCCCGAGGCGACAGACGCCGCGGCCCCCTCGCGCAGCCTGGTGCTGCGCCGCCCCGTGCGCCCTCCGGCCTGGACGCGGGGCCGTGGGCGGCGGCCTCAGGGGGCCTCCCCTCCGGGGCCGAGGCTCGGCCTCGCCCTCTTCCAGCCGGGAGGCTCCGTCGGCCCGCGGCAGGGGGAGGGGGCCGGTTATTTTTACCTCCTCCCGGCAGCGGGGCGACAGGAAGTGAGCGCGGCCGCCAGATGTGGAGCCAGGCAGCTGGGAGCAGCCGCAGCTGGACGCGCGGCCGGCAGGGCGGGGGCGGGGCGTGCGGAGGGGGGTCCCCGGCCTCGGGTCCCCGCTTTGTTCCCGCCGCCCCTGCCACCCCTCCTGGTCCCCCTCGCCCCCAGCCCCTACTCGTCGTGGCCTCGCTGTCCCCCTTCGGTGTGCCCAGTCCCCTGGGTGCTCAAGGGTTCCCGGGCGGGGACGGGAGACCCCCTCTGCGCTCTGGGGACTCCCGGGTCCCAGCAGAGTTGGGGGCGAAAGGGGGAGACGGCCCCGGTCGGGCCTCGCCGGCCACCGCCATTGTTTACCCCTCGGCTGCCTCCTAGGAAACTTAACCCGCCCGCGGTAATTTTATTTGGGAACTTCGGCCAGTTACCATAGCAACCCCCAGTGACGTCAGAGGGGCTGGGGCCCGAAATCCCCGGGAAAGGGGGATGGGATTAGGAGGGGAGACCCCCAGAAGGGCGCCTCCTTAACCCTGCGCTTGCCGGCCGTCGGGGAGGGCTGCCTGAAATGACTTCAATGGGGCAACCCCCCAACTCTGGCCAAGCGCCAGGTCAGGGTGGCAGGCCAGGCCTTGATGTCATCGGGGGCTGGGTGGGTCTGAGTCAGCCCCAGGTGGGGGCTGGGCCAGGCCTGGGGGCTAGTCCCACGTGTGACCCACCCCAAGGTGCCCTGAGCCACTCTAGAACTCTTCTCTGCAAAAGGGATTCCGGGCACCTGACTGGGGTCCTCCCAGACCCCTGAGTCCTCTCTGCCCCTCTGAACCCTAGGTTAGGGGCAAAGTCTTTCCTGGTGCTCCAGACCCAGGCGTGGAGTTATTGAATGGAAGGGTTAGTGGCAGTGAGCTGGGGCCACCACATAATGTCCTTCCCCGGATGTGGGGAGTGGCTGTGCCCCAGGGAGGGGGTAGGGATTCGGTGGTGGGATCCTCGCACAGTCCATAACACCGCCAGTCGCCTGGGCGACGGGAGGCAGGGGCCCTGACTGACATGGAGAAGTACAGCCGCCAGCCGGGGGCTGGGCTGGGAGGAGCCACCCTTAACCACAGTGACGTGGGACTTCCTCGGCAGGGCCTGTTTGATGTCTCTGTGTGCAGCGTTGCCATGGGGCCCGGCAGGCGCCCTGCGTGTGAGCCAGGGTGACCTGTGGGACGCCTGGGCTTGTCAGGGTCCCTGACACGGCCCCAACCCTGGGCCTGGGTGTACCTGGTGTAACCTATGTGTACAGGCCTGTCCAACTTCTACCCTGGGCCAGGAAGTTACAGAGTCTCGTGACAGCCGCCAACTGTACATTTCTTGTCCCATTTTACAGATTAAGAAACAGAGGTTTGATAATTTGGCTGAAGATATGCAGCTACAAAGTCAGGGAGCAGGGATCTGAAGTGTTGTTCTTCCACTCCATCAGACTGAGTTCCTTGCTGTTTCTTGAATACTCTGGGCATGTGCACGCCTCAGGGCCTTTGCACTTGCTGATCCCATTGCCTGGAACTCTCTTATCCCAGTTATCTGTGTGGCTCCTCTCTCGAGGAGAGAGACTAAAGTCCTTGTACAAATATCACCTCAGAGAGGCCTTTCTGGACCTAGCCCCTAACCCTTCACTCCCAACCCCCCTTCTAGATCTTCTAGCCGGTACCGCTCAACACACTAGAAGTCCTTTATACCCTTCTATCTGCCTATTCTGTTCATTTCTCCCCGTGGATGTCGGCTCCACCAGGGCAGAGGTGGTTTTTTTGTCCCGTCTCCTGTGTCCCAGGTGCCCAGAATAGTGCCTGGCACACAGCAGCTACCCAATGAATGTTTATGGAAGGAACAAATGGGCAGGCCACTTGACCACTTGACCTGACCTCACCCTGTCCCTCCTCCCTACCTGTCATTGACAAAACCCTCAGTGGGCCAGTTTGGTGAGCCCCGTCCCCTCGGCCGCAGTCCCTGGGTCAATCAGCCGGCTCGGGGCTTGGGCACGTGGAGGCAAACGTCAGGAGACCCAGAGGAGGGCTGGTGGCCAGGCAGGCCCCTCCAAGCCTGGGCTGAGGGACGCTCCTCAGTGGCTGGGCACCACATGCCACACGTGGGGAATGACCCACACTGGATCCGTGACCCTGGGGAACAGGTACCCCCAGGGGCCGCGGAGAGGCGTTTCGGGATTGCATAGACGGTGGCGTGCCTGGGGCTGGACAGCAGCTCTCGTTCTGGGTGGGAGTGGAACATTCCGGAGGAACGGCGTGGTCGGGGGTGCTACAGAGGCGCGCACTGCATTTGTCATAGGGGGGGGTGGCTCTCCCCCTGGGGAACCCTGAGTTCCCGTGAATGCTGGTGCCCACGTGATGGTCCGCCGGGAGACCCAGGCCCACCTGGGAGCACCGAGCTCCCTTGGAACTGCTCAGGAAGCCACGTGGCGCGGCCCCCACCTTCCGGCCCCACCCTGAATTGGGGAATTCTGTGCCACCCCAAATCCTCCCCTAGGGCCCCACAGGATGGCTCTGCACCCTCCTGCCCCAACCTGCCGGATCCTGCCGTCTGGGCCAGCCTGCCCCTTGGGCCCCACAGGGAAGAAAGCCCTGGGAGCCCCCGGGCTGGGCCCCACGGGGTGGCAGCTAGGTGTGGCTTCCGCCCCTTTCCCCACCCCAAGGAGACCCACAGCAGGAGAAGGCTGAGCCGAATGGACAAAATGGGGGACCCTGCAGAGGTTCTGGGAGGTGCGCTCTCCCAGGCACCCAACCTGTCTCCCCACCGGCCTCTTACCACCCAGGAGGTGGGAGCCGCTCTGTCCTGGGAAACGTGGGGGGGGAATCCCCCAGACCCTTGCCACCGGGTCTGGGAAGGACTCTCTGGACCCCCACAGCGGCACGATGGTGCTCCTGGGGATGGCAGGGGTCTCTCGGCCTTTGTCCTGTCCTGTGGAGGGCGAAGTGGGAGGGCAAAGTGGCAGCCGAGTCCCCAAGGAGGCTGGCTTGGCTGCAGAGGGCACCCCGCCGGCCCCTCCTCTCTGAGTGTTGTTCCCGGCCCCCCACCTGGGCACTGGGCCAGGCCCTGAGGCAGGGCCCCGTCCTGGGGAACAATGCCGCCGTGTTCCTCCCGGTGGAGGGTAGGCCAGAGGATGAGGGAGAGAGAGAGCCGGCAGGGAAAGAGGGAGGAATCCTGGGCCTCTCTCCCTGGGATACTCTGGGGGGCTGGGGAGTTTCCCAGAGGTTCCTGGTGGGTGGGGGAAGGGTGCCGGGGAGCCTGGGATGAGGGAGGGGACCCAGATCCAGGGACCACCAGGCCGGGAGTCAGTCTTCTGCAGGGCAGCAGGAGAGGGCTGGGTGGGATAAAAGAAGGGACTTCCTAAGGCTGGGGAAGGTGCTGTGGCAGCGGGGATCCCTGTTTGGTAGGATCCCAGAATACCCAGGCCCGAGTCGATTCGGGACAAGGAGGGAAAAAGTTGCGGCTGAGTTGGGGACGGGACTGAGTTGGGGGGCCGAGGGAGAAAGTGGGGGCGGGCCGCCTCGGGGGCACATGACGGCCGCCCGCCCCGCCCCGCGCCCGCCCCCTGCCCGGCCGCGGGGGGAGGAGACGGGGAGGTTTTAAAGGCGCTCGGGCCGCGGGGCGGCCAGTGAGTGGGGTGGAGCGCGCCTGCGTCTCGGCCCGCGGCCCGGGGCGGCGGCCGCAGCCGGGAGCGCCCGGTCCTCTCCCCCGGGTAAGTGGGGACCGTGAGTGGGACCGAGCGCGCACCAGGGCGGGCGCGGCGCCGCGGCGGCGGCAACTTTTCGGCGCCGGCGTCGTGGGCGGAGGGGGCGGGCGCGAGGGGGGCGCCGCGGGGACCGCGCGTCTGGCGACGGCCGAGCCCCGGGCGCCCCCTGCGGGTGGGGGAGGGGCGGCCCGGGGACGTGGAGGGAGGCGGCCGGCGACCGGCGGGGCGGGCTGGGGGCGTGCGCCCGCCTTGAACTTGGGCCGGGCCGGGCCGGGGCGGCTGTGCGGGGCCCGCCCCCACGGGGTGCTGGTGGCCCGCAGCACGGGAGGCTTGGGAGGGGGCTCTCCGGGTTCTCTGGGGACAGTAGTTCAAGTTTTTGACATGTGGCCCTGGGAGGGGAGGAAGGCCTACCGCTGGGGAGAGCCGGAGGAGCCGCAGGGATGTCTCCTGCCCCCCTGTCCCCTCTGGCCCAGCAGGGAAGGGCTGGCTCAGGGTGCCTGGGAAGGGACAGGTTTGGGGGACTCTGCCGGGCTGGCTCCCCAGCCCTGTGCAGCTCAGGGTCCCTATGCCCTTGGGCTGCAGGAGGGTGAAAGGGCCCAGCTGAACCCCGACCTCCCTCTCTTAGCCCCAGACGGTTCCAGCCTTGGATTGACTGCCACCAAGGCCCCCAACCCTAACTGACCTTCCTGCCCAGCCAGGCTCCATTTCCATGTCCTCTTGAATGCCTGGTGGTGCCCTTGTTCCATGTCACCTGCCCCCTCCCCAGCTCCAATCAGCTGTTGGCTGGTGACAGGGGGTCTGTGCAGGGGAGGCGGGCACAGGACCCCTGGCATGAGGGGTGTCCTCTGGCAGCCCTGTCTGCTGGCCCAGGCTGGAGGCGCACCGACAGGTGCCCGGGCTTAGGGGCGAGCTGACGTGAGACACACCCTGCCGCTCGCCCCCGCACCGCGCCTGGCCAGCCTGGGCACATGTGTTCGCAGGCAGCCTTCAGGCGAAGGCCCTGGCCCTGGGGCGAGCTCTGTCCTGGCATCCCGGGGGCCACCCACTGCCCTCTGTCCTGGTGATGTCCTCTGGGAGCTCCCTCAAGACCCCAACCAGCAAGCCTGTCTGTGGGCCTAGAGGGGCCCTAAGGGAGCTGCCGGCCTGGCCTGGGGAGGGCACGCGCACACATGCGTGACAGGGCGTGTCCGGGCCGGGCCTGTCCGTGCTGGCCCGGCTTCCCAGGCTTCCCCAGATTCCTGCTTGTCCAAGAAAGACAGGGGAGGCGGGCGCTGCAGGGGTCCTCCTAGGACCCCACGGCATGACACCCCCTGCCTAAAGCAAGTGGGTGACAGATGTGCCAGGCAGCCTCAGCTGCAGGGCAGGCCCCCACCCGTCACATTCCCCGGGGAACAGGCCAGCAGGCCCCTGGGCACAGTGGGGTGACCTGACTGCCGTGGGCCAGGTGGCGCTTACACATCAGGGGCATTTCTCTGAGTTTGCCCTTCACCTTGGGAGGCTGCGGGGGGGCGAGGGGTTCCGTCTGCAGTGTGTAATGCTGCGGGGAGCCCCGGGGGGTCTTCAGATGACCCCCTTCAAGGGCTTCTTGGGTGCCCTGGATGTGCCTTACGCCAGGTCGGGCTGCTCCCTTCAGACTTACTGTGTGACCCCAGAACCTGCTCTGCCTGCTCTGTTTTGCGGCTGTAAGTGGGGAGCCCCTCTTGTCCTTGTCGCGGGCCTCGACTTCAGATCCCTCGGCGGCCCTCTGGCCACTTTCCCTCCTGCTTGCAGGTGTCCTATTCGGACATAGAGGAGGTGTCCCTCGGGATGGCTCTGCCTTCAGGGCCGGTCACCTGGGCAGGATGGGAGTGCAGGGCCTGGGCGTGGGTGTGAGAGCGCTTGGGCCAGGACCCCGCCACACTGGGCACGACTGAGTCACACTCCAGCGGCGCCTTGCCCCCGGGGGCTGGAGCTGGCGCCACCCTGGGTGTGGTCACTGAGCTGTGGCCCTGGGCAGAGCAGGGCTGGGTGGTCCAGGACTTGGGGCCTCATGGCGAGGAGCCAGGAGGTGCCTTCCGAGATGCTGGGCTCCCGTGGCCACCCCGACTGTGGGCGCCCTCGCCCTGGGGAGCCTGGGGTTCCCAGGGGAGGACGGAGCAACCTGGGCTGCGGATGTGGCTCCGTGGAGGAGCCCCTGCCCCGGGCCTGGGTGCCACCTCCAGCACCAGAGAAAGAAAAAGGCCCCAGTGACTGTCCTCGAGGCCAGAGGTCCCCGAAATCCAGGCCAGGGCTGGGGAGCGGACCTGTCAGAGAAGGTGGGGTGGGCCTGCTGGTGGGCACGGGGCTGTCTGCCCAGCTCTGGAGGACGGGAGAGGAGCCCTGGGCGGCGGGGGCGGGGCGGCTTTCGTGTTCCCCTATTTATAACAAATGATTCAGTCCCCGTCACTCACCCTTCCTGAGCCTCCCCCCTCGGCCCTGGGTGGGCACGGGGGCCACCCGCTGGCGCGCACCCTGGCTCCCCTATCCTGGTGCCAGCCCCCGCGGGCTTCCCCACGTCACCCGGGAGGGCTGCTCTTGTGTGCGCTCTGGGATCGGGGACAGCGGGGGGCCGGTGGCCGGGCGGCACCCGGCGGGGCGGCCCAGGTTGGCGGCTGGCGCGGGGCCAGCCCGCGAGCTTCTGTTGAGAGTCTAGCCCATTAGGCAAAGCGCTGGTGACAGGCTGGGAGGGCGGTGGCGGCGGCGGCGGCGGCGGGCAGGGCGGGGCCAGTGGGCCTTGGTATTTTCCGATCCCAGCTGCTCTGGGAGGGTGGAAAGTATTTGGGGATCAGGCTTGGGGGCGCGGTGGAGGCGCCCCGGCAGAAGCCACCCCTGATGCACCCTCGGAGCTCCGGCCGGGGGCAGTGGGTGCCCCGTGCCTGGGGCAGCATCTGGCCATGTGGGCAGACAGACCTGGGCCGGCCGGCGGGCGTCCTGGGAAGCCTGGGAACTGCGGTGCCGCCCAGTCCAGGGGCCACCCTCTTCCCCACGCTCCCGCTGCCAGGGCCTGGCCCTCTCTGGGCACCATCGCCCTGAACCCCAGGGGTACACGGCTACTGTGAAGGGGCCCCGGCGGCGGGCACCTGCGTGGCAGTGCCCCCTCCACGCAAGACCCAGACTTCTTGTGCCTGTGGATGGGAGTGGCCTTGGCCGCGGCCCTGGGCTCTGTGCAGGGGAAACCCCACAGGAAATGAGCCTGGCCAAATGGCCGCCCTTCCCGTTCTCGTCCCTGGGACACGAATATGCTGTCTCACTTCCGGAGGCGGCCCTGGGAGGCTGGCCGCTGTGCTGGACCAAGTCGGCTCCCAGTTGGTGCCCCCAGACCCTCAGGGTACAGGGCTGGGCTGGGGCCGGTGTGGGGGGTGTTGGCGTGAGTGGGGGTCCAGGGAGACACTCTCACTGCCCGCGTCCTGGTGGTAGGTGACCCCAGATCTGGACATTGGGGTCTTTATGGCGTGGGGCTTCCTTGTTTCCATTGTCCTGCCCGATGAGGACGGCATCACCCTGTCCTGATGTTGTGTGTGACGTAGGGCACACCATTTATGAAGCGGGTAGTTGACGCTGTTTGTAGATGGGGAAACTGAGGCCCAGAGAGGTTGAGTGGTTGGCCCAGGGTCACCCAGTTGGGAAGCTGCAGAGCAGGGGTCAGGGTGGGGTTCAGGTGGTAGGTAGACTCTAGAATTGGTGTCTTCTAGCCACTGGGCACCTATCGTAAGAGGATCTGTCACAGCTGTGTGACTGTAGAGTCTCAAGGCTCCCTCCTGGAAGGACCTGAACTGGGTCTCATCTGTTACAGCTGCCTTGAAAACCTTCTCTTGGGCAGAGCTGGTGACGGAACCCGGGGCTTCGTGTAGCTGAGCACCTGCTCGTCTGTTAAGCGGCACCCTAAGCCCCATGAAGTTCTTGATTTGCAAACAAGAAACCAGATTTTCATTCTGCACTGGTCCCCACACATTCAGTGGCCTGCCCTGGTGTGGGGCGCTCGCTAAGCGACGTATCCCGCGGTGAACTCTCGCGGGGTTATGTGCGAGAAGCTCTTGGCTCCGTTTTGCAGATGGGGAAACTGAGGCGTGGGGCATTTGGAAAGAGGCAGAACAGGAGATTTGAACATCACTAGGGCTTTTTGGGTGGCAAAGCCAGTGGTGTCAGCCTGGGGGGTCATATGAGTGCTCCGGGGGAGCTGGGCCCTCTGTGCCCATATCCGCCCTGAAGGGATTCGGGCCCGGCCACGGCCACAGAGGAGACAGGACCACTGGGGGGAGGCCTGGTGGTTTCCTCCTGGCCCTCCGGCTTCTAGGAAGTGGCGCCAGCTGGGGTGAGATCACTTCCTCACCCGCCTGCCTGCCCCCCCTCGGCTTCCTCTCGCCATGGCCCCATTTGGCCTGCCCAAGGCACGGGGGTGGGGGTGTGGGGAGGAGTGGGGGGAAGGCTGGGAACTGGCTCTGGGAGTTCCTGCAGCCTCCTTGGCCCAAGGTGGCTCTCTGGGCATCTCTGCCTCTAGGGCTGGGACCAGGAGTGGGGTCCAGCCACGGCCAACGCTGCGTCCTGCGACTGCCTGTGGGGAGCAGCTTCCCCGCAGGCCCCAGAAGGAGGCCAGTAAGGACCTGGAGGGGTGGCGTCCCCAAATCTCATTACCTCCTTTGCTCTTTCTCGCCTCCAGGTGCCAGCCTCTGGGCCCACCCAGTGCCCCTCCCCCTGTGCCACGGCCGGCTGGGGTTCCTGGGGATGGGATTTGCTGCCAATCACAAATCACATTGCCAGGGATTTCCAACCGACCCTGAGCTCTGCCTCCGGGGCCACCGTTGCTGCTGAGGATGTCACCGGGGACAGGGTGTCAGATGCCCTGCCATCACCTATGCTGGCCTGAGGAGCAGGGCTTAGCTGCTTGTGAGCAGGATCCACACCAAGTCGTGTTCACAGTGGCTAAGTTCCGCCCCCCGGGCTCCCACCTCCTCGGGGCCTGCCGCTGCCCACTGCCCGCTGCCCGCTCCCTGGGCTCCGCCCCCCGTGCCTACTGAGCTGAAACACAGTTGGTTCGTGCACACTGGCTCAGTTCAGCAGGAACAGGGGTCAAGCCCCCTCGGAGTCCGCAGCCCCTGTGGGGCCGGGTCGGCCGCCCAAAGCTGAGGCCAGCCCCAGACCCAGGTGTGTCTGGAGAAGGGACATAGAAAGGAGGGGGTGGCCGGCCCAGCTGGCTGTCCTGTCTGCTGCAGATCTCTTCTCCCTAGACTGCCCTTTGGGGACCCTCCCATGGCCACACTGTGGGTTGGGCTGTGGTCCCAGGGGGACATGGAGATAGGTGGGTGGCCCTTCCAGAAAAAGGGAAGCCAGCTGTGTCCCTCCGGTCTGGCACCCCAGCCCCTCCTCTCCTCAGCCTGCCCCTGTCCCATCAAGGAGGCAGTTACCCAAGAGGAAGCTGCTCGGCCCCTGACCGTTAAGTGCCAACTCCCGGCTTCCGGAACTGAGCTGGCCTGGCCTGGCCCTGCTCCCGGGGCCTGCAGACTCCTAATTGTGGGGATGAACAGTGACACCTGTGCCTCCCGGGAACCAGGTCCAGGTGGGCCCAGACAGGACACAAGCAGGCTGACCTCCTCCTCGGTGGCCTTGAAGGTGGAACTTAAAGCCTATCCTGAAATGGGCTGGGATGAGAGCCCCTTGGGGTGGGACCCAGAGGCTGAGGGGAGCCCCCAGGCCATCAGCGCTGGACCAGGTCCTCTTTCCCAGCCCAGGGGCAGGCCGAAGCCTGGGGTGGGAGGGAGTTTGTGTTGTGTGTTGTGCCATTAATTAAATAAAGTCACTAGCCTTGTCCTGAAGGTCTGCCGTCTGGTCCTTGGAGATCCAGGTTTGATCCCCCTGAATCCTGGCACCTGGGCTCCTGACCCCACCTGCTCTGAGGAAGGTGGGAGGAGGTTGGAATTTATTCATGTGGATGGAGGGTGTCCTGAGCTTGAAGAGGGTGACTGACTTTTGGGGTGACAGGGAAACCCCCATAGGGAGCATTTACTGCGGTTACCTGAAGGATGCCCAGGGCCGGGGGATGGAACTGGCCCCGAGGCTGTGGTGGTGGGGTGACCCTGGGCCTTAGGGGTGATTCGGACACAACTGGGATGTCAGTCTAGAGCTAGTGACATTTGGGGGGCAGCTGAGATTTGAGGCTTGGCGGGACAGATACTTGGGGTACTGTCACCAGAGAGGCATGCAGAGAGGGAATTTTGACTTGAGATGGTGGGCGACGTGAGAAGGACCCCAGGCCCATGGGGAACATTTGCGTGAGCGGAACCCGAGTGGCGCCCCAGGTACAGGAGGAACTTTGGTGACAGCAGCTTAGGAACAGGAAGGCGCGCTGCAGGTTCAAGACTATTTTGTCACCTCCACCATCCCAGGCCACCAGGCGGCGCTGAGGAGCACGTGGGCGGCCCCGGGTCCGCCTGCACATACCTGCGGGAACTCGCAAGGCGGGGTAGGAGGCAGGGCCGCCCCCGATTGGTTCCTTCGAGCGGAGGGCGGTGCCACGAGCAAATCGCCCATCGGAGTCACGCCCTTGTCTGTGTGTGATCGCGGCGCCCTCTAGTGGCCGGCTCGCCCCTCCGGGAAAACTTTGTCCTCGCTTGCCCCGGCCCTGACAATGACCCAGACAGGCCCTTTGGCTGCCAGTCTCTAAAGACAGGAAGGCCTTGAAGAAGCCGCTCCCTGGGAAACCAGGGAAGGAGGACAACCAATGGTTTCCTCTCCCGATGGTTTTCCCTCGTCCCCAGACCCCTTAGCTCTATTTGGAGCCTCATTTGAAGTGTTACAGGCCCAGCATGCCCTGGCGACACTCCTAAGACCACACCCACCTCTTTACCTGTCCAGAACTCTGCCCATCGAGGCCTAGTCTCAGCTCAGGGTTCCCGCCTTTGGGCAGGGTGCCCTTTCCCATCAAGGTGCACCCAACTACCTGCCATGGCCTCCTCCCATGCACGGTACCCCACAACCAGAGGTGCCTGGAGCCAAGGCGCACCCTAGTGGCCATTCTCGGCGGTGCAAGGGTCGTACAATTTGGGGCAGACACAGGTACTAAATCAAGATCAATTGCCTGCTAGCTGGCTGCCTTTTCCTGAAAGGTTGGAGCCTCAGTTTTCTTGCCTGTAGAAAGGGTATGGGGAATCCCACCGATCTGTAAGGCCGTGGAGCCATGCAGAAGACAGCTGAGAAGCACCCAATGGTGAACACACTCCATCTCTTTTTCGTTGCTCACTCCACTACCTCTGGACGGCACCAGCAGCCGCTCCCATTCCACCCCTTGCTTCAAACTATGCTCAGAAACGAAGCTGGAATTTCTTTTTTTTTTTTCTCAAGGGAAGGGGGTGGCCCTGGCCCAGGATGCACCTCTGGACGGCACCAGCAGCCGCTCCCATTCCACCCCTTGCTTCAAACTATGCTCAGAAACGAAGCTGGAATTTCTCTCTTTTTTTTTTTCTCAAGGGAAGGGGGTGGCCCTGGCCCAGGATGCAGGAGAGGCACCCCCCAGTCTCAAAATAAATTAAAAAGAAACTGTGTTCCATCTTTAGAAAAAAACAAAACAAAAAAGAAAAGGAGTACAATATACGGTTCAATAAATAGAAAAAGTTACAAAATGACGATCTTTTTCCTTACTATACAAGAAGGGAAAAAGAGGGTGGGGGACGGTGGTCCTCCCTGCTCCTCCCTGGGCTGAGGCAGGGGAGGGGAGGGGGGCCAGAGAGACAGTAGCTGGGACTTAACAGAGATGAAGACAGAACAGGCTGAATGGTGAGGTGGAGACGGGGGACAGGGAGGGACAAGCAGCTGAAGACACCAAGCTGCCTGCCTTTCTCCCCCAACACCAGGTTGAGAGGGCACACGGGCCTCGCCTGGTTCCTGAGTCATGTGTCCAGTGACTAGTGGGTGGAGGGAGGGGCAGCGATGGCCCCCACCCAGCCCACCCTGGGACCCTGGTGCCCAAGGGAATGGGGTCCTGGCCAGACAGGAGGACAAGGGGGTGAGGTATGTGGCTGAGGCCTGAGACCTCTTGAAATCCTTCAGTGGAAGTGGGGCGTTGGTCCTGGCAGGGCAGGGAGGGGGCACAGGACAGGGGAGGGGGGCCCCTGAGCAGTGGGGGAGGGGAAGGAAGGAGGCAGGAGGGGATTCAGTCCCCTGGCCAGCCTGGTGGGCCCGAGTGCCAGTTAGGAAGGCCTGCCTTCCGGCCCCTCTCCTGGAGCCCACGCCAGGGCTTTGAGTTTTGAGGAGGGAGCTTGCCTATTGCTTGTGGGGGGCCCCGGTGGGGTCATGCCAGCTGCCCGAGCACACACCCCTTCTAGGCTTCTGGGTGGCAGTATGGCTTGTGCTCCTCGGGTCCTTACACACGTTCACACACTCCTAGGCACGCACACAGGCGGGATGCCACCTCCTGCCCGAGTCCAGCAGGGCTCCTTCCCTGGCTAATACTGAACCCCTCCTGGGCCTCCAGTGCCCAGGCCCGCCAGAGTCAGGGAGGCAGGGCCCAGGGGTCCCCATGGAGTCCCATGCCAGGCACCATCCCTCAGCCGAACCGCTCACGCACCAACAGCATGAGCTTCTTCTTGCCCTTGTAGGTCTGTTTGAGGTTTTCCAAGAATTGGGCGAACTGAAGGTGCCCATCGGGCGCCAGCAGAAAGGTCTCCCGGGCCTTGCCCAGGAACTCAATGAAGTCGCCGTAATGCCGCGGGCTGATGTGCGTGAGGCGCGAGTGGCTGGTGGTTATGTAGGCGGCCACAGCTGCGTCCAGGAGCTGGCACAGTGGCGCCCGGTCGGCGCCCAGGGGCTTGGCAGCCCGGCGGGCCCCGAGGGGACCCAGGCCAGGCGCCGAGAGGGTCCAGCGGCGCAGGATGTCAGAGAGCATCGGGGCGCAGTGAATGCTGCGGATGATGAGGGGGACGATGGCGGAGAGCTCGTGGCGGCCGAGCGAGTGGCTGAGCGAGCAGGCCCACAGCACGTCGTTGACGGCGGGGTGGCTGTCCTGGTTGAAGGCGATGCTGAGCTGCGCCAGGGCCAGCGTCGCCAGCTTGTAGGCGCGCAGCGGCAGGCCACGGTGCTCCATGTAGCGGGCCACCGTGAAGAGGTGCGCGTGGCCCAGGCCGCCGGCCGCCGCGTCCAGCACGATCTGGTAGGCCGCCTCGAAGGCCGCGTGGTTCTTCTCGCACAGGGTGAGGGCGGGCAGCGCGCAGTTCTGCGGGTCCTTCATGGCGCACTGCAGGGCCAGGGTGCGCGCACAGGCCCAGAGCTCCTCCCGCCGGGCTGTGTCCAGCTGCAGCCGCATGAGGGTGGCGTGCGTGGTGCCGGTCACCGCCACGATGGTGGCCGCCTCCACCGGGGTAAATAAGGAGTACCAGTTTTGCATGATGTTCATCAGCGCCTGGGGGCCTGGGGGGAGGTCAGGAGGAAAGAGCTTGGGGTGAAGGGGTGCCCAGGGTGCCCAGGGCACGGCCATCACCCCAACCTGCAGCAGCCACAGCCGCAGAGGGACCGGCGCCACTTCTTCACCACTGGGGACAGAAACTGTTTACCTTCCCCAGGGAGCAGGCGCAGCTGGACTGAGGGCGAGCCGCATGTGTGGGGGCCTGGGATAGGGACCGCCCTTGGTCCCCCTCCGTCCCCAGAGCCCGATGTTCCCTCCCAGCCTGGCCCAGGCTGGAATCTGGGAAAAACCCGCCTTTCTCTCATGTCCCCCATTTCAGTGACACTTCCGGAACCAGAAAAGGGAGGTGAGGTGCGTCCCCTGGGGCGCTCACCAATCTCTGTGGCGCAGCTGACCAGCCAGCGAACCATCTCCCTCCGCCGCCAGGTCATGGTGTTCAGGGTCATGCGCATCACCTGCAGGGAGGAAAGGGGACAGAGGCGGCTCCTCAGCGTCTCAGACTGGCCTGTGGAGGAGGCGCCCGTGGGCCCAAGGAGGCCCAAGGTTAAGAGCTGATCCAAAACACCAGGGCCAATAGCCGCACTCCTCGGCCTCAGTCTCCTCACCGATAAAGTGGGGACAGAAATTGAATCTTGGGACTGCGGGTGTAGTTCACTGGTAGAAAGCTTGGCTAGCACGAGAGAACTCGGGACTTCATCCCCAGCACAGAGAGAGAGAGAGAGAGAGAGAGAGAGAGAGAGAGAGAGAGAGAGAGAGACGACAGACACACACACAGGGCAGCGGGGCAGGAGGGGGGGGCCCGCAGGCATCAACCTCAGCTGTGGTGGGCAACGCTTCTTGCAGTGCCTAGTGGTTCCAACCGCTCCCTTAACATTACTATTATGGATCCCACCCCAGATCCTACATCAGGGATCCTACAAGGGAGTGAACCAAACTGTCCCCTCTGGAAAATTCCATGCTTCAAGCCGGCAGATTTCCCCCTATGACCTCAAAGCACCGGACAGCCCACAGATCCCACCCCAGTTAGCACCTCGCGAGCTTCCCTCTTCTCGGGGCCCCACCCCAGTACCTGAACCCCAGCCCTGCCTTCGGCAAGCTCCTTCCCCGTGGGTCTCTGCGACATGCCAGCCTGGTCTTGCCTGGCCCACACAGTGGTTCCTCCTTGCTGCATGGGGCTGTCCACGGCCAGTCCCACCTCCTGGAGGTGCCCTGCTCGCCTATTCTCCCTGGGAAGGTCCTACCCCATCCTGCAAGTCACGCGGAGCTGTTCCCAGTGCTTTTACTGAATTTCAGCCACCCAAGGCCCCACCCCTCAGGCCCCGCCCCCTCCAGGTTCCTGGGGCCACACCCTCTTAAGTGACTCCCCATCTACAGGCTGGCTTCCGACTTGCAGGACCACTCCTTGCCCCACCTTTGGGGACTACGCACTCAGCTACAGGCCCTGCTTGCAGAATGCCACCCAGAGGGGCTGCCCCTCACCTTCTGGTCCTTCCTCCACGGCCCAACCCTCAGTACTGCAGCCCTCCTAGGGCCCGCCTTCTCCTCCAGGCCCCACCCCCAAGGAAGCTCCCTACTGGCAGGCTCTGTCCCCCTCCTGCTTCAGCCCCACCTTCCAATGGTCCTCAGCCAGCAGCACACCAGCCCACCTCCCGCTGGGAATGGGACCCAGGGCCACCCGTTCCAGGGAGGTTCTGCACCCCGAGCCACACCCTAGGTGCTCTGCTCCCCCTCGAGGCCCATGTACAGCTGGCCGGCCCGGGCTCTCCCCTGAGGTGACCCCCAACCTTGAGTCCTTTAGAAGGTGGAGCGTCACCCAGTTTCACCCCTGAGGACGCCCTTGGTTACCCCAGACCTTCACTTCACAGGTGCGTCTGCGGCTCGGCCCCCAGGGACAGGATCACGCTCAGACTTCGCCCCCTAAGGAGTAGCTCCTATTCAGCCTCGTCCCCGGAGGCCCCGCTCCTGGCGGTGCCCCCCCCCCTCATCCACTCAGTGACCCTCACCTGCAGGCCCAGTTCCAGCGCGATGCCGAGCAGCGTGCTGTCCGGTGGCGCGCCGGCCGGGGTGGCCGTCTTACAGGCGTCCTGCGCCAGCTTGAAGAGCAGAGCGGGCGAGTGAATGTTCTGCTGGATGGAGCCCAGGACAACGTGCAGCCACTTGGGGTCTCCTGGGCAGAGGGAGCCACGGGGGCACTGTTAGACCCACCCACCAGCAGCCCGCAGCTGAGCGACCTGTTCCAGGGTCCTCTGCCTGGGGACTAGCGGCACAAAGAGGGGGACCAGGCAAGGCACCTGTGAAGACTCCCAGCCCTGGCGGCCCCACGCCACCTGCCAGGTACGCAGTGTCCTTTGGGTCCTTCTCTCCTAGCAGGAGGAAGCCATGTCGGCAAGGGCATCGATTCTGGACCCAGAATGTCAGGAATCAAACGTCTGTCCTGTCACTCCTGTTGCTCCTGGGCTGTGTGACCTTGAGCACTGGCTGTCCCTCTGTGTGGAATGCTCTTCCCAGATGCCATGGACTGGACTGTGTCCCCCTGGCCCCCTGGCCTCCCAGCTCCTATGCTGAACACCCCAGCGCTATGGTTTGGAGGTGGGGACTGTGGAGGGTTAAGCCAGGTCGTGAGGTGGGGCCCTCAGAGGGGATGGGGCCCTTATAAGAAGAGACACTGAAGAACTCTCCCTCCCTCTCCCAGCCTCCGCCGCGTGGAGACTGAAGAAGGTGGCCATGTGCACGCCAAGAAGGGAGCTGTCACCCAGAAGCTCCTCGCAGGCACCTTGACCTTGAAACACAGTATCCAGAACTCTGAAACATGGGGCCCAGTGCTTTATCACTGAGCGGCATCCTCAGCCCGTTTTTAAAATATTTTGAGACACGTCTTGCTCCGTGGCCCAGGCTGGCCTCAAACTTGGGTCCTCTGACCTCAGCCTCCTGTGCCACTGGGGTTACAGGCGTGTGCCATGGCACTGACAGCCGATGGTGTTGGGTTGTGGCCGTCCGAGCTGACCAAGACCAGATACCTGCAAAGCTCTGCCCTCACCTGCAGGTCTTTGCTTAAGCATCCACCTGCTGGGGCTGGGGACGCTGCTCAGTGGTCAAGCCCGGGACAGGCCTGTGTGAGGCTCTGGGTTCCAACCCTGCGCTGCCAAAGAACAAGTCAAAAACTGCCCCTGCTTGGCCGCCCACACTGAGATCCTTCTGCTACTTCCTGCTGTGGCAGATCTTTTCCTTACTGTCCGCCTGCCCCGCGGGTCAGGGGGCTGGGGACAGTTTGCCTGGTCCACAGAGAAGGCGCTCAAGGAATATCGGCGCAAGTTGGCAAAAGGATCAAAGGAGGGGGGAGAGGCCAGAGTGACGGTGGAGAGGATGATGGACAGAGATGGTCGCCGTCCTCACCCTTGGCTGCGGTCAGCATGGCGGAGGCCAGCTCACACTGGCGGGTCTCCAGGTGGCCCAGGATGAACCAGCGGGGGAAGCGGTTGCTCGGGATGGAGTCCAGCGGGGTGGGATGGGGTTCTCCAACTGGAAGCGCCGTCTCCAGCACGGGCAGCCTGCGGGGAGCAAGCCTGGTGAGGGTCGGGTGGCCCTGCCGACTCCGTGGGGGGGGCTGCCCAGCACAGCCACCCCGCACACCCAGGAAGACAGAGGACAGTGTGGGGTGCTCACTGTGGCACTGTTGGCCTACACAATGGAATATTATTCAGTCATAAAAAGGATTAAAGGGGCTGGGGTGTGGCTCAGCTGTAGAGCACTCGCCCAGCACGTGCAAGGCGCTGGGTTCGAACCTCAAAAATAAATAAAAAAAATAAAGGTATTGTGTCCAACCACAAGTAAGAAAAAAAATTTAAAAAAAATTAAAGTCCAGGGCTGGGGTTGTGGCTCAGCGGCAGAGTGCTCACCCAGCACCGGCGAGGCCCTGTGTTAGATCCTCGGCACCACATAAAAATAAACAAAATCAAGGTATCGTGTCCAACTACAACTAAAAAATAAAATATAAAAAAAAAATTAAAATCCTGCCACTTGCAGCCACCTGGATGGAACTGGGGGTTGTTTTAAGTGAAACAAGCCTGTAGGACAGTTCTGCCTGTTGTCACGCATGTGAAATCCAAAAATGTTCATCTCATAGCAGAAGAGAGAAGAGTAGTGGTCACCAGAAGACTGGGAAGGGCGGGAGGACAGGAACGGAGGGAGGTGGACGACGGGTACCAGACACGGCTAGACGGGAGGAAGGGATCCCGTGTCCTACGTTACGGCACAGGAGGAGGATGATAGGCTACAGCAATTTATGATGTATTTCAAAATATCTAAAGAGTCCAAGGTTCCCTACAGATAGAAAGGGAAAGGTTTCACATGGAAGTGCGAATTACTCTGATTTGGCCGTTGCACGTTGTATGCGTGTATCAGATTATCCCCCTCCTCCAGAAACACAGATAAAACCGACAATAAAAAATAATAGATTGAGCCAGGCATCACGGCACATGCCTCTCACCCAGCAACTCTGGAGGTTGAGGCAGAAAGAGCTCAAGTTTGAGGCCAGACTCACAGCTAAGTGAGACTCTGTCTCAAATCAAAAAATGAAAATAAAAAGGGCTGTGGTAGAGCGCCCCCTGGGTTCAGCCCCTGGCCCTGCAAATAATAATCAATCACCATCACCATCATCATAATTCATTTAAATAAAAAAACGAGAGAGGGGATAGGAAACTGCCTAGATGTGTATCACTTGCAAGTTAGTTAAATAAAATGATGCTGCATTCATCCCCCAGGCCACGTGCTGATATAGAGGGGAGGAGACAGGCGCGGTGGCGCACACCTGTCATCGGCTCAGGAGGCTGAGGCAGGAGGATCTCAAGTTCAAAGCCAGCCTCAGCAATGGCAAGGCCCTAAGCAACTCAGTGTTGTCTCTAAATAAAATACAAAATAGGGCTGGGGAGGTGGCTCAGTGGCCAGTGGCCCTGAGTTCAATTTCTGGTACCAAAAAAACGGGGGGAGGAAAGTGCTCTCCTGACACGGCTTCCCGTCACTCCCCACGGCCTCTTTCCCTTCGCTGCCTCCACTCTAGTCGCCCTCAAACCCACCAGGCATAGTCCCACCTCAGGGCCTTGGCACTGGCTGTCCCCTCTGCCTGGTGGCCCCTCCCTCGCCTCCTCCAGACCTTTGCTCAAATATTGCTCAGTGAGCGCTTCCCGACACCCCCACCAAGGAGCTGTGGCGCACTCGGCCGCCTTGTGTTCCGCCCATTGAGTGTCCTCACTGCACTGAGCGGCGGACAAGAGTGTTCACTAGTCATTTATTTACTGCCACTCGCTAGAATGTCCCCTCCCAGGGCAGGGATGTGCCTCTTTGTTTACTGTTCTATGCACCAGAGCAACGCTGGCCACGGAAGGGGAACCTGCTTGTTGGATGATTCAAGGTGGCCCCAAAGTGCCCTGTTAGGAGGCTCACTGTGCGGTCACCCTGACTCCGTGGGAGACTGATTCTGGGACCCCCGTGGACTCCAGCCTGTGGCTGCTCAGATTTACATGGTGCAGCCTTTGAAGACTCTAGGCCCGTCCTCCTGTGTCTTCGTTTCTAGATTTAGGACACCTGCGGCAACGTGAATGCCACGTACATGGCTGTCACACTGCACTGCTTAGGGGATCACAGGAGACAAAAAGTCTGTCCGCGGTCAGTACAGGCACAGCTTTCTTTCAAATATTTTTGATCTGCGTTTGATCAAATCCATGGATAAGGAGAGGACTCTAAAGTCTTGTGTTTTGTTTTGCTTCTGGCACTGGGGACAGAACCTAAGGGCATTTTACTATTAAGCAGAACTACCTCCCCAGCCCTTTTTTTAAATTTGAGACAAAGCCTTACTAAGTTTCTGAGGCTGGCCTCTAATTTACAATCCTCCTGCTTCAGCCTCCCGAGTTGCTGGGATTACAGGTGTGTAAGCCCAACTTGTGCGTGTAATTTTCTGTTATGAAAGTTATTCAGAGTTGCTAGATGTAATTAACAGCAGTGAAAACTCTTCCGGTTCCAAATATTACATAAATAACCTTGCCGTGTGACCTTGGGTAGTGGAAGTCTTTTAAGTCTTTTTGGGTATGTAAATGGGGGTAAATTTAAGCTCACTAGCTAGGCTGCTATATGGACTTAGGCCAAGGATCAGCCAAAGGCACAGCCCATATTTTTGGCTTTGCAAGCTGTTTGGTCCCTGTTGCAAAGACATGCTCTGCTCTGCCTCCTGCAAAAGTAGTCACCAACGAAACAGTGGAGTAGATTAGTGCGTGTGGCTAGGTGCCAAGAAAACTTCATTTTGGGGCACGGAAATTTGAATTTCATATATTTTTCAATCATTTAAAAATAAAAACTACTTTTTTTTTTTTTTTTGGTAGTGCTGAGGATGGAACCCAGGGCCTGGCACATGCTAGGAAAGCAGAGTTGTGCCCCCAGGCACCCAAAATGGAAACATCGTGGGCTGCACAGAAATAGGTGGCAGATCAAATTAAGTTTGTGGACTACAGCTCCCTGACGCAGCCTTGAAAAGTCCCGCATATAATAGCACATTTTTCAGTGTTGGGGACCAACAGTTCGGGTGGAGCACTTGCCTAGCACGCAGGGGGTCCTGGGTTCCATCCCCAGGACCGCAATCAATCAACCAAATAAAGTAAAAGAAAAATTTAAAAGGCTGTTCGTGAACTCATGATGCTTACATATTATTCTTTCCAAATGTCCTGGAAAGACACCGCCCTCCAAATTGTTCATCATGTGGAGAGAGATTGAGATTCAGGGGGGCCACGACAAAACCACCTCAAAAAGGACTCCACTCTGTGTACTTTTTGAATCCAGTACCACATGGACATTCCCGTCCCCCTCCTGCTCCCACACCAAATCCAGGCAGTGTCCCCTGCTACCTGTCCTCACCTCATGGCTCGCAGTGCCAGGCGATAGGCCAGGTCGGGGTCATGGGGCAGCAGCGCAGTGAACAGGTAGCGGGCACAGGTGTGCATTGGCACGCTTTCCCGGAAAAGTACTTCTCCGAAGCCACTGAAGGGACCTCCTATAGGGACAGTCTGAGTTCAGCCCCTCGGTGTGGGCTCTCCTCCACCCCCATCCCACGTCTCCCCAGGTTCCACGATGGATATGGAAGATAGGCTGGGTCTGAGAGGTCTCAGGGGCAGGCACTCGGCATGGAGACTGAGCCAACCTCCGGAAATCTAAAGAAAAAAGGAGTCCCTAGGCACCCTTAGGTGGGGCCAGACTCCCATGCAGGATGGGTCAGAGGCTGGAGAGGAAGGAGCAGCTGTCCCAGGGGCAGAGCTACCAGCAAGGTTCAGCAGCACAGAGGCCCTGGAGGGGGCGGGGCCAGCTTGGTGTGGGCAGAGACACAGCGAACAAGCCAATAGGACCAGACCATGGGCGGAGCCAGAGGAGCAGGCTCTCCCTTTCAGGACCAGGGAGGTCTGAGGGACAGGGAGGGCGGGGGCGGGGCCAGGTCAGGGGGCGGGGCCTGGACAGGGGCGGGGCCTCACCTTCCAGCAGCAGCCCCGCCTGCTTGCGCAGCACCTGCACCAGCCGCTCGTCCAGATCCACCTCCTCCAGCAGCGCCAGCAGCTGCTCCTCATTGCGCACCACCTTGTCCTGGGCGTACAACCCCTCGGGCAGGGCCCGCTGCTGCCCCAGCCCCAGCAGTGCCACCTCTAGTGCCAGCGCCAGGTAGGACTCCCCAGGGCTCCCGGGCACTGGCACGTGCTGGTAGGCCACCTTCCGCTTCTCGGGTCCTGAGTCTGAGGGAGAGGGGACAGGAGGACCGTGGACCCGCTTTCTTGGGATCTCTGGGCCCAAGCACCGCGATAGGGGTGGGTGAAGCAGGGGGCAGCGCAATCTCCCAGCACTCGCCACAGGGCCCCTTCTGGTGGTCGCTAGGTCTATGGGTGGCCGCACTGGGCCCATCTGCTTCCCAAGCGCCAGGAGGCGTGGCCAATAGCAGGGGCGTGGCTAACAGCAAGAGTGTGTCCCAGGTCCTCCAGGGCTTCCCCCGTGGGTACCTGGGTAAAGGGAGAGGGTCTCCTCCTCCAGGCGACAGGCCTCCAGGAGCGCCCTGCAGAGGCAGCCAATGGGGTCCAGGGGGTGGCCCACCCAGCCTTCGGGGTTGGTGATGCAGGTGGCGCCTTTCTGGAGCAACTCTGCAGGCAGAAAGAGGGGGCTCGATCCCACCCCTCCGCGAGGGCCTCTTGGTTGGTTCCTTTTCCTGACTCCAGAGTCTCACCACTTGCCCACCCAGAGGCTAGCTCTGTCCTGGGGCTCTGCCGTGGCCACCCAGCAGGGTACAGGGACAACACTGGGCACTTTCCAAAATAGCTCCTTCTGCACCTTTCTGATGTTCAAAAGCCCAAATAGGTTTTGGGACCCCGAGGGCCACTTGACGCTTCTCTTTTCTCTCGGGTGCGGTGCCCGCCGGACCTGCTAGCCTGGCTCTCTTCCGCCTGCTCCTGCCCGTGGGTTGCTCCGCGCAGCACCTCCTCCCTCCCCGTCTCTCAGCTTTTCTGGAAGGGCCCCGGGCCATCCCTGAGCCCTCAAACTGGGTCAGGGCTCTTCTCAAGCCCAGAGCACCCTGAAGATCCTTCGTTACACTTTGTTCAATTTCCTGGTAACTAAGTGACCCGTTCCCTGCCCAAGAACTCAAATGGATGGCTTCTCCTGTCCTCCATATCCAGTCCCCAAACGTTTTTTCTTTTTTCCCCAGTGCTGGGACTGAGTCCAGGCCCTGCAGCACCCCAGGCAAGAGCTCACCACTGAGCCTCCTCCCCAGCCCCTGTCGACAGTTTATCTGGAGACAGGGTCTCGCTGAGTGGCTCAGCGCCTTGCTAAGTTGCTGAGGCTGACTTTGAACTGGCGATCCTCCTGCCTCAGCCTCCCCAAGCTGCTGGGATGACAGGGACGTGAGGAGAGTATTCGCCCCCACCTTTTTTCTGCTGCTTGTAGCTCTCCAGCTGATGCCGCCGCTGGAGCCGGAGCGTGTTGATTATGGCACCGGCCAGCCGCAGGGCCTGGCGGGGATACCCATGGGCACGCAGGGTGTCCACTCGGGCGCAAGCAGTTGGAAAAGGCTCGCCCAGCCAGAGTGGGCGGCCCTGAGGGTCGAAGGCTGACTTGTCACTGCCCATGGTGCCTGTGAGGCTGGGGCTGTAGGAGTCACCCGCCAGGATCCGCTGCAGGTGAGAGTCTTCCCAGTGCAGGTCTCCAGCCTGCAGGGCTCGGCCAAATACCGTGTGGCGGGAACCTGTGGCCGCCACCTCCCCCTCTTCCTGTTCCTCGGAGCCTGTGGGAGAGGGACCCAGTGTGGTCCAGTGAGGGGGGCCCTGGCCACGCTCACCTTCCCCCACCAGGTGCCACCATGGGGTCAGACCCTGGGCAGAACGGGCTTGCTCCCAGTCCTCAAAGCACCTTCGAAGGTGTGTGGGGTTGCTGGTGGCGGTCACAGCAGAATAGCGGTTCAGTGACCCTCTCTCTCCCGGCTTACCCTTTCTCCTCTCCTCTCCCCCGGCCTCTCTCTCCACCTCCTGTCTGCCTCTTTCCTCCTCTCTCCATTCTTTTCTGTTTTCTTCCTTCCTCCCCCTTCTCAATATCTCACCTCCCCCTTGTGTTTGCGGACACCTGTTTTCTTCCCTCTGTACAGTCTCCACAGATAACAGGAGGTGGAGCTAGGAGAACAGCTCAAGGTGACGCACTGTATTTAACTGTCCCGCAGGCTGCCTCTGCACCTGCCCTCACCACTTCCTCCCTCCTGGTTGAGAGGACAGCCAACAGCTGGGGCTCCCTTCTCTCCCCGACTCCCTCTCTCCCCTCAGAGACAAAGTCGGGACATGGCCAGTGGTGATGGGTTTGTGGGGGATAGCAGGCTGGAGCCCTCTCCTACCTGGGCTGGGAGCCATGGTGGGCTGCAGGCTGGGGCCATCGAAGGAGTAGTTGCCCTCTTCCAGTGGGCACACGTCCAGCTTGTCCCATGTGCCAAGCAGCTGGAGCCAGCCCGCCCGCTCCTCTGGTTTGCAGTGGGGGCTCAGGATGACACAGACCCAGAGGGCCCCTGAGAAGGCATGGAGGAGGCCGCATTCCCACCAGACACTACAGAGCATCCCCTGAGTCCTGGGCAGTTCCGCTCACTCCTAATCTGGACCCTCTGAGGTGGCGGCTAATAGACTTCTCACTTAATGGGTAAGAAAAATCAGGCCCAGGGAGGAGGCACATTCATCCAAGGTCATTTAAGTTAGATCCGGATTCAAATCCAGGTCGCCAGACTCCCCTCAATGTTTTTGTTTTCCTTTTTATCTCTCGCATGTTTTCCCCACCTAATATGGGGGTCAGCCAATAGCGCAGGACAGCACATGCAGAGAACGCAACCCACAATCTGTTTTCTCGGAGCAGCCGAAGGGCTGAGACTTATTTTTACATTTTTAATTGGTGGGGGAAAAAAAGAACAAAAACAAAAGAAGGGTATTTTACGAGCTGTGAAGTTCAAATAAATATATAAAGTGTCCATTAAAAAAGGTTTTATTGGAACACTACCACCTCCACTCAGTGGCCCACGTCTGTGGCTGCTTTTCTGCTACAATGTGCAGAATTCAGTTGTCGCGCTGCAGACCAAATGGCCAGAGAATCTGAAAACACTGGCTGACTTTGACACACATTGACCCCTGGCCTCCTAGGCTGACCATCTGCCCTCCAAATCCAGCGGTCACCTATCTGGATTCAACCAACCTTGGGTTGAAAATATTTTGGGGAAAAAGATTATATTTGTACTGAACACGTACAGACTTTCCCCCCTTCACATTAGTCCTTAGACAATACAACCCTGCTGAACATGCACAAGGTCCTGGGTTTCATCCCCAGCACCAAAGAAATAAGTGAATATAGGCTGGGGACGTGGCTCAAGCGGTAGCGTGCTGGCCTGGTATGCGTGCGGCCCGGGTTCGATCCTCAGCACCACATACCAACAAAGATGTTGTGTCCACCGAGAACTAAAAAATAATAAATATTAAAAAATTCTCTCTAAAAAATAAATAAATAAATAAGTGAATATATGAAGGATGTGAGTAGGTTCTGCACATAGTAGGCCATTTTTAATTTTACTTTTACTTTTGTGGTGCTGGGATGGGACCCAGGGCTCTGCACGTTAGGCAACGTTCCCCCGCTGCGCGACACCCCCAGCCCGTTTTTCTTTTTTATATGAGGGACTTACTCACACACAGATTTTTGTGTCCCTGGGGGTCCTGGAACCCATCCCCCTCGGATACTGAGGGACAAGGGTATGGTATTTCATTGTCCCTCTCCTGTCCCATGTCAGCCCCCGAGAGCAGGACCCGTCTGTCTGTTCTCTGCTGTGGCTCCAGCACCCTGTACAGCACCCGCATGTTGGAGGTGCTCAATAAATGGAGGAGGATCCAGGGACATGCTCCTATCGGGGGAGCAAGACCTGGGCAGGGAGCCTTACCCAGCTCGTCCCACAGCTGCCGGCACTTGTCCGTCATGCCCGCGCCCTGCTGCCGCCACAGGGCCAGGCGCGGGTCTTGCAGGAACTGCTCCGTCATGAGGATGAGCATGCGCGCCCCGTTGGAGTCCCGCATCCGCAGCATCTCCCGCACCTGCACGGGGACAGGGCAGTGAGCAGGGTGTGGGGTGCCAGGACTGGGCCTCTGAGCCCCCGTGCCCCGTGCCCATGCGGCACCTTGCTGAACATGGAGCGCAGCTGCTGGCTGGCCCCGTAGTAGCCGCCGTTGGACAGCAGCTGCTTCACCTGCTCCTGGATCTGCTCCTCATCCAGGTGCCAGCAGTTGGCGTCCTCAATGCCCGCACCTGCTGTGGGGTCGGGGGCACCTGCAGGAAGGCAGGGGTGGGTGAAGGGAATCCCAGGCTGGGGTGGGAGAGAGGGTGTCTGTCCGCCTTCCCCATCGAGTCCTCTAAGTCACCCCATCTATCCCAAAGTTCCATCTCTCCTAGAGTAAGCACCACCCACCCTCCTGTCTGTCCATCCCTCCCACCCACCCATCCACCTATCAATCCATCTGTCTGTACATCTACCCATTCACCCACCAGTTCCTTTATCCATCCATCTTGCCTCGAATACCATCCACTTACTCACCCACCCATCCACCTATCCATCCACCCATCTACCTACCCATCCACCTATCCATCCATCCATCCACCCCTCCACCCACCCACCCACCCATCTACCCATCCACCCATCCTTTCATCCATCCACACATCCACCCAACCATTCATCCATCCACCCATCCACCCACCCATCTACCCACCCATTCACCCATCCACCCATCCCACCGGAAACACACATCTGGCAAGCCACATTATGCCTGTCTTTATCCATCTTACCATGGCCCCCATCAGCCCACATATCTGACCCCTTGTACATGACCACGCGGCCACCCAACCCATAATTCCCACTGCCCTTCCACTTACATACCCATCCCATCACTGCACCCGCTGACTGCCCCAGGTTTTCAACCCACGTGCAGCTACCACTCAGGATCCCCACCCTCCCACTCACCATCAAGCCCCACACCTGCTAACCCCCATCCAACTAGTCCCTGCCCCCGCCACCTCCCTGTGTCCACCAGCCGCTCACAGTCCCTCTCAAAACACCCTCCACCTGTCCATCCATCCCACACAAACCCACCCTCCACGGCCACCACACGTCCGTCCACACTGCAGACCCTCCCCGCACCCATGACGCACCCAAAGCTGGGCCTCCGCTCTCCGCCAACCCCACTGTCCACTGCCAGAGCCTCCCACCCATTTCCTCACCACCAGCGCCTACTCACCCGCCATCGTCCTTCACCACCCATGCACTCACCCCACTTATTCTCCCACACCACAGTTCACCCCCTGATCCCAGCTTTCTGCACCCACCAGCCCGCCCAGAGTCCCCCCTCCGATGCCCCGCCCACTGCTCATTCAGCTGCCCTCTTCCCGCCACCCCACCGTGGCAAGCCCTTGCGGTCCCCTCGGGTGTGTATCCCCCAGGCCCCTCCCACGACCCCCACCCTCACGCCCTCCACCCACCCACGCAGGTCTGAGCCCCGGATTCTGAGCCGTCTCCACCCTGGGCAGGACCTTGCACGCGGGCTCTTCCCTCTGGCCCCCGCCCTCTGCCCACGTCCTGGTTCCTGAGCACTCATCTGCCCCAGGGCCAAAGTATAACCAGGACCTGCCACTCACTGGGGACATGCCCTGGGTCTGCGCAGACAAAGCCCTGTGCCCCCCCACGGCAGGCACCCGAGGCGCCTGGTACCGAGCGACCCCCATGGCCGTGGGCTGAGCGGCCGCCCTCGCGCATGCGCCCTCACCGTGCACCAGGTTGATCTCGGAGCCCAGCAGCAGGATCTCGTCCGCCAGGCGCTGGGCGGTGGGCAGCACTTCGGTGTGGTGGGCGCTGATGAGGTACTGCACGAACTTCTGCAGCTGGTCCCGGTTCATCTGGGACAGCGTCTCGGAGATGGGCAGCCGCAGCTCCACCTGGCGCGCGTGCCGGATGCGGTACAGGGACAGGGCCACCACGTGGGCGCAGTAGAAGAGGTCTCGGTTGTCACAGCCGCAGCTCACGGACGTGATCTTGCAGCGGTCGAAGCTGATGGAGACGTGGTAGAGGTGCTCCGGCTCCCCGGGGGCCCCGGGCTCCCTGACGTTCCCGCTCAGGTGGAAGCCTACAAGCAGAGGCCACCGCCTGGTGTCTGGTGTGTCAACCCAGATCCCGGGGGCCCTGTCCCCCTGCGCAGCCCAGCCGAGCCCTGCCTGCGCCTCGGTTCCCGACTGTCCACCTGGAATGCTAACGACGTCCCTGGAGTCACAGAAAAATTGAGTGACCTAATATGCGACAAACGTTCAGGACAGTGGCGTAAAGATCCGTCCTGGGCAACCCTCCTTCTCCTTCCAATGACAGTGTACCACAGTCCCCAAGTTCAAGATGGCCCGACAGTCCTTGGGTTACCACGGATACCCCCGGGGCTTTCGGGCTTCCTGGGAAGATGCTAAAGGCTGGTGGCACTTGAGAGTGAGGGGCTGATGTGGCAGGCCAGGGGCCACATCACCCTGGTACCCCCTGCCCCTCCCTGGCCCCTAGGCAGCCCAGATGTCTCCCAGGCTCATCCAACTGGTTGGGCAGCCCAGGCCCAGCCTGCGTCACCAGAGACATGGCTTCCTCATACCGGAGGAGGCCAGCTGGGCACTGTCCAGGCAAGGGGGGCTCGACGGCTGACTGGGTCCCTGCCGTGGCCTGCCACCCAGGAGGCTAGAGTTTCCTGGCACAGCTGTGCTGGTCCCCTTGCAGGCCCTGCCGCCTGAGGTCTGAGGCCTTTCCTTCCCATCTCCCCAGCTCCAGCTCTGCAGTCCCCTCCTCTCCTTCTGGTTCATAACCTCCCCCCAACCCTCACCTGGGCCCCGCCGCCTGAGGTCTAGGTCAGCTTCCTCCTCCAGCTCTGGACTCGGGCCTCCGACCTCACCTGGGCCCCGCTGCCTGAGGTCCAAGACTGCCTCTCAGATCTGACCCTGAACTTCTACTCTCCATTCCTACCTCGGCTCCACTGCCTTAGGTCTGAGACCATCCCTCCACGATGGCCCTAAACCCTTCTTTTTTAAATTCGGTTTTAATCATTTCTTTAATTGGCACATAACAATCCCACACATTTACGGGGTGTGGGTGACAACTCCGCACCACACACGGCGTGTGATGATCCAGTCAGGAGAATCGGCCTTTCCTGCTCCTCTAACACTGACTATTTCTGTGCTTGAAAGCTTCCGATTCCTCCTTCTGGTTCTTTACATAATACAGAACACATTTTTGTGACCTGAAGTAACTGCTGCGGTGCAGAGGGCTCTTGACCTTGACCCCAGCCTCTGCCCAAGTCTCTGCCTGAGCTCTGACCAGCTCTCACCTGGCTCTGCATGTCTGGGTCCGCCTGTCACCTGGTCCCAGGTCTGGGATCGCTCCTACCTGTGCCTCTGAACTCTCCATCGTATCGCCGGGTCCCTCTGTCTGCAGTCTAGAAACTTCTCTTACCCATGGTTTGGTGGCTCCTCTGATCCCACCTCTTCCCTTGGTCCCCAATTCAGCCGCCCGAGGTCTGCCTTCCACCTGTAGCTCACAACCTGCGCCCAAGCCCAGCTGGGCCTGAGGCCCCAGGTCTAAGACCATCTCAACCCGCTGTGCTGGGCCCCTTGCAGGCCCTGCCAGGGACCTCTGCCGGGATGTGGGGTGACTGTTGTCTCTGTGCTCAGCCCTTGCTTGGGCCTCCCTGCCCCCACTTCCTGCTGCCCAAGGTCTAGGACCATATCTGAGGTGACAGTCTCTCTGCTGGGGACCTTACCTGGGCCTCCAAGCCCGAGGTCTGGAAGCTTCCACCACAGCCCCCCTGCACCCCCGCCTGCACTGGACCTCCCTGGAGGGCTGGGGTCAGACACTCACCTACTTGCAGCACCCGGTCGACAGCCCCGCTCTGCAGCAGGTGCAGCCCGCGGGTGAAGGGCACCCGGGCGTCCTGCTCGCCCTCCGGGGGCTGGTAGCCCAGCGAGGAGTACATGCATATTTCTCGCTCGCTGCGTGGAAACGACCAGAAGACGATGCGCTTCTGGACCGGCTCTGGTACCCGGGAGAAGCGCTCCTCCACCTGCAGGGAGGGCTGGTGGGTTAGAAGCCGAGCTGGAACCCCCGCTGGACCACCCTCTGCTGTGTACCAGAGGCACACGGCCTGGGCAAGCCGTCGGCCTCCCTGACTCAGCGTCCCCAGTATAAAGTGGGATGTGAACAGCAACCATCTCCTGAAATCTATATGCTCAAGTGAGCCAGGTTGCCTGGTGTCACAGCGACTCCGGAAGCTGAAGAGCGAGAACTGCTTGAGCTCAGGGGTTCAGGAACAGCCTGAGCATCAGAGAGACCCCATTTCTCTCTCTCTCTCTCTCTCTTTTTTTTTTTTTTTTTTGGTGGTGCTGGGGATTAGAACCCAGGGCCTTGTGCACGTCAGGAAAGCACTCTACCAACTGAACTACATCTCCAGCCTGAGACCCCATATCTTTAAAATAAAGAACAAAAACAAAAAACTGAGCTTCACAGTAGGAAGCAATCCTGGTGACTCAGGAGGCTGAGGCAGGAGGATCTCCAAGTTTGAGGCCAGCCTCAGCAACTCAGTCAGACCCTGTCTCAAAATAAAAAAATAAAAAAGGCTGGGAGCCAGGCACAGTGGTGCACGCCAGAGGCTGAGGCAGGAGGATCACAAGTTCAAAGCCAGTCTCAGTAACTTAATGAGGCCCTAAGCAACTTAGCGCTACCTTGTCTCAAAATAAAAAAAATAAAAAGGGCTGGGGAGCATGCATGAGGCCCTAGGTTTGACCCCAGGCACCACAAAAAAAAAAATAATAAGGCTGGGAATGTGGCTCAGGGGTAAATCACCTCTGGGTTTCACCCCAGTACAAACAAAAATGAGACAGAAAAAACCACAACCACCACCACAAAACCCAGCACTGATAGATGTAAAGCACTTAAAATGATGCCTGGTCCATCCTTAGCATTCCAGAAGTTTCTACAGATTCCCTCCAGGATTCCAGGTCCCTGGGTTCTGGCATAAGATTCTCCCACTTCCCAGGCACTAGGGGGTCAGAAGGAAGTGACATAAAGGCGATAAGAATGACGATCAAGGGTGACTTTCTCAGTGTGCACTGTGCGGAACGTCCTGGGGACTGATTTCCCTAACCTCAGAACCACCTGGCCCACACTGAGCCTCGTCTTACAGCCGGGGAAGCTGAGGCTCAGGCGCACAGCGACTTCATTTGCTCAGGGTCCCCCAAGCTGGCTCCATTCCTCAGTTTCCTCTTTGAGCCCCTCCCCTGGGAAGGGCCCCCAGGAATCGAGGTGTGCCCAGGCCACCCCTGTGGACTCCAGGCAATGAAACCAGCTGGTTGAGCCTGCCCTCCAATCTGGGTTTGCTATTCACAGGCTGGGTGACCTTGGGCAAGTTTCCCAACCTCTCTGTGCCCCAGTTCCTTCAAAGTGAGAATGACAATCCTCAAAGGGTGAAAGAACTTCTCTAGCATCTGGCCTGTCCAGGGCAGGTACACGGGAGCCCTGGATATGGTTTGGGGATGATTCTGTGTATCTCCCACACAATAAAGGGGCCTTAGCCCCTGTCCTATGTAGGTTTCTGGGGGAAGTGGGAGAGCCGGTGACTGGCCCAGTGACAGTTGGCAGATGACTAAGGAGGGATTTTCCGGTCCGTGAATCAGAGCCTACTCCATCTACAATCGCCGAACCCATCAGTCCTGACTTGGGAGCAGAGATGCCCCCCAGGGTCAGGGACAGAGCCTGGGGGCTGCCCTCCTTAGTGAGGCTCAGACACAGCTGCAGCTCCTTGGGGCCCACACCCAGGACAAGAAAGAGGACTCCAAGGAGCCCCCAGAAGCCACAGCTGTGGGGTTCCAGGTGTACCTGTACAGGTACCTCCTAGGCTCTGCCTGGGCTCCTCCTCCCAGAAGCACTGGGATAGCTTGGTGGGGGCGGAGGTGAGATGTGGGGGAAGGGAAGACCCCCTGAGTAACCCCTGCTGCCAGGGGCTGGGCAGCCTCCGGAGGGAGGATCTGGAGAGGAGGAGGGCCCCAAAGATGGGTGGGTTCTGTAGACCTGAGGGCTGGGATAGGAGGGCAGAAAGGGGGTGTCCTGAGCTGGGATCTGGAGACCGGGGGAGTCCTCCACCTGGGGATATGGAGGGCAGGAGTGGGGAAATGTGGGCTTCTGGGGACGTAGAGTCCCAAAGTGGGAGCTGTTCCTAAGAGTTGAGAGAGGAGTGCGGTCTTAGTGGGGCGTCCTCACTGGGAGATGAGGGTGCAGTGGGAACACCAGGTACCTAGCGATGCGGGAGGACCCGGGGTCAGGGACAGAGGAGAAGGAAGTGCCCCGCGTGGGAATCTGGGGCGCCGAGGGGTGGGGACGGGGCGCAGGGAAGGAGGGTGGACACAGGGTCTGAAGAACAGCCACGGAGGACGCGGGAGGGATTCGGGCAGGGTGAGGGCTCTAGGGGGTGCAATCTCGGGGGGTCTCAGAGCAGAGGTAGGTCCGGAGTCTCTGGGAGGAGAAGGGGTGAAGAGAAGGGGCGGTGAGGACAGGGCTGGGGGTGCGTCCCTCCCAGCACCCCTCCCCCCTCGGTCACCTGTTCGAAGGCCCAGCTCTCGGCTACTCGCTTGGCGCTGAGGTCCAGTAGCGCCTCGGGTCGGCCCCGGCCGCGCGCTGCCCCGGCCCCGGCATCTCGCTCCTCCGGTCCCGCGGGGGAGCCCCGGCTCCGCTTGGCCGCGGGGGGGTCCATCGGCCGGGCCGGGGCCGGGGCGGGGCCTGCTTGGGGGGGTCTGTCCGGTGCTCACTTCGCTTCGCCGGAGCCCGCGGCCCCTACTCGCTTTCCTGTCCTTCCTCTGCTCTCGGCCGCCCCGGGACCCCCGCTGCACCCACCCCGCCCCGCACCGGGCCAGCCGGGTGATGCGGCCCCTTTAAGACTCTTCACAACAATGAAGCTGCTTCGGCCGCCGCTTTATCCACCGCCGTTGTCCCGCCCCCGGCGCCTGTCCCCATTGGACCCCCCCTCGGCCTCCGCGGTCCTCTCCTATCATTGGCTGCGCTTCCGGACCCGTCTCCAATATCCCACTGCTCATTCGTTAGCTGACATGCCTGTTTTCTCGCATCCACCCAATCAGAGAGTAAAGCGAGGGGCGCTGTCAATCACGGGGCGCCGCCGGCCAATCAGATCTGGAGAACCCCTGTGGCGCATGCCTTATGCGGAGTTTCGGGGCGGGCCCTGGGTTCATTCACAACATTCCTCCCCCGCCCCCCTCGGGCTGGACAGTGCGCCCGGGGCAGCTGGGGCTGCGCCCACACACGGCTTTGTTTACTGAGGGTCGCTTCCGGGCGCCGCATGGGGACAATCAACATAAGCCAGCCAGGAGCTAGACAGAGCAGTGGGATCCTGGGCAACAGCTCAGCCTCTCTTCTCTCCGGGCTGTGTGACCCCCAGGAAAATCACTCAACCTCTCTGGGCTCCTGGTCGTTTTGATGCTTCGGGAGGAGGGCTGTGGGTCGCAGCCTTCCTCGTAGAGTTTATGTGGGCTGCAGACCCTCTCTCCTGAAACCGGGCTCACTTAGGAGGTCTGTTGACCATTCCTTGAGCTTCAAGCTAGGATACTCCACAATCCTTTCTACTTCCTAAATAATATGTTGAATCATATGAAATCCCTCATTTTCGATCTGTAAAAGTGGCAATTTCATTCCATGTAATACACGTCAAATCCCACCACTTCCCATCACTTTCCAACTTGGCCTGTTCAGGCCACCACCTCTGGCCTGGAAACCAGCCTTATCTTCCGTGGGTCGTTCCCATCCCCAGCTCATGATCTCGGAGAACCTTCCTCACTCTTCTCTCCATTATCGTGGGTCTATCTATCTATTCCTGAGGCTAATTTCTGTCTCGCTCCTGACTGTGAGCCCCAGGAGGCTGGAGTTCCTCTCTGCAGCACCTGGAACGCATACAGTAGGTACTCAGTCTACAGCTCCTCCAAGGAACCAGCAGGAAGACCTCAAGCCCGCCCCACAGAGGCCTGACTCTCCCCTCCATGTGGACACTTCCCTCTGACCAGCCTGGGGTGGCAGCGGCCACCAGAGGTCTCAGAAACCTTAAGGTGGGGCTAGTGCAGAGTGCTCAGTGGTGGAGCACTTGCCCTGGGTTCCATCCCCAGTCCTGAAAGGGTGCGCGCGCGCACACACACACACACGTTAGTTAAAATACTGGTTAAATGTTGAGGTGGTGGCTAAACGTCACACATTGTTAGGTCTAGCCCCCTGTTGAGTTTCACGTGGTGTCAGGACGTTCAACCTGGCTGCACTGTTCCTACTGGACTTCGCCAGGGCCCGCGAGGGTCGACCACAGAGGCGGCCACCCGTGCGGTGCTGTCCCTGTTGAGATGGGTGATGGAGTTTGGGTTTCCAAAGGCACTGGCCAGTGGGGAGCGTCACCATCTCCCAGACGAGGAAACTGAGGCTTGGCGGGCCTGAGGTCACCCATCAGGAAGGGCGAGCCAGGCGGAAGCCAGGTGGGGCTGTGTGGAGTCGGAGGTTGCAGGAGCCGGGGTGCGGGTGCGGGTGCGGGTGTGTGCTGGGAGGGAACCCAGGGCCTGGCACGGGTGAGCCCCGCCCCCGACCTGGGGCCACGTGGGAGGGAGTAAGGAGTGGGAGGCAGGGGACCTGGCAGATCCCCTCCAAACAATCTAGGCCTGGCTTCCAGCACCCACAGGCTGTGTGACAGCCAGCCCGTCCTTGCCCTCCAGGGGACATAGTGGTGTCCTGAGGGCACCCTAGGCCAGCGGGTTGGTCCCAAGAGAACAGAAGGGTGTCATGGGCTCAGGGTGCTCTGTCCTCTGATCGCGGCACCCCGTGTCACATGCCAGAAGTCTGGGACACAGAAAGACACAGGACTCTGAAACGCGGTCTGTATTCACATGGGCAGCACAGCCCCGTGGGGGCCAGCCCATCTCAAAGGCTCACTGCCACCTGTGCTGGACAGGGAAGGGGGCAGGGAGCTGACAGAATGACTTGCCCTGGGCCCACAGCAGGAGAGGGAAGCGCCTGAGCAGAGTTTGGGAAACAGGAACACTGGGCTCTCATCCCCTGATTCTATGGGTGAGGGAAAAGATGCTCAGAAACGGCTGGGAAACTGCCCAAGGCCACACAGTAATCCTGGGAGAATGTGGGATGTCCAAAGGCCCCTGGGAGGTAGGGAGTCTGAAGGATGGAGTCTCTAGGCTTATTTCAAGTCTGCCTCCTTCCAGGCAGAGCTTCAGGGGAGGAGAGTGGGGGACTGGTGAGGCGTGGGTCCCAGACACTCGCCCCCTCGGTCTCCGGGCAGCCGGCGAGCTCTGGCTTCGGGAAATGGAAGCCACATTCATCCCTGCCGCAGTGTGAGCTCACTGTCTAGGCATGTGCAGCTCCTGACCCCAAAACCACGTGTCCTCTCCCGACCTGACCCACAGGATGGAAATGGGGCTTCCCGGAGGCTCGGACGAGGGAGGGGACCTGGACCTCTGGCTCAGGACATGCCACCCCGCTTCTCTGGGAGTCCAGCCCCTTGCACCCCGAAGCCCTGCTGACGCAGCAGGAAACCAGCCCGGTCAGTCACTTGCTTCCTGGTGGAGATGGCTGGCTGGCAAGCAAGAGCTGCCTGCGTCCCTTCCTTCCTCTCCAAACACAAGTTCACGTGCGAGAATCAGGGCCTGGCCAGGAAACGGCATTCCAGACCCCGGGGAGGTGCAGGAAGAGGACTGAGTGAGAAAAACTGGGTCTGAAAACTCACATTTAATGACAGCCCTGGCGTCTCCTCGCCCATCCTCCAGCACCCAAGGGCTGTACCCAGTTACATCCAGGAGTCCCAAGTCCTTCAGGCTCCTGAGTCCACACAAGGCCAGGGTGTTGGGCTCTCCATTTAACAGATGGGACAACTGAGGCTCAGAAAGCTAGACACTTGCTAAAGGTCACACAGCTCAGTGGCGAAAATACGGTGTAGAACTCGAGGAGTGGGGTTTTGGAGTCTGGGGTCCGGTGCTAAAGGGGGGCTTGTGGGCAGGTGGAAGTCCTGGTGGGGGGAGGTCCAGGGAAAGGATGGGAAAATGAGGCTGGGGCCAGGGGCAGGCGAAGGGGGACAAACAGGTGGGTCCACATTCCAGACTCCCTAACTGTGGCTCCCGAAAGCTCTTTTGCCCCCGAGGTCCTTCCTCCTCCAAGGGGCTGGCGGCGGAGACACAAAAGGAGCCAATTTTCAGGGCTCTGTGGCCCGCCCGCGCGCCAGCCCGTGGGCGGCCCTGGCCTCCAGCCTAGGCGCCTCCTGGTGGCGGAGGCAGGTGCCAGATGGCACCGGGGCCCAGCCTGTCGTGGCTCTTTCCTCTTCAGACAGGAAGGTGGAAAGATAGTTCTCAAAAGGCGGTGACTCTCAAAGGCATGGGGAGATGCGAACGTGTTAGGTGTTAATTTAACTCCCGCGGAGCCGGCAGACGCCCCAGCGCTTCAAAGGGCCGGAGCCGGAGGCGCGGCGTTCGCGGGTCCAGGGTGTGAAGCGCAGGCGCCCAGGCCACCGGCTCCCCGTGGGTCGGAGGTGGCCCTGCAGCGTCCCAGGCCCCGAAGTCTGGAGCCCAGTGGGTTAGAAGGACGACGTGTGGCTCCGCGGCTCCAGCCGGGAGTCCCGGAGGGGTTCACACGGCCAGTGGCGCGGTACCCGCGACGGCTGTGCAGAGGGCGCGCCCGTGGACCCGTCCTCCTGGAAGCCGGGCTGTCCTCGCAGAAAGGAGGGCTGCGCCCGCCCCAGCACACCTGTGCCCGGGGCTCCGGGCACCGCAGCCAACAGCCACCACCAAGACCGCAGGAGCCCGAGACAGGGGACCTGCGTGCTCTGTGTGCGGCCCCGGGTGCCACCCCAGCACACGCAGCCAGAACAGACCGAAGCAGAAACTCAGAAAGGCCCCTACCAGGGCAGGGGACAGGGCAGGCTGCTCCAGGGACATCTGGGAAGGGCAGTCAGGGGCTGAAATTCCAGATGCAAAGGCCGGGGGCCAAGGCAGGGAGGAGGGTGGTCTCCAGGGCACACAGGCTGGGGTGGGGCTCGGGTCCTGTTCTCACTAGAGTCAGTTCTGAGCTCTGCCCAGGGCAGAGACGGGCACAGAACGAATGCTGAGTGCTCCAAGAGCCCGCCGCCAAGGGCAGATGTCACTCGCTGCTGAGCTGGGCACAGGTGAGGGCCCTGGTCCCCTGCGGGAGGCTCAGCGGCCCACGCCAGCCCCCCGCCCCTGGCCCGTGCCCGGCTGTCCTCCAGCCGCCTCCTGCCGCACAAGCAGAAGGTGGGAGACGGGAAACTCCAGCTGGGGCCTCCCCGTCTGAGTGGGCGCTGCTGCCACAACTTCATTTCTTTCTTCTTTTCTTTTTACATTTTTTTAGCTGTAGCTGGACGTGATTCCTTTATTTTATTTATTTGCATAAGGTGCTGAGGACCGAACCCCGTGCCCCACACGTGCCAGGCGGGGGCTCTTCTGCTGAGCTCCAGCCCCAGCCCAAACTTCACTTCTTGAAGAGGTGGAGTCGGGCTGGGGCTGGGCTGGGGCTGGGGCATACATGGGAGGCGCTGGGTTTGCTCCTCAGCACCATATAAATATAAAGGCATTGTGTCCACCTACAGCTAAACAAATATTTAAAAATATGTTGAGCCAGGATTTTTTCGTTTGTGAAAATCTTCTTCCCCCCACTTTTTTGATGTAAAATTCACATACACTTCTTTTTTGATACCAAGGATTGATTGAACCCAGGGACACTGAACCACTGAGCCACAGCCACAGCCACAGCCCGCTCCCCTTTAAAAAACTGTGGAGACAAGGTCTCACTGAATTGCTTCCTGCCTCACTGAGTGGCTGAGGCTGGCTTCGAACTCGCCATCCTCCTGCCTCAGCCGCCGGAGCCCTTGGGATCACAGGCGTGTGCCACTATGCCTGGCAAAACTCGTCACCTCAATGTGCACAATGACCTCTACCGGGACCCAGAACATTTCCATCCCCTAAAAGGAGACCCTGCCCCCACTAGCAGTCACTCCCTGTCCCCCGATGTTTCTGTCCCTGTAGACTTTTCTGGTCTGGAAGTTTCCTACCAACAGAACCACACTCTGCGGCCTCTCTTGTCTGGCCTCTCACTGGTCACTGTGCCGTGGTCTGCAGCAGCACTTCGTCCTTCTTCAAAGCAAAACAATACTCCACTGTGTGGCCAGACCCCCTCTGCTCCTCCACACCTTTGGGCTGTTGTAAATAATCCTACTAGAATCACCTATGAACAGGTATTTGCGTGAACACCTGTTTTCTCTTTTCAAGTCTCTGCCTGGGGTGGATTGGGGACATCACACCCAGTGCTGCGCCACTAGTGAGCACCCCTCACTATTTTTGAAGCTTCATTTCAGCCCAAGACCAGGGGGCCTCACTGCTTTGGGCCTGTGGTGAGGGTGCCAGATGGCAGTGGGAGGGGACACAGGGGACATGTGTAAGAGCAACTGCTCACAAAGACAGGAAGCTAGGGTCCCACAGGCTCCTGAAGGCATGTCTCTCCAGTGACCCAAGGACCTCCCAGCATGCTCTACTTTTTTCTAAATATCTGTATTTTTTTTTTAATCTGAAGAGACTTTTAATATGCTTTAAGACTTTTTTTTTTTTTTGAGAGAGTGAGAGGAGAGAGAATTTTTAACATTTATTTTTCAGTTCTCGGCGGACACAACATCTTTGTTGGTATGTGGTGCTGAGGATTGAACCCGGGCCGCACGCATGCCAGGTGAGCTCGCTACTGCTTGAGCCACATCCCCAGCCCCTAAATACCTGTATTTTATGTGGTGCTGAGGATCAAACCCAGGGCTTCGCAATGTGCTAGGCGAGCGCTCTCCCACTGAGCCACGACCCCAGCCCCTACTTTTTTAAAAAACCAATTTAATCTTAGTTGATGAACACAACACATTTTATTTATTTGGATGTAGGCCTCACAGGTGCTGGGCAAGTGCTGGACTACTGAGCCCCAGCCCGTCTCTACTCTTTAAGGTTCACAGCACCTCCCAATAGCAATACCCTGGGGACCACCTAAACACGTGGATTTTTGGGAGCCACTATCCATATGCTTAAGTCCTTAGGGACATCTACTGGTGACGGCAACTCCTTGGAGGGAGGCATGAGGCGGTCAGGAAAGGATGGGCCATGGGGGCCCAGCCATCTGTGTCCACAGGCCCCATTCCCCAAAGACCACAGTTCAGTGTCACCCAGACCACAGCCACAGGAGAAAAGGGCAGTGACCAGGCCAGTGCCCTGCGGACACAGGCAGTCTAGTCCAGCAGACCTGAGTACCAATGCAGGTGGAGGGGCCCCAGGATGGACAGGGAGACTGTGGTCTGCCAGCTGCAGGTTCCAGCTGGAACGTCAAGGCCATGACCAACCTGGACGTCCTGCCAGTTGCGGTGACCTTAATGCCTGCCCACAGGCAATGCTTTATGGGGGCAGGGCTGAGGAATGGCTGGGCAGACAGAGGAAGTGACCAGAGTCACCTAGGGTCTCAGTAAGCACAAGAGCCCTCCCAGCTCCATGTGCAGAGCACCATCATCTGGGACGAGCAGGACAGGACAGGTCTTCAGTGGAGCCCGGTGGGCACCACCCGCTGGCAGGAGGGCTGACAGGAGGTAGGCCGAGCCAGGTTTATTATTGTTCTGGGGTAGAGCAGTGGAGACGGGGCCCTGGCACGGGACAGAGGCAGCTGAGCACACCCCTTTCTTGGTGCCCTGGGAGGTCCACCTGCATGCTATGGTGCCCCCTCAAGTCGGTGTCACCCGGAGCTGGGGAGAGGATCCTCTGCCTACGGTGCCGCCTGTGGGGTGCAGTGGGGCTGGGGCCTCAGGAGGGTTTCCCGGAGGTGGCAGAGGCCCCCTTCTTCTTGGCTGGGGCCCGCAGCAGTGCCAGCCTCTTGGGCAGACTGGAGCTCGCTTTCATCACCACGTCGTGTTCGATCTTCTTCCGAATCCCAACCTCCAGGTCCTGAGGAGGCAACCAGAGAATCCCGAGGTGGGGAAGCCGGGCTGCCACTCTCCTGCCCAGAGCCCTCAGAGCTGGGTCGGCAGGTCTCCCCTCACCTGGCGCCGGCCTGGGAGTCTGGACCTAAGTCTCACCCACCCACTTCGGGGCCTAAATGCTCAACTTTCTCATGTCTGTACCTCTGTTCATGTCCACTTTATAGATGGGGAAACTGAGGCTATGTAGCAAGGAGGTCCTTGCCCGGGATCCCCAAGCCACATGGGTGCCCAAAGCCTCTGACCTCAGATGACCCTCCTATCCCATGTCATCTCTGCTTTGCTGAAGGTGACTGAGGCTCTGAATGGGGACGTGAACCAGTCTGGCTGAATCACCACCCTCAAACTGCACCTTCCCTACCTACATAAGTTCCAACACCATGATCACCACCACCAGGGTGGCTGACCGCATGCTCAGGTACAGGGGACAGGAGACAGGAGAGTGAACAAGGAAAAATCCCTGCCCACGTGGAGCCAATATTCAATGCAAACGTGTGGAAGAAATTAGTCTCGTGACATGGTGCATTAGACTTTTAAATGCTACTAAGCGCTGCTGTGCAGAATCAGAGATGATGGGGAGGTGACGCTGCCGTCAGGGAAGGTGTCACTAAAGCCACCTGCAGAAGGGAAGGGAGCCATGCAGATTCCCAGGGAAAGAGTCCAGGCAGGGAAAGCAGCCAGAGTGAAGTTCCAAAGTGGACAAGGAGTCACTAAGGGATGAGTAAGGGACTCTCCAGAGGGAGGAGAGATGGGCAGGGCCCTTCTGGCTGAGGTGAGGACCTGGGCTTTTCCTGAGAAGGGGGTTCTGGGCAGAGCAGGGACAGGCTCCCTAGGGCTGCTGTGGTGGCTGTGGGGAAAGGGTGGAAGCCAGGAGACCTGGCAGGGGGTGACCACGAAGTCCAGTTGGGAGGTGACATGGATGGGAAGTGGGTGGATCCCAGACCAATTCTAAAGGGATGGAGAGAAGCGGGAATTCAAGGATGTCGTGAGGTAAGACTCCAGGACCATGGGTGGGGAGGAGGGGGACGGGAAAGATGCATCAGGAGCTCTTTTGGACACTCGGAGTCTGGGATGTACTTGAGACTCCTACCCACCCCCCACAGAGATACGCAGACCACTGCTACCCAGGTTTTCTCTTCCCACTGGGGCTGGTCAAGGAACCCAGGGCTTCTTAAATGCTAGGCAAGCACTCTGCCACCGAGCCTTTCTCTAAGGTACTATGACTAGCCTTCATCCTCCTCTCTCAGCCTCCACAATAGCGAGGATTAAAGGGGCCAGCCACTGTGCTTGGGTTGGGGGTTAGGTACCCAGTTTTTAAAGAATCACACTCTGGGGAGACTAAATGGTTTGCTCAAGATGACGGGACTAGTGAGTGTGGGCTACAATTCAAATCCACGTCTGCTGCCGACAAAACACACCTGAATCTCCCCCCAACTTCTGCCTCAGCTCAACCCTACCCACCTACACAGGACGGCTACACGTCAAGACTAGCACAAAAGCCTGGGCGTGGTGGCGCAGGCCTGGGGTCCGATCGGCTCGGGTGGTTGGGAGGCTGAGGTAGGAACGCTGCAAGTTCAAAGCCAGCCTCAGCAACTTGGTGAGGCCCCTGTCTCAAAAACGAAAACGGGCTCCACCCGCCGCCGCTCGCTGGCCCCGCTCACCTTCTTGAGCTTCCGCTGCTGCACGATGCGCGCCTTCTTGGGGGCGATAACGCGACCTGGGAAAGACGCGGCGGCATGAGGCCGGAGGGCCCTGAGCCCAGCTCTCCCCGCCCTTCCCGGCCCCACTTCTCACCTCCTTTCCGCGGCCCGCGGTTCCGCTCCGAGGCCGCCGCTGCAGTTTTACTCTTCGCCGGCTTCTGCGCCTGAAACTTGCGCTGCCCCTGCGCCATGATCGGGCACCGCCGGAAGGGGCGAGGCCTCGGCCAGCCGTAACCGGAAGGAGCTCGGCACCTGGGATACGGCGGGGCCAGAGGGCGCGAGGGCTCACGGGATACAGCGTGGCTCCCCAGGAGCTGTCAATCACACCACTCGCGAACAGTTCCCAGTGTGTAAGGCCAACATCACGGGCGCGTGTGTGCTTCCTAAAAGGCGCATCATTTTATGCTCTTTATACATAGAAGCCCGGATTAGGGTGAGGCCAGGCTGGAAAATGTAAGGGGTGACAAAAGCTTCAGTGATCATGGTATATGCTGGGGACAGGACCCAGGGATTCTTGCAGGCTAAGCACAAGCTCTGAGTCACACCCCAGCCCCCCAAGAATACTTTCAATGTTTTAAACCATCTTAAACCAGGCGCATGGTACCCGCCAGTAATCCCACCCACTTGGAAGCCTGAGGTAGGAAGATTCCATCTGGGCAATTTAGGGAGAGCTTGACTGAAAGGGGAAAAAAAAAAAAAAAGGCTGGTTGGATTCTGCTCAATCCCCAGTAAGGTCGGGGCTGGGGATGTGGTTATGCTAGAACACTTGCCTGCTGTGTGTGAGGGTTCAATCCCAGCACCCTATTCCCCCAAAAAACAAAAACAAAAACAAATAAAATTCACCACATTCAACTATAGCGTGTAGAATGGCTGCCTAATTTTGTAAATCAAGTTTTATTGGAACCATAGCTGGTATCAGGCATGAGGAGAGTAAACTCAAATGGCAAATATAAGGTTAAATTCTTTATTTAAAATCTTGGAACCATGGAATTATTTTTACATTCTTTTTTTTTTTTTTGTTACTGGGAATTGAACCCAGGGCACTCAACCACTGAGCAACATCTCTAGCCCTTTTTCATATTTTATTTAGATACAGGGTCTCGCTGAGTTGCTTAGTGCCTCACTAAATTGCTGAGGCTGGCTTTCAACTCTCGATCCTCCTGCCTCAGCCTCCCAAGATGCTGGGCTTATGGTGTGTGGCCCTGTGTCCAGTTGCCTAATTCTTTTAAAAGAAAAAAATACTGCATTAGGTGGGGCGTGGTGGTACACGCCTGTAGTCCCAGTGGCTTGGGGGACTACGAGGATCACGAGTTCATAGCCAACCTCAGCCACTTGAGTGAGGTACTAAGCAACTCAGTGCGACCCTGTCTCTAAAAAAAAAAAAAAACGGGCTGGGGATGTGGCTCAGAGTTCAATCCCCTGGTACCTATCTGTCCCCCCCCCAAAAAAAAAGAAAAAATAAAAATAAAAAAATTGTATTAAAATATTATTTCTCTTAATTACTAAGGTTTTGGGGAGTCGCTTTAAAATTTGCACTTGAGGTGTTACCCTACTTACTTAAGGGAGGTACTAGTATCAGCCCCATCTTATAATTTAGGAAAGGCACAGAGAGGTGAAGCGACTTGCCCAAGATAACACAGTGGAGAAAGAGATAGAGCTGGGATTTGAAATTGGGTAGCTTAGTTGCAGCTCCTGGGGTTCTTTTTAAAAATATTTTTTAGTTGTCAATGGACCGTTATTTTATTTATTTATATGCGGTGCCGAGAATCGAACCCAGTGCCTTGCACATGCTAGGCAGGTGCTCTACCACTGAGCCACCACCCCAGCCTGCTGCAGGGTTCTGAAGAGCCGAGCAAGGCCCTGTCCGCTCTCCCTGCTCTAGAGAGCACCGGGGGAAGGTCAGTTTTGGGTAGGCCACTCGATCAATTTATTATAAAACCTGAGAGACATGGGCAAGGTAGAAGGCTGAGGTGGTTCCATCCGGTCCGTGTGGGGTCCCTCCGCTAGGAGACCGTGGTGCTCAGGGCCGTCCGGAGCTCAGCCGGGGCGAAGACACCCAGCTCGGTGACGATGCCGCCCGTGATGAGGTCATGGGGGGTAACGTCAAAGGCAGGGTTCCAAACCTCAATTCCTGCAGGGAGAGACGGAGGTGTGGAGGAAGGATGTGGTGCTGCGGACATTCCCAGGCTCTTGTCACCTGTGTCCATCAAGGTGATTCTTGAGAATCTGAGAGTCCTCGCCCCTGAAGTGCAGGAAGGCTGGGGCAGTGCACCCGTGACAAGGGCAGACCCCTCCATTCTCGGACCGTCCAGCCCGGGGGCGGGGGGGGGGGGGGGGGCAGCTTCACGGCCTCACGCGCCTCCGCCACCGCTGGCCATGGCGGGGCTTCATCAGGAACCTCAGACCCGCAGGGTGCGGCGCAGCCCGTCAAGCCAGGGTGGGAAAGAACCTCAGGACCCAGCCCTGTTCTGAAGTGGCGCCCCTTTCTCCACTGAAAAGTCTTAACTGGGCCTCTCCAGAAATCTTCACCATGGCTGACTTTAGGACTGGAGCAAAAGAGTCTCTGTGAAAGAGCCCAGTGGAGATAAACTCCCTATTTTCGTGTCGCCCTGTTTACTCGGCCACTGGCCGGGAAGATGCCAGCACTCCAGGTGTGGACACCCCTTACTAGTTTTTCACAAACGCATCCAGTATAGTAGTTTGTAGAAATGTGCAAACAAGGCCTCTGGCCCTGAGCTGGGCTTCACAGAGGTGTCTACATTTTTAAGATAAGTCACAATTGGGCTCCATGGTAACAGCTGGCAGGGGGAGGGAAGAAAGGGGAGAAGAAGCTCTCCCTTCTCAGGTGTCGTCCTTGAAGGGTTAACTTGCCTAGAACAGAGACAGAAAAAGCTGCTTTTCTGGGAACTTCTGCAGACTGTGAACTCTGAGCCCCTCCCCTTACATGCTGGGTACAAAACTCTGAAACTCCCTGAACTCGGGGTTCAGGGGATTGATTGATGACAGCAAAAGCTGTGCCCTCTGAACCTGGCTGCAGCCAAATACAATTGTTTCCTGCCGTCTTCGACGCCTGCCTCGTTTGCCCTCCTCGAGGTCTTTTTCTTTCTTTCCTTTTCTCTAGCACTTGGGCTGGAACCTAAGTGCTCTACCACTCAGCTACTCCCAGGCCAATGGAAAAACAAACAACAACAACAACAACAACAAACTGGGGCTTGGGTGTAGGTGGAGCACCTGCCTGGCATGCACAAGGCCCTGGGTTCCATCCCGGCACCAAACAGAAAAAGAAAAAATCATTTTCTATTTGTAATCATCACTGTAACTGCTGATATTTCTTGAGCTAATATTTAAAGGGACCGGCACGCTTCTAAAGGGCATGTGGATTCATTTACTGAAGGTCCCTGAGTTTACGAAGAGGTTCTTTTCTCTTCTCTACTAGGGACTGAACTCTGGGGCACTGGACCACTGAGCCACGCCCCAGCCCTATGTTATTTAGAGACAGGGTCTCACTGAGTTGCTTAGCACCTCCTCATTGCTGAATCTGGCTTTGAACTAGAGATCCTCCTGCCTCAGCCTCCTGAGCCGCTGGGGTGACAGGCGTGCTCCACCGAGCCTGGCTTCTATGAAGAGGTTTTAATGGTAGCTTATCTTTTTTTTTTTTTTTTCCTTTGCAGCCCTGGGATGGAACCCAGGGCCTCCCACATGCTGGGCTGGGGCCCTACCACAGCCACACCTCAGCCTGGCTCAGTTTCCTCCGAGACAGCTGGCGGGGCTATTCTTGTTTCTTGCTCAAGTGAGGAGGTCACGCGAGGATACAGGACACCACGTTACTCACTGCAAACTCTCACCTGAACTCAGAGTGCCCTGCTGTAAGGAATGGCTTGACGGAGCTGCCTGTGCCCCCCCCCCCCCAGCAGGCTGCCCATGCCCTACACGCCACCCACCCCCAGAAGTGCTCAGGTGCCAGCGTCTCCTGTCTGAGCCCCCGGCTTACCGGGTGCTGCGATCCTGACCCCGTTGACGTCGGTCAGCTCCTGGCCGGGCCGCTCCTCAATGAGGATCTCCTGGCCCGTCTGCAGGCGGAGGTCGCACGAGGAGCTGGGCGCGGCCACGTAGAAGGGGATGCCGTGGTGCTTGGCGGCAATGGCCAGCTGGTAGGTGCCCACTTTGTTGGCTGTGTCACCGTTGGCGACCACGCGGTCGGCTCCCACGACAACGGCTGGGAGAGAGAGGCTGGGGGTCACATGACCTGGTCCTGGCTGCCCCGAGCCCTGCCCACCTGCCCGCACGCAGCTCGCTGACCTGACACTCCCCGGTGCGCCATGGCGGCGGCCGCCATGCTGTCGGTGATGAGGGTGGCGGGGATGTGCTCATAAACCAGCTCAAAGGCCGTCAGCCGGGCTCCCTGGTTGTAGGGCCGCGTCTCTGTGCAGAAGGTGCGCTCCAGGCGGCCCAGGTTGTGCAGGGAGCGAATCACACCTGTGGGGGCAGCAGAAGGACAGGGTTGCCCAGTGGTGAGGGACACAGGCGCCTAGGCTGGGAGGGGATCCCCAAAACCTCACCAAGCGCAGTCCTGTCCCTGCTAACACCTATTTGTCCTTCCCGCAGTCAGCCCCTCCCACTTCCCTGGGGCCTCCCTAGGGCAGAGACCTTGATTGCTTTGTTCCCTGTGGACTCCAGTGCCCAGCACACAGCAGGTGCTTAATGCATGCTGGTTGCAGCAGGGCACTGGAGTGCCATGGTGGTGCACGCCCACAGTGCCAGCTGCTTGGGAGGCTGAGGAAGGAGACTGCAAGTTCAGGACAAGCCTGGGCACTTAGCAGACCCTGCCTCAAAATAACCAGGGCTGGGGACGTGGTGCTGCGGGAGGGTGCGTATCCGGCATGTCTGAGGTCCACTCAACAGCTGGTTGAGTGGATGAGTCAAAGGCAGGAGTCTTTTATGAGACCCGAGTTCCAGGACTAAAGGAGGGGCCCAGAGAGCCAGGAAGCTTCCCGGATCCGGAGCGTCAAGGGGACCTGCTGCCTTGACACTGCCCACCCCTCCTGGTCACAGCCACCCCAATCTCACCTGCAGGGAGGCTGTTCCCTTCTCCTGTCCTTTTGGAGTCCACATCCTACCCACTCTCCAGGCATAAGCCTCAGTCCAGGCCCATTAAGTGACCGGGCCTGGAAGAGCAGGTGACCCTATCAGGAATCTTGAGATACAAGGAGAATTTTGATCCTCTTGGCTCTTTTTCTTGTGATCTGAGCCCTGGGAGTCCCCCGTGCCCACTCCCAGAGGATGAAGATAAATGAGAGCAAAGCTAAGGACAGGGCAGGTGGCTCCTTATGTCATTGGTTGAGCCCTGGGTCGAGCTATACCTGATGCCAACCACCTACATTCACTGTTTTTGGTGGATAAAGTGGTTTGAGTTTCTTTTCCATCCAAAAAAAACAAAGGCCCTCTCCTGTCCCTGAAGACACCACTCACCTAGGGCCGTGCCGTAGCCAGCAGTGGCCAGTGCACCAGTGTTGCAGTGGGTCAGCACGGTCACCTTGCCCCCGCCAGGGGCTGCCCGCTCCAGGATGTGGTGGGCTCCCAGGTCCCCGATGCTCCGGTTGTCTCTGAGGTCTTTCTCCAGCATGTCCTCGGCGCAGCGGATGACTCTGGGCCGACAAGGAGGGTTAGCGCCAGCTGCCAGGTCCAGGCTGGTCCTGCCTCTGCCCAGGGCTGTTGTGTGGGGCCTACTGCTCAGGCCTCTTGCTCTTGTGAGGCTGGACGTTCTGCCACCGGCACAAACCCGTTATGCTCACAGTGTGTGCTCACTATTTCTGGTGTGCCAATGCTAGGGAGGGGGCAAAGGAGTAAACAAGATGAAAATCTGTCCCTGTGGAGCTGACACTGGGGTTGGGGGGCAGGATGAGCAGATAAAATGAAGGAGGAGGCAGCAGAATTCCCAACAGAGAGCAGGGGCCAGCTGTATTATGAAGAGCGGTCGGGGAAGGCAGAGACCTGCAACCCCAAGCTCTGGGGTTAGGTGGCTTGTAGCAAGTGCATGTGCCAAGGCCCTGAGGCAGGAGTGAGCCTGGCATAGGCAAGGAACACTGAGGAGAAAGGTGTGGTTGGAGCCACCGGGAAGAGGAAGAAAGGAAGAAGGCAGGGAAGAGATGAAGACCGGAAACAAAGTTCCTCAAAAGCAAAAATCAAGGGAACCAGGAGAGCCACATGGGCACAGGTGAGCTGGGCATGGGAGGGGTGGGGTTTGCATAGTTGAGGTCAAGAGCTCTAGGGCCCAGATCCGTGGCGTCACCTGTGGGACCCGACAAGGGACGTAAGAATGCCGTGCCTCTATTTCCCCATCTGTAAAATGCGTACACAAAGCCAACAGCGTCTGTTGCTGGGGTGACCGCGCAGGGCTCCCTACCTCTCCCGGACCGCCTCCTCGGTGGCGCCCTCTTGCTCCGCCTCCTGAGTTGCGGCGTCCGCCAGGTCGCGAGCAGCGCGGGCCATGTTGACAGCAGTGGGCCGGGCGGTCACGAGGAAGCTCAGCCTGTCGCGCACGAAGTCCACCAGAGGGGCAAGACCCGGCCCCCCGGCGCCCGTCTGGAGCTCCACGGCGAGGCTGAGGCAGCCCACCAGGGCGATGGCCGGGGCGCCCCGCACCTGTGGCACAGGGCGGCAGGGGCTGCAGTGGCTGCAGAGGCGCCTACTGAGATTTTAACTCCCCCGCCCCCAGCCTCACCGTCCCCGCGCGGCCCCACCTTCATGGCGCGGATGGCCTCCCAGGCCTGCGTCACCGAGCCCACCGCCTCATAGCGGCTCTGCTGGGGCAGCAGCAGCTGGTCGAGGATCTGCAGCGAGCCCCGCGAGTAGCGGATGGCCTCCAGCGGCATGGCTCCACCGCCACTGTCACCACCGCTGCAGCCACCGCGCACGCGGGGCGGGACCTCCCGGAAGATTGCACATGCGCATTCCAGCCCTACCCGAGGGACTCCCAGACCCGAGTCCATGTGGCAGAAGCCACCCCAGCCCCTCGCCAGTTACCCGGCCCCTTGGAACCCCAAAACGCAGCGTCTGCGGAGCGCCTGGCCCTGGCCTCTGACCGCACAGCGCAGTGGCCTCTGAGGTTTCTGGGTTTCAGGAGAAGGAGGCCCGAGTGCTGAAGTCCCCTGGGTTCTGCAGGCAGGGCCCCCTGGGCCTGACCCTTTAACTGGCAAGGCACCCCCGACAGGGCCAGCATGTGGCGTCCAGCTGACAGGAGCTGGAGTCATCATCCCAGAATCCTAGGGTGTAGGCCGAGGCCACTACCTGGGGGACTCCAGGACTAGGGACTCCAAGGAACCGGCAGGCTCTTCAACGCTGCCCTAAGCCCTGTCCATCCCAGTGGAACAGTGTCCACTTGATGCTTGAAGCACAGCCCTTGCTGCTCTCCCGCGGCTACTGAGATTTTAACGGGACACCTTTCTCCTCCGTCCTAATCTCAGGGGAAGCAGGGCTACCCTTCTTCCCATCCCGGCCACAGGCCTCTGTCCCTGAGCTCACGCCCGGCAGGACTGAAGTCCTCCAGACCTCGGGGATGGCCTGGGAGAGCTCAGAAATTGTCTCCCAAATTAACAGGTGAATGACCACTCCAGACAGAGAATGTCACTCTTGACGCACTTCATTAAAGGCACCCTGCCTGCTGGTGGGCAGAATCACAGCCTTTGGGACTGGAGATGCCCATGTTTCTCCTTTGCTAGCAAAGGATAAAACCCGTTTCTCCTTTTTCTCAAAACCAGTCCCCACTGTTGGATTGGCATCGGAGACAGGCACCAGCGTTGGGCAACACAGTGGGAAGTAGGCGTGGCCAAGGGTGCCACTTCCCTGAAGGGGGTGGGGGAAATGCCAATTTGGCTTGGATCTCAGTGTGACATGGACAGGAGGCCTTAAATTTCACTGCTGTCTCCAGTGGCAAGAATGTGGATGTAAACATTAGGTGCTCAATCAGTGTTTATAAGATGGTCTTTCTGCAGGTTGAGGGGAGGTGGCGGGCCACATGCCCTTTGTAGATGTCATTTTCTGGGCCACCTTCTGCCCCCTTTCCTTCAGAGAACCCCTGGGGCCTTCCTCAAGACCCTTCCGTGTGTCCCTGTGCTGGAGGATGGTGACCAACAGCCCCTCCCGCACCTGCTCTGGATCCGGGCGCCTGGGCCCCATCTCTGGCCATCTTGTCGGTTCCTCTGCTTGGACCCCTCTCCACCCTCCACCCTCAGCTGGTGCTGCCTTTTCCAGGAAGGTGCCTGACCCCAGCCCATCTGTGCCACCACCTGGAAACCCTCACCACCGGGGAGCCAGATGGACAGAGCAGGACGGACAGCCCCTGGGCCTGTCCAGCGACCCAAGGCCGGGCAGAGAACAGGGCTTTAATGTGGGGATGCGGGTCCCACAAGGCACGAGGCCCTCACCAGGACCAAATAAATAGCAATCCATCGCTGAGGAGGGCAAGGGGGAGGGGCGGCGAGGGGCGCTCGGGGTGTGGGCCAGGGCCTCGGGTGCTCTAATGGCCCCGGAGGGGTCCAGTCCACGTCACTCACTCTCGGAGTCAGAGTAGTCGGCCACCAGAGAGGAGCTCAGGCTGCCGGGCTGCAGTGTGCCTGGAGGGTCGGGTGCCTCCAGGGAGGAGCCTGATGGGGGCCGGGACTTGTCCTGACCCTTCCCCTCCTGCCCCGGCTGTCCGCAGGTCTTGGGGTTCGCTGTCTCCTCAGAGCCGTCCTGGGAGGACGCGGGTCTGTCCTGGGTGGTCCCCTGAGGTGCCTGCGGCTCCCTGGACTTGGCCTTCTCGGCCGTGGGCTGGGGGCTCCCAGGGACGTCTCGAGGCCGCCGCACGATGCCCAGGTCCTCCACGGTGATGGGGCAGCTGCTGGGTGCGCACCTGCGGCCCTGGGCCAGCTTCCTCAGGACGCTGCTGGCCTTGCTGCTGGCGCTGCCGGGGCCCGGGGCGGAGGGGAACCAGGAGCGGCTGATGATCTCCGTGCGCTTGAGTTTCTGCTTGTCCTCGTAGGCTGGGGGGGGGGATTGAAGAAGGGACAGGTGTGGCTCAGGTAGGGCGCGGAGGAGCAGGCGCCAGCGAAGCCTGGCACCAAAAATTAAATAGCTCCTCGTGGCCGCCACACCCCTCACGGCTAGGCACCCCCACCTCTGCACCCCTCCTATGGCTGCCCCACTCCCGGGAGCCCCCAACTCACAGTCCAGGGTGTGGAACCTGAGCAGGGAGGCCAGCCTGCGGTCGTCCTCCGACTCGGGCACCAGGGGGATGGCCAGGCTGGCCTTGGCCTGCAGGGCCTGGTCCCTCTCCTCCTCCTCCTGGATGGCTTTTTTCTTTTCCTGTGAGGGAGCAGCAGGGGGTCAGGTCACAGCCCGCCTCTCCCTGACCCGCTCCAGCAACTGGGTCTCAGGCTCCCCCTCCACGTGAGATGCCACTGTCACCGACACACAAACCAGAGCCCCTCTATTGTCCATTAGACAAGATGGCCATGCTGCCCAGGGACGGCTGTGGCCCTGTAAGATGGATGGGGCTGGAAACACCTGCTGCCTGGTGGCACAGCCACTGTGGCTTCCTCTTGCCATGCCCCTCCTGTGCTGGTGGTGACGCTGGTGTAAGTAAACATCCACCGTCCAGCTGGAGGGAAGCACAGGGTGTGGCCACCTGCAGCACACAGTGCTGATGAGTGATTAGTGACCTTCGCTGACTTGCATGTTTACTACACTGTGCTTTCCCTTTCTCTTTTGCAATGGGGTCTCGGGGTTGCCCAAGCTGGTCTTGCATCCCTGGCTCAAGTGATCCTCCTGCCTCAGCCTCCTGAGCAGCAGTTTGTTATTTTAGAGAGTACAATTTTTATTGGTGGTGTTGTTTTAGTACTGGGATTGGACCCAGGGGTTCTCTACCACTGAGCCACATCCCGGCCCTTTTAAAAAAATGTATTTTACTTGGAGACAGGGTCTTGCCGAGTTGCTTAGGCCTCACTAAGTGGCTGAGGATGGATATTAACTCACGATCCTGCCTCAGCTTCTTGAGCTGCTCCGATTACAGGCGTGTGCCACTGTGTCTGGCCCAGCCCTTTTTATTTTGAGACAGGACTCACTAAGTTGTCCAGGCTGGCCTTGGACTTGGGATCCTCCTGCCTCAGGCTGTGAGCGGCTGGGATTACAGGTGTGCACACTGCGCTGCACTTGGACTGAATTGGGTCTATGTACTATCACGAGTTCACTCTGATGCAGCCTCCGTGCCCGCTGCAGCCTCGGCACCTGGTGCGTCACGAACTGGGTTGGCCGCACCTCCTGTGGCAAGAGGCCTCGTGTGTGGCTCATCTAGCCATCAACTCTGGGTTAGTCAAGACCTGATGCAGCACAGCAGAGAACCCATCAGCACTGCTCAGGATGCGTTCCTGTCATGGGGCGAGGTGCAGCTGTGGCACAGGATGCCACCTTGGCAGGGCCCTGTTAGGTTCTGGGAACCCAACATCGGGTAGACAAGAACCCTCGCTGAGCCAGGTGTGGTGGCCTGGCACACGCCTATAACCCCAGCTGTGCTGGTTCAGGAGGCTGAAGCAGAAGGATCACAAGTTCAAAGCCGGCCTCAGCCAAAGCAGGGCCCTAAGCAACTCAGTGAGACGCCATCTCTAAATAAAATACAAAATAGGGCTGGGGAGGGGCTAGTGGTCGAGTGCCCCTGAGCTCAATCCCTGGTACCAAGAAACAAAAATCAGAAGCCCTTGCTGACACTGCAGTGGGTCAGCGGGCAAAGCAGGAGGACAGAGAAGGACATGGGGACGCGGGGAGGCAGAGGCAGGGAGGTCGGTGGGGAATGCGTGGAGGGCCAGGGGACGTCTCCCCGGGAAGTCACCTCTGGGAAGACCTCTGCGTGCAGGAACTCTGTGGGTTCTTCTAGGAGCAGAAGGAGCAGCTCATGCAGAGCCTGTGGCAGAGGAGTGCTCGGAATGACCAGGAGGGGCGAGGAGGCTGCGTGGCCCAGGGGCACCAGGGGCAGAGGGGGAGGCCCCCAGGGGGAGGCGTAGATCCGAGGGCACGTCACAGCATCAAGTGGGGTCGCTGGGGAACCGATTAGTTATCGGGGAGGTAATGGGTCAATGCCGAGGAAATTGGGCCTAGGAACCTGTTTGTCCCCGTCATGCGAGGACACAGCCAGAAAGCGCTGTGAGGAATGGCCCTCCCTGGACACTCATCCACCCGGGCCTTGGTCCTGGGCTTGCCAGCCTCAGGACTGTGAGCAGTCAAGGCCTGCTGTGGCCATGTCGCCGCCTGTGTTTCTGTTCTGGCAGGACGGGAGTGACCCGAGGGTCAGAGGAGGACACTGAGGCTCTAGGGTGAAATGACCTGGGGTGTGGTGGGGTGCTGGCTGATCCCAGCTCACGACCCATGCTCTCCGGCTCCACGCCTGCCCTGACGGCCCCCCAGAGCCCCTGCCCCGTGCTCCTGACCGGGGCGCTCACCCGGAACCTCCGCCGCAGCATGCTGTTGAGGGCGAAGTCGTCCTTCCAGGCGCTCTGGGCCTCCTGGATGTGGCTCAGCGTGGGCAGAGCCTTCTTGAGCGTGCTGCGGTCCGCCTCCCCGTGCTCCAGGCGGAACATGGCGTCTGCCTCCAGCCTCTGCTTCTTCTCGTGCTCTGCAGGGACCACGACAGTGCAGCTTGGGCTCCGCTCAGGGCCAGGGCCAGGCAGCTGGGCACACGGCGGGCAGGTGTCGCTCACCTGTGGTCAGCACCTGCTCGTTGTCTGCCATGTCCCAGCGTTCCTCCTTGCGCTGGGCGCCGCTCACGATCACATAGTCACAGTTGGCGGGGTCTGTCTGCATCTCGATGTAGTTGACGCACAGGTGGCATTTCATCCGGAACCTGGGTGAGGGCACGGGCAGGAGTCGGATGCTGTGGTCACACCCAGGACGCCCAGGGCCCCCATTCGCTTCCTTCCACCCACCTGCGATACCCAGTAAGGACTCGCTGGGCACCGACCACGCACTCGGGCTGTGTCTAGGAGGAGGGCGAGGGGTGAGGTGTGGTCCTACCCCCAGTGCCCTTCTGACAAAGAGGCCACCTTGGGTCCCAGGAGCAGCTCAGGGGTGGAGCACAGGCTTGTGTGCATCAGGGCCCGGGTTCCATCCCCAGCACCGCAGAAGGCCAACAGGAGGAAAGCACAGGCCAGGCACAGGCCAGGCAGAGGCCGGCTCCTTCACTCCTTCATCGATGTCTCTCCGCCTCCACTTCCTCGTGCACGAGCTCGCTCACTCAACAACCTGAGACAGGCTGCTCTGTGCCAGGCTTGGTGCCAGCTGCTGGGGACGCTGCAGGGCAGTGGAGCAAGCCAACCTGCTCCTTTTCTGGCCCTCCCTGCTCGGCGGACAAGCGCTGCACCTGAGCCACCCCAGGCCTGTTGGTTTTGAGATGGGGTCTCGCTACGCTGCTCAGTGGGAGTGAAGCTGGCCTTGAACTTGTGATGCTCCTGCCTGCAGCCCGAGTGGCTGGCATTACAGGCATGTGCCACTGCTGATGCTCCAGAGGGGGACGAGTCACAGAGGGGTCCAACAACCGCACACTGTCAGCAGGTGAGTGCCACTTAGCAAAGGCTTCTGTGAGGGTGGTGACAGAGGCACACCGGGGGTCGGGAGCCCTGGAGGACCCGGGGGAGGGGCAGGCCTGCCTGACTGTGGGGAGGGGCTTCGGGAGCTCTACAGAGAGGGGCCCAAGGAGGGGGCAAAGCTCCCCCTTTGTGGTCCCCTAACCTGGCCCACACTGTTCCCGGTGCCAGGCGCTCCTACCTGTAGATGGGGGTCGTGTAGTAGTTGCCCACTTTCTTTTTCTCTGCATTGTACCGCACACCTGGGAGGGCAGGGAACGAGGCTCAGGCTGGGACCCGTGTCTCCTCAGGATGGGGACAGGCAGGCCCAGCACTGGAGGGGCCTCGGGAGGGCACAGACACCCACGTGGGAAGGGGGGGTCCTGGCTGCACCCACAGGTGCTCTAGCCACAGAGGTGGGCCGGAGCCAGAGGGCCGGGGTTTGAGTGGGGCTCCACCACCGGCCAAGGCACTCAGGCTGTGCCCTGCCCTCTGGGCCTGTTTCCCAGGATCCACCGCCTGCTTCCCGGGGCCCCTGAAGCCAGCCAGAAGAGGGCACAGGGGTGGACAGGGCTGGCACTCGGCAGGTGTGTAAGAAGGCTTGGCTTTTATTACCTGTTTAGAAAAACAGTCAGACTTTCTTGTTCTAGTTAGGTAATCTGTATTCTTTTTAAAATTTTTTTTTAGTTGTCAATGAAACTATCCGATTCGTTATTTCTGTGTGGTGCTGAGGATGGAACCCAGGGCCTCACACATGCAGGAAAGTGCTCTGCCACTGAGCGTCGACTCTGGGGACTCCTAACAGGAACTGGGGACTAAAACCCGGGTGTGAGTCCAGCCCACCACCGACCACCCAGCCCCAGGTAGTCGGTATTTCTGACTCTGTTCAAGGCTTGCACCTGGCAGGCAGAGCGGGCTGGTGGCTGGTGTGGCCTGCGGTTTACTTTCCTGGGCGGCTGCTTTAGTTCAGGCTCTGGGATGCAGCCTGGCGCCAGGCTGAGGCCCGGTTTCCCCTCCTGTCTTGGGACAGGAACCACAACCAGCCCCTGGGCAATCTCTGTCCTCTAAGTGCCTGGAGGCTTATGAGGTAGGTGCCCAGCTGGGTCTGATTAGAGGGACATGGGACTTTGACAACGAGGTGGCCTGTCCCCTTCCTCCTGCAGTTCTGAGGCCCTAGAGCGAGGGCTGGGCCTCCTGCCCACAGCTGCTGACCCCTGCACGGGGAGCTGCTCTGGCCAGGGGCCGTGCAGAGGGCTGGTGAGCCGCAGGCGCTCACCCCTCGGCCGAGTCCTGGAGGATGCTCGGGCTTCCCACCACAGCATTACGACACAGGCATCTGGGTTTTCTTCCGTGGTCCCCAGCTCCTAATTCCTCCCATGGCCCATAGAAATGAAAATCTCTCCCCCTGCCGTGGGTCACTCAACCTCTACCCCTCCCCAGCCTTTCTGCTCTGGAGCTGGCCCTGAAGAAACTCTTACCCAGCCCTGTCCAACGGGGGGTCACGAGACCTCCCCACCCCCAGGGTCTTGCCCTACACCCGGAGGAGGAATGCTGAGGGGCCAGGAGGAAGCGGGAGGCAGGCCTGCTGTCACAAACACGCCGCGCAGTGATGTTTCTGCAGGAACCAAAGGGCCAGGGTTTGGAAGCTCGAGCTTCCTGGAGGTGGCACCCCGGGAGCTCAGGCCCCTTCCCACTCCCTCATCCCACGCGGCTCTGCTTCCCTGGCGGCTGGGATCAAACCCAGGGCCTCACTTGTGCGAGGTGAGCTCGGGAGTGCGTGCTCCCCTGAGCGTCCCCAGAACTAATAAATAGTGTGTGCAGATTATTGTTTTTGTGCTGGGGACTGAACCCGAGGGTGCTTTACCGCTGAGCTACACCCCCAGTCTTTCGTTTTTACTCTGAGACAGGGTCTCACTAAGTTGCGCGGGCTGACCTCCAACTTGTGCTGCTGCTGCCTCACCTCCCGAGCAGCTGAGATCACAGGTGTGGGCCACCGGGCCAGGCTCCACGTTTGAGTCACATTTCCTGGTTCTGTGAGCCACTCAAGCAAATCAACTGAACTCAAAGAGCCCCCACGTGTGGAGTCAGAGCTGATGCGTGCTCCCTGCTGAGCGGGGAGAGCCAGGGCCCTGCCCAAGGCCTCACAGAGGCTGAGCCCTCCCGCCTGCTCCTGTGCCCCCCCAGGGTCCGGTGATAATGGCAGCAGTGAGAATGCTGGAAGCTGGCCCGCACCAGCCCTCCGCACGGACCACGTGCTGTGTCAAGCTCCGTGTGTCACACCAGGTGGGCCCTTGTTTACAGACAGGTAAACTGAGGCACAGAGGCTAGTCTCCTGCTGAGGGTCAGCCAGGTGAGAAGTGGCAGAGACGGGATTTCAACCAAGGGCCCAGAGACTTAATGGCTTTGCAACCTGGGTGTCTGTTCCCCAGTTCCTGATTAGAGTTCCCAGGGGAGATGAGCCTCCCAGTGCCCAGCATGCAAGTGGCTCCCTGTCTGCAGGGCTGAGGGGGGAAAGGCAGAGAGAGAGGGCAGGGGGAAGAGCAGGGGGGAAGGGGAAGGGCAGGGGGCGGGCCGCAGCTCACCCATGCCGATGTGGTTCTTGCAGCCGTCGCACCAGATGTTATACGGCATCTCGAATCTACAGAAACAGATAATTTCTTTTTGCTTTTTGCTCCTAGATGTTATTTTTTTATCCTCGTTAGTTATACACGCCAGCAGAATGCGTTCTGTTGTACACAAATGGAGCGCAACTTCCCGTTCCCCTGGCTGCACACGATGCGGAGTTCCAGCAGCCACACACAGGGGGATCTGGCTTTGGCTCGTGGGGCAGGGTCTTGCTCCGCTGCTCAGGCTGGCCCTGAACTCCTGGGGCTCAAGTGAGCCTCCTCCCTCAGCCTCCTGAGCAGCTGGGACCACCGGGGTGGCCACCGCACCTGGCCTGGCTTGACTCTGCCTCCCTGTCCTGCAGGTCTCTGCACTGTGGCTCTAGGCTCCTGTCCAGAGGGGAGTCTGTGGCCGCAGCCCTGGAGTGAAGGCCTGCTTTGGGCAGTCAGTGGGACACAAGGGAGGGACAGCGTGGCAAGTGTGGACCTCGGCCTCCGGAGGCCTGGCGGGCGTCTGCTTCCTCTTCTGGAGACCACGCACTGCGCCGGGAGGACAGAGGAGGCCGGGCTCGTGTGCTGGAGGCAGAGTCCAGCCGTACAGGACCTGCCAGTCCTTCCCAGGAACTCCCCAAGACACAGGAGGGCCCGGGCCTGCCCTCCATGCCCAGCAGAGGCCTGCGGACGGGCCGGCACTGACGGTGTTGATTCTGTCGTGTGGCAGAAGTGGACCGAGACGGGGCTTTCTGCCTCACGGAATCAGGGCCCCACAGCACTGGGCCCATGAGAGGGGCTGAGCCTGAGGCCAGGGTGCACAGGGCAGGGCGCCCCTGGTGGTCCAGGGTGGTGCCAGGGTCTTACCGGATGACGAGGATGCCTTGGGACAGCTTCCGGGCCCGCTCCCGAAGCGGGTGGCTGTTGTGGTATCGATTGAGGGAGCCATGCTGTGGGCAAGAGCGAGAGGTCAGCGCTGCGGGGCGGGCAGCTCAGGTCTTCTGCGGCCCACTGCTCTGGGCCAAGAGGCCGGCGGGGCAGAGAGGCCTGGTTGTCCTACCCTGTGTGTGGGGTGGGGTGGTCAGAGGCGGCAGGGGAGGCACAGAGGTCTCAGGGAAGCAGGGGACCTGGAATCAGGACTTCAGCTGTCCCTCCGTATCCCCAGGGTAGGCTCCCGGGCCCCAGGGACACCCCATCTGTGTGTGTTTGAGTCTGATATAAATTGGGGTAGCTGATTTCTTGTGCTTAAATCAGCACAAGAAACTAACACAGGGCATGCTCGGCACAGAAGCCGCTGGATTTCCCTGGAGGTTCTCAGTCTGCAGTTGGTGAATCCAGGGACAGGGGACCTGCAGGTGGAGGGCCGCTGGGAGGGCCGACAGTCCTGCTCCCGTTTCTGAGCTGAGGGAGTGACGTGGGCAAGAAGCTCAGTTTGCCCTTCCGGGCCTCAGTTTCCCCGTGTATCAGCGGGGCCACTGCTCACTATCACCTGCAGGTCTGGTGGGAGGGTTGGGAGAAAGGACCGCAGTGCGTGAGTGACCTCATGAATCACCCAAGGATTCTGTGAGTCAGGCTGTACTTTCCTTCAGAGTCACCACTCCAGAAAGGAGGAGTGCCGGGCCCAGGTGCGCGTGCTAGGGTCCTTGGGCCTAACTTAAGTGCCTTCTGCATGGGGATGGGGAGGCGGCCATCAGTCAGATGAACACCCCTGCCCTGGGGAGAGGACGTTCTAGCTGGGGAGATGAATCACATGCCAAGAGTTAAAATGCGGTGGAGATTAAAGAGAAGCAGCAGGTGATGCAGTGGAGAATGAGCCAGTGATCAGGGAAGACCTCTGCAAGAAGCTTCAAGGAATATAGGAGATTCGGGTCAGAAGGAGGAAAAGGTTCCAGGTGCAGGAGCTGGGGCCGGGAGGGCACTGATCTGACCCAGAGTCCGTGTGCTCAGCCCCCTCAGGCACAGATGGCAAGGTCACTGAGGACAGCCACACGTCACCAGGGATGAAGAAGACTCTAGAGCAGACCTTGGGGCTCCCATCCTGGCCCCACGTTCAGGGCACAGCGTGAGTCTCTGCTGAGGGACGTGGAGGAGGCAGGGAGCCCGCTCTTACCTTCTCGGGGTTGAAGTCCGGAGGGTAGTACTTGTTGACACCTTTCCTTTCACCCTGGAAAGCAGAAGAGCCGCGACTTGGAGAGGGCCTGCAGGAGACCTGCCCGTGCCGCCTCCAGGGACAGGACCTCCTACAGGACCGGGTCCAGTGTCTGACCAGGCAGTGGCTACCTGGTGACAGGTCCTCTGTGGCCGCACTGGGAAGTCCCACAGGTGCGGAGTCTCACACTTCACTGTTTGGGGACCATGGCTAACAGTCAGAAACGCAGAGGGCCACTGGCTTACAGTGGTCCCACTCACGATAGCAAGTGCTTGACCATGGAGCTGCAGCCCCAGGCCCTGGACTAGTGATTTTTGTCTTTACAACAGTGCAAAAGTCATGTGCTTGAAAGCTCGGAGTGAAAACCACACTGGAGATTTTGCAAGTGAATCTCGCCACAGGCCATGGTATTCCTGTGAGCCCATCTCCTGATGCTGAGGGCCCCAGTCACCCTGGGATCTGAGGGTGCGCTCCCTGCTAGGCTGGAACGTGGGCAGGCGCGCAGACACGGCACGGGTTGACCTTCGGTGTCTTCGCCACAGTAAGACAAGCGCTTCCGCTTTTAACATCACCACTGTGCAGACACACCCGTGATGCAGCTGAAGCCCAGGTCTCATCAGGGATCACGAATGCTGGCACATGTCCTTGTAAATGCTGGCATCACCCGCCCAATGGACCTAAAGACCCCTCAGAGCGCGGCTTCTCAAACCTGGCTGTGCAATTTGACTGTACGGCCACCTGAGGTGCTTCAAAAGTATGGACACCAGGACCCACTTGGGCATGGTGCTTGGACACTGGGCCGTTCAGCAGCTCCCAGGAAAGGAAACACAAAGCCCAGGAGACACACACTCCAGGAACACACCTCTCAACAACCGGCAGACGGAAATGACCCAAGTGTCCATCAACAGATGACAGATTTCAAAAACGTAGCCCAGGTTAGGGACGTAGCTCAGTGGCAGAGTGTTTGCTTGGCACATGTGAAGCCGAGTTCCACCCCCAGCACCACCCAAAGAAAGTCCCTGGGTGACCATTTTAGTGCATAATGAAGGTTCATGCCTACCACACCAAAAAATCACAATCTGGAGTTGAAATCACCAATTACGCAGAATCCCACCATCAGGCACAATTAAAATGCACCGATTAAAAATATGGGAAAAAATGACGGCCTTAGAGCTTGTGGAGGACGAGGACAGGGCCACTCTGGGGACCCCACAAGACCCAGGGCAAACCACAGGGAGCACCAGGCTGTCTACTCACCATCTTGGGAGCTGTCTAGGGTCCTCGCCCTCGAGGCGGTCAACCTGGAGTTCCTCTGTCACTGCGTGGACCAGTCCTGCCCTCCTGCAGGGCCTGCCAAAGGGACCTCAGGCTTCCCTGCAAAGAGGCCAAGAGGTGTGATTCCTTTAGAATCAATTTATGGGCCCTGCCTGCCTCTTGGAGCTGTCTGTCTCCCTCTGGGTCCTGAGTCCCAGCGCTGGCTTCCTGGCCGTCTTCAGAGGCCCAGTGCAGCTGGCCCGCCACACTCTTCCTCTGCCCCTCCTTTTTGGTTTCTGCAGAGCTGGCGATGGGACCTGGGCCTCGTGCATGCTGGGCCAGCGCTCCACCAGAGCTGCACCTCAGCACTGAAGACGTGGGTTTTGTTTTCTTTCCTCTGCCCTGAATGCTCTTCCACAGGCCACATGCTGTTAATGCACCTTATAGGCTGTCATCTCGGTCAGGTGGCCCGTGCCGTGCGCACCCCACCCAGGGCCTGGCCCTAGTGGATGCTGACTGGAGACTGAATGAAACAACTGATGGAGGTTTCAGAAGTGTCCACTGAGGTGACCCAGGTACTAAATGTGCAGGCTGGAGGCGGCAGACTACCCCCAGGGTTTACAGGAAAGACTTTTAGGTCAAATAAAAGGAAGTTCTAGTTTATATTAAAGAGTTCACAGCCAGGCCAGGTGGCCCAAGCCTCTAATCCGGGCAGTGGCTCGGGAGGCTGAGGCAGGGGGATCACAAATTCAAAGCAGGCCTCAGTAACTTAGCAAGGCCCTAAGTAGCTTAGTGAGACCCTGTGTCAAATGAAAATAAAAAAGGCTGGGGATATGGCTTGGTGGTTAAGCACCCCTGGGTTCAATGCCTGTTACCAATAAATAAATGAATAAAGGCCAGATAGTTAATGTTTCTGGATTTTTGGCCCAGAATGTCTGTGCTCAACAACCCAAAGCTCTCCTCAGAGCCAAACTAAAGATATGCATATGATGGGCATGGCTACAGTCTAATAAAAAATTTTATTTATGGACTCAAAATTCAAATTTGAAATTGCTACTACCTGTCACAAAATATTATTCTTTGGATCTGTCCCCACAATGATTTAAAAATTTAAAACCATTCTTTACTTGAATATTGTACAAAATCAAATGGGCTGGGTTTATCAGCTCTTGCCCAAGAATCAAGAAGACTGGTCTCTATGTACCTATTTAGCCTACTTATGTATATGCTCTCTAAAGATTTTTTAAAAATTAATTTTGGTGATAATGGAGATTGAACCCAGAGGAGTTTTACCACTGAGCTACATCCCCATTCCTTTTTGAGACAGGACCTCCCTCAGTTGACCAGGCTGGTCTCCAACTTGGAATCCTGCCTCAGCCTTCGGGATTAAAGGTGTGCACCACCACACGGAGCATGTTCTCTGATGTTCACTGAGGGGCAGGCAGGGTGGGGTCTGAGGAGGAGGAGGAAGAAGAGGAGGAAGAGGAAAAAGAGGAGGAGGAGGAGGAGCTGATACAGCTAAGTTTAGTCTGCATTATGCTACTATTATCTCTGGATGACCAATGAGGACAGGGATGGGGGGTGGGATCTAGTAAGTTGCCCAGCCTCAGAAGCTGATAGCAAAGATTCTAAGGGAGTGGGGGTAGGGGTTTGTGCAATGCCCTGTCCTGCCATTTCCTTGAAACTATTTTCGTGTGTGTCCCTTTGAATGGGATTTTTCCAAGGTCTTTTTAACCCTAAAAAGTCCTTTTTACCAACGAAAAAACTTAAGTGCCCATGCAGGCTTTGGGGGGGTCACAGCTCCCTGGGCTTAAATCCCAGCTCCACTCCTTACCAGCTGAGTGACCTTGGTCAGTGTCTGAGTTTCCCTGGGCTTTTGAAGAGTGGATGATGAGGACATGGGTGACTTTGGGGGTTGCTGTGGATGCAGTGATGCACGGGAAGTGCTTGCACAGTGTTAAACACGCAGCTCTCAGGAGCTGGATGTGTGTCTTCAAGTGTTTTTACCCCCCCAGTGAGTGGCACAGACAAGGCCACAGGACGATGGATGGAAATCCGATCCTCAGTGTCAAAAGAGTACTGACCCCATTTGCCCAGAGTCACAGTGTGAATTTGGATCTGGCATCTGCGGATTCTGTGTGAGCCTCACTTTCCCCCCCTGTAAAACGGGGGTTTACAAAAAGCATCCACCTGCTAAGGCTGCCTAAAGACCAGGTGGGCTGCAGTGCCGGGGCAGCGCCCGAGGTCGAGGTCAGCGGTGGCAGTTTTAGTTCTCCTCCCCACCGTCACCACTTCGCCACGGCTTGGCAAGGTAGGGGCTGGCGGGTCTCATTTTCCAGAGGAGAAAACGGAGCGGCCCTGGAGAGACCGTAGGGCCCAGGGCAGGGTAGGGGGCGCCGCTGGAGCCCTGTGAACTTGGGTCAGGCGACGCGGCTGGCACCTCAGAGCCCCACTTGTCCCGAAGCACCGTCCGCAGGTGGGCGGTGGCCAGACCTCCGGCTCCACGCAGCCAGCCCACCCACTCACCAGCACACCAGCGCTTACCTGCCCTCCTGCTGACGTCACGCCGCGACCGGGCCCGGAAGTGCGCCCGGCAGGCCAGGGAGCGGATCGCCCTTCCCGCGTGACGGGGACGCCGGCGTGAGGCGGGGCGAGGCAGCACGTCACGCTGATTGGCTGGCTGCCGAATACGACTCGCCCTCTCAGCCCCGGGAGTGGATCAATTCAGGACTGCCCCGCCCAACCGCGCAGACGTCACGGTGCCCCACCCCCGTCCCCGCCCACTCCGCCAGGCCCAATCCGAGGCCCTCCTCCCGACACCGCCCACCAGGAGCTCCGTCTGGCTCGCTGAAGCGGGAGCAGCCCGGTGGGCTCGCTCGAGCGAGGTCCCCGAGTCCAAGCAGCCAGCCGCCACCGCTGAGCCACACCTGCAGCCCAGTCCCTTGTTTTTGAACAGCTAGTAAACTAAGAATTGTTTTTCCTTTTCTTTTTTGGTACCGGCGATTGAGCCAGGGGCTCTCAACCACTGAGCCACATCCGCAGCCTTTTTGTATGTTTTATTGAGAGACTGGGGTCTCTCTGAGTTGCTTAGGGCCTCGCTAAATTGCTGAGGCTGGATTTGAACCTGCTGTCCACCTGTCTCAGCTTCTGGAGCCGCTGGGATTACAGGACAGCACCACCACGCCCGGCTTTTGTTTTTCCATTTTCAAGTGATTGGGAGGGGGAAAAAAAGTTTCATTTCTTGTGAAAACAGTAATTTTAAATTCCACCGTCCGTAAATAGTTTTAATGGAGTACAACCACACCTACTCACTGACCTATTACCTACGACTGCTACCAGGTCAGAATTAAATGGTTGCCACAGAGAGTGTGTGGGCCACAGAACCTCAAGTATTGAATATCTGCCCCTTTATGGAGGTGAGCAGAAGCTTGCCTGAGAGCTTCCAGACCAGCTGAGGGTGCTTTCTGCAAAGGGGAGGAGAGGCTTTTGAGAACTTTTGTAGCGTGTAGGGCCCACCAGCAGGGGCTTGATAATTTTGTGTAAGGGATGTTATCAGGCATCTGCTGTCTGCCAAGCCTCAGGGAGAGAGAGGAAAGGACATACCCTTTTTCTCCACAATCAGGCAGATAACTGACAATTTATCACAGGCAGTGTGAGAAGGGATGACAATGCTAATCACCCATCATATTATTTCCTTCCAGGTTTTATCTGTTCTAAAGCCCTCACAGGTAAATTCTCATGTAATCATGGTGCTTCATACTGGGCTGGGCATGGGCTGCTCAATAGGCATCACCCACTCACTGGGTACTGACCTTAAACAATGCTCCTAGGAGGTAGAACTTCTTTATTGTTCCCATTTTATAGATTAGGAGATAGGTTCAGAGAGGTTAATCAACTGGCTCAAGCTCACACAGCTAGGGAGGAATGGAGGTCAGTTATATCTGCTGATGCTGAACCTTGTGCTCTTGTCATCTGAGCTATACTTTGAATCTGTAGGAATTAAAGATAAGGGACATGGGAACTCAGAGGAATCTTAACATGAGTCAGAGGTGGTTTGGGTGTAGGCAGGAGTGAGGTCCACCTGTAGGAAGTGACCTCTGAGCTGGATGATGAGTGAGGCTGAAGAAGGGCGGACAGAATAGTGGCGAGCTCACAGGTCCTCCAGCCCGAGGTAGAACTGCATCCGACCCCAGGAATCTCACTTGACACATCTGGACTTTGACTGAGCCCTTGTCCTTTACCTGAACCAAGAGGAAGTGACTACAAAGGTACAAAATTTCACTTGACATTGTGGACAGTGTTTTGGGGGAGAGGTGTGCGTGGAACCTCAAAGTTCCTCCTCTTATACAGGCAGGTGAGGGAACCAGTAGGTCAGCCTGACCCATGACGAGGCCTTCCTAAAGATCCAAGTGCTGGGCCTGGCTTTGAACTCCCGATCCTCCTGAGCCGATGGGATGACAGGCGTGCACCACCAGCCCAGTGGCCTCACTAAATTGCCAAGGCTGGCCTTGAACTTGGGGCTCTCCTGTCTCAGCCTCCTGAGTTGCTGGGATTGCAGAATGAGCCACGGCACTCGGCTTAGGTCTCTTCTAAGAGAGAGACCCCAGCCCCTCACTGAGAGCACCTTGGGAAGAGGGGAAGGGGGACCAAGGGAATGACATGCTGTTTCCAGTGACGTCGGTCGCCACCTGGAGACCTCCCCCAGCACTTGGAGAGGGGTCCACCGCCTCCTGAAGGCCCCCCAACCACACGCCCCTGGAGGTCCTCAGGGCATTTTCACACTGCCACCCTGGGCACCAGGCGTCACCATGAATTTGTTGGGGACGATTGTTACAGAGCTGGGGCCTTCTGAGAAACTGAGGCAGTGTGAAGACCCCCTTCAAGCCCTGATTCTTGTGACCAACTCAGATTTCAGACATGTCACTCAGAGTAACAGGAAGGAGTTTATTGAAGGGACAGAGAAAAACGAAAGGGGGCCAGGGGTGGTGGCCCACGCCTGTCATCCCAGCAGCTGGGGAGGCTGAGGCAGGAGGATCTCGAGTTCAAAGCCAGCCTCAGCCATAGCGAGGCACTAAGCAGCTCAGTGAGCCCCAGTCTCCAAATAAAATACAAAATGGCGCTGGGATGTGGCTCAGTGGTCGAGGGCCCCGAGTTCAATCCCCAGTAACCTCTGGAGGGGAGGGAAGGAAAGGAGACCCTCTGAAGGGAGAGGGTGGGTCCTCTCAGAGAGGAGAGGGGGAGTCTGTCTCTCCTGCATCCCAGTTTTATTGGGGGTCCCAGAGAAGTTTCCAGAGAGTCCTGCCCACGTCCACTTCTTGACTTTTGGCTGACAGAAGGACAACCTTAGATTTTTCAAGTCCCTACTCTCATGGTGATTCTAGGTTACCTTGGCCCATACTGACCGGTTGTAATTGGATTCTCTCTCTCTCTCCCTCTCTCTCTCTCTCTCTCTCTCTCTAGTTGTAGATGGACAGAATGCCTTTATTTGTTTGTTTTACGCAGAGTTAAGGATTGAACCCCGTGCCTCACACATGCTAGGCAAGTGCTCTGCCAATGAGCTACAGCCCCAGCCCTCTAATTGGATTTTTTAAAATATTTCTTTCTTTTTTTTAGTTGTAGTTGGAGCCAATACCTTTATTTATTTATTTTTTTATGTGGTGCTGAGGCTCAAACCCAGGGCCTCCCACGCACTAGGTGAGTGCTCTGCCCCTGAGCCCCAGCCCAGCCCTCTAACTGGATTCTTAAGCACACATTCTCCCAGGTTTTGTGGGGAGGATTTCAGGATCCCGTCACAGTATCCTCCTGGGTCCTCCCCTCGGCATTACCTTGGCGGCATTTCCCCTGCAGGTCCAGGTGGCCTGTCCATGGAAGCCAGGCAGGGCTGCAGGCAGATTGCTTCTGGAACAGAAATCATGTGTGGGATCAGCACAGCGGCGGCCACTTTATAGAATTACTCCCTCAACCTGGTGTCCCAGCGTCCTCATCTATCTGTCCCCCAACAGAATTGCATTCACACCATGGCGGTGCCTTGTGGGGCCGGGAGTGCTGGGTCCCCGGGAGCGCTGGGTGCTCCTCTTGGCCCTGTTACCTGTGGATTTCAGTTGACCTGCTGTGTGACACTAAGGACTTGGCCATCTCTTGGAACCTACTGTTCTTGAAATTTCAGAAAGCAAAGAATGAAGACAGACACTCAGAGCATTTGGGGCGACTGTCTAAAAAAAGCCTTTGAAGTGATAACCCAGGACGTGATTGCTCAGGGCTGGGAAGAGGGGCCGAGGGGGCTCCCCCCGCCAAGGCCGGACCTGAGCGGCAGCCCCTCCTGTCCTCTGGTGGCTCTGCTGTGGTGGCCCTGAGTTCACCACTGAGCGCCCACAAACGTGAGCAGACCTCGTGGCCCTCGGGGCCTGTCTTGTGTTTTGTTTTGGTACCAGGGTTGGAACCAGGGGTGCTTAACCACGGAGCCACGTCCCAGCCCTTTGACATTTGATTTTTACTTTCAGACGCGGTCTGGCGGCTTTGCGGAGGCTTCTGTCCCTGCCTCCCCAGTTGCTGGGACCGCAGGCCTGTGCCACCCTCTGATGCCTTCCTACCAGCCCAAGGAAACGGGTGACACGCACGAGGGTCTTAACAGGGGCTTAGAAAGGCTGAAGTGTGGAAGGCAGTGACTCTCGGGCTGCCAGATGCCCTCTGGGGGACCAAGAGTGTCAGGAAGCAGAGGAGAGCACAAGGGCACCTGGGGAGGAGACCAGACCCCTAAGGAAGTGGAGTTCACAGGCTGTTTGTCTCCATGACAGAGGCCGCCCCGTGGGGGTTCTAGTGGGAAGCTGTTTACAGAAGCAGGAAGGACAAGGAGAGGACACTTCAAAGGGAACAGGCGGCTCTGGACGGTTTTCACAATCCCAAAGTAGGGGCCTGGGGCTAATTGGATTTCCTGTGGAAGGGCTGGCCAGGCCGGGGCAACCCTCTCCCAGCACGGCCTTCTCCTGATGGTGTTCTTATCACTTCATTTTACACCCATGACTGGCCTGGCCTCCGCCAGAGCAGGGCACAGCTTGGCGTGTCTGCTCCATCAACAACGGTCTGTCCCCTTTACTATTTCAGTGCTGACCTGAGCCCAGGTGGCAGCCTCCCGTCTCAGTTCCCTGCAGGGACACCTGGGCGACTGCAGTCACCATTCCACACCTTCCAGGATTAATGGGTGCAGTTGTCTTCTGGAACTGAGTCGGCCCCTTTGCAGGATCCCAGATCTGAGGGGACACCCTGAGCGACAGGCGAAGGCGGCTCTCTCGGGGGACAAGACTGCTCCTGAGATCCAACAGGAGCTCTGAGGGGGAACTGGATTCTGCACTTGGCTGCTGGGCTCTTGTCTCCCAAATGTTGAAGAATAGAATCCAAACGCAGTAGGATTTATTAGAGAGAGAGAGAGTCAGACAGACAGACAGACAGACAGACACACACACACACACACACACACACACACACTCCCACCACGTGACGTGGGACAGGCTATATAGGAGAAAAACAGATTTTGGTGAGGTAGCTTAGGGCTTTACAGTCTTGGGTGGAGCATGGAGTAAAATGGGTGATTTTGGTGCCTTATTGAAAACAGTACCAAGATCACCAAAGATCACCGATTAGAATCTGTGTAAAACACACTTTGAAAAAGTACCGAGGTATCTGTCGCTTTCTGTCATTCCATCTGGGTTCACACCCCCTCCTTCCCATTTTGCCACCTCTGGGACAAAGGACCTGCCTGGAGGCCTTCCCACAGGTGAGGCCTTGCATTTGAATTAGGCGCCTCTGGGTCAGCCGCCAGATGTGGCCTGTGCCTCTGAACAGGACCTCAGTGGGGGCCTCTCACTTAAGAGACGCGGCCATTCCACTGCTGCTTCTTCCTGAGCTAACACGGCGGCCAGAACTGAAGGGTCACCCAGGCCCCAGCAGGACAGACTGCTCAACTACCCAGACTCCCGCCCTGCGGGCTCTTCCGGTTTAGACCTACAGCTCGGTCTGCGCCCTGGGGAGGAGCGGACCTCCCCTGCCTGCCTTCCCAGCACGCTGTCAGCTCAAGTTTCCCTCCTGCTTTCCACCAGTACTGACCAGGCCTCTGGCCTAGCTAGGGTGCCAGGAACAGCCTCTCTACCAGTCCCGGGCAGGGAGACCAGATGGGGTGGCCGTAAGCACTGCCAGGGTGGGAGAGGATTCCCTAAAGGGACGGAGAGTGAGACAGCCCCCCCAAAAGAGCAAATGCATGATGAGCCAGGTGCATCATTAAGGAGACCCTTAATGGGAGACCTTCTAACGGACAAAGACACAGATAAAAAACAGATCCCCAGGGCCTGTTCCCAGCAGGACTAGTTCTCCCCACCTCACACCTGTGTCACCCAGCCCCCCCTCCCAGACGTGCTTATCAGCACAAGCAGAGCACCTCCTGAAATGCACCCCAAGTCAATTAGCATTCCTCCACCCCCACCCCCACACCAACATCTGAATGAAACCAAGTCCTGTTCCTGTTGCAGGGGGATCTTTATCTGGTTCTTCTGAGATCACAAGATCCCACTGAGTTGGTAAAAACAGTACACATTTTAGGCTCTGGGCCAGAAGGGCTCCACTCCTCAGCCCTGCTTGTTGAAGGACAGTAGCCGACAATATGTAAATGTTTGCTGAGCGCCAGGCTAAGGGACTGATAAGAAGAAGAAATCCTTCTCCTGGGAGCATCTACAAGTCAGCTCCTGATGAAGGCTGCTGCCCGCAGGTGCTGAGAGACCTGGGTCTCTGTCTGCTCACTGGGGTTGTGTTAGGAAGTGCTTCACCTCAAACTTATGGTCAGAATTTAGGATACTGCGTGTCATCACTCAGCAAGGACATCATGAGCCTCAAACTCAGAGTCACAGGGCAGATCCTGGTGGCGGATTTCTCCCTGCTCCAGCTCACGGGTGCCAGCTGACCTGAGACCCCTTCCGGGCTAAGAGCAGCATGCAGAGCAGGAGTGCAGGCCTGGGCCAGCTGCTTGGGGCCTGGGAGCCTGATTGCTGGAGCCATGAGTTCGAGGGCAGCCTGGGCAAATTAGCGAGAGCTTGTTTCAAACAAACTACAAACCCCAGGATACAAGGTGATGGGCACCAGGCAGGAGTCAGGAGGTTTGGGGACCACAGACTTCGCCCCCACCTAGAACACAAGCCCGTCCCAGGACAAAATCAGAACAATTTAGTTTATCAATCTTAACTGGCTTTATTTTCAATTCTAGAATTAGGCAACATTTCATTTCATAAAATGGAATTCGTTTTTCCATGAGTCAAGCCGCGGAGATGGGTTTTAGGCAGAAAAGAGCTGAAGAAAACAACGGTAAACAGTTTCCCTGGAGGCGGGGCCGAGGAAACACTGTCACGGGACAGCCGGCTTTTGCGACTCCAAACCTAGGTTCTGTGTCCCCGGAAAGAAAATCCAAGGTCAGACACTAAAAGGCACCTGGGGGGCTTTTATCCTAAGTGAAGAGAAAGTGGCAGTGAACACACTCAAGGGAGAGAGTGGGCCGCCTCTGTCCCTGAGCAGACGACAGGGGACACCATGTTGCTCCCAGATTTATTCCTGTGGACGTTTGCCTTGAGACCTGGGGACCACCTCTGCACTTTGTCAATCAAGTGTCAACTCCTCCTTCATCTCGGGTGGTGGCGTTTTTGACCCTAATTGGTCCTTTCTGGAACTGTCATGGTGGCCATGCTATTCAGGGGCTTCACTTACAAGTCAGTCCTGCTAAGGTGGGCCCTGGGGTCAGGGCCAGTCAGAGTTGGCCTTAGCCAGCCTGTGCTGCTAAGGACACCTCCCTCTGAACTCCTGGCGACCCCTGTGGCCAGAAGGCCTCGCTTGGCTTTACCGGACCTCCCTGGGCCCTGTCAGGTTATTCCCGTCAGTCCTTCTATCCCTTAGCCCTCCCTGTTTCTCCTGGCTCACTCTCCAGGTGTGGACCTGTTTCCTACAGGTTTATCTGTACAAGTTATTTACCCGTCTGCCAAGCTTCCAGTACCTTAAAGCACTCCCTGACCTTGCCATGCGCCGCACTGCCCATCACCGCCACCTGAGGACATCAGACAAGGCAGCTGGGCCTGACAGCGCTCGCCTACGATTCCAACTGCTCTGGAGGCTGAGGCAGGAGGACTGCAAATTTGATACTGGTCTGGGCAACTTAGGGAGACTCTGTCTCAAAATAAAAATTTAAAAGGGCTGGAGATGTGGTCAGTGGAGATTGCTTGTCTTCCATGTGTGAAGCAGGATCCCATCCCCAATTCCGCAAAAACCTGGTCAACATCAGGTTAGTCTTTTTTGGGGGGTGGGTAAGGATTAAGGCAGAGTGAATTCCATTATCAGGCCAATTAAAACTGGCTCAAATTTGATTATAGTTTCTTGGATCCTGATTGACAGAAAGTCATGACGATTTTGGTTTGACTTTAGTATGAGTGACTCCCTACTTTTCTAAGGCCTTGTGGGTGCTGGGCAAGGCAACTGAGCTACAGATGAGCCCCACTCTGAGTCTACTTTGCAGGGAGAGGGGGGTGACCCCATTTTGGATTCTCTTCTGACCAGTTGGGGCCTGGTGCAGGAGCTTAGTCCAAAACAAAGGTCCTGGGCTGAGCTCAGCTGGTAGCATGTGAGCTCAGCATCCCTGAGGCCTGGGCTCCATCCCCAGCACCAAGATAGAAGCAAATAGAAAATGAACGTCTGAGGCCATTCTTGTTGGTCAAGACATCACAGTACAGGCTCCTGCCCAGGGGCCACAGGCACCGACCGACATGAGACCCCTGGGAAAGAAACTCGGTCCCCAACACGGCCGCACATCTCTTCTCCACCTGCCACCAGGAAGGGCCATGAAGGCTGCTCCAGCTCTGCGGCAGGTGCTGCTCACACTGAGTGGGCGACAGAGGGCAAAGGACAGAAGGTGCCCAGCCAGGGGGAGAAAAAAGGTGGGGAGATGTCCAATACACAATAACTCCCAGGAAGTTGGAATTCAGCCCCGAATGTCAGGCATTTAGATTGTGTTTATTATGTACTCAAATATCCCAGACACCCCTTGTTCATTCATCAATAAGGTCACTAAGCGCTGCAAAGACACTGTGTGACCAGAGAAGGCGTCCCTCTCTGGAGCTTACACTGCAGCGGGCTCAGCGTGGGTTGTCCTGGGGAGACCCTTTCCTACGCAGGATCCCAGTCAAGTTCCTGCACACAAATATTCGGACCTGTTACCTGGCCACTGCAGAGGACCTGGAAAGGCAGGAGAGTGCCAAAGGAATTCAGAGATGGTCAGTGTTTGTTTGTTTGTTATGAACATTAGCCGGGTCAAAATAACTGCTATGAACATGTGCAATACTCCCATAACTTAAGCACAACGTCACAGAGCATTTTAAAAGACCAGTTTTAAATTTTACTTTTCCTCACACAAACACCAGGGTGTGTTGGGCTTAAACACCATAATTTCCCACAAACCAGCCCCTGCCCTGCTGTGTTCACCACCACCATAATTTACTTGTTAAAATCAGGAATAATAATGAGTTTGTCTATGGTAGCAGCCTGAAAAACGGACTCAGCAAGATGTGTTTAGGGGACAGGCTGGGAGGCTGACCGAACAAGACATGTGGAGGGGAAGAGAAAAGGTCACAGGCAGCCTGGGTGGCCTCAATAACTTCCTGTGGGGGGACCAGACTCTGGGTATTTCCAGGCCCTTAGAAATCACCTCAGCATCCTCACTTGACAGAGGAGGAACCAGTCCAGGGAAATAAGTGACAAGGTCACAATGTGCAGTTGCAGAACTGGGGACAGAACCCAGGTCTCCTGATTCTTGGCCAGGGTTGCTTCTATGCAGAACTATCCATTACAATCTTTTTTTTTTTTTTGGTATTGGGGATTGAACTCAGGGGCCCTCAACCACCAAGCCACATCCCCAGCCCTATTTTGTATTTTATTTAGCGACAGGATCTCACTGAGTTGCTTAGTACCTTGCTAAGTTGAGTTGTGAAGCAGGCTTTGAACTCTGTGATCCTCCTGCCTCAGCCTCCTGAGCCTCTGGGATTACAGGCGTGTGACACCGACCCGGCTCCATTACAATCTTATACACTGTGTTTCATATAATCCAATTGGGTCAACCAGTTTCCAGAACATCTGGCCATTTAAAACGTCTCTATGGTGAGACAATTAACACATGTACACATACATATGTACCTATCATGCTTAACTTATCAATTAGGCACAATAAGAAATTCCCAAGAACACCTAATAATAAAACAGAAAAATTATAACCACATACAATGAAAAGTTCTTTGAAACTTATGCATTATTTCTGGAATTGCCAACTCAACATTTTCAGACTACAGAGAACTGAAACTGAGGACTCCTATAATATATACCTTCTGGTATATGATGATGGTCAAAGAATTAAACATCTATTTGTGAAGACTAACCCACTTTTCTGTCTTCTGATTTTTGGCTCTAGGTTAGAAGTTCTCAGCTCGGGCCATCTCCTGTCCCAGGGGTTGTTTGGCAGTGTCTGAAGACTTTTCCTCCCCAATACTGGGGATTGAAAAAGGGGCTCTTTACCAGTGAGCTACAGCCCCAGTTCTTTATTTTGAGACAGGGTCTTGCTAAGTTGCTGGTGTTGGCCTGGAGCCTGCAATCCTCCTGCCCTAGCTTCCCCCAGCCCCCCAAGGAGGTTGAATTACAGGTGCGCCTGGCACGGGGATGTTTTTCGTGGTGACCATTCGGATTGGAAGGGAGTGTTCCTGGTGTCTAGAGAGGAAAGGCTGCATATGCTGCTCAGTTTCTTAACAGTGCCTAGGGGAGTGTCCCACTTCAAAGAAAGATCTGGCCTTTGACGCCAGTAGTGTGGTTAAGAAACCTTTCACTCTAGGAATAGAAACCAAAATGGGAGCTCAGGTCGGGCAGAAGGTTGGGCCGAAGCCAAGTGGGCCGAAGAATCTGCCACCAAAGGTATTATTTCCAAAGGTGGCCTGTTAGCTACCCAGGAGGCTGAGACAGGGGGATCACAAGGCCAACATGGGCATCAGGTGACACTCGGCTGGGGCTGTAACCCGGTGGCAACGCGCCCTGGGATCAATTCTCAGTACCCGACCCGGCTCCAAAACAAAGGTCAAGCATCTTTGGGCTTCTAAATCCCAACATTTCCCCACCACGTTTGCAGCCTGGACGAACATGCTCCCAGTTGCCCTCTCCCCGCGTCCCCTCCCTCGACATCTACCCCGAGCACGTGGGAGGTGCGCCACCAGCTCGGCCCGGGTTCTCCATGGGGGCTCCCGGGAGGGCCCTGTCGCCGCGCCCCGCTGGCATCCCTTGGGCCACTTGGGCCTCCAGGACCGGCTTCTTCCCGTGGCATGCTCACAGTCACAGCGCCCACCTCCTCAGGCTGCTGCGGGAGCCCCTTCGCCCCACGGACCCCACTCCGGGGCCCAGCCTGTCCCGAGTTCTCCGGGTGCCCAGGGCCGCCTGCGGCAGGGGCGTGAACTGCCCCACAAACGGGGCCCCCGAGGCTGCGAGACCGCGATCTCACGGCGTGGAGAGGGTGGCCTGGGCTCCAGACCTGAGGGGCGCCCAGACGAGCTTCTCATCCCTCTTGGGCCCTTCGGAGCCTAGTTCTCGGCTGGGAAAGCGACCGGCCTGCGCCCGGAGGTCCGTGGGCCGAACGCCACCGGCCGCAGCGCGACACCGGTCACACGCGCCTGCGCGAACGCGCGCGAGGGACTGTGGGAGGTTGGCTGCTCCCCGAGGCCCCGCCCAGACGCTGACGCGGTTGTCAGGGCAACCGGGCGGGGCGAGGACGCTGCTGCCAGAGCTTGTTCCTTGCTGCCTGGCTGCTGGCTGGCGCTCCTCTGAGCCGGTCTTCGTGCGTTCGCTCTCTGATGGGACAGAAACTGACTTTCAGGCCTTGGGGGAGCACTTTTTAATCAAATGACAGCTTCGATGCCAGTGGAAACCGCTTTAAAGACCTCTCAGTGTCGACCTGGCTCATCACATAGGCCCCCCCCCGCCTTTTTTTCTCCTTTCCTCCTTTGCCTGTGAATACTATATAATTTATTAACAGCATCTATAATTTATCTGACTTCTTCAAGCCAGAACTTGTTTAGACAAAACCGCGACTCAGAGTTCTGCACAAATGACTCAGTGGTGACTAATTCCATTCCGAAAGCATCCTTTACAAAAGAGTTCGACGCAGGATTTCTTTAAATAGAAAACTTCCTCAGTGCCCTGAGAAGGATTCATGTTACAAGAAATTCATTTAGATCCCAGATCCTCCTCCCTCCCCACTTTCTATTTTTTTTTTTAATTCCCCTGCACACAGGGCTGCTGTATGTGGCCGTTACAAGTTGTGTTCTGCAAAGGGTACTGGCTGAGGGGCAGGGTCCTGGGGCTGATGGACACAGGTTGCAGTCTCCAAGCTAGAGAGCAGGTCCAGTCCTATAAAGGTTTTCTCCTTCCTTCCCTTCTTTCTTTCTCCCCGCCACCCAGCCGTGCTGGGTATGGGACCCAGGCTTCTTGCTAGGCTGATCTCCAGTCCCAGCCTCTGGTGAATTAGAGAGGTGCCTTATTCTGTTTGCATGATGGTCCTGTATGTACTATCGACCTTCCAGCCTACCCAATGCTTTTATAACATCAAAAATCAAATCAAGTTAAGAGAAATGTAAGTTTCTCTTTATACAAAAAGCACAGGTTGTGATCTGAGAGACTTCAAGTTGGTTGGTTAAGAATCTCCTTTACAGTAGCATAAGGTCACAGTTTATAAAACATTAAGGAGGAAGTATTTTGACCTTTTTCGTGATAGGCTGTTATTCATTAACTTTCTTTTAAAGGCAAACAGCTGTTTAAGCTGATGTGTCTACAGCTGATTGGTTTAATTTCACTGAGTCATGTTGATGAGGATGTAGCTTATGTTTTTTTTGTGTGTGTGTTTTGCTTATGAATTAGAGCTAGTGTTTTTTTTTTTAAAGAGAGAGAATTTTTTAATATTTATTTTTTAGTTCTCGGCGGACACAACATCTTCGTTGGTATGTGGTGCTGAGGATCGAACCCGGGCCGCACGCTTTGCCAGGCGAGCGCGCTACCGCTTGAGCCACATCCCCAGCCCTAGAGCTAGTGTTTTTGAGAAATCAGCATGACTTTTATTTTTCTCTTTTCTGTACTGGGGATGAACCCAAGGCCCTTGCATGCTAGGCAAGCACTCTTCCACTGAGCTATACCCCAATCCCATAAATAGCTTAAGTTTCAGCTTCGTGATTATGAACACTTGGCCTTGGGATATAGCCACACTGTGGCCTCCAGTTTATTTTTGTTTTTTACAGTAATCGTTACAAGACCTGGGACTTGATGGGATGGTTACAAGTTTTATGGTATGTTATTCTACTTTGTTTACGCTACAGACTTTGTGTGGGCCCAAGTCATTGATGAAAGCTAAGCAGGGTGCCAAGAAGGTCAAGTAAGATACACGCCGAGTATTTGCTGTCTTTCTGTGCTTCACCAGGTCATCCAAGGAACCAGATTCCTTCACCTTTGTGCTCCTGCGTCTCCCAGGGGCTGTCCTCAGATACATTTGTCTCCTGTCCAAGTTTCAACCAGCAGAAAGGAGGAGGAGAAAGTCTGGGGTAAGTGGCTTTGTGTCACAGGAGATGACTTCTACATGGTTTTATCATGATTGTATCTGTTCCTTTGGCTCAAACTCAGTCACGTGGGCGTATTCAGCTGCAAGAGTTTCTGGGAAATGTAGTTTCTGCTGGGATCATATGTCCTGAAATTCAGGGGATTCTGTTACTAAAAAAATAAAGGGACAGTGGACTCTGGGGTACAGTTTGTGATTGACCCAGGGTCAGGACTGGGTCACTAGATGTTTCGGGTAAGCTCAGAAGACATGAGTCAGTTTTTTGTTTGTTTTTTGGTATGGGGATTGAACCCAGGGGCACTAAAACATTTAAGCCACATCTCCAGCCCTATATATATATTTTAAAGACAGGGTCTCACTGAGTTGCTTAGGGCCTTGCTGAGTTGCTGAGGTTGGCTTTGAACTCACAGTCCTCCTGCCTCAGCCTCCTGAGCCATGGGGATTGCAGGCGTGTACCCACCACACCTGGCATAAGTCTACTTTTTTGTCTTTTGGTGGAGGGAGAAGGTTTCATTATATTTAATAAGCATCACTGCACAGCAGAGGAGTGTTGAAATGTCACATATAGCCCTTGCTGACTGTATGACTTGGTGATGCTACATCACCACCCAGCCTGTTTTTCTGACCGGTAAGTGGCTCACAGACTCACTTCTCCGGGGTGCTGTGAGGGTGACCTCGAGACACCCAAGTCCTGGAAACTCATGATTCCCTCTGGTCCTCAGCCATGACGAACACGTCTTATTTTTTACTTTACAATATTCTTTCTCTCTCTCTCTCCATACTAGGGATAGAACCTAGGGGTGCTCTGCCACAGAGCTATGTCCCCACTTCTTATTATTAGTTTTTAAGTTTTGAGATGGACCTTGATTCATTGCCAACGCTGGCCTCAAACTTGTGATCCTCCTGCCTCAGCTGACCAGGTTTCGGGATCACAGCCTTCGCCCCTGCGCCTGGCAACAGTCGGCTCTTGATTTTGGAGGTTGCACAAAGCTGTGCAGCCAAAAGGGGAGGAGGGAAAAGTGTTGACATGTCACATCTGATTGCCATTAGAAAACGGTGTTGATGCTGTAGCTCTTGGTTTCAAACAGGAGCTGGGGTGAGGTCATCCCTGTGGTCTGCAGCCATTTAGTATCCCAGTGGGAATGCCCAATTCAGTTGGAAGAGAAAAGTCTTTTCTAGAAGAGTCAAGAAAAAGAAAGAAAATGCTGAAATCACATCTGTCACTTAACCTCTTGTGACCAAGAGGCTGCTCATGTTAAAGGGAACGCTATTTAAATGCCGCCTGTTATCAAGAAGTGATAGAAACATCGGGTGAAGCCAGGCGTGGTGGCACACACCTGTAATCCCTGTTACTTGGGAGGCTGAGGCAGGAGGATTGCAAGTTTGAGGTCAACCTGGATAAACCTGTCGCAAAATGAAAGATAAAAAGGGCTGGAGATGTGAAGTTCATGGTAGGGCACCCCTTCAATCCCTGGTATCACAGAAACGCAAATCAGATGAACCCACTTTGAGTGCTGTCTACCACCTCTACAAAAAAATCTACAAAAGAGGGCCTTGTACAAAATATCAGACCAGTACTCTGAAATAAAAATGTCAAGTTCAAGTTCATTAGTCCCACCTCCATCCTCAGCGTCCGCGGTACAGGATGGTCTATTCTCCACTCTGCCGCCAGAGGGAGCCCTCGTCTCTATTTTTCAGCACAAGTTTCCAAGTTTGCACATGGAACTTTTTTTTTCTTCTTTTTATAAAGGAAGTGAAATTCACAGAACAGAATATCCACCTACTGGAAAGGAACAATTCAGGGTTGCTGAGGACGTTCTAGTTCCAGAGCATTTCTGCCTCATTCACACCTGACACCCTGTATCCGCGGGCTCCTGCCACTCCCCTGAGACAGTGGACGCGGGCTACTTATGAAGTGCACGGCTACTGGGGCTCAGGGTCCAGAGGTTCGAGGTCGGGCGGAAGCGTGCAGTCCCATCCTGAGCCAGGAGGGAGTTTGGCTTTTTAGATGAGACGGGGCGGTATTTGTCTTGCCTGGCCTGGCTCCTTTTGCAGGGCATGGGGTCCCCGGGTGTTTCAGTTGCACGCGACATGGCTGCTGATTTTCCCAGTGGTGGCCGAGAGGTGGCCTGGGATTCCACCCGGAGAAGCATGTTCGGGTCCCCGAGGCTCTGGGCTCGCTCTTGGAGTGAAGCCCCGATTCAGGTGCTGAGGCCCAGCAGCCGCCTCGAGGGCCCCGATCTCTCGGGTCGAATTCCAGGCCACCTCTCGGCCACCACTGGGAAAATCAGCAGCCATGTCGCGTGCACTGACCGGGGACCCCATGCCTGCAAAAGGAGCCAGGCGCCAGGCAAGCGCACCTCCCCTGGGTCATGCCCCCAAACCCCAGGGGGACTTTTCTCCTCACCCCTTCTAATGTGCTCCAAGACTGTGAATTTATAAGTCCTTGATTTTGATTGTCTCGTTGACTTTGATTAAAAAATATCTTCTTTGGAAATCATTGCAGACTTCTAAAACTATTGCGAAAATAGTTACAGGGGGTTCCTCTTCCGGCTCTACACCCTGAGGAATTGGAAGCAGGGGTTCGTGGGCAAGTTGCTGCCGTGTTCGCGGCTGTGGCCAGGCGAAGCAGCCCTAGTTGTCCTGTGACGGATGAGTAGCTGAACAACTGAGGCATAATGGAATATTATTCAGCCACGAAAAGGAACGGGCCAGTGTTACATTGGGCTAGTGCTTTGAAAACCTCCTGCTGAGGGAGAGAAGCCACTCGCATGCTCCCATTTGTGGGGACTTCCAGAGAAGGCTGGACAGCGGGCTTTGAGCTGGGTAATTTAGGGGGATGTGGATTTCCCTTGACAAAGTTTGAAGACAGCAGGAAGCATTCACAGGGGTCATTCACATGGTAACAGAGCTCAAGTTCGTGCCTTGGAGTCGGGGAATGATGTTAACAGAACACACCTCATCTCAGAGTGTGCTGCTGACCTCACACATGTTCTTCCCTCTAGCTTAGCCTCGTCCAGGGTTGCACGGTGCCGTGTGTTTTCCTGTGTCTTTCTTTCCCCTAATCCAGGGCAAATCCCCTTTCTTACCCTTTCTTGCCTTTGATGCTTTTTTATTTCTTTATTTTTATTTTTATATATATATATATTTTAGTTCTCGGCGGACACAACATCTTTGTTGTTATGTGGTGCTGAGGACTGAACCCCGGCCGCACGCATGCCAGGCGAGCGGGCTACCGCTTGAGCCACATCCCCAGCCCTTTGATACTTTTTTAAAAAATGCACTTCTGAGCATTGACTCCAGGGGGCGCTTTTCCACTGAGCTTCATCCCGTCATTTTTGATTTTTATTTTGAGACAGAGTCTCACTAAGTTGTTGAGGCTGGCCTCAAATTTACAATCCTCCTGTCTCAGCCTCCTGAGTAGCTGGGATTAGAGGGCACCCTACAGTGCTGGGCCCCCTCGACATTTTTGAAAAGTGTAGGACAGCTATTTTGTAGACCGGGCTTCAGTCTGGAGTTGACCCACTGCTTCCTGGCGCTTGAATTCAGCTCATGCTTTTTTTTTTTTGGCACGAGTCCTTGTCACGATGTGGTGTCCTCCATGTGTCCTATCAGGAGGTGTGGGGGACGCTGACTTACCCCACGCTGTGGCTTGAATGTGCCTTCCCAGTTCCGTGTGTTGGAACCTTGGTTCCCAGGGCAGCTGTGTGGAGAGGCGGGACCCCTGGGAGGCAGCTGGGTCACGGGGCTCAATGGGTGGATCCGTCTGTGGGTGAGGGGATTCGTGGGTCATGGAGGGAGGGGCTTTGTTATCAACACCAGCTGCGTCTGCACCCTTGCTCTGTCTTGCCATGTTGCCATCCTTGGAGAAGGCCCTCCCCAGATGTCCTTGGAACCATGAGCTAAATGAACCTCGATTCTTCATAAGGCACCCAATCTGTGGTGTTCAGTCACAGTCACCGAAAGTGGATTTTCAGACACCTCTGTATTAGATGGAGTGCCTTGTTGAGGTGGGGACAGCTTGCCCCATGGTGAAGTGTGGGATGTGGCCAGTGTCTGCGGGGGACGCCTTGAGACTTTGCAGATATCCTGTTTCTCATCCAACCTTTGTTCATTCATTTCCTTATTTTTCTGTGGCGTTGGGGATGGAACCCAGAGCCTTGCTCATGTGAGGTAAGCACTGTGCCTCTGAGCCTCACCGCAGCCCTATCTATTTATTTAAAAAAAAAAAAAACAACAAAACTTAGCTGCAGATGGATACATGTCTTTATTTTATTGATTTATTTTTATCTGGCGCTGAGGATCGAAGCCAGTGCCTCACACATGCTAGGCGAGCTGAGCCACAACCCCAACCCTTTTATTTATTTATTTATTTATTGGGTACCCGGGATTGAATCAGGGTTCTCAACCACTGAGCCACATCCCCAATCCTGTTTTGTATTTTATTTAGAGACAGGGTCTCACTGAGTTGGTTAGGGCCTCACGGAGGCTGAGGCTGGCTTTGAACTTGCGATCCTCCCATTTCAGCCTCCCGTGCTGCTGGGGTTACCAGTGTGTGCCACCGACCGTGCCTGGCTCTCTGGTTTTGAGAAGGCATCTTGCCAAGTTGCCCAGGCTGATCTCAGACTCCTGGGCTCCAGTGTTCTCCTGGCTCAGCCTCCAGAGTAGCTGGGATTATATGTAAGTGCCACCATGTCTGGCTGCTTCTACCAATGTTTTGTTTTGTTTTTTTTTTTTTTTTTGGTACCAGGGATTGGACCCAGGGCACTTAACCACTGAGTCACATCCCCAGCCTTTTTTTTTTTTTTTTAAATATTTTATTTGGAGACAGGGTCTCACTGAGTTGCTGAGGCTGGCTTTGAACTTACCATCTTCCTGCCTCAGCCTCCGGAGCTGCTGGGAGCCTTTACCCATTTTTAAGAGCATAGGGACACTCAGATGTCACTCTGGGGCTGAGGTCGTCACCACATCCCTCTCTAGGACGTCTCCGTCTTCCCTGACTGAAGCTTCACCCCCATTAAGCGCCGACTCCCCCTCCCCCACTTCCTCTGTCCCGCGGCCCCTGTTGCCCGTCTGCCTCACACAGGTCACTATTCTGGGGACCTTGCAGAGGGGAAGTCACCCCTCGGTGGCCCTTTGTGTCCGGCAGCCCTGGGGAATGTCTAGCTGCTCCTTTTCAAACCTCCTCAGACCATGACTCCCTTGGTCCGTGCCTGGGTCCCCGGGCATCTGTCCTCAGTCCTGTCCCTCCCTGCCGGGTCTCCTCACTGACACCAGCTTTGGCCAAAGTCAGCGCTTCCTCCTCTGCAGCCCAGGCTCCCCGTCCCCAGTCGCCTCCTGCTGTGGATGAGACCTCTTCAGAGGCTGCTGAGCTCTTGAGCACCTGCCCTGTGCCATGTGGGGCCTCCCGCTGGGTCGCAGCGCCACGGGGGGGGGGGGGGGGGGGGGAGGGCACTTGCAGTGAGGTGGCACTACAGAGGTGCTGCCAGGGACAGCATGGCCACCCCCTGGGGACCCGCCCTTCCATGAATGGGTGGGTTTATTTGGGAGGGAAAAGCGCTCATGACCAGTCACCTCCCCGTGTCCCACCTCCAGGTACCACTGGGTGTGACTTTGGGGACGAGGTGACCGTCACAGTTGGATGTGGGATGTTCCCGAGGCCCGTGGTCCCCCGGGCAGCAGCGTCAGAGGTGGGCTTCGGGAGGTGATGGGCCCTGACAGCCCTCCCTGTGGCTGGAGCCGTAGCTGAACGGACGGTTGGGAGGTGGCGGTCACCAGGAGGAGGACCCAGTGCAAGGCCACGGGTCCTGGGGGAGGGCCTCTGGGGACTACAGCTCTCCCGGCCCTGCCTTCCTGCCTCCTGCCTGCCTGGGGGTGGCCCTGCTCTGGGCACCCTTCACCACGACGCCCGTCTCACCAAGGCCCGGAAGCCATGGAGCCGCTGACCACGGACTGACCCGGGACCCGGGACTCTGAAACCCAGAACCCAAAGGAACCTTTCCCCTCTTTTAAGTTGTTTTTCTCAGGCACTTTGTCACAGCGACAGAAAGCTAGCAGCATTTTCCAACGCGCTGATGCCAAGGAACCTGCCGAAATACGGCGGGTGTCCCAGAAACCTTGACCTTGACCTTGACCGTGCCCAGAGCTGGGTTTGCCATGTGTTCCACCACAGTCCCTCCTGCCAGCACCTTCTTCTCCATGACAGAGGCACCAGCCACAGACGGGAGAGCCCGGCTCGCCTCCCTTCCTGCCTGCCGTCCTGTGACCTTCACGTTTGGTGGCTGGACCGCCAGCTCCACAGGGCTGAGGAGTCCTGCCTGCCGAGTCCTTGGCCTGGGCGGTACCCACAGCCCGACACAGCCTGGCACCCAGCTGCTGCTAGACAAATTCTCACGGGTGAAGGGATTCCAACTGCTCGTGGCGTGGTCCAGGTCTTGGTGACGCGTCTGGATGCCACCACACGGGGCAGAGCCAGCCGGCGTGAAAAGAGGTGAAGACAGTTTCATCCAGATTGAAAAACAGAGCTCCCGGTGGAACCCGTCAGCTGCCGCCGTCTCCTGCTCATCCACAGGTCCACCTTCTGGGGTCTGTTCCCCGGGGTGAAGGGCAGTCGAAAATACTCCATAGAAAATTCCAGAGATAAACAATTGGCTTTTTTTTTTTGGGTGATGCTGGAGATCAAATCCAGGACCCCCCCCCCCCCACACACACACTGAGCACGCGCGCTGCCCCAGCCCCAGGCAGAGGTTTTCAATGACTTTGGTTGCGGGGTGCTGTTGCCCTCCGCCTGTCTTACCGCCGTCGCGGGTCTCTTCCGGGGCCTGGTTGGTGGAGGAGCTTGTCCTAGGTGTGGGGTGTGGCCTAACGCCCACTTTCAGGCATCCAGGGGGTCTTGCAGCACCTCCCCGTGGATAAGGGGGAGAGGAGAGTGAGGGGTCGGGTGGAGAACACTGTGGGGAGACGCCGAGAGCCGGGTGCGCGGGGACCGTCGGGTCTGTCCAGGTCCCCGTGGGAAGCCCCGGCTCCGTGTGGCAGGCTTCCTGCTGGGCAGGTTCGGGTCCCCTGGCAGGGGTGGGGGTGACGCGGCAGGCTGGGGACAGGGCCCCGGACAGGTCTAGTTGAAAAGTGGGTCAGAGAAGTCAAAGGTTCAAGTCCAGGTGGGGTGTCCCTCAGTGCCGAGAACCTTGTCACGGGTGGCGTGAACCCAGGGGCGGTCTACCCCGGAGCCACCCCCCCCAGCCCTCTGTAGTTTTCATGCTGAGACAGGGTCTCTCTAAGGCTGGCCCGAAACTCACGATCCTCCTGCCTCAGCCTCCCGAGTGGCTGGGAAGACAGGGCTGTGCCCTGGGCTGGGCCCTTTCCTTTTCAATCACAGGCATCCAAAGCTGTGGTTTTCCCTCCATCCCTGTTTTGACTTCACCCCACCACGTCTTCTGTGCTGTATTTCCATTATCATTCAGTTCAGATTTCCCCCCATTTCTGTTGTGATGGTATTTTCTCTGACCCGGGGCTTTTTCGGCCTGTTTGTCTAGAATTCCAGACCTTTGGGGTTTCTCATGGTCTTTTTGTGGTTGCTTTGAGTTTAGCTCCACGGTGCTCATACCCTGTAGGATCCTAGTCCCTAACAAAGTTTATGGAGACTCCTTTGCAGCCTGACACCCGGGCGATTTTGGTGACTGTTCCAAAAGCGGCAGATTCTTACACAGGCGCCTGGGGCTGGAGACCTTGGGCCGAGGTGGGTAAGGACCCCAGGGTGGCTTTAACCTGGGATGTGGCTTCTCTCTGGAGACTTCAGGCCTACCCTGTCTGCGAGGATTCTGGGTTCGGGGAGCAAAAGGGACAGTCACTGTTGGGGAAGATTTTCCTCACCATGAGGACGGAGGTGAGCAACCCGAGGTCTGTCCGGGGGCTGCTCTGTCGTTTCTATTCCTGGGGACTCAGGTCACGTGGCTCAGGTTGGGGACAAGGACGGTGTCTTAGGTGAGAATACTGCAAAGCCCCATCCACTGGGGCAGGATCCAGCGGAGTTGGAAGAAGAGAGACCAGTAATGGGGTCACCCACGCTGGGCGCCCTTCTCAGTTCCTCTCACGGGGTGGGCGCCTCAAGGGCTGTTTTCCAAAGCTGGGACACGCGCCCTCCGTGACCCACACGACAGGGGTCAATTCCAGTCACGCGCCCCATAGCGACATTTCGGTCCACGGTGGGCAGCATCCACTGCGGCACCCTGTAAGACGGCAGCGCCCAGCTACAAGTCGGTCCTGGGAAGTTCGCGCAAAGTCGCGCAGCCTCGTGGCCCAGTCCTCCAGGTGTCTGTGCTGTTGGGCCAGTGTCCACGACGTGGATGAAGTGGCCTTGCTCTCTGGGCCGCTGGAAACCGTCCTGATTCCACAGCTGGACACTCTTGACCCAGATTTGGAGAGAGATGGAAAGAAGACGCTCCCGGGTGCTGCAGCCCCTTGGTGGCCCCGCGGCGCGCCCTGGGCGCTGGGACGGGCGTCGCGCTGGGATCTACTCCTGAGGCTGGCGGCCTCCCTCCCCGACGGCACCCGCTCAATCTGTTCCCCGCGGGCACAGAAGGGTCTGCCTGTCCTGGGTGGGGACTGGCGGGGCTACTTTTTCTTTCTTTCTCGAAGATCCCTCCGCATGGCCATCCTGGTTTTATTATTATTTTTTTTCCTAACTTCAAAATCTTGGAGCAACCCACACTCCAGAGCTCGCACCCGCCTGCGGTTCCCTGGCCCCGAAGTGGTGGCTGCGGAAGGTGGCCGAGTGCCTCCCTCCCGGGAAGCAGACCCTTGGTTCATGGGGACCATCCGGTGTCCGTGGGTGAGCGCCGGTGGCTGGAGGCCGAACTGCGCCTGGCCGCGGGCAGCGAGGCCCCCTCCCGCCCTCTGGGGCTGGTGGAGCCCTGGCCCGGGCAGGTGGGCGCTCTGTCCCCAAGCTCAGCCCGGCCCGGACACTCCCTGAGATTCTCCAGTCTCCTTCCCTGTGCCCTTGACCAGGGTCCCCCTCGGAGGGACATTTCTATTCTCAGGTCCTACACCAGAATTCACGGGCTCTCTGCCCTTGACCCGGGTTTCTCAGTCCCGAGGCTTCCCGGACGACCGCCTTGGCTGATTGTGTGTTTTGAAGATGTCCCCATGTTCACACGAGTCACAGGAGCACTCCACCCAAGGCCCACAGACCCTAACCCTTTACCCAGGCTCCCCATTGTGAATCTTTTCCAGATGGGTTTCCACTGTCTGTCTCTCTGTCCCTGTCACCTTCGCTCCCCTTACACACACACACACACACACACACACACACACACCTCCCCTCATTCACAGAAGATAAGTTCTAGACCCTCCAGTGGGTGCCGGACACTGGGTAGTACTGAGCCCTGTACAGACTGTTGTTTTCCTATACCTGCACACCTAGGATAAACTTTAAATTATGAATTAGATGCAGAAAGAGATGAACAGTAATAATTAATAATAAATAGAATAATTATAATTATATTCACTGATAAAAGTTAGCTGAATGTGGTCACTCTCTCTCAAAATATCTTATTTTCACCTTACCTCCTAAAGGAAGTGCTTTATAGCTTCTCTTCAGCATGTCTTAACAGCCAGCCCCACTACTGTTAACTTGGGGGCCACTCAGTACATTAAAATGTACTTGAACACAAACACTGCAATACTGTGATGGTCAGTTGGATCACAGAGGTGGCTACTGAGTGACTAACGGGTGGGTAGCATATACAGTGTGGATACACTGGAAGAGGAATGATTCACTGCTCAGGTGACAAAGCAGGGTGGCCCAAGATTTCCTCATGCTGCCTATTTGATATCTTTAGGTTGCTATTGATTGTGGTTAACTGAAACCATAGAGAGCAAAACCTCAGGCCGAGGGAATGACTGTATCTATGCATACACACACACACACTTGTCATGGGTGTCATTATTATTCTCCTGAATCTTTTCTTTTTTGGGGGGGAATTCTGGGGATTGAACTCAGGGGAACTTGAGTATTGAGCCATAACTCCAGCCATTTTTTTTTTTTGTATTTAGAGACAGGGTCTCACTGAGTTTCTTAGGGCCTCACTAAGTTGCTGAGGCTGGCTTTGCACTTGCAATCCTCCTGCCTCAGCCTCCTGAGCCTCTGGGATTACAGTTGTATGCCACCGTGCCCAGACTATTCTCCTGGATCTCTTGGGAGTTAGTTGTGGACATTCTGTGCTTTCTTCCCTGAATACTTCACTCTGCATCTCTTAAGAACAATGTGCTTTCACCTAACTTTAAGACAATCATCAACTTTGAGAACCTTAACACTGATACCGTCCTAGCATCTGGCGTATAGTCCACATGCGAATTGTGCCCCAGGACTGGGTGATTTTCTTAAAAGTATTTTTTTTGGGGGGAGGGAAATAGTTTTCAATTTATATAAAAGTTTCATAAATAGTACACAGAGCAAGATATTTAAGATCCATGTTGGAGGGAAATCCTAGAGGACTGAGAAAAGGGATTTGAACTCAAACAGGACACCATAGAAAGAAGAAAATAAAAACCTATTTACATAGCAAAATTAAAATATTCCAAAATTAGAAATTCCAAAAGTTCCAAAACCATATTCTGATATTCCAAAGCAGGTGTCTCATCTATTTATCCATCCATCCCTTTGATTAATATTTATTCTGTGCCTGTGATGGGCCACGTACTTTCCTGGTGGTCGGGATCCAGCTGTGAATAAAAGTTCCTATCCTCACGGGGCTCACTTTAGAATGAGAGGGGATAGGCAATAAATGTGAAATCTGCCTGTAAATGTGTTAGGATACAGTGTAGAAAAAAGAATCTAGAACAGGGTGAAGGGATTGGGAAGGCTGGGACATGGGTTATGGTTTTAAATAGAGTGGCTGGGGTGGACTTCATTAAGACAGTGAGACCAGAACAAAAATTCATGCAGGTTAGAGAGGGAGTTGGGTGGAAGAGCTTTCTAAGCAGCAGGAATAGCAAGTGCAAAGGCCCTGAGGTAGGACTGTGCTTAGCAAGTTTGAGCAAGAGCTAGGAGGCTAGTGCAGCAGGAGGGAGTGGGGTGAAGGGGACATGGGAGGAGGCAAGGGCACGAGATAATGGGGCATTATGGGTCCTGGAAAGACTTGTCTCAAGTGAAGTGGGAGCCATGGAATGTTCCTGAGCAGGGGAAGGATGTGACCTGACTTAGGTGTTCACAGGTGCCCTTTGGTGGCTGTCGATGGAATAGACTGTGGGGGGTCAGGGTAGGAGCAGGGGGATCATGGGAGAAATAACAGCTCTAGTCCAGGTGGAACTGGTGGCCGCTCAGCCCAGCTGTCAGGAGTTTGTCTTTTTTATATCAGATCACCACTTTTCACATTTTGGTATGATAGCTACCTTTTTTTTTATATATTGCAAATTTGTTGGAATAATTTGAGCCAATAAAATTACAGACTGCAGAAAAAAAATCAGATTGTTCAAATCAGGACTGACATTGCTAAGTTTAGTAGCTAGAAACCTCTAGGACAAGGGCTGAGCCGTTATTGCAATTATTTTTCTTTTGCAGAAGTTTTCCGCCTGCTTATCCTGCCCCAGGCATCGAGGGGTTCTGGGAGATATCTGCAGGCAGCATTTCCTGTCCTAATTGGATGAGTTGACCTTTCCAACCGAGGACTCACGGCAGAGGAGAGGAAGAACTGGAAGTGGGTGTGGATCTAACCAGCGCTGTCCGTGGGCGCCCCGCAGGTATGAGGGCAGGTCACGCACAACAGAGGCCATTTGTTAATTTCAGGAAGTTTGCTGCCAGAAAAAGGCAGAGGGTGTTGCCAAAATTGCTGCTGTCTGTCCTCCCTCCCTCTGTCCCTCGCTCCCTCCCTCCTCCCTTCCTTCTTTTCTTGAGGGAGGGTCTTGCTAAGTTGCCCAGTTTGGCCTTCAACTTGCGATCCTCCTGCCTCGGGCTCCCGAGGAGCTGGGGTTAGAGGTGTGTGTCATTGCACCCAGCAGCTGCTAAATTTAAATTTTGAAAACAGGTTCCCCCCCCAGTGGGGAAGGGTCAGAATCCTGCTCCGGTTCCTACTATAATCTTTTTGACCCGCGGAGGGTAATATTTCCAAATTCCTTCTCTGCCCCTCTTCAAATTATGCAGATAGAAAGGAATGAAGGAATTTTAAAATGTGAGAATGGATGGCAAAGACCTCCCCACGCAGTCTTCCAAGTGGGGACACTGAGCTCGTTGGTGGGGTGACGTGTGGGCATCCATGTGCATCATGCTAGGAGGGGTCTTTAGCTGGAGCCCCTTCAAATGATATTCATTCTGTAATAGATGGTTTTTCCTGTCAAGCAGGTGGGACCAGCAGAGTGCTGCCTGTGGGCGATGGCTCTTCACCAGGTCCTGGGATTCTTGGATAGTGAATTATGTGAGTTAGGGCTGGGCAAAATGACCCACAATGTCTATAGGATTTCCCCGAGAATCCCGTCTTTTTCCAGATATTATGCTAGGCAGTCAGTGTGAGGTTGTGTTCAGTGGCTATAACAAACTGAAACTTCAGTGACTTCAGCCAACACAAGTTTACTTCTCCTTCCAGTAAGGCCGGTCAGCGGGCTCACTTCCACACCAGGGACTGGAAGTCCAGTCTTCCTCCATTTTGGAACAGCACCCCCTTTGGTGGCTTTCAGAGCCCCCTCCAGAGGGGAAGAGGAGGATGGAGGGGAGCACCAGCTCCTAACTGCCTCAGCCTGGTAGTGATAATCCATTGGCTAGAACGAGTCACATGGGTCTGACCCCTCTGCAAGGGATTGTGGGAAATGTAGAGGATTCTGGAAAATGTAGGCATGGACCCTGATATGCTCATGATTTCTATTGGAAGACAGAGACTTGGCTTTTAGTGCCTCAAGTATGGCAAGAGAATTGTGGCTATCACCAGTGTCACCTGTGGGGCAGAACATTTCCCCCTTTGGGAGCCAGTGTCGAGACCTGCCCTGATCTTGGCTGCATGGTGGACATCGTGTCTCCCACAAGGTCCTGTTCAGATCCTGGAGCCCTGGCTTGCAGGCGGGAGGTGGACGCAGTGAGAGCTGGTCAGTCAGCACAGACCTTAAAGCAACTGAGGTTCATTCCTCCCCTGTCCCACCTGTTCCAGTTACTGCTGCTGAGCACCAGAATGTTCCAAAACGCAGAGGCTTGGAACAATGGTGACGATGGCGTCTCCTGATTCTGCGGTCGACTGAGCTCTGCTGGGTGGTTCTGCTGCCTGTGGTGTCGGCTGAGGGCTCCCTGGGGCTGCATGTGGGGCAGGGACAGGGGCTGGGACATCCAAGGAGCTCTCTGTCCTTCCAGGACTCTTTCCAGGTGGCTGTTCCTCAGCCAGTCACCTGCCCTGGGCTTCCTGCCAGCATAGCAGCTGGTCTCCCAGAGACGGGGACAGAGGAGGCTGCCAGTCCTCCACATTGATGCCAGGTATACATAGGCTTTTCTGTGGCCCGGGGAATTGAGCCCAGGGCCTCATGCACGCTAGGCAAGTGCTCTACCACGGGGCTACACCCCAGCCCTTTTTGTTATCTTCAGGGACAGGATCTTGCTGAGTTGCCCAGGCTGCCCTGAAACTTGTGCTCCTCCGGCCTCAGCCTCCTGAGTGGCTGGGGTTATTGTATTCTTCCTTCTAACAGAACCCCACTTCATATTCATTGGGGATGATAATGTTCTCAGCTAAAAACCTACATCTCCTAACTTTTAGTGACGACAGTACTGACCATAGGCATCCATATGGAAGTTACCGAAAGGGTTCTAGTAAACCCTTGAACGGTGATGATTTAGTTGGGAGGTATGCCTTTTCACTCTACTCGCTTCCTCTTTTTTTTTTTTTGCCCCAGAGACACAGACAAATTTACTTAGAAACGCTAATAGACAAGGGAGAATGTGAGCTTTCTCAAGAAACAAGAGAGAATGCAGGCTCTCTCAAGAGAGAGATGTCTTTTGTGGTAAAGCAAGAAACACACGTTCGGGGGAGAATATTGGTCATCTCAAGAATGGGAAATAGCCTCCTTTTCTCTAAAGAGAGCCTAGAACATGGACATGATGGCTGGAATTACAGCAGCCATTTTGTGGTCATGGAGCAACCTTGAGAACAAAAGTCAGGATGACAGAGCAATAGGGAGTTAGAAGGTCCTGGTAATGGTCGCGGTGCCCTGTCATTTCTTACAGCTATACACCTCTAGGGGAGGCCACTGTACCACTCTCTTATTTAAGCTACTGTTATTGGGGTTTTCTGTTCTAGGCAGAATGGTTGAATTGTGACGGAGACACTATTAACATAAGAATGACTCTTACTGAGCCACCCCCTCCTTTACCTCATTTCTCTCCTTGTTCTTTTCCTCCTTCTTTATTTTTGCTTTAAAGGGTTGGGATGCTCAATGGCCGCCTCTATGAGACTCTGGGATCAGTGTTTTGTTGGGTTGTGGCTGGGACCAGGTGGGATCCTGTACCTGGAGCACATAGGACAGAGTCTGGCGCCTTGGAAGGACCCGGGTGAGCACCTCAGAAGGACCCAGACGAGCACCTAGGAAGGAGCACCTCCTTCCTGGGGTCCAGTGGGCTGAGTCAGCAGCCCCGCTTCCCGGGGTGAAGAGCTGTGGAGACACCGCGCACCTGGCTTTGGTTAATCCGCGGCGCAGCTCAGCCGTCCTGGGGGAAGGAAGGAACGCACCTCGCTGCTTTTCAGAACTCCCTGGCATCGGGCTGTGTATTCTCGCGTGGGACCCCTGGACGGTCTGTTTATTGAATTGCCTGCTCGGTGCTGGAGGAACCTGCATGTGACGTCTGTAGGCCTGGGTGGTGGCTAACGGAGCACAATGTCACCCTGTCCTGAGAGCGGGCGCCTGGGTTAGGGTTCCTGTGTCCTGTGGACAGTGCTCCGGCTGGAGAGCCCCCCTCTGGTGGCCTCCTGTTCTCCTTGGGAGCCGAGCTTGTCCTCCTGCTGTCCCCGCTGGGTCCTCAGGGCTGAGAGAGAGGAGCCGGGTCACCCCCTCCTCCCCCAGGCCCACCACCCATTAAGTCCGAAGTTGGAACTTGACCAGGGGACCCCCAGGCTGCCTCCGGGGACGTCGCCCTTCACGGTGGCCTTGCCAGCCCGGCCCCAGCTCCAGGACCCTGAGGCCAAGGTAGCCCTGCTGCCTCCCCACCTCCGCGCCTCTGCGCCTGGCTAGTGTCAGGACAGAGGAGGGTGAAGGAGGACTGTGAACCGGTGTCACCTCCAGGGAGGAGCGTCCCCCCCAGCACTGTCCAGAGATGCCCACTTCCGGGAAGCGGGGTCACCAGTACTGGATTCCAGAGGCCTGGTGGCTCGTCCGCTCGGCTCTGCTGGGATTGACACTTCAGGTCCAACCAGAGGGGACAGGCACATTCTGGAAAGGCCCTGAGTGTCCTTACCAGCTGCTGGGGGCTGTCACTGGGCCACCCGGGGCTCAGATGGGCCAGTCCCTGCATTTACTTCACTGCGGCAGACCCTGGGCCAGGTGCTGGTGCCCGCAGAACCCCACCTTCATGTTTATTGGGGACAAATGAACAGAGACTCCTTCCTCCACGGCCCACCCTGCAGCAGCCGGGAACTGTCAATCAGCGGAAGAAAGCACAGCGGTGCAGGGAGGGGCGGGTTGGGGTGCGGTGGATCAGCCGCGTGACAGCGACCTTTATCAATTATTTTACTTTATTTTGTGTGCTGGAGAGGAAGCCCACCACCTTGTGCATGTTGGGTAAGTGCTCTACCACGGACCCACACCCCCCACCCCCAACATTTTATATTTATTTTAAAAAATTTTTCTTTAGTTGTAGATGGACTCAGTGCCTTTATTTATTTATTTATTTCTATGCGGCGCTGAGGATGGAACCCAGCGCCTCACACAGGCAAGGAAAGGGCTCCATCACCGAGCCACCACCCCAGCCCCCACCTTTGTGTTTTATTGGTGCATTACAGTTGTGCACACTGATCGGATTTGTTTTTACACATTTCTACACACACACACACACACACACACACAAACACACAGTATAATGCAGTCTGGCCACTATCACTCCACAGTGCCACTGTCATTGCTGTGTCATCTGCCACGAAGCCCTCATCAGAGGCTGAACCCCTGGGGCCCTAGGATCTTGGACTTTTGGTCTCCCAAACTGTGAACTTAAATAAACCTTTTTTCTTTATGAAGCACGGAGCCTCAGGTATGTTGTTGTAGCAACAGAAAACGGACCAAGACGCGTGGATGTCTGGCAAGTGGTTTCTCCTGTGGGTGAGTCTGGGGACCCCTCGGCAGGCTGAGATTGGCTGTGGGAGAGCTTCGTGGGTGAGGGGCTGGGGACGGGCATGGCGCAGGCAGCCCGGGAAGCACGGGTAGTCTGCAGAGGGAGGCAGGGAGGGCAGGGAAGCAGCCCAGCGCGTGGCAGCTTTAGGGACCTGGTTGCGAGGCAGACAGAGCCACTTGCGGGGGACTGGGCTGCCCGTGTCCCTGCCCGGCTCGGGGGGCTGGTGGGAAGCTGACCTTGGCCGCTGCCCAGCGCTGGCCTTGAGCCCAGTGGCTGGGCTGGGGTCAGTCCCGTGTCCTGCGGACCCCCGGCCTCAGGGACCCAGGGTCTTTCCGCCCTGTGGCTCCACCTTCATGGAATCCCCCCTCCCCGCCCTTGGCTTTCAGCTGATGGAGGCGGAAGGAGCGCACACGGGGAAGACAGGAAGGTCTGTGGGCGGTGACCGAAGTGCTGTGCGACACTCAGGCCCTACTGACCAGGGCTGGCCGCCAGGGAGGGTGGAGAGCACCCGGCTGTCCACCCAGGACTGGTGGCGATGGATGCAGACGCCCAGCAGCCTCCTCACCTTCCAGAACATTCCCTCGGGGCTGGTCCAGCAGGACTGGGGTCGCCCTTCCCCGGGAGCCCGAGCTCACTTTCTTAGCCCCTTTTTTTTTTTTTCCAATGCCGGGGCTCGAACCCAGGGTACTGTCCCTGGGCCGCAGCTCCACGTCTCCAGACTTGGACATTTTTGATTTTGAGGTGGGGTCCTGCTGAGTGGCTTAGGGCCTCCCTAAGTCGCCCAGGCTGGCCTCAAACTTGCGATCCTCCTGTCCTGGCCTCTGGAGTCCCCCCGCCCTGCTCACTTCCTTTTCAACAAACTTGAAGACCCTCGGTTACCTGCAGGAATTCCCTGGAGCTCACAGTGGATGGCCCCTAGGAGTCCTGCCTGGGAGCCCGCTCCAGGGAAGCAGGGCGGGGAAGACACAGCCACGTCCACAGCGAGGCCGCGACCAGAGCCAAGGTGGGAGCCCCTCAGCCGGCCTCGGGCCTCGGCAGGCGAAAGGGGGCGCAGTGGGGTCTAGGGCCCAGTGAAACATCACCCCACCCGAGAGACCAGAAAACCTGCCTGCGCCCCAGCACAGGGACCTCGGGAGGGCAGTCCGTGGCCAGAGAGAGCGCAGGGTGGTCACATTGACAGAGCACCGTGGGCCCCGCGTGGGGGCAGGGAGGGGTGTGTAACAGGGTCAGAGTTCTGCAGATGGACGGCGGTGATGGACGTGTGTGCTTCACACTGACGACCGTGGTGAGTTGTTAAAATTTTACTATGATTAAAAGGGTTTTTAAAAGTGTTTTGTACATGCTTGTTTCTTAGTTGTAGGTGGGCACAGTGCCTTTATGTATTTGTATGTGGTGCTGAGGTTCGAACCCAGTGCCTCACACGTGCTGGGCAAGGGCTCTACCTCTGAGCCACCACCAGCCCTGCCTGGTCCACATGGCCTTGTAGTTTATAATACTTTATGTTTATCATCGACCGCTGGGTCATGGCAGCCGAATACCCCCCAGACGGCAAGATCCCGGCTCTGTGAGCCTGAGGTCCGACATTGCCCCGACCCTTCAGCAGGTGTGCACCGTGTCCAGCTGACAGGACCTGCCTTTCTTTGTAGGGGAGTCCCCCCCCCTCTGTCTTTTGGTACCAGGGGTTGAACCCAGGGGTGCCTAACCCCTGAGCCACATCCCCAGCCCTTTTATTTGAGACAGGGTCTTGCTCAGTTGTTAGGGCCTCACGAAATTGCTGAGCCTCTTTGAACTTGGGATCCTCCTGCCTCAGCCTCCCTAGCTGCTGGGTTCACAGGGGCGGTCCACTGTGGGGACGGGGGTGGGGCTATCTCTTCTACCCGGAGGCTGTGTGACCTCGGCAGTGACAGCCAGACTTGCTGGGGCACTGAGGTTCCTCAGAAGCAGCCGTCCAGGTGTGAGGGACAGGTCAGTGGGTCCTTTAACCTGGCTCACTGACGTCTCCCAGCCTTCTGGCAGGGATCCAGCCCCTGTCACCCTGTCACCCTGTCACCCTCACCAGAACTCATGCTGACGCGGCCTTGGCCGGCTGCCTCCCCGCCCCCACCCTTGTGGTGATTCTGGGGACAAACCCTGGGCCTTGGCCTTGGCCTTGGGCTCTGCCGACGCTCCCTGGGGCCCTTCCTCAACAGCCAGCTGACCCCCAGGTGCTGGCTCAGGGTTGGCTCCCGGGGATTCAAGCTGAGACACTCACAGTAGACGGACAAACTCACCCGTCCAGCTTGACCCCACGGGGTGTGTGTGTGTGTGTGTGTGTGTGTGTGTGTGTGTGTGTGAAGGCAGACTCTGGAAAGGGGGAGCCCTACAGAGAGCTGGATCCCCGGACCCGAGACTCCGACTTGCAGCCTCAGGTCGCGCACGCCGCGGGGCAGATGCCACGTCTACCCCCAGAGACGGCTGGTGGGGATTTGAAGTAGGGGAGGAGCACCCACGCGGCCGAGCGGCTTTGCCGGGTGCTGTGAGCTGCTGGGGGTTCTTGGGTGTGTTGGGGGGGTCCTGGAGGGTCTCCCTTCCACTTGTCACTGCATGGAACCACAGCTGTTCCCGAAGCCAAGAGCAGCTGCCAAGCACCACGTACCCCCCCGCCCCAAACACCCCACTTTCTCCCCCATTCTCCAAGGCTGCAATCCCATTAAGTCCCAAATCTTCAAAGCTACAGATGTTTCCATGAAACTGACGCAGGTGCATTCAGATCGGTGGGAAATCAGGCTCTAGAGCTCAGGTAACGTATCTTACTCGTTCGATGTCATTATTGTGATTATGTCCTTTAGGTCTTTGTAGGAATCCCACATCTGGGGGGTGGGATACAAACGGGTTGATATCTGGGAGAGGGACAGTCCTTTGACAAACGCAGCTTGAACTGGAAGAGACAGGTCAGTCTTTCAGCTGAGGTGTCCCCCGCCCCCAGCCCCCGCCGGCGTGGCTGACCTGGGGACAGTGGAGAGCCACCTGCCTGTGAGTCACCTCCTCTCCGTGGGCACACACCACTGCCAGGGACTGCCAGCTCACGGGGAAGCTCACTGCGGCCTGCGACCTGGATCTCGGTCAAGAGATGGAGGCAGGAGGCCGAGTCTTCTCTCCTGCACAGAAGCTGGCACTTCCAGACCAGGACCTTGGCTCGTGTGTCTGGCTGTGGCCCAGAGTAGCACCTCTGATGTTTTTTGCTTGCCTTGCAATCGGCTAGCTGGGGACACGAGAGGGCTGGGCGGTGTCTAGCTGGGGACACGAGAGGGCTGGGCGGTGTCTAGCTGGGGACACAGAGGGCTGGGGGTGGCTAGCTGGGGACACAGAGGGCTGGGCGGTGGCTAGCTGGGGACACAGAGGGCTGGGGGTGGCTAGCTGGGGACACAGAGGGCTGGGCAGTGGCTAGCTGGGGACATGGGAGGGCTGGGCAGTGTCTAGCTGGGGACACAGAGGGCTGGGCGGTGGCTAGCTGGGGACACAGAGGGCCGGGCGGTGTCTAGCTGGGGACACGAGAGGGCCGGGCGGTGTCTTGGAAGCATCCGAATGGGCCCCGTCAGGCTCCTTGGTCGCCCTTATGGGTTCTGTCCAGGAGCCAGGAGTCCTCCAGTGGAGGTCCAGCTGTGAGCCATGAGAGACTGAGTCTACGGAGTTTCTGTTTTCTTCTTACTCTAGTAGGGGACTTGGGCAGACTGGTGTGGGTGACAGAAATCTGCAGGCTGTGAGTCACTTGGTTCCCTATGGGGACAGAAATCTGCAAGCTGTCCTCTCAGAAGAGTGGGCAGCACCCGGAGCCCCCGCTTCCTCCTGTGGATGCTCCCTCCTCACCCTGGTGACCTTCAGGGGCAGCTGGCCGCCCCCACAGTGGACCAGAAGTGCCAGGGAGTCCACCTCACTCTCCCTTCCTGGGGCAGCCAATTGCCAGTGGGTTGAGGGGTCTGCGATGGATGGATGTTGGGGTGCCCCACCCCCATGCACTTGTTCAAACTCTCGTCCCTGTGGCCGTATCTGAAGGCAGGACCCATAGGAGGCAGATTTAAACCAAGTGAGGAGCGTGGCGCCCTGACCGGATGGGATCCGCTTCTGTAGAAGAAGAGACCCCAGGAGCGGGCGCCAGGTGCTGCCTGTAGCTCTGGGTCCTCAGGAGGCGGAGGTGGGAGGATCACAGCAGCCTGGGGTTCAAGGCCAGCCTGGGCGAGGCAGCAAGACCTCACCTCCAAAGGAGAACAAAGTTACCCAGAACTCGTGTTTCCCTCTCCGTGAATGCACTGAGGGAGGGACGTGGGAACACAGTGAAGGCGGCGTCTGTAACCTCAGGGGACAGCCCTCTCCACAACCAGCCTCTAGACCCACAAGAAAACACATTCTGTTGTCTGACCACCTGGCCTGGGCCATTCTGGCATAGCAGCCCGAGCTGCTAGAACTCAGGTCCCTACGGCACGGAAATCCTTTATGCCTCGGGCCCCGATGGATCCATCCGTCTGGGATCTCACCCGACGTGGCATCCTTGTCCCACGCCTTCCCTCCCCCATCCTGCCGTCTTCACCCCTTGACTTTGCTCTCTCTCAGGGATTGCTTCTTAATAACTCACTTGCCTCTGAATCCTTGTCTCGGGACTGATTCTGGGAGAATCTGACCTGAGAAGATCAAGGAGGCAGAACTTGGCCAAAGATCAGCAGGGTATCGAGGACACAGAAAGTATCACAGCATGCACTCACATTCAGAGTTCTAGTAGTTCCTGTTAACCGGAGTTCTGAATCTGCCTGGGTATTAGTTAGATCCAGCAATGTCAGCTGCTGCAATAGGCAAGACCTGAAATCTCTGTGGCTTAACAGGATGAAGGTGTGAAGTTGGAGGTGGGTTGGGAAGCCCTATGCCACCATCAGAACACATGGTTTCCCAGCTTTGGGGGCAGGGGGATAAAAAATAGAGGAGGAACCTGATTCTTACCTGCCTCAGTCTAGAAGTGGTGTGCACCATTTCTGCTCACGGCGCATTGGCTAAAATCAATCAGATTACAAGGACTGTGGGAACGGAGAGCCCAGGGGACATCTGCCAGCAGCAGTCTGCTCCTTCAGTAGGGTCGTGCCTTCTACAGAGAGGAAGGAGCGTGTGGCCCGAGTTTATCTGGAAGCTCTTAAGAAGGACACATTCATACGGCTGCCCGTCTGCGTCTGTGGGCTCCGCATCTGTGGTCTCCACCAACTGCAGATTGAAAACACTCAGAAAAAAAAAATTTGTCCTTTCTGAACATGCATAGATTTTTTTCTTTGTGTCAGTATCTCCCGAAGAACGCAGTATAACCACCATCTCTATAGCATTCACCTTTGCATTCTGTGCCACATGGGAGGCCGAGGCTGTGGGTAAAGACCTCGCCATTTTACAGGAGGGACTTGGGCATCTGCAGACCTGGGTGTCCGCAGGAGGCCCTGGAACCAGTCCTGCCCTGGGGCTGGAGAAGGACGTGTCCTATCTGCAGATTTTTATGTCGCCTTCCTTACAGAGAAATAATCAGTAACAGAAAATGCCTTTTTAATTCTTCAAGAAAAAATTTGAGAAACACTTTTAATTTCTTTTTGAAAATTCGCCAATAAAAAGCCGAATGCCCTTTTGTGGATTTCGATGAAAAGGCAGTTTATTTGGCTTGAGTAGGAAACGGAATCAGGTCCCACCATCATTAATTGGGAAATAAAATCTGGATATAAATGAGACTTGGTTAACACTGCGATGACCCCCTCCCCCACCCCCCAAAGAGGAAAGTCAGGTCACAGACTGGAGGGGACATTTGTGTCACAAAACAAACACGAAGCACGTGTGCCAAGAACAGACAGGGAGCTCACCAAACAAGTGAGGGACAAGTGAATGGGACAGTGGACCCAGGGGACTTGAGTGGCACTTCACTAAACCAAGAGGAGAAGTGGCACAGGGAGGTATCGGTGCCACCGCCCATAAGAGAAGTCGAGATTCATCGCATCGCGGAGGTGAACGGGAGCCGCCAGTGTCGGTGAGAATGGGGACAGTCCCGCCGCTGGCAGGAGTGCAGACTGGTCTGACCTCGTTGGAGACCTAGAACTGTCCCCTGGAGCTGAACATGCTTGTTTCCTCTAACGTACGACTTTATTTCTGGGTGTACAGCAACAGAGGCCAGGAATCCTGTCCACCAAAACGCACGCAGGAGAACGTCCTCGTAGGTTCATTGATAACAGCCCAAACCTGAAACGGTGTGGACTTTCCCACCGTCGGTACTCAAAAACGTTTGGGTTTTGGCACATTTTGGATTTGGGGACATTTTGGATTTTGGATTTCAGGATTCGGGACCCTCCACTGTATCAGTGTGGTGGGGAAATGGACTCCCCCCAGGGTGGGAGGACACCTTTCAGCCACGCGCAGAGAGTGTCCCCGGGCTGCCAGAAATGCACACTCAGTAGTGCCTCTCATGGGGAGGTCACGGAGAGAAGAGGTATGCACCCAGAGGGTAGCTGGTCTCACAGACGGAGAGAGTTCAGCTGGGATCCAGCCTCGCTTGAGGCCAGGTTTAGCCATGGTCATCCCTTAGCTACCAAGTGACAAGTCCCCTTCCCTTCCCCCTTTTGTTAACTGTTTTGGATTGAGATCACCTGGAGCTCCCTGAGCCTGAACCCGCATTCCTCCACGCAGTGAATGGGACTGCTCATTTCTCCTCAGCAGCAGCTGAACTGGGTGTTAACACTCACTGTTAATGCTCACTTTTTTTTTTTTGTACTGGGGATTGAACTCAGGGGCACTCCACCACTGAGCCCCACCCCCAGCCCTACTCTGTGTTTTACTTAGAGACAGGGTGGTCTCACTGAGCTGCTTAGCGCCTTGCTGTGGCTGAGGCTGGCTTTGAACCTGGGATCCTCCTGTCTCAGCCTCCCGAGCCTCTGGGATGACAGGCGTGGGCCACCGCACCTGGCAGTACTGACTCTTAATCTTTCCGCCCGTGTTGATCTTCGTCTGTGGCCGCCGCACCGAGCACTCTTCTGGTAGCTTCCTGGCCATTCCCACCTCTCCTCTGAACCCAGTTTGCCTCACTTCTGGAGTGAGAGACCGCTTCCCGGCTAGAGTTGGACCTTTCCTGAGAGTTCTGCGCGGAGCCGGTTTCGCTCTTGATCACAATGTCCCCTCAGGCGCTGGGTGTCACGACCTGCAGGATGTCATGTGTCCTGTAGAGACGGCACAGGAGGCTGTCACTTTCCAAGCAGCCTCAGTAAGTGTTATTTGGGGTTAGAGACCCACAGTCAGAAGGGACAGGGGGGCGAGACAGCTGTCACAGGGGCTCCAGAGGGTGGCCTCGGGGTTCACCATGTCATGGGAGCTGCTCTTTGGGAACAGTCACCTTCCTGGGACAAATCCCATCAGGAGAGAGTCTGTCTGTTTGGGAAAGCGGAAGAGACGACTCTGACTAATTGGCAAGTCAAGGGAGCCGCAGAGAAAGGGACAGTCTCGGGAAGCTGTCCCTTGTCACCGAGAGATCTGAGGCCGGAACTTGGCACCCTCAACACTTAGTTCCCAAGTCTCAGTGGAGGCCCAAAATAGCTCCGATCCTTGCTCCTCAAACCTTCCCTCCTGAGCCTCGGCAGGGGGGCCTCACAGGGGGCAGGTGGCGTTTGTGGAAGTGCAGGATCCGGGCTCCGCTCAGGGGCTACCGAACCAGAACCTTCTGCAGGTGGAGTGGCAGAAACCTGGCTCTGACCCTGGACCATTAGTGGCTTCTGGACAAATTATTATTAATATTATTAGAAAACCCACAGCGTCTGGTGTCTCACGCAATCTACCTCCCAAGTACTAGCCAAGCCTGACCTGCTTAGTTTCCAAGACTGGACATGGTCAAAGGGGTCTGCTGTCGCCTTGGGCAAATTGGTTGATCTTCTCTGAGCCTCTGTGGCTTTAGGCATGAAATAGTAAGAATAACAACAACAACAACAATAGCCGACTCCCTGGGTTGTTGGGAAGATGCAGTCGTATGAGGTCAGGAGAGGATGCTGTAACAAAGAGCACCCCACCCTGGCAGTGCGGTGGCTTATGGAGGGCTCTTCTAGTCCCTCGGGGATTCTGCTTCTTCTCATCTTGTGGCTCTGTTATTCCTTAGGATCAGTCAACAAGCACCTCTTCCTTCCAGTTCTTGGGCCAGCCACGCCTCAGGCAAGACCCGACTCCTCTGGCCATGCCCAGCCCCAGAAGAAGCTGAGCCAGGGAGTCCCCAGTTGGGCTTCCGTGTTCCCTCCACCTCTCCCGCCTGTCTGTCCCTGCTTCCCACAGAGCCCGGCTCAGGGAACTTCAGCTTCCCCCATCCCCAGGTCTCTCCATGTTGCTCAGACTGGCCTCCTTCTACTGGGCTCTTGCGATCCTCCTGCCTCAGCCTCCTGGCTCCTGGGTGTGTGACCTGGCACCCTGCCCCTCCTATCTCGCATCGACCTTGATGGGATACTTCTCAGCCCAGAGCCACTTTCGGACCTGGCCACAAAGCTGCCAGACAGATGTGATAGATGACTGTCCCTGGTCTTTGGCCGTAGTGATGCTCCAGGTTGGGGGCACAGATGGCCCTGCAGTCGGAACGGGGACTTGGCGGTGGCGGGAGAGGCTTCTCCAAGGGCATGAGGCGGATGGGCTGGGTCTGCTGGGAGCTTCGCCGCTGCTCTGAGTCTTTAAGGATCCTAATTCCCAGGGTAGCCTGGAAGCCAGCACCGCCGCAAGATTCTTGGATGTTTCCTGGGGCGATGCCCAGGGACCTGTGTGCGCCCCACATCTGTCTGTTCTGGGTCCTGAGGGGCTAGCCAGCGGCTGGGAGAAGAGCCCAGCCCGGAAAGAAGGATCCAGCCCCGAGACAGAAACCCGCTGATTCATCCTGGGAGGACACGGGCTCAGTCTCCCAGCCACCTCTGTACCAGGAGCCGGGGACCTGGGAGGAGTGTTCTCCCCGCCCCCCCCCCCCCCCCCCCGCCACGGTGCTGGGGACGGAGCCCAGGGCCTGGAACCCCTCTCTCCAGCACGCTTTTGGCAAAGGCTGTGGTTTAGTTGTGTTTGTCCCCAAGTCAGTGGGTTTGGAGCTGGGTCCCCACTGTGGTCCCCAGGGGCTGGGACCTCTGGAGGTGCAGTTTATAGCCCTGCAGTTCACGGCTCCACGCTGGCGGTCAGCCAGCCTGAAAAGTCCTGCATCCTCACGGAGCATGTGCAGACTGTTTGGTCATTATTCCTTAGACAGTGTGGCAGCCGTCCCCTCCTCCTCCTCCTCCTCCCTCCTCCTCCTCCTCCTCCTCCTCCTCCTCCTCCTCCTCCTCCTCCTCCTCCTCCTCCTCCTCCCTCCTCCTCCTCCTCCTCCTCCCTCCTCCCACTCCTCCTCCTCCTCCTCTTTCTCTTCTTTCCAGTTCTGGGGGAGTGCCTGACCACTGCCCACCCCAGCCCTTTTCCTTTCTTATTTTGAGACAGGGTCTTGCTAAGTTGCTGAGGCTGGCCTCCAACTCCCACTCCTCCTGCCTCAGCCTCCTGAGGAGTTGGGATCACAGGCACGTGCCACCACCCAACCCTGCCCATACGTTTCTGAAGGCACACGGGACGTCTAAGATGTGACCACCTTTTACTAACCAAGTTCCACTGATAGAATTCATAAGGTCTCCATGGGGAACTGAGGTTCACACCCGCATCACGTTCGGGAGGAGTGTGAACCCCTGGACCAGCAGCGGGCGAACCCCGGCTCCCAAGCCGAACTTGGCCAGCTGCCCGATTGGGTGACTAAAGTCGTTCTGATACCAGGGATGGAACCCAGCAGCTCTTTAAACACGAAAGCACGACTCTAGCCCCCTTTAAAGGGTTCATTCTGAGGTAGGGTCTGGCCACGTGGCTTAGGGTCTCACTAAGTTGCCGAGGCTGGTCTTGAACTTGGGATCCTCCTGCCTCAGCCTCCTGAGTCGGTGAGATCCCAGGCCTGGGCCCCACACCTGGCTTTGAAACTGAAGTTCTCTGGGACACAGCCACGCCCCCTTCACTGGGTATCGAATAAGGTTGTCCTATGACATCAGAGTTGACAATGTGACAGAGAGGTAGCACGCCAAACCAGAAGTCTTCATGAACTGATATTTTACAAAGTTTGCCGATCCCTAAATGAAACTTTCAAGAGCCCCCACCATTTAAGACCAGTTTTTCCAATCCACACGGTAGTGAGTGCCCCTTATCCTAAGGCGTACCTTCCAAGGGCTCCTCACGGAGGCTGGAGACCACAGAGAGTACCGAATCCTCCACCTACGATGATGGCTGCTGGAATTTTGTACTTCTGTACCTTGGTGGACCTCAGGTAATAAGCTGTGGAGAGCCAGATCATGAACGGGCGCGGAGGCCAACTGCCTGACCACACCCGCTTCCCAATGCAAGGCCAGGCGCGGTGGCGCAGGCCTGTCGTCCCAGCGGCTCAGGAGGCTGAAGCAGGAGGATCGAGAGTTCAAAGCCAGCCTCAGCAAAGGCGAGGCGCTGAGCAACTCAGTGAGACCCTGACTCTAAATAAAACACAAAATAGGGCTGGGGATGGGGCTCAGTGGCCAAGTGTCCCCTGAGGTCAATCCCCGGTACCAAACAAACCAACCAGGCCCTTCCCCACGCTGTGAAACCGCTGTCTGCACGGCCCCTCAGCCACACAGGGCTCCTTTATTTCTGTCCCCAGCCCAATTAGGAGAAAAATCAAAACCCCACCTGTTCCCACTTGTCAGTGGGGAGAAAAACAACCAGGTGATAAAAATGGAACGTCACAGCATCTGAGACGTTGGGGACTGTGGGTCCATCTGCCTTAGCAATCAGAATTCAGGTGACTCCTGTTCTCACTCCCTGAACACGACTCAAAGTCTATTTATTGAACAATTAGGCGCCCAAAATACCGCCGATGCAGACGAGTGCTATTAAACACCGTAGGATTTGCCAAACAACCCACAACAAATGAAATTGATAATCACAAGCTAAACCCACAGCAATTTATCATTAGCTAAGAAGAAAGAACAGCGGTTGACAACCCCGGGCAGCTCGAGATGACACGGAGGCAGAATGTTCCCCAGGACGCGGCGGAAATTCCTACCCTCGGGAGTAGCTGCGGGTGCTGCCGTGGGTGGTGGTTGGCAGTCAGACCTCGAGGTGGACTGCCAGAATAGAGGGCTCCAGAAACTGCAGGAGCTCTCGGTTTTAATTTATAAACACAGTATTTTAGTAGTTAAATGCCCCTGCGGTGGTCTCCACGAGTCCTCCCTATGCAGATCTGGGAAGCCTAATTCCCAGGGCCTTGGCGCTGGGGGCGGGTCTGAGGGGCGCTGGGGGCGGGTCTGAGGGGCGCTGGGGGTGGGGGTGCTGAAAGAAGATGCCACGAGGGACAAATCTCCGGAGAAGTGCCACTTTATTACAAAAGGCCGTGGGCTTATATAGATCTAAGGGGAGGTGGCAGGGCTTAGGTAAGTGACGGGGTCACCCGTTTATTGGTAAGTTCTTCCAGATGTCAGTTCCAGAGCCCATGAGATTAGTTCTTACTGGGGGCTAAGGTTCCCCGCCAGCGGGATTTTGATTATTGGCGCCGGTGAGAGTCTTTGGCCCAGGCGGGAGTTTTGGGGGGCAGGCGGGAGAGGGAGAGGAAGAGAAGCTCCTCAGGCGCCATGTTGGGGTTTTGGGGTGTGGCTGCCGTTAGACCTTTTCCCAACATCCCTCCCTTTTTGTTTTCTTAAGAACTGGGGCGTGGTGGGTCAGATCTGGCTGCTTCCTGCTGTGTGGGGCGGCGTGGGGCCTAGAAGGGGAAGTGGAGGAATGTTGGGGGGCAGGTCTGGGGATACCATGGCAACCAGAAATATAACCCAGTGGCTATAGACAGCTACTTCGATAGGGGTGAAGTCTGTAAAAGTTCCCTGAAGCCACAAGTCGTCGATGGCATCGAACCAGTCCTGGATGGAGGAGACTGTTGGTATCAGCCACTGGTCCTGGAACAGGGACTCTAGGAAGTATTGGAAGCGTGGCCTCGACATGGTGTCACCAGCACCCGAGGAAGATCAGAGCAAACAAAAACAGGATGAGGATTAAAGCCAGGGTCCGTTTTTGGCAGGAGTTCCATGTTGAGGAACTGACAGAGAAAAGGCCAGGGGCCGTGAGGAGGCTTAAAAGGACATGAAGGCTGAAGAATCCAGGGTGGCAGGCTAAGAGGTTCCCGGGGCTCACTGTTTCTTGCTGTCCGATGGCCGTGGTTTTTGCGTTGTCAGCATTGGGTGAGAGCTTCGCGAGAGGAGTCATCCAGGAAGCCGTTGGTGATCCCTGTCCTTATAGTTTTCATAATGGATCCTACAAGACCAGTAGGGCCATCCTCCGTAGATGTCCTCCCACCCACGGCAATCATCTTCAGTCTGGTCCTTGGTGCAGCAGAGAAAAGGCCAAGCCCAATTTCCTGGGGAGAGAGACCTAGAGGGGGACGGTATTAGAGACATAGAGGAGCAACTGTGGATAAAACAGGTAGGTCTTTCCGTCCACCTTGCGGACCTTCTCATGCCGTGTTCTGAGTATCGTTCCTGAAGGGTGAATTTGTACGTAGCAGGAGAGGAAGATGAAGGCCAGGCCCAACAGAGCACGGAGAAGAAGCCAAGAAGGAGAGCTGGAAGGGAACAGGGTCGTCCGGGTACAGTGTCAGGAGAGCTCAGAGAGCTCATTGTGCCTCCTTTAAGAGGCATTGGGCTGCGGGGAACACCGCGTGAGCCGCGACTTAAAGGGGTGAGATGGTGTGGAGAGCAGGAGCAAAGGGGGGGGGGGTTCAGGAGGGGGCTCTTGGAGTCCCTCTGGGGTGGTCCTCTGGTCAGTAGATGAGACCTCTTGGTGGTACGGCTTCAACCTAGGAATGCGAATCCGGGGGGTGAGACGGTTGTCTGGTGAGGAGAGTTTGGCGGCGGTGGGGGTACAGAGAATGACCGGTTAGGGGCCTTCCCATTTTGGGGCAAGAGGCCCTTTGTCCTCTGGGGCGTTATAATAGACTAGACTCCCGGGTGTTAAGGGATCTAGTGTTTGGAGAGGAGACTGGGTCCTGATATTTCCAGAGTACCGAGCGGAGATGAAACAGGAGAGACAAAGACAAATCTCGGGTGAGAGGTCCTTGTGAAACGACCAGCCCAGGGGGTGTGAGAGGTCTTCCATCCATTATCTCACAGGGAGACAGTGAAGATGGTTTCTTAGGGAGAGCTCTGATCCGAAGCAAAGCCAGGGGAAGGAGTTGGACCCGGTGTGAGTTCAATTCCGTTGTCAATTTGGTAAGGACTTCCTTCAAGTCCGATTTACCCTTTCCACTTCCCCTGAAGCCTGCGGGCGGTGTGGACAGTGGAAATGCCACTTGAAGGAGAGGGCTTGGGAGACCCTTTGTGTGACCCTAGAGATAAACTCAGGGCCATTGTCGGATTGTAGGGAAGTGGGCACCCCAAACCTGGGCATGGTGTCTGTCAGTAGGATGGAAGCTACGGTGGAAGCCTTTTTATTGGAAGTGGGAAATGCCTCAACCCCACCAGAGAACGTGTCCACAAAGACGAGGAGGTACTTAGTGCGCCGTACCGCGGGCATGTTGGCGAAGTCTACCTGCCAGTCGGCAGCAGGAGTGTGTCCCCGGGCCTGGTGGGAGGGAAACGGTTAGGCCTTAAAGGAGTATGAGGGTCGGTCCGCTGACAGATCTGACAACTAGAGGCTGTATTCTGTAGCATGGCTTCGTCAGAGGACGTGAGGGAGAAGCAGCTCTGTAAAAAGAGGGTCAAAGACGGAGAGTTGGAATGGAATAGAGTATGGAGGAACTCGAAAAGATCCTTGTTCTTACTGGAAGAAGTAGGGGCTTCAGATGGACGGTCTAAAGTGGCCATTATAAGTCCCCCAGGGGGGGTCATAATTGGAAGTGGTAGCGGGGGGAGGAGGCGAGAGGTTCACCAGGGGGTCCCTTGGCTAGGTCATATAGGGGTTTGGCTAGAAGAGAGTAATTTGGGATCCAGGCCCTAAAATTCCCCGCTAGTCCTAGGAATGACAGTATTTTGGCTTTCGTACGAGGCACCGGCAGATTAGAGAGGAGTTGCCTCCTATCCAGTGTTACTTCCTTTTTTTCCCAGGGCAAGGCGAAAACCCAGGTAGGTGACAGTGGACTGGGAAACCTGGGCCTTGTGGGGAGACACCCTGGATCCCTTGTCCGCTAGAAAATTGAGAAGCTGGGCGTGTGGGATTGAGAGTGCTCCCCAGAGGGACTACATAGGAGAAGGTCATCGACATATTGAAGGAGGGTAGAGTCAGGGCAGGTGGCGTGAGAGGATGTGAGGTCCTGGGCAAGGACTTGGCCAAAGAGACGGGGACTGTCCCCGAATCCCTGCGGGAGGACGGTCCAGGTAAGCTGACGAGAATGGCGGGTGCGAGGGTCAGTCCACGTAAAAGCAAAGACATCCTGAGGTTCTGAGGACAGGGGAATAGAAAAGAAGGCATCCTTTAAATCTAGGACCGGGAATGGGTGGTAGTGCAGGGATGTGAGACTTTAGATAGTTTAGATAGTTGTGGGAGAGTGTGTGAAGGAGGTGTATCCGCCCCAGGATCATCAGGGGAAATGAGAGGTGGGAGAGGTGTGGGGTGATAGGTGAATGGTGACCTTCAGTAGTGACAGCATGTCCCTTCCCAGAAGGGGAGTGGGTCAGTGGGTCTTAACGAGAAAGGAGTGTGTGAAGGACAAAGGGATCCCTGCATGTAACCTGGTAAGGGGGGAGGTTTACGAGGGAAAATGTGTTTACCTCCTACCCCGACAATAGGAGTTTTCGAGGGCGTGGTAGGACCCCAATACTCCCTCAAAACTGAAAAAGCGGCACCAGTATCCAAGAGGAAGGTAATGGAGCGTCCGTCCACCAGGAAGGTGGCCCTGGGCTCTTGCTTCTGGATGGTCATAGTCGGGAGGGGAGGCCCAGGGCCGTCAATGCTCCTCTGCCAGGCCCAGGAGAGGCTGGGGTTGTGGGTGGCTGACCAACCTCCCCTCTGGGTTGTTGGGCAGTCTGACCCCCAGTGCCCCCTTTGGTGGCATTTTGGGCAGGGGGTGGACAGTGTCCTTGGCGAAGGACAATCCCTGGCCCAGTGTCCCTCCTTACCACATTTGAAGCAAGCTGCAGGGGGTGCCTTGTTGAGACGGCGGGTGATGACCTGGGCCAGCATTTGGAATGTGGCATTTTCCGCCCTCTGCCTGCGGCGTTGGCTTTCATCCTCTCTACCACGGAACACCTTGAAAGCGACCGCGAGGATTCCGGTCTGAGGATTCGCAGGGCCCTGTTCAAGCTTCTTAAGCTTGGCTTCAATGTCAGGGTAGCTTTGGGCCAGGAAATGTGTCATGAAGACATGACGGCCGTCGGGGCTTCCTGGGTCGAGGTGTGTGTGCTGCTGGAGGGCCTTGGTCAGTCTGTCCAGGAACTCTGAAGGTGTTTCCTCCGTCTTCGGAATGACCTCCTGCACCTTTTGAAAATTAACGGCCTTGCGGGCGGCCTTCTTCAGGCCCGCCAAGAGGCAGGATGCAAGAAGTCACGAGAGTGTAGGCCTCCAGGGGTGTTGACTCCCATAGAGGATCCCGCTCCGGGACAGCGTGTGGGCCCGTGGGGTGGCTGGGATGGGTCCTATGATTCTTATCAGCATGGGCCTGGGCTAGACCCAGACCCTTCGCCTTTGCTCAGGGAGAAGGGAATTGGCCAGGAGCAGGTCGATGTCGTGATGGGTGAAGCAGCAGGCCTGCAGGACCCACGGGGACTCCCGAATGTAAGTGGTGGGGTCCGTGGTGACTGAGCCTGGCTTCCTCTCCAGCTGGGTCAGGCCCGACGTGGAGAAGGGCACGTGGACTCGGATGACACCCTCGGGGCCAGCAACCTCACAGAGGGGTGCGATTGGCATGGGGGTGGGAAGGGGTCCTCAGTCCTGGTAACAGGAGGACAGGAAGGAGAGGGAGGGGAAGGGGTGTCTCCTTGGAGGAGGAGGTGGAGCAGGCGGAAGAGGGTGGAGGGCAGGGGGATGAAACAGAAGGCTGGGGATCCGTGGGATCCGGCGGAGGGAGAGGAGGGGACAGCGGGAGAGGAGGAGCAGGTGGGGCTGATGGGTAAGGTCGGGGTTCGTCTGCCGGGTCAAATGAGGAAGAGTCCGCGAGGTCAGGGGTGGAGGTAGGGGAAGGGAGGGTTTGCGAGCGAGGAGGACGCGGGAGGGAGAGCAGGAGGAGCAGGGAGCAGGGCGCTGTGCGAGAAGATGCACGTTTTCAGACCCTGGCAGTAGTCTTAAAGGTCCCGGAGAAGGTCTGGATCTAAGGAGCCTTCTAGAGGCCAACGATGGCCACTATCCAGAGGACAGGCAGGCAGGCCGGCCAGTCGTGGGTACAGAATTGGATGAGGAGTTTGGGCTTGATGTCTGGTGTGGGGGTCAGTGTGGTCGGATTTGTCATTAGACATTTTGAGGGGTGAGGTTTCAGGTATAGGTGAGGAGGCACCCAGGGTAATAGGAAGAGACGGGGAGAGAGAGAGAGAGAGAGAGAGAGAGAGAGAGAGAGAGAGAGAGAGAGAGAGAGAGAGGGAGGGAGGAGAACCTTCGGGCAGAATCGATCCGCAAAGGCTAAAAGGGCGTCCCCTTTTAGGACCTTGGGGATTGCGGAGACTCTAGGAAGAGTCGGGCAACAAGAGGCAGTGAGGGTCGTCACCCGAACTGTGACTCTCGGGAGGCAAAAAGCCGGAGGCCATGAAGAACCTGGTACGAGGGTTTACTGGTTATGGAGGGAGGAGAAGGAAGAAACAGGGGGGGTCTCTCGCTGAGCCCAGAAGCCTCACTCCCCAAAAGGAGAACGGGTCACCAGAGAGTCCACTGCGGCCGTAAAGGCCTTAGCGGGGTGGGGTCTCTCTCCTCCAGCAGGCGTCACGGTCGCGGTTCCTGCTGTAGCCCGAAGAGGGTGGCGAGCCGGGGAGGGGGACTTACCTAAGCCCGATGGGTGGTGAGTGCAGGGAGCCAGCGTCTGCAGAGTTGGACGGGGGTGAGACGGGGCTCTGTGAGAACGAGCTCACCCGTCTCCCGGGTTTCGGCACCAATGAAAGAGGATGCCACGCGGGACAGATCACTGTGCCACTCTATTACAAAAGGCCGTGGGCTTATATGGATCTAAGGGGAGGTGGCAGGGCTTAGGTAAGTGACGGGTCATCCGTTTATTGGTAAGTTCTTCCAGATGTCAGTTCCGGAGCCCACAAAATTAGTTCTTTTGGGGGCTAAGGTTTCCCATCAGCGGGATTTGAATGTTGGCGCCGGTGGGAGAATTGGCGCTGGCGGGAGTTTCTGGGAAAGGGAGAGGCAGGAAGAGAAACTCCTCAGGTGCCATGTTGGGGTTTTGGGGTGCGGCTGCCGTTATACCTTTTCCCAACAGGTGCCGGCCTGTCAACCCAGCGGCCGGGAGGCTGAGGCAGGAGGATCGCGAGTTCCAAGCCAGCCTCAGCCACTTAGCAAGATCCTGTCTCTATTAAATAGAAGACAAAATGGGGCTGGGGAGGGGGCTCTGGATTCCGTCCCCAGTACCAAAACCCAAACAGAAGACAGCGACAGAAGAAGGGCCACCTCAAAAGGCTACGAGGCAGTGACTTCATTTATAGACAGTCCTGAAGTGACAAAGCCACAGGCTGGAGAACAGACTCGTGGTTGCCAGGGAGGGGGACATCCGGTGGTCACTGAGGGTCACTGTTCTGTGGAGATGGGAGCAGTTCTGGGTCTTGATTGGGGTTTGTTGTAACTTTCCTTCACAAATCTGTACCCGTGCTACAGGCGTGATAAAGTGGCAAAAACTACACACACGTGAGCACCCACAGGCGCACACACAGGCCTCCCAGGATCGTCCTGTAGGCCCTTGTGCCCCCCTCCCCCCACTGGGAATCTTGAATGTCCTAGTCCCCAGTGAAGGCCGAGCGGTGGAGATGCGGGTGTTGATTTTGATTGAAAAAACTCAACCAGTGGTCAGACTACCTGCAGCATCGAGGTGCTCTGCAGCTTTGTGATTTGGTCCTGAGGACAAATCCAGGGCCTCTCATGCGCCCCACACTCTATCACTAAGCTACATCCTTTTTAATCATAAAGTCCGTTCTTTTTTTTTTTTTCCTTTTTGCTACCAGAGATTGAACTCAGGGACACCTGACCACTGAGCCACACCCCAGCCCTGTTTTGTATTTTATCTAGAGACAGGGTCTCACTGAGTTGCTTAGCACCTGGCTGTTGCTGAGGCTGGCTTTGAACTCGCCATCCTCTGGCCTCAGCCTCCCGAGCTGCTGGCATCATAGGTGTGCACCGTGGCGCCAGGCATCCATTTTATCTTTCACTTTGAGACAGGGTCGAAGCTGCCCAGGCTGGCCCTGGACTGGGGATCCTCCTGCTTCAACCTCCCCTGTAGCTGGGATCTAGACATGAGCCACCCTGCCCAGGGGCCTGACCGTTTCACAAGGAGGAAAAAATATGTCCCATGTAATGAACCGGCATCAACTAATATTTATGAAGTGGTAGATGCTGTGGGTCCTGTGTTCAGGTCTCCTAGGCCCCTACCCTTGCTGTGCCTATCAGTGGTTTCTTGGCCTGAGTAGCTCTAGCTCTGTCTGGGGACTTCCTCTGGCTGCAGGAAACTTCCCTCCTTCCATGTGGCATGGCCTACCTGTGTGGGGGAGGAAAGAACCCTAGAGACAGTGAGAGGAAGAACACCCCAGCTCACTCACCCCTTTGGTGCAATCATTCTGAAGGTCATTGTATTAGTCAGCTTTCCGTTACTGCAACAGATAGCTGAGATGATCAACTTATAAAGACAAAAAGTTATTTTCTGGCTCACAGTTTTGGAGGCTACTGTCTGTGATCCGTTGACTCTGCAGCTTTTGGGCCTGTGGCCAGAGGCATCCCATCATGTCAGTTGTGTTTGGCAAGACTATTCACCTCCCTATCACCTACTTATCATCTATGTAGCTGTGTACCCATGTATCAATTTCATAGATTTTAATCTTAAATTCTAAAAGCAACTCAACCTGGTGGATTCTCTTTTATTTTTCAAAACTGAAGCTGGAAAGTGGTGAGTAACCAGACCGAGGACACTCCATCAACAGGAGCCGGGGTTTGTACAAGTCTGTGCAGCTGCCCGGCGTCTCCCCTCTGGTCATCCCTGCATGAGCCCCGAGATGAGAACACGGCCCATGGCCTTGACCCGCCTCGGCTGGGAACGTGGGTAGCCCTGCGCATAGGTCAGAGCAGGTCCCTGTGCATCAGTGGGGGCAGGGCCAAAGAAAACGCGGCGTCCGCTATTAACAGGATTTCCTTCCTCCAGGAGAAACAAACAAACAAAAAAAACCGAAATCCTGTCCCTTGCCCAGAATGGATGGAGCTGGAGGGCAGGATGTTTAGAGACATCAGCCAGGTGCAGAAGCTCAGTAGGGACTTCCAGAGGCTGGGCAGGCAGGGGACAGGGACCCAGGGAGGTGCATGACAGGAGGCAGCAGTTCTAGGTTCCACAGCACCGTGGGTGGCCGGAGGTGACAACTTATTGTGTATTAATTATTTTTTTTGTCGTTGTGGGTGGACAGACACCTTGATTTTATTTGTTCCATTTTTGTGTGGTGCTGAGGATCGAACCCCGGGCCTCACACAGGCCAGGCAAGTGCTCTGCCACTGAGCCCCAGCCCCAGCCCCCGTGTATTTTTTTTTAAATATGTATTTTATAAGGAACTAGGAGACAAAGGAGTTTGCAGGCTGCACATACAAAAATAATCAGTGCTTAAGGAGATGGAAATGGTAATCATGCTGATTTGATCATCAGGCAGTGGGTGCTTGTATCCGATCATCACCCGCTACCCTCCAAGTGGATGTGCAATCATTATGTGTCGATCAAAAATAAACCTGAAAACACGACCTTGCATTGGATAAGTCCTTGAAGAGAGGAAGGAAAGTTTTATTATTATTTTTGTTTAAAACGTTTTTGAGACAAGATCTTGCTAAGTTGCCCAGGCTGGCCTAGAGCAAGTGATTCTAAGTCCACCGGCTCCCGAGTCGCTGGGGTTACAGGCTGCGCCTGCACCCGGGCTCAGGCCAAGCTTTCAAACGGACAAACCGCATGACCATGTAGACTCATGGTTCTTGGACGATCTAGCCTCAGAAGCCCTTTGCACTCTTAAAACAGCTGTGGACCTTTAAAGAGCTCTGTTGATGAGGGTTTTTTCTCTCAATAGTTACTCTTTTAAAAATTAAAATGAAGCCAGGCACGGTGACACACGCTGAGGCTGAGGCAGGAGGATCGGCAGTTCTTCTAAAGCTCAGATTTTGTCACTGTCAACAAACACTGCCGGTCATTGTCACCGAGGTAGCAGAGCGCCTCCTTCATTTTTGAGAACATTTCTGCCGAACACTCAGGTCTGCGTTGAATTTGGTGTCCGTGGACAAGTCAAGGTGGCTCTCAGCTCAGACATCCGTCACTCACTGTCCTGCTTTGCACACACAATATTAGAATGGCGTGTACTTTAGGGTCAACCTGTAATGACACTAATCATTTTGCTGATTAATTGAGGACTTTTTATTTTTATTTATTTATTTTTTTGGTACTGGGGATTGAACCCAGGGGTGCTTTACCATGGAGGCACACCCTCAGCCCTTTTTATTTTAAGACAGTGTCTTGCTAAGTTGCTGAAGTTCTCACTGAGTTGCTGAGGCTGGCCTCCAACTTGTGATCCTTCTGCCTCAGCCTCCAAAGTTGCTGGGATCACTGTGCTGGGCTTGGGACGCTCTTACGTGAAGCTGCTGCTTCTCTCTTTCTCCTTCCTTCTTCTCCTTATCTCCCTCCCCTTCGCTCACTCCCTCTTTCTTTCCTTTGCTGTAAGGGCCGGTGATAAAGAATTCATCTACTAGTGATTTCCCCCACCGTCCGTTTGTACCAACAGATAACACAGAGGGAAAAGGAGAACTGCGTTTTCACGTTGCTCTGGACGGCGCTGGGCTGGTAGACGTTTAGCAACCACAAAGGGAAAGGAGAATCTCTGTATGTAACTTCCACTGTCAGTTTCAAGGCAACAACTGGCCTCCTCAAGGCCTGGCCGTCTTAGCGACCACTTTCTCCTGCTGCTAGGAGCCGGCCGCAGCAGGTACGCTATTTCACCCAATACCCGGCAACAGGAGGGGGCCGACTCCCAGTGGGGATCTGGAGCCTGGTTCTGTGCAGCGACCACCTGCAAATTCAGGGCCCTGGGTGGCCTGCTGGTGAAGTCGGAGCTGCACGTCCACGCAGCCCATTTCTCTGCGAAGGTGAAGGATTTCTGGAGGGAGTTAGGGGGCGGCCATCAGATCTGCTGCAACATGTGCGGGCCACTGTGCCTGCAGGGAGGTGAGAAACTGTGGGTGCTGCTTTCCGCCCACCTGCCACAGCGTGCACTGAGGACTCTGTGGCCACCTGTCACTCAGAATCACACAGGGAAGGGAGTCTGTGGAAATGGAGTTCCAGCTTAGCTAAGCTGACATTGTCCAAAGCCAGCGTCCCATCTAGAAATAAAGGAGTAGTCATCACCCCCAGATGCCTGCCTTGGTCAGCTTGGCATTACTGTAACAAAACGCCTGAGGCGACTAACTGAAAAACAGAAAAGGTTTACTTGGCTAGCAGTTTGGAGGTTCAAATCCAATGTTGGGTGGCTCCATGGTTTGGTTCAGCTGGGGGCGGCAGAGAGTCATGGAGGGTCCCACAGCCCCTTTTGACCTAAGCACCTCCCTCTAGGCTCACAGCACCTGCCGTCACCACCACTCTAAGGACCAACCCCTTCCATGTGGACATTTGAGGGACGCTACCCCTATTCAAAGAGGCACTGCCCAGCCTCCATCCTGGCCAGGAGATCCCAGCCCCCAAAGGCAGTTGCGGATGGTGCCAGGGGCTGGGCACCCACAGCAAAGCACCCAGATGTGTTAAGGGATCAGAGGGGTCTGGGTGGCGCTCACAGCCACTGCGTCCCCTGCAGCTGGTGGCCATGCCCTGCACAGCCTGCTGCAGCCCTGCGAGGGTCCCAGTTGTCGCCTGGGCCAGCAGGCTGCTTTGGCAGACGTGAAGCTGACATAGAACGTTGATAAAAACTGACACAAGCAAGAGGGCGGGGGTCAGGGTGGGGTGCAGCGGGGCGGGGGACGGGAGGGAGAAGGACACCGTTTTCCCACAGCGACAGACAGACAGCAGCCTGAGCCTGCTGACCGACGGCCTGCATGCCCGATTCCCAAGTCCAAAAATAACCCTTACGTCTCTACCTGGGAGACTGTGAATACGGCGGCATCAGCGGACAGGGGTGACCTAGAAGGTCTCCGTGCGGGAGCATCTTGAGCAGCTGTAAAAGTACTTGGTGTTTAGAGATCAAGAAAGACCAACGCCCACAGGAGTAGCTCACCCTCCCATTCTGCCCTGCACCGTCCAGGCTCCGCCCTGGCCCGTCCCTCCCCCAGCTCCCCCCCACCTGCCCGCGGCCAGCTCCTACCTTCCTCTGCCTGAGGGTGTTCCCCGGCCTTTGGGGGTGGCCCCTGTGACCTACACAGCTGGACCAGAAATTCTGGTGAATTAATGTCCCCGTGGGAGGCAGTGGACCACGGCTCAGAGGAGGTGGGGGACGGATACCAGCTCCCTCCCGGGTCCCCGAGGACCGGACTCCAGGGGCACACGGTGGTCAGCTGCTCCGCTCACTCCCCACGGCCCCACTGGCTTCCTGGAACCCACTGTTAACGACTTTCCCTCGAATCACGAATCAAGATTTGCTCCCGGGGGCGGCCACACGAAGGCACCCCTCCCCCTGGATGCGCGTCTCATCCAAGGGACGGTGTCTTCACAAACTGATGGTTAAGGGACTTTCACCTACAGCGGAATCTTAGTATTCAGCCACAAAAGAACAGAGTACTCCTAGAGACGACCACAGAGGTGGATTGATTCTCAGCGAAAGGAGCGAGGCTCCCGCAGCCGAGATCCGGAGAGAGCTCCCCCCCCAGAAACCTCGGGGGACACCACGTTCGAGGACTCCGAGCCCCTCGTAAAAATGGTGCAGCATCTGCGTGGAATCTGGGTCCATCCTTGTATGGACTTTAAACCACCTCGATGACACCCGATGCCACGTGACACCTGGGTAAATGGTCACCGTACGACAGGACACCGTCTAGGGACTGATGGCAGGAACCTGTTCAGAACAGACTCGGGGTTCAAGATATTTCTGACGTGTCATTGGTGAGACCCGCGGGTGCCTGCATCCGTGGACCTCGCGTCACCGTCACAAAACACCTGGGGTGGCCGACTTAGGGGAGGAAAGGTTTATCCGGGCTCTTGGTTTTACAAGCTCCATCCATGTGGGGTCCGGGTGGCCCGTTGCCTGTGGCCTGGGACAGCACGTCATGGGGGAGGGTGACTCAGAGGACAGAGAGAAAGAGAAAGGGACCAGGGTCCCACAGCTCCTCAAGGGCCCTGCCAGTGACCTAGGGACCTCCTACTAGTGTCATCAAGTGTGCAGCAGTACTGGGGACAAGGCTCAATGCAGGGGCCTTTGGGGACATTCCAGATCCCAGTGATAGCAAGAAGGTCTGTCTGTGCGGGTTTCCTGGGGAGGCAGGACTATGGGGAGGTATAATGCAGCCACCAACAGCAAGGGCTGAGGCGTGGGTGGCAAGAGAACAGTCCCGGGTGTTGGAACTGTCCCACGTCCGCATTCTGGTGATGGTTAGATGACCGCAGGCATTTATAGACACTTACGGAACTACACACTAATAAAGAGAGAATTCTACTATACATAACTTACACCTCAATAAAAAATTCCTTAAAAAAAAAAAGCCTTCGCCACGATTACCTTATTTGGTTGTCATGGCAACCCACTGGGCACCATTCTTCATCTTTCCCCCCAGCCAGCTGTTTGGAAAGGAATCTTCATCCATGTTCTGTGGCTGTCACCGGGTGCCTGACACCGGGACGTTTATAAAACAGAGAAGTTCATGCAGCTCATGGCTCTGGAGGCGACTGCATCCGGCAAGGACATGGCGCAACGTCAGCACCGGGCAGAAGAGCAGAAGGACCAGCAGACACGGAGGAAGAGACGAGGCTGGGGGCTGGGGCCACTTTCCGGTGACCTGTCTCTGTGGAACTGACCACCCCCACAGGAAAGGACCAGTCCACGGGCGGGCAGAGCTCGGGAGACCCGCTGACCTCCTAGAGGTGCCTCCACCTCGCCCTCGGCTCCCGGGGCAACCGCAGTGGACCACGGCAGGGGGCGTCTGCAAGGTGACCCCGCTCCTCCCTCCACCCACTGCGCCCCTCGCCCCGGGGCCTTGGAGACGCGGTATGGTTGCCCCTGGGCCCGGGGTCTCCTGGGCGCTCCTCATCCCACCCTCCCCTCGTCGCCCCTCTGCCTCTCCACACTTCCTGGGGGCTCTGTCCACCAGGGAGCACCGACCCTGCCTCTGCACTGCTCCTGGGTAAGTGTGCGCCTGCCCGACCCCAAAGGGTCACACGCAGGAGTTGGATCCCCAACGTTACAAAGCAATTAGGTCACCGGGTCACGTCCCTTGGAAGGGGTTGATGGCCCTCACAGGATCTTGGGTGGTTCCCTTGACAGCAAGTTGTTATTTAAGAGCAAGCCTGACCCCCAAATCCCTCCGGCTCCCTGTCTGACTATGTGATACCACATGCAGCTGCTATAATCCCGTCCACCATGATGTGACAGAGCCAGAAGATCCTCACCAGATCTGAGCAAGGGCTGGCTCCATGCTCTGGAACCTACAGAATTGCAAGCTAAATAAACCTCCCTTCTTCATAACTTATCCAGCCTCAGGTACTTTGTTATAGCAACACAAAACATACTAAGACACATATTCATGACTTCCAAGTCCATTTTCCATTTAAGATCATCACTACCTATCTATCTGGATTTCTAGTTTAATACTCAACAGTTTTTTTTTTCCCAACCTCTCCAAATGCCATTGAATCAGCTATGCTCTTTCTAAAAATTCCAGAACAAAACCTGCATCTCAGAGATACTGCTACTAGATCTAGTAGAAGGATGAGGATAAATCTCATCTCATAAAAGCATGTTGAGAGCACCTCCCTGATGCTGAGGGCCATTGCCAAGTAGGAATGACGCATCAAAATCTCCTTGCCAGCATACCCCATGCTGCTTAGAGGACATTCGATGGGACATTGCATGCATGCTTTAGTAAGGTGACCTTGCTCAAAGACCAGGGCAGATCTGGGTTTAGAGCTGATCAGGTTTGAGGAAATTTCCCGCTCCTTAAGTTTAAGGCGTTCCCGGTTTAAGACAATAGGGGTTTTAGGGAAGTTGGAGGTTGAAGATTATTGCTGCTGGGATTAGGGTGTTCCTGCTGCTTGTTCCCGTTGAGTTCTCGTGAGATTCAAATGGGATTTGGAAAAAGCCTCTTGGAGTAGGCAAATTGGGCGGAGAGATTTTTAGATTGCCCCTGAACCTGTGTGGAGGCGGTGTGAGTTCGGGAATAAAGAATTGCTGTTTGAATCTACAAGGTGTGTGGTGGCTCGTGATTCTGTGCCAAGCCGAGACCTTGGCACCCTGAATTCTTATGGAGCCATGATGTAGCACAAGGCCTTTGCCAGAACCAAGTAGATGCTGACACCATGCTCCTGGACTGCCCAGTGTCCAGAACCAGGAGCTCAAATTCACCTGTCTTCAAAAAATAAATTTCCATTTGGTGTATTGTTATAGCAATAGAAAATGGACGAGGACACTTGTTGAGTATCCCTCGTTGGTGTACAGGTGGACGCTCACCAGGTTTCCATTACAGGCGTGGAACAGCTGGGGTCTGGATTTATAAGGAGTCAAGGCCTGTTTCGGATCCAGCTTTGTAGGTTCCCGTACCCGACTGAAAGAACACCTTGGGCCTGTGGTGAGACAGCGTGTCACGGAGGGAGCATGTGGTGACGAAAAAACCTACCAGGAAGCAGAGCAAAGAGGGGGCAGAGCTCATGATCCCCTCTGGAGGCACTGACCTAAGGCCTCCCGTGAGCGAGGCCCACCTCTCAGAGTCTCCACCATCTCCCCACAGAGCCCCCTGGGGTCAAGACTTTACCATGTGGGACTTGGGGGGTCATCCACACCCCAACTCCGGCTGACCTTGGACTTCACTGGGAAGCCGGCAGGACACCTTTTGCGGACCCAGCCTTTTTCTGGAGGATCCACTCTGTGCCAGACACTGTTTAAAGGGGTCCCCTATTTCATAGTCATTTCATCAAGATGCTTTGATTGCAGTCAAGGTTCTTGGCCTATTTTACAGGGAGGAAACTGAGACTCCGAGTAAGTGACTGTTAGGGCTGAAGGGTGTTCCCCGAAGTTCACAGGTTAAGGTCCTGACTCCCAGCAGAATGCAATTTGATTGGAAAATGGGGTTATCATAGATGTCAGTTTATATTAGGTTATTAGGGTAGGCCCATGGGTCCTCATTAGGCTGCTATAACAAAATACCAGCAACTGGGTAATTTATAAACAATGGAAATCATTTCTCACTGTCAAGGTGCCAGCAGATTCAGTGTCTGGTGAGGCTCCTGCTCTGCTTCCAAGATGGCGCCTCGTTGCTAGACCTTTCCAAGATGGAGCCTTGTTGCTAGACCTTTCCAAGATGGTGTCTTGTTGCTTGGTCTCTCTACTGTAAGGGTACTAACGCCATTCATAAAGTCAGAGCCCTCATGACTTTGTCACCTCCTCAAGGCCTCAACTTTACTACTATCACTTTGGATCTTATTTTCCAGTGAGTTCCGGGAGGACACATACATTCCAGCCATAGCAGGTTCTAATGCAATATGATCGGTATGTCACAAAAAGGGGAAACTTGGGCATAGCACACAGAGAAGAACATGGGGGGAACGGGAGGTCACCATCTATAAGCCCAGGAGGGAGGCCTGGGTCAGATCCTTCTCTGAGAGCCTGCACCTTGATCTTGGACCTCCCTCCTCTGGCACTGTGACAATCAGTTCCATCCGGAAGCCACCCAGGTCGTGGTACCCCATTATGGAAGTCACGGCCGACTAAAGGAGCAACTCAGAAACCACGGACTGGGCAACAGGAAAAGCTGGCATCTGCGTACAGATGGATTTGACTCCGGAGCTTGGGACCCACCTATTCTCTTCCAGTTTAAATGATGAGGTCCCACATCTCACCCTTTTTTCTTTATTTTCAGTGCTGGGGATGGAACCCAGGCCTCGCACCTGGTCGGCAGGTGCTCTGCCCTGAGCCGCAGCCCAGCCTTGTCTCATGGTCTGGTTTCCTGCTCTCCTCTGTCCCTGTTGCCTTCCTCACTGTTACCAGGCATTTGGACTTTGCCCAGAATGTACAAGCAGCGATTTTCTCGCCTGGGCAAATGGCAGAGGCCTTCACTGTGCCAATGGCTGCCGGGTGTCATATTTCCCAGTGTGTTCTGTGCGCACAGCTTCAGCTTTCACACTTGGAGAGGGAGCTCTGCCGCGGTGGAGGGCACTGTCAATCTGGCCAGCTCCTGCTCTTTTGGCCGAGAGGAATCTGGTCTAGAGAACACAAACACAGCCTGGTAACACCCCTCCTCTCAGGGTGGCTGGCTCTAAAACAGATGTCTCCAGACGCACCTGTGTAGGTGGAACCGTCCTTGAGATCTATGGGGGGGGGGTTCCCTGGAGAACCTATTTCCCCCTTTGCATCTGTTTCTTTGGTAGCAAGAGGAGAAGAAAACACAAGATGAGCCACGAGCAGGCTACGGAGACAGGTGACCTGATTTCAGAAATATGGACAGGGCTCCACTGGAGAACTGGGCTCCCCTCCAACTCCACTCACTGTGGGTCTCAGCCCTGCTCTGTGCCCTGCAGGCTGACCCTAAAGGACAACATCACCTCCTCCCTGGCTCTCGGTCTGCTCAGCCAGCGGGAGGCGATCACAGATGAAACGTGGGAAAAGAAGGTGGGCGCCCTGAAACTGATTTCCTCAGCTTCCTCTCCTGCAGGAGGCTGTGAGTTGGAGACGACCTTCTACTGAAGGCTGTACCTCCTGCAGCCTGCCCTCTCTGTAGGGTTCTCCCTCTGTTTGCAGATTCTGGAAACTTCTCATGACCCTTTCAGACTGGGTGGTAACAAGCTCCACTCTGTTGCTGTTGTCACATCCAAATGATCCTGCCTTTGCTGTAGATATATGTTATTAAGTCAGTGATGGAAAGGCTTAGTAACAAGGCGCCATCTTGGAGATGTCAGGCAACAAGGAGCCATCTTGGAAAGGCCAGGCAACAAGGCGCCATCTTGGAAAGGTCTAGCCACAAAGCGCCATCTTGGAAAGGTCTAGCAACGAGGCGCCATCTTGGAAAGGTCTAGCAACAAGGCGCCATCTTGGAAAGGCCAGGCAACAAGGCGCCATCTTGGAAGCAGAGCGGGAGCCCTCACTAGACACTGAATCTGCTGGCACCTTGAGTCCCTGAGAAAAACAACTTAAAGGAGAAAAGATTTTCTTGTCACATGGTCCATGGTCAGGGGACCATGCTCTGGGCCCATGGTGAAGCAGAACATCATGCTGGGCCGTGGGGAGTGTGTGACAGAGGAGGCTGCTCAGCTCACAGCAGCCAGGAAGCAGAGAGAGGGGAAGGGATTGGTGACAAGGTGTACCCTTCAGGGACTTTCGCCTGGTGACTTCCCACTGGCCCCACCTCCTAGTTTCCACTGATTTCCAATACTCCATCCAGTCATGAGCTCAACATGGGTGGGATCTGAGCCCTCATGACCCACTGACTTCCCAGAGCCCCACCCCTGAACCTTGGCTGTACTGGGGACCAAGCCTCCAACACATGAGACTCTGGGGGACATTCAAGATCCAACCTGTAACAGACCGCGATGGATTTCATTATTACTGGAGCCAGCAATGACTAAGAATTTTATAGCACGATTATGTGCCAGGCACTGTGTTCAGGTCACCTTCTTGGAAACCTGTGTGATGTGCATCCTGTAGATGAGAAAGTTGGAGCACAGAGAGGGCAAGTGGGTTCCTCAATGTCCCAGAACTGGCTTAAGTGGGAGGCAGATTCCAACGCAGGCCCTCTGGCTCCCGTGGCTCTGGATCTCCCTGACAGAGGGCGACGATGTTGATGATGACAACGGAAGCCAACACACGTGGCCCCTGCATCCTGGCGCCATGTCTGGACATGAATCTTGAATGTTCTCTGGCTCGATGGAGCTCAGGAATTTGCAGATCAAGTCCTTGCTCCTGGTGCCTTTGAATCACCCAAGCATGTTCTGAACCACGTGTGATGTCCTGAGTGTGCCACCCCAATCCAGCCTTTGGAAACACCCCCAGACACCCCCAGAAATCACGTCTGTCCAGCTGCCTGGGCACCTCTTAGCCCAGTCAAGGTGACGCCTGGTGTAAACCATCACAGGTGCATTCTCGACTGCCCTAAGGCCTGCTGGCTTCAAGGAAGTCATCATCCCTAAGTGCCTGCTCCAGTTGGGGCTGGCGGATCAGCTGGGGCTCTGCTCCTGACCCTGCTCCCGGTGCCCCTCGTTCTCCTCCTGGGACAGCCGTTCTCACGGCCAGAGCAGAGGTGTGGCAAGGCAGGCGGAAATCCACGCGGCTTCTGCTGAGGTCCCTGCTCAGAAAGGGTTGGCTGCCATTTCTGCCCACGCGCCATTGACAGAGGCAAGTCCTGTGGCCGCTTCCTAAGCCAAGGGGTGGGAAATCCGTGCCACCCACGGGAGAAGAGGACAGAGAGGCACAAACAGGCAGTGCTGAATAATCAGGGCTGATTGTTCATCTATTCCTGGTCACCAACCTTGGCAAAAGCCATCAGCGTTTCCAAGGCAATTGGCTCAGGACGGCCTCCTTCTCATAAAGGAAAAAGCAGAACTTTATGACATTTTCAAAGGACTTTTAAGAACCCGGGATGGCTATTAATGTTCATCAAGAAGTGACTCACACAAGTCATGTGATGTAAAAATAGGAAAATTCAATGCTAATGGCCCAGACTTATGGCTCCCTGCATAACAACAATAACATCTTCTACCGCACAGCAGTTCAGACGGCACGGTGCCCTTTAGTAACCACATCTGCTTTTAGACTCAGAGTGGTCTTTCTCAAGCCTTAAGATCTTACTTTTGAACAGGAAGTGATGGAGCCGTAGGAGGCTTGTCCCAGGTCACACGACTTGCAAGAGCCGGAGCCTGGGGTTAATAGGGCACTTTGTCTGTAGCAGGTGATAAATGTCTAGATGCACCAGGGGTTAGCCCACTGTGGCCCAGGGGTCAAGTCCAGTCTGCAACTGGTTTTTATTTTTATTTATGTTGTTGGGTGCTTACCACTGAGCCGCATCCCCAGCCCTTTTTATAGTTTATTTAGAGATGGGGGTCTCTCTGTCTTGCTTAGCGCCTCACTAAGTTACCGAGGCTGGTTTTAAACTCATGATCCTCCTGCCTCAGCCTCCCAAGCCGTTGGGATGACAGGCGTGAATGAGCTCTCTCACTCAGCTAACATTGTTTTCTTGTAACTGGATTTTATAAATAAAGTTTTATTGGCACGAAGCTCTGCCCATTCATTCACAAATTGTCCTGGTGGCTTCGAACAGGATTAAGAGGGAGGGGAAAGGTATGCAAGACTTTGCCTTTGACACTTCCTAGCTTGGAAACTCTCACCCAGCCGTGCGGTAGGGGTTGGCTTTGACCCCGTCCCCTCTCTGGTTCATCTTGGCTGAGTCCTTCTAGTGCATGCCCCTCCCCCACCTCTGTAAAATACAAACTTTCAAGCACACAGGACACAGAGGGAGGAATTCAATGCACCCCGTGTCTGTGTCACCCAGCTTCTTCAGTGAGCAGGCTTCGATTATTCGTGTTTATCTTTTCCCTCTCTTTTCTGTGGAGGTTTTTAAGAAATGGAGGTGAAATTCACACTGCACAGAGCAAACCCTTGTGAAGGGTGGGACTCCACGGTACTGCTGTGTTCTCAGTGTTGTGCACTTAGCACTCTCACTAGTTCCAAAATGTTTTCATCACCCCTACAGGAAATCACATAACTGTTAGCAATCACCCCGCTCCAACTTCACCTCTCCCTAGCTCCTTGGAGCCACTAATCTGCTTTTTCTCTGGCTCTGCCTATTCTGCATGTTCCATGTAAGTGGAATCTCATGCTATGTGGTCTGTGTGTCTGCCTTCTTCCACTCAGCATGACATTTTTGAGGTTCATCCACATTGTAGCCTGTCCGAATGCTCCATTCCTTTCTCTGGCTGTATAATATTCCACTTCATAGATATACCATATGTTATTGATCTACATAGCAGTCGCTGGATATTTGAGTTTTATAAAACCAGATCCAGACATCACATCATTTCATCTATACAGACTTTAGTATGTATCCTGAACAGATAAGAACTTTAAAAAGCCCACGAGCAGATCTTACAAAATGAACTCTAATTCCTTAAAATCCCCTGATACCCAGCTAGGTTCAATTCTCTCCAACCCTCCCCAAGTTATGCTGTTTTTTCCAACCTTTGACTCGACCCTGGGGAAAAAAAAATAAGGGATTATCTGTGTCCTAGATGCTTCTTATAGGAAAAACACAAACTCCCATCTTTAAAAAGAGAGAGGGTGGCATCGGGCTGGGCCAATTGTTTAGCACTGGTGAGGCCCTGGATTCATCCCCAGCCCCTGGGGGAGGAGGGAAGGGGAGAGATAGATAGAGGGGGGGGGAAGAGAGAGGGAGGGGGAGAGAGGAGAGACTTTTCTAATTTGCAAGTAAACACACACACTTGCAATCAATTGCTTTTTCTGTTGAACGACTCAATTTTCCTCGTCCCTGCGTCTTTCCTGCTAGTGACACCCACCCCGCACCCGGAAGGGAGGTCGGGGTCAGGGGAAGCCGTTTCCAGAACGAACTCCGCGCTCTCGGGAGCGGGTGAGCAGCTGTCCTGTTGTAATCCCCATTTTTCTGAGGGCATGAATAATTTAGGCTGCGATCTGGCAGAGGGGAGGTGGCGAAATCACCAGCGCCGCTCCCTGCCCCTCGGCCTGGCTCCCGCCCCACACCCCCAGGTCCCCGGCGGGCACAGGTGGGGGACCGGGCGTCCGCGCCCCGCCTCCCCGGCTCCTGGGGACCTAGGTCCAGCTTCCTCCCGGGAGCAGGGCTCCGCCGGCTGCGGGAGGCCACCGGGCGTCTGCGGAGCGGGTCCCTCCCCAAGGAGCCCTGGGGGCGGCACTCGCGGCTCGCGGCTGGGCCGGAGGAAACCCGGGTGGAAACCACCGGAGCCGCTGAGCGCCCGCGCGCCTCCCCCGGGGCACAGGCTCGGCCGCCGGCCCGCGCCCGCCCTGCAGGGGACCCCTGCGTCCCCCACGTCCCCGCCGGCTCCGCTCTCTCGGGCCCCTCTCTCCCCTCGGCGGACCATGGACCTGTGCGCTTGGGAAGGCGCGGCCCCCGGGGCCACCTGAGGACCCGCCGCGCTGCGCACTAACGCGGTCGGCGCCGCCCGATCCCGCAGGTGAGTGGGGCGCGCGGCGGACACTGGCGCTTTCCCCGCGGCAGCATCACCTCCGCCGGCAAAGGTGGGGACGGCCAGGGCTTCCCTCCTCCTCGCTGTGGCTTATTTTCTTTTCCGGGTGTGTCCGGCTCCCCGGTTCCTGCCCTAAACCCCCTTCCCCTCGCCGAAGGGTTTTTGGAGGGGCCCGGAGGGGGGCGCAGACACCGCGATCCGGCTCGAACTTGATTCTTTCTTAAAAACCCATTTTCTTTCAACTGCGCTCATCGACCTGTCTCTGCGCCCCAGCAGCCAAAGGCTTTGCCACCTGCCCTGGACATGTGACATTTCCCCCAACCGTGACAGTGGCCGACTTAAGCCAAATTCTACTTTGTGTAACCCCCCCACCCCACCCCCAACCCCGCCCAGGTCAAGTCGGCAGGAAGCCGCTTTCTGCTCTGGGACCCGGGCTGGCGGATAAGGGACAGGGTTTGGAAGGGACAGGTTTTGGAAGGCGACCTCCAGCCCTCATGGCTGGTGGCGTTGAGGGATCCCGAACAAAAGTTGGCGACGCGTGCGTGCCTAGTGCGACCTTGTTCTCTGCGCTCAGCGCAGCGTGAATGTGTCGCTGGAAGGGGTGGCAGATGGGGCTCAGGCAGTGGAGAATGATCACCTCCCGGGCAGCCACGTCCTCCGCTGGGTATTTACCACCTCACCTTCTCTGCCCCTCCGGAATGAACAGCCCCAGAGCCAGGACCCTCCACTGCGCGCCCCCTTTCACTTCGGATGGGGCTGTCTCTCGTGGCTTTCCTGTGAGAAGGGAGGAAGGCTGACGGTGGGGTCCCTCTCCTCTCTCCCTGGCTCTGTGGACGTCCACAGCTTCCGGAACAGAAGCCCCCCACCCCCCACCCCCGCAAAGGGGACTGTGGGAGGGGCAGGGGCTGGGGGGTGGGCACATCTGGGATGCTTTGTCAGGGACTCTTTGCTTTGGGGGTTCTTCAGCGATTCACGGCCACCAAGAAAGAGCCAGAGTAGATTGTATACAGGAGAACAGCCCCTGGGGGCTCTATCTGCACCCCCTGGAATCCCACCCTGTTGGGAGGACAGCTTCAGGACAGGCTGTTTCAGGAACACTCTTAGGTACTTATAGCTATGGCCAGATCCTCCCTTCTTATGTGAATTTCTACCCCACCCCGTACTTCTACCAACACCCCAAACCCAGGCGGCAGGAAACCCCGCCTCCAAGCAGCCCAAGATCCTTGCGTTTGGCCTGTTGATATTCTGCACCATTCCAAGACCAGCGGCTCTGTAGAGGCGTCTAAAGACGTCACGCAGGGCAAATGCCACCTCCCCTCCACCCAGGAGCAACCGAGCTCCATGCCACCTCCCCACCCTGGACCCAGAATGAGCAGCCCTCAGGTCAGGAGGGAGAGGGTGCATTTGACATTGAATGAAATGACTGAGCAAATGACCTACAAAATAAGCCAAGTGATGTCAAAGGCTCAGGCGCGGCCAGTTCATTTCCTCATTGATGTTATTATTTTAGTGGGACGCAGGTGCCCAGGACCAGGGGCAGGCTCTATCCAGGATCTTTCAGCAGGCGGCTCAACAGGGAGCTCCTGGACCTGCGCGGGGGCAGGCCAAGCTTGTCAGGTGGAGGGGAGACGGGGGCAGCCTGGGGGAGCACCTGCTCCCCCGACTCCCCGCCCTCTGCCCTGCAAGTCCACACCTTGCCCTGCAGCCCCAGCAGAGCAGCTGGGGGCCTGGCAAGGGCTGCGTCTCAGGCTCCCCCAGTCCTGCTGGGTGAGAATCCGCATCAAACCTGGGGAGTCACGGGAGCAGGTCAGCGTCTGAGAAGCCCCGAGGCCTGACACATATTGACGTGTGACGTGTTCCCTGCTGACACAGAGGCCTGGATTGCAGAGAGGGCGGCAGCCAGAGCCGAGGTCTCTGAACACTGGCTACTTTTCAATTCCTCTGAATTGGAGAAAAATCTATGGAACATGAAGTTTACCACGGTCACCACCTTCATGCAAACCTTTGCGGGGCACTGAGCATGTTTGCAGTGTGGTGTGACTGTCACGGGCTATGTCCCTCCAGAATTTTTTCCATCACTCCAAAAAGAACCTTGTACCCACTAGCCGTCACGCCATTCCCTCCTCCCTGGGGCCTGGCAACCGCTAATCTTTGTGTCTTGGTGGAGGCGCACCTTGTCCGCGCTCCCTAGAAGCAGAGTGCACCGTCCGCTTGGTGCTGGGTTTCTCCTACTTCTGATTTCTTTTTTTTTTTCTAAATGCATTTTGGCCTGAGATGAGCTGCACACACGGTACACGTTCCTGGGATCCCGCCTGGTTTCCACCGCGCCCACCTTCACCTTTATTATCCCTCCTCTTCCACGGGACTCACCCCGTCCCCTGCTCAGAGAGGGGTAAGGGGCCACCAAGGACCCAGGGTCACTGCAGATGAAGTGAGCATCCATGCTGTCCCCTTCCTTCCAACATTTTTAAAGGGCTGATTTCAAGGGCGACTTGTTTTTTCCTAAGGTGACACTAATCATCGAGATCCAGTTATTTTCCTTCAGCCGACACCGGCAGAATATTTTCTTACAGCCCCAAGGGGAGGGAATTCCTAGCAGATTTCTGTGGAGTCTGAAGATTCCCAGGTGAACTGCGATGGAGTCCCAGGGCGTTCGGGGTACTCCATAAATAGCTGAGCAAACAATGGATGTCAGGGCTCCCAGAGGCCACTCTGGCGATTGAGGCTTTAACTACATCAGTGACGCACAGAGGGTGGCTGGGGGGGGCAACACCAGGGAGGCAACATCCAAACGGGGGCTGGGGACGGGGGGCTCGGTGGTCGAGGGCCTCTGAGTTCAACCCAGGTGACACACACACAAACGTATTTAGAGAGGAAAATTCAAGGATTAATATGAGCAACGTTCTCCACCCACCTGCCCAGCCGCCTGCCCAGCCGGGAGTCAGCGGTGGCCGCTGGGCTTGGGCGGGGATCAGTCGCTCTCTCTCCTGGAAGAAGGTTTGATTTGATTTGATTCTTTCCCTGGTTGCTCTTTCTCCTTTGAACCTTTGAGCACGTGGAGTTAGGCAAGTTAGAGGGGGCGGGGAGAGAGAGAGAGAGAGAGAGAGAGAGAGAGACAGACAGAGAGACAGAGAGAGAGAAGGAGGAGGAGACAGGGAAAGGCCCACGGTTTCCATCGCCCCGAATGTCGGTCAGGTGGCAGCCCTGGCCTGACGTCACGGGCCCCGCCCAGCCTGGACAGATAAATCCACTTTTTTTTTTTATACCAGGGATTGGACCCGGGGGCACTGTACCACTGAGCCACGTGCCCAGCCCTATTTTAAATATTTTGTTTAGAATTAGGGTCTCCCTGAGTTGCTTAGGGCCTTGCTAAGTGGCTGAGGCTGGCTTTGAACTCGGGATCCTCCTGCCTCAGCCTCTGGAGCTGCTGGGATGACAGGTGTGTGACATGGTGCCCGGCTTGATCCACTTTTCAACAAAGGTCTGTGGAGCGTTTCCCGTGGGGCAGAGCGTTTCCCGTGGACTCACAAGCCGGCTCTGTGAGTCCAGTGACGCTAACAGGGGACACTTGCACAGGGCCTGTGTCTCTGCGTGGGACGCCGTCTGAGTGCGTTTCGTAGGATTAAGGTCCAGCACCCCTTGGCCTCTTGGGGTCCGGGACCCCTGGTGCCAGGTCTGGGGTGCACAGGTGTTTCTGTAGATGGCACGTGTTTGCCTAGGAACTCCACAGGTTTCCTGTCCATTTGAGGTCACCTCTATTTGACTTACACACCTCACACTGTGTCAGCACTGTTTCAACAGTGGTTTTCTGTGGTTTAGGGAATGGGGATAGGATGTCGCTTGTTCAGAATAGATGCCATCTTTTCTGAATACTTTTCATTCAAGGTTGACTGACACTCTGGATGTGCAGCCTGAAGACACAGAGAGACAACTCTATTTCATCTGCACCACAAAATGCTTCAGATGCTCCTTATCACCCCCATTTTACAGATGGGGGAACTGAGTCCAGAGAGGTGAAGTGATTCACCCGGGGCCACACAGCAGGAGGTGACTGATCTCTGAGCTGGGCCCCAGCAGGCTGGTTGCGGAGATGGGATGTTCCTCCCCCAACTCCTGTCAGTCCGTGGCCGAGGGGGGTTTTAGGTGCTAACTCTGTGTCACCTCGGCCGTGCCCTGCACGTGGCCCTCAGTCCTCTTGCCACACAAGACCCAGGCAGGGAGAGGCGGGCAGGGGGAGGGAGCCATGGCATGTGGGCAGGCCAAGGGTGTGGGAACTGAAGGATTTTTCTAGAGACCCTTGGAGCAGAAGCATCTGTGAACAGGACCTTGGGTGCTGGAGGGGTGGGGAGGGGGTGTCTCAGCCTGCTTCTGGTTGCCTTCCTTCACCTTGGCCTCTGCCCTTGGAGGTGGGGTCTGAGGAGGCCCCCTCCCTGCCCCGGGCTGGGCTCAAGGCAGCACCAAACCCTGGCCTGCAGAGATGGCCGGCCATGCATGTTTGGATCCCGGGTGGAGAATTATTTTCTTTTTATACATTGAACATTTCTGGGTATGCCGCTGAACATCTTAACATTCTTAAGTGTGTGTTCAGTGGCGTTAGCTACATTCACGTTGTCACGCAGCCCTCGCCGTCCACTCCTCAAGGTCCATCGGTGTGGTAGCAGGTATCAGAGTCCCCTTCCTTTTCAGGGCTGTGTAATATTCCAGGGTGTGCATAGGCCACCGTTTGCTTATCTTTCCACCCACTGATGGACATGTGGGCTGTTTCCGGTTGTGAGTTTTTGTTTCTAGGGAGATGCCGCACTCTCCCTGTGCCTGTCCAGCTGCGATGCCAAGTGTTTGTTCAGGGTGCGGAGATGGCTTTAACGATCAGTCAAATGACACCTCACCGGGAAGGTGGTGAGTGCATTTGGAGGTTTTGAGGTGACGTTCGGATCCTCTTCCTTCTGCTGCTCTGGGAGCTGCCCTCCATGGTCTGCAGACGTCCCGCTCTTCAGCCCAGAGCACAGAAGGGCCCATTCCTGGGGGTCTCCGCCACCCCTCTTTTGTCTGGAGCTGGATTAAGGTGCTTGACTGAGCGCTTAGCACCTGAGAAAGACGGAATTGAGCAAGTCGGAGGAGCATCGCGGCTGGAGAGGGAACGGGGAGGGGAGGCGAGGGGCTGTGGTGTCCCGGGTGGACGCTGTCCTGATGTGCGCATGGTCCTGGGTCCACTCCAGGGCCTGGCACACACCAGGCAATCGGGGCCCCTGGCCGCACCGGGCTCAGGTGGAGGCTGTTGGGATGGAGCGCCCGGGTGTGCTCCTGGGGACTCCAGGCACCTGCCGTCTGAGGGCAAGACTTCAGGGCACAGGAAAGACACCGAGAACCGGAACCAGGGCCTGGCCCTGGGAGGAAGGGTGGAGCCCCTCCTGAGCCCCCAGCGGGTGCCGTGGGTTTTCCTGATGTAAGTGAGGAGCCCGCGAGTTCTCAGCGTCCGGGCTGCAGCTGTCCCTGCTCCTCACCAGTTAGGACCTCTCGCTTCACCCGGGGGTGGTGGGGGCCACCCAGGGTCCCCTGAGCTTCCCGTGGCCCTTCCTTCCGGCCTCTCCCGGCACCTGGACCAGGCTCCCTCTGGTTGTCATGGCGACACCGGTCATCAGCGCGGCTCTCAGGTGAGGCTCTCCTGCTGCTGAGGACCAGTGACGGGCGGGCGGGCGAGAAGGGTGAGGTCTGCTGCTGTCCTTGTGTCAACACGTCTCCTGGCCCTGGCTTCTGGCCATGTATCCTCTTCTGTTTGCTTTTCCACGTCGTCGTCTTCTCCCAGCGCCGGCTCTTTGTGGCACCTGCTGCTTCTGGGGGGGTGAGCCAGGCGCTGGCCATTCCCTCCGCCTGCGGTGCGGGTGGCAAACACAGCGCCATCGTCACACCTGGCGAGGAGGCCGCACAGGTGCTGGGGAGCAACGTGTGTACACACAGGCCAGGGGGGGACCTGTCGGGATGCTCACGTGGGCTCTGCGGAGCCCCGTGGTGTTGTGGTGGAGCAGCTGTCCCCGTGTCCTGTGGACGGCCCCCTCGGCCCGCTGCCAGGAATGGACGCAAACACAGGTGCCCACCGAGCGCCACTCTTAGGGGGTACGGGGAGCGGCCACCCTTCCCCAGAGCTCTCTGAAGGACGCCGGCTCCGCACCCACGTCCACCTCTGGGAACGCAGGTCAAAAATAGTTTCACAAGTGCATCTGGGTCTGGACTCGGGCACATCTGTTATCACTCCTAGAGGATGCTGGGCAGCAGGTGTCCACACGGCCTCGGCACCGTGTCAGGTCGCCCAGGTCACCTAGAGATGATCCCGAGACCGTGGGGAGGTGTGGGTGCTATTGTGCAGAACCCAGGTCATTTGCTACGAGGGACCTGCGCGTCCTCAGGGCTTGGTGGGTGTGGGGGTCCGGGAGCCCCTGCTCTAAGGATCCCGGGGGACGGCCGTGCTCACCATTGCCCCGTGGTGCGGCAGAGGGAGCAGAGCCTCTGAGGCTCAAGTGATCTGCAGGGGACCCTGCCGCTAGTAGCTCCGTGCTGGGGTCCCACTGGCCGCAGGTCACTGGGCCCAAGTGTCTTTCGGAGCTCACCAGCTGCCTCCCACCTAGGAAAAGCCCCGGGTCCCAGGCAGTGGCTGGCGTCGTGCTTGATGGCACAGTCCTGAGAGTGCTCATCCTCCACCCACGCGTCCACCCACCTCCCCACCCGCCCATCGACCCATCCGCTCCTCCATCCAGGCGAGGAATATTGGGACCCCAGGGCACACTGGACAGTCCAAGATCCTTGTCCCTAGGAGCTGTGGGGGGGACATCCCCACCACAAGCCCCCACACGAGCTCTGGTCCCAGAGAGCAGGACGCACCTCGGGGAGGGCTCCCGGGAGGGTGCTGGCCTTGAGCGATGGAGGGAGCCGGCCCACAGAGACCGGGGACAAGTGTTCTGGGAAGAGGGACCAGCAAGTGCACAGGAGTGAGCCTGGCGGAGCCCGGGAAGGACCCGGGGTCAGAGGCGGAGGGGAGGAAGGGCAGCAGGAGCCGCGGAGATGAGGCTTCTCTCCCAAGAGCCCTGAGGTTTGAGAAAGGCCCGGGACACAAGCAGGTGGGCGTCCCCTGAGCCACACCTCAGCCCCAGATCCCCCACAGCAGGCCCCACCTGGCCAGGCCTTCCCTCCTGTCCAGGGGTATGGGATTCTGGGAGGGACTGGCTCAGACACACCCCCAACAAGGCCTGGGAGGTCCTGGAAGGCCCCAAGGAGGCATGGGAGGGGTCACTAAGGGGCGGGGCGGTTTTGTCTTTCAGGTGGTGGGAAAGGCTGTAGGACTGTCGTGGGTGATCCCGAGGGAGGCTTCTGTTTATCTCCTTTTTGTCTTTTCTTCTTTCTTTGGGGAGGGAACCCAGGGACACTTGCCCCCGGAGGCGCATCGGCAACCGTTTTAATTGTGGGCCGGGATCTGGCTAGATCGCCCAGGCTGCCCTGGAACCCGAGACCCTCCTGCCTCAGCCTCCCGAGTCACGGAGATCGGGTGTGTTTTCGGAGAGTAAGTCCAGGCTCAAGGCCCCGGGAAGACAGCTCGGCGAAGCTCTGCCAGTTACGGGCTTGAGAGATCCAGGGTGGCTGCGTCCATTAGGCTGCTCCCCAGCTGATGGGCGCCAGGGAGGACGGAAAGTTCTCATTTCCGCGGATGATTTAAAGCAGGCTCAGAGGAACGGGGAGGGGACGAGGCGCCAGCCTGCAGCACATCCTTTGCCATCGGGATCAGCCTGGTTCTCTGCGTCTATCTACCTGCAGCTGAAAAGGCCACTCGGGAAACAGTTGTGCATGAGATTGAATCTTCTAATTATTATTATTATTTTTCCGTGCTGAGGGTTGAACCCAGGGCCTGATGCCTGCTAGGCAAGTGCTCCACCGCCGAGCCCTATCCGCAGCCGCTAGCCTCCTGATTGTGAATTCTATTCCATTTGTGCCAGTGTTCCAGTAGATTAACTTTTCTTGAACAGATACTGAGAGGCTCGGGTGGGAAATTCAGTTTAGGATTGAAACTGTGTTGTGGATTCTAACAGCCACGCACCACGTGGTTCCGGAAGGAGCCAAGAGCAGCCTTCGCTGTGGTGCACAAGCTCCCGTGAGCTCTGCCCCACCACCTCCCCTCCCTTGTCCTCTCTGCTCCTCCTCGCTCACCTACAGCCACGTGGGTCTCCCTCTTGTGGCTGGGGCAAGCCACACGCTCCAGTCTCAGGACCTTTGCACATGCTACTCCAGCTGCCTGGAAAGACACCCACGTGGTTCTGTCTCATCTCCTTCAGGCCTCTGCTCAGACGTCACCTACAGTGAGGCCGTCTCTGGCTCCCTATTTAACAGGCATCTAGCTCACCTGGCACTTCCTACCACTCTCATGCACAAAACTGTGTCCTCTCTCAACTTCATATATGGAAGTCTTACCTACCACCGTACTGCAGTGTGTGTTCTATCAGTGTAATGTATTATAATTGTCATTTAAAGAGGCTCCATGGGTGGGCCCTCATCCAATGTCACTGGTGTCCTTGTTAGAAGGGATCGGACCTGAGGGAATGACACGCTGTGTGAGCGCTGAGTGCCTTTGTTAATGACGTCAACGGAGCTATTCCTCCGTGTCCGGGAGTTTCAGAACATCACGCTTTCACGACAAAAATGTACGATTTTTGTCAATTCCAGGTAGAATACATATTAAAAATAAAAAAGAACAAGACAAAAGTGCCACTCTGCTTCAAGAATGCACTGAGGGGGGCAGGGGCTGGGGCTTGGGGCAGGGGCTCGGCTGGCTCATGTGAGGTCCTGGGTTCCATCCTCAGCACCACACCAACATCAACATGAACAGACAAAACAAAGGTTAAGAAAATGCACTGAAGGCTTAGCCCATGGATGGGCGTGAGCGGGACGGGGGGACGGGGACACAGGGGAGCCCCCTTCCCTTCAGTCGACCGCCGTCCCCACCAATCGCCCCCAGCCAGGGGCCGTGGACTGCTTATCTTGATAGTGTGTGACTTAAGTAAAGGCAAGTGTGTGGTGGCCCCTCACCCCAGGGTCCAGCTTCCCAAGGCCAAGTGCATCCGCAAATATTATCTGTCTTGACTCTTGAGAGAGCTAGAGAAGGGGGTGGAGGAGGTGGGGGGTCACATCCCCAAAACCTCCATAACGGTATTCTTCCCGTCTTTCCATGTCACTGTTGGTCATTGCTGTTGATCTCTGACTGTGCCTAGCTTATGAATTACAGTTTGTCATCATACAGGGAAAATGGGACGGATAAGGTTGGGTACCATCCGCCATCCTAGACATTCACAGGGGCCCTAGAATATGTCCCCCTCAGATAAGGGGACCGCTGTGTGGAGGAGGAGGGGAGGAGGAGGAGGGAAAGAAGAAGATGGAGAGGAAGAAGGAGAAAGAGAAGGAGAAGGAGAAGGAGGAGGAGATGAGGAGAAGGAGGAAGAAGAAGAAAAAGAAGAAGAAAGGAGAGGGAGGGGGAGGGGAGGGGGAAGGGAGAGGAGGGGGAGGGGGGGGAAGTTGTTGAGGACACACTTACGTAGGGGGGGACATGGGGGACATGGGGGGGGGAGACAGCCATGCACAAGCCAAGGGCAGAGGCTCCAGAAGGAAGCTGATGGTGACCTGGGACCCCAGCCTGTCCCTGAGGACCGGGCTCCCTGCTTGAGCCGCCCCCTGGGCAGGAACCTCCTCTGCACCCTGGTTTCTGCACCTCAAATTCGACCAGCTGCAGATCAAACATATTTTTTTAAATTGCGCCTGCACGGAGGGTGCGAGCCTTCCTGTCCGCATCTCCTGGATGGCGCGCTCCAGCACCGTTCCCCTGTCCCTCACTTAGGTGCGGTGAGCCGCCTGGAGGTGATTGGAATCTCTGGGAGGGCGCTGCAGGTTCCTGAGACACCATGTCATTTTAGATAAGGAACCTGAGCACCATGGGTTTGGGTGTCTGGAGTGTCCTGGGCCAACCCCTGCGGACACCAGGGACAACCCAAGTCCCCTATCCTGGTCGCCGGGGCAGGCTCCGGCTCCCTCCTGTCAGCTCCTCATCTCTACACCACATCCTCAGACTCTGTTCCTCCTTGTCTGTCTCCCTCACCACTGTCCCCTCCGCCTGGGTGGGGACGTGGGTCAGACTCATCACAGCTGCGTGAACAGCGCCCAGCCCAGCAGCCCGCACACCCCCCTGCTGAGTGGGCGAGTGTAGGAGACAGAGCTCAGGGCTCCACACCCCGTGGTGGGCAGCACCTGTCGGGGGTCCTGAGTGCCAGAGGTCCTGTCCCTTTTTAAAAAACCAGCCAAATTATCATGAGTACTAATTAACACACTGTATACCTCAAAAGAGCTCCGTGAGGCTTTGACTATCTCACCACAAAGAAAAGATAAATGTGGAAGGGACAGATGCACCAATGACACCATTTTGATCATGACACAATGTGTACATGGACCCAAATCTCACATTGTAACCTAATTGACACGCAATTATGTGTCAATTAAAAATAAAAAACAACCCTCCTGAAATCAGTCAAGCCTGCACAGAGGCCGTGGCCACACAAGAGGCATTTGAAAGTGGCCCTTGAACTTGCCCTGCTGTGGTTCTAAGTGCCACCTCTGGTGCTCGCGGGACCCAGGGGCTGGGGGAGAATCAAAGAGCAGCGGAGACCCATTTTGCAGACGGGAGCAGTGAGATGCCCAGAAACCCAGCACCCACCCCGCGCGGCCAGCAGGTGGCAGGCGACCCGCCCTCGAGGGCTTCGCTCCTGGAGCTGCCCCGGTTGCCCAGCAGCTCCTGAGAAGTGGCTTTCTGGGTCCCAAGTTGCCAAGGAAGTGCTTGGTCCTGCCGGGGCCAAGCGGGTGCGGGGGCTTCCGGGCCGAGGGCGGGGCGGCTCCTGCCCTGCAAAGCCCTGCTCTTGGCTTCGCTGCTGCGGGCTCTGTCCCCGCTCACTCTGCCTGTCCCTCTCTCTGCCTGTCCCCCTCTCTCTGTCCCTCACTCTGCCTGTCCCTCCTCTCTTCTCTAGTTCCCTCTCCACTGTGCTGGAAGCCGAAGACCCCGGGATTTCTGAGCGAGGCCCATGGACGTGGAAGACCTCCCGGGTCCCCGACCCCATGCGCTCCGCGGCCAGTTGCCATGACGCCCCGCACGGCCGCCGCTCAGGACCCCCAGGTCCGGACAGCACCCTGGCGGGCGCACCCAGCTCCCCGCGGCACCCGTGGGCCCACCAGATGAACAGCGGCTTCGAGGGGCCCCCTCTGAAGCGGCGGGGTGGCGTGGTGGACCATCGGGATGTCATCCTGGCCCACCAGGCGCACAAGATCCACAGCACCCCGCAGGCGCGCAGGAAGGAATGGGAGTGAGTATGCGGGGCGGGCGGCGGGGCTCCGGCGGGTGTCAGGGGGCGCATTCGCGGGGCAGATCGCGCTGACCACTCCCGCTGCCAGGCTCCGCCCCCTCGGCCGCCGCCCTCCCAGGCCCCGCCCCCTGCGGACCCCGCGCTGCCCCGCTCTGGGGCAGCAACCAAGGGGTGAACACCAGGGCGGGGCGGGGGCTGGGGGCCACCCGATGGGCTCGGAAACTGTCCCGCGGGATGGCTGAGGCGCTCCGCTTTCTGGGGGAGCGCAGGGAACCCCACTTCTACCTCCACCCCTGCGTGGGAACCCACAGGAGGCGGGTCGGGCCGGAGGATTTGGTGGCTTTGGTCGAGTTGCTCCTGAGTCCTCCTTTCCCTTTGCCAGGGACCCCCAAAGTGCGTCTTCCCGGGGACGGTGGGGTGGAGCCAGCGCTGCCGCTCAGTCGGGTCCTGGGTGGTCCTGGGTGGGCGGCTCGCGCTCCTCGATCTGGGGCTGTTCAGCCCCAAGGGGCCCTCGGCGCTCCTGCCTCCTAGGGGGGCGCTGCCTCCGCCTCCTCCTCGCCCCCCCCCCTTCTCCTTCTCCCTCTTCTTCCTTTACTCAAGAGCTTTTTGGCAAAGGCGCGGAGCAGGGCTGGGACCCTGGGCAGGCTCAGGCGGTGTGATGTGCACGTGGCTCTCAGGACGCGTGCGGCCGAGCTGCCGGGGACACAGTCCATCAGGGAGACTCACATCCACTCTCCTCCCTCCGCACTCCCGGCCTCACCAGCTTTCCCCCAGGCTGCTTCTTCTTCTTCTTCTTTTTCTTTAATTTGCCGGAGCCGGAGTGGGGTTCAACGCCAGCTGGTTGTGGGGTGCCGGTGCCGTGGGTAAATTCAGGAGGCTGCGACCCGGCAGGATGGGTTTGCTCATTTTCAAGCCCAGGAGCTTAGTAAGAGTCAAAGCCGAGGGTTTCCGGGGTTAGGCTGACCTCTGGTGGCCTGTCGGGGCAGCACCTGGGACGGTAATAGGTCACCTGTGCTGCTTTCCACCTTGCACTCATCTTAACTTTCTGTCCCCCCCCCTCACCCACCCAGCCCCTCATCCATCTTCCTACCCATCCAGTCTTCCCAGTGTCCATCCTTCCTTCCATCTCCATCCACCCTTCCACTTGCTTATATTTCCCTCCATCCATCCATCATCTGTCTATCCTCCATCTGCCCATCCAGCCAGCCAGCCATCATTCTATGAATCCATCTGTCATTCCGTCTATCCCTCCAACTATCCATCCACAGATCCATCCATCCGTCCATCATTCTGTCTATCCCTCATCCATCCATCCATCCATCCATCTATCTACCCATGCATGCATCCATTCATCATCCATCCATCCACTATTCCATACATCCATCTGTCATTCCATCTATCCATCCACCCACCCATCCATCCATCATTCTGTCCATCCATCCATCTGTCCAGCCACCCATCCATCCATCCATCCCTCCATCCGTCCATCATTCCATAAAGCCGGGATGCACCCGTCACACTTACCCAGTGCCCACACTGCCCCTCCACCTCCCCTGCTCCAGAGCTGGCCTCAGTCTCTTCTGGACTCCCTCCTCCCTTCCCTCGTCTCTCTTCACCTCCATTTTCCTCTTGCTTCCTTTTATTATCTTTTTGAAAAGAAATCTGATTAGCTCTCTCAGAAAGAGCCAGGTTTCTTTGAGGGGTTACAATGAGTCATTTCCGCAGACTCACTGGAGAGAGTTTTTTTTTGGGGGGGGGGAGGGAAAAGTGAATTAGGAAATTAAACAAACACGGTGGCCCAAGGAAAATGATCAGTGTAATTTATATTAATCATGGCAGTGAATACTTATTGGATGCCTACTGCGTGCCAGATGCAGCGCCAAGCACATTAGCACCTCGCGGCAGGAGCTCAGTTCTGCCAGGTCCGCAGCATCTTGGCTGTGCGCGTGGAGAGAGGTCAGAGCCGCAGGGACGCGCCTGCCGCCCAGCCGCAGAGCCTCCCAGCCAGAGCTGCTGCTCGCAGGCTCCACGACCCCAACTCTTTTTATTTTTTTTTTTTTAAATTTTTCAGTTGTAGATGGGAGCAACACCTTTATTTAATTTATTTATTTTTCTGAGCCACAACCCCAGCCCATGACCCCAACGTTTTTGGGGAGGGTACTGGGGATTGAACCCAGGGGCACTCCACCACTGAGCCCCATCCCCAGCCCTATTTTGTGTTTTATTTAGAGACAGGGTCTCACTGAGTTGCTTAGTGCCTAACTTTTGCTGAGGCTGGCTCTGAACTCGAGACCCTCCTGCCTCAGCCTCCTGAGCTGCTGGGGTTACAGGCATCCTGTGTACCTGGCTTTGAAATTAGATAAATATTCTGCTAAATTTATGAAATGCACGACAAAAATGTAATATACTACCTATAAACAAGTAAAATGTTGAGGTACTGGATACTTTAAATGGTTTTCACTTTTAAACGCAGGCCCCACGCCCTCTTGTCCTCCTGTTGGGGAAGTCGCCTCCACTTTTCCCGGCTGTGCTCTGGGAAGCCTTCCCTTACCCTCAACGGGCCCAAATGCACTAAAAGTAAAGAGACCGTGAACTCAGGGCGTCACCCCATTCATGAGTCACCAGGGTCTGGCCGGGCGGGCCTTGTAGACCCCTTTCCTCTTATTTTCTGAGATGTTTTAAAGCGAATCCCAGACCTCGTGTGATTTCATGACCCCCCGACGGCACCCCTAAAGCCGCGGTTTCCAACGTCACCTGGACGACAGAGAGAGTGACTGTCACGTCATCCCACTCCCAGGCTGTGCCCCACCCCTCACTTAACCTGTTACAGCTGGTTTCCTTGAAGGAGGGGGGCCTGCGCCGCCTTGGCCATTTATCCATCTGGCGTGTGCGTGTGCATATGTGTGCGTGTGTACATGTGTGTGTGCACATATGTGGGTGTGTAGAAAATATATATAACATAAAATTTACTCTTTTGGCCATTTTTAAGCCCACACTCTGGTGGCCTTACGCAGTCACGTGGCTGGGCTGCCACCGCCACTGTCCCTCTCAGAGCTTTCTCATCCTCCTGTACTGAACTCGGCCCCCATTAAACACTCACTGCCCCTCCCCAGACCCTGACACTCACCGTTCTGACTCCTGCCACTCCTGGGACCTCCTATCAGTGAGTCACACAGCATTTGTGTCTTAGTGACTGGCTTATTTTGCTGACCATAAGGCCCTTGAAGTCCGTCCATGCTGTAGCATGTGTTAGGAGTCCCTTCCTTTTAAAGGCTGCATACTATTCCGTTATGTGTATTAGCCACATTTAAAAAGAAAATTTACACACCCAAACACGTCACTTGGGTGGCTTCCCTCTTTGGCTGTTGTGAATGGTGCTGCTGTGACCGTGGGTGTATAAATATCTCTTAGAAATTGCTTTGCCTCTTTTTCATCCATGCCCTGAGGTAGAATCGCTGGGTCACGTGTTGGCCTACGTGTATCCTTGCTTGACGTCTTCTCCAGCCTGTGTGGCTCCCTCCTCCACCCCATCTCCTCTCTCACCGACACGTGGAAGAAGCCAGGTCGATGGTCCTGTCGATGTCCTGTGTCTGAGTCGCCTTTATGGGAACTGTTTTTGAGCATCTTCCAAACCGAGAGGCTTTCTCATGGGTGGAACCCCCCACGGGCACCGTGTTCTTGGAGGGTGATGCAGGACGGCTGCCTTGGATTCTTTGACGTCTTTGGCCACCTCTGATGGCAACTCAATCACACTGCCCCATTTTTTTTGCAGTTGGGGGGGTACTGGGGATTGAACTCGGGGCTCTCGACCACTAGCCCCTCCCCAGCCCTGTTTTGTATTTTATTTGGAGACAGGGTCTCACTGAGTTGCTTAGGGCCTCGCTGTTGCTGAGGCTGGCTTTGAACTCGCCATCCTCCTGCCTCAGCCTCCCGAGCCCCGGGAATGACAGGCCTGCACCACGGCGCCGGCTTAGACTCCCCGTGTTTCCTGTTTCTGTGATGGCGGAGGCGGGTCCTCTCTTCCTTCCTTCCTGCTATTTTCTTCAGCCCCACTTTCCCCAAACCCCTTTAAAGCCACATGTCCATTTTGCCGGTCAGCGTTGCAACTCACCCACTGGCTCACACCGGTCAGCAGGAGCAGGATGTCGCCGTGTGCAGGCCCGGGGGTCCTCTCCTGGTCCTGCCCCCTGGAACGTTCCCAGCAGGGATGGCTGTCTGTCTCGATGGTGGCCGTGTGTCCCAGAGCCCAAGGCCAGGCCAGCACCCAATGATGCTCAGAAAACATCTCCAGAGCCGATGGACGCAGGCTGCTGCCGGTCCATCGGGTGGGTTGGGGCCCATCATCGACAAGGGTTAAGAAACCTCGACACTTTTGTTCCTGTTGCATGAAACAAAATATAAATGGAGATTTAAGTACAGTTGACCCTGCAGATCTGAGTGTTCTGCATTCATGAATTTGAGCCCTGTTGCTAAGAAATATCTTCAAGAAAGTTGGCTTTGGGGGCACAAGAGACTAAGTAACAACATCGGAAGTTTCACTGTGATGTATAAATAGAAGTCACACAGAATGGGGCCGGGCTGTGGCTCAGGGGCAGAGCACTCGCCTCGCACACTGAGGCCCCGGGTGCCACCCGAGCCCCTTCCCCGTAAGCACACACGGGTGCTCTCTGTGCTGGGCGCAGGCCGCGGGCTTACCGTGTCCCACACCTGTGTGCGGAGCCGAGGGGTCAAGTCAGTGAATTAGCATACCTGTCACTTCAGATCATTTTTTGGGGGGACAAATTCTCTCAGTTATTTTGAAACATGTGATGCTATAATAGCCATTGTCATTTAAAAAAAAATTTATTCTTTAATTTGTTCTAATTAGCACCTGACAGTAGAACGCACTTTGCCACGTTGTATACAAATGGAGCACAACGTCTCCTTCCTCTGGCTGAGCAGGGTGCAGAGTCACTCCAGGAGGGTAGTGACACGTGTATACAGGGTGATAATGTCCTCTCATTCCACCTCCTTCCCGTCCCCACCCCCTCCCCCACCCCCTGCCCAATCCAGAGTCCCCTCATTCCTCCCTCCCTGCTCCCGCCCCACTATGGATCAGCTTCTGCTTATCAGAGAAAACACCTGGCCTTGGGTCTGCTGGGCCTGGCTTGTTTCACTTAGCACGAGTCTCCAGCTCCATGCATTTACCTACAAATGCCGTGATTTCATTCTTCTTTAAGGCTGAGCAATAGTCCACTGTTTACCACATTTTCTTTGTCCATTCATCTGTGGAGGGACTCCCGGGGAGTTCCATAGTCGAGCTGTTGTGAATTGTGCTGCTATGAACACTGACGTGGCTGTGTCCCCGTAGAAGCTGGTTTTGCGTCCTCTGGGTACAGACTGCGGAGTGGGACGACTGGGTCCAATGGTGGCTCCATTCCAAGTTTTCTGAGGAGTCTCCGGACCTCTTTCCAGAGTGGCTGCCCCAATTTGCAGTCCCACCGGCGATGTGTGAGTGTGCCTTTCCCCACGTCCTCGCCAGCACTTACTGTCGCTGTTTTCTTGATAACTGCCATTGTGACTGGCGCGGGATGGAATCTACAGATCTCATGAACTACAGTCCCCTGCCTGCCACAGAGCCCCCTGCCTCTGACTGATCACGGCCGGGTCTCTGCTCCCCCCAGTGCCCCATTCTAAGATTCCGCCCAGTAACCTCTCCCCCTCCCCCTCCCCCTCCCTCCCCCTCCCCCTCCCCCTCCCCCCTTTCTTCTGTGCTGGGTGGAACTCGGGGCCCTTGGACTCCATTTCTTGATGGACGTGAAAATTCTGACATTCAAAATGCAGCGTCCATGAAGGTCCTTCCGGACGAAGCCGCCTTTTCTCGTGGGCATGCTGTCTAGGGGGTCCGCAGACCCCCAAGTGCTACCCAGGCGCCAGGTCCCCGCCCCTCCCCGCCCCGCCCCGCGGCTCACCGGCGGTCGCCCGTGCCTGCCACGACTGGCCACCAGGTGGCGCCGGAGCTCGCGAGTCGCGCGGTGGAAGCGGGAACCTGAGGCCGCCCCGCGAGGTGGCCACCTGGTGGCCTCACCCCAGGCCTTGGAGGTGCACGTCAAGGACCCAGGCTCCTCAGGCGGCGCCCGTCGTTGCAGACGTGGCCACTGCCTGTCCCACGCACCGAGGGCTTGGTGGAGGCCCACTGGGCGGAACCGGGCTTCGCAGGACACTCCGGGCTGCCCGGCCTCGCCGTGGTCCAGCCTGGGGCCGTCTGTGGCCTGGGATGTGCCCGAGTGGCCTGATCCGGTGGGTGACAGGCAGGCAGGGCTCAGGTCTCAGCCCCCCACTTGCCGATTCCGGGGAGAGGAACCCCAGGTTTCTGCTGTGCCTCAGTTTCCTCATCTGTGAAGTGGGGGTGACAGAGCCCCTGGGTCCGGGGCTCCAAAAAAGAGGGAATTTCCTGCGGCGTTCTGTGGAAGCATTTCCCTGCACAGGTGCCTGCTCAGGGCTTTCTAGGCTTGATGGGACAGAGGGGACATGGGGTGTCCCTTGGGCCTCGGTTTACACTCTTCAAAAACAAAAAGGATATTGGGTCATTTGGACAGGACACTCCACTGCGCCTGGCCCTGCCGGCAGACCTCCCGGGGACCAGCCCTTCCGTCTTTGTCTTGGTTTCTGCCCCTTTTCTTCTCTCTTTTCCCAGGGAGGCATCTGGCTGCTTCTAGCCTAGTTCATATTAAAAAAAAGATCTAGGTCTGGTCCCCGGGGCTCTTCCTCGCTCGGCTGGCTGCTTTTCAGCCCAGAAAGACCCTCCTTTTGTCCTCTGGATCAGCAGCTTCTGCCAGCCACTGTGGAGGCCCAGGGAGCGCCCCAGAGACATGGTTCGTCCCGAGGGTCTCCCGGGTCTCTGCGCCCGTCTGGGGCAGCTGAGCCGCGTGTCAGACGGCGGGGCCCCAGGTCGCCCCCTGAGCCCCGGGAACTGTCTGATCTGATGCTGAGGTTCCACGGGCTTCCAGCCTTGGGGACGACCATGACGCTTCTCTTTGCGGGGGCTCCATGCCCCTGCGAGCTGGGGATCTTTTCTTCTGCTGCGGTCACCCCCGGATCCTATCCTCTCCCCACCTCCAGGTGGTCGCCTTGTGGTGCTGGGGGCTGAACGTGCCGGGCAGGTCGCGCCACCGAGCAGGGACAGCCCCTCTAGGCGCTGTGTGGCCCCGGGACCCCCACACCAGGGGACGTGACAGCCTGTGTTTCAAGCCCCCGCACGCGCCTTGCGGGCTTTATTAATTAGTTTATTATTTTTGCATCTCCCTGGGCTGCCCAGGCTGGGCCCAAACGCTTGGGCAGCCACCCCGTCGCTGGTGTTCCACGCGTGCCCGGCTCCTGCATTCTAAGGGACTGGTGCCCCTGGAGGCCGTGGCCTTTCTGTTCCTGGCCTGGAATGCTCTTCCCGGGGCCGGCTCCTTCCTGCGGCCCAGTCTCAGCCCAGGTGTCATGTCTCAAGGAGAACCCAGCCTCCCCTGGGGCCACTGTGGGCCACAGCACCCTGTTGGTCATGTGAAACGATGTGGTTCCTCCTAAACTGGGCCGTCAGTAGGGTTCCCCCCCATCTTGGTGGTATCTCCAGTGCTTAGAAAAGTGCCCACTGCAGAGTACATGCCAATGTTTGTTGAACGACTAATGGATGGGCTCCCGCGACCTTGGACACCTAGGCTGGTGTTCAAGACTCAAAGCCCTTTCAGAGCCAGTGGACACAATCTGCTCTTGGGTCCTCTCCCCAGGGTGTGTTCTGGTCCAAGCTAGCCCGGTACTCAGGGAGCCTGCCTGAGGGGAGGCAGGTATTCAGACAGTGCCCATACACTGCACAGGAAGTGCACCACTCCACGCCCACCACGGCCTGGCCCCGGGGCCAAGGGGCTTTGGGTGTGGACTTGAGGGCCGCCCACCTGTGCCCACGGCACAGACGACTGAGGTGCAGGTTGAACAGTGGTTGGAGCCAACCTCAGAGCCCAGACTCGTCCACACCCGGAGCCCGAGCTCCGAACCCCTTCTCTTGGAAGATCTTGGCACAGAGCAGGAGTGAAGGGAGCATGGCGGGCAGAGATCAGGCCACCGGGACCTCGGCCTCCCCGGCCCTGGGAGCACCGGCCTCTGTAGGCGAGGCCCGTGCTGGTTGATCCTGGGATCTCTGGACCTGCTCAAGGCAGGTCTTTGCTGCTGGAGGGTCGGCGCCCCGTGGGGGCTGGACGTGGTGGTGTCCAGCTGATAGAATCCAAGGGCCAGCAGCCCCCGAACCCCCGTCTCTTCTATCCTGCCCTGAGAGTTGCTTGCAAGAGGCCCGACGGAGGTGTGGTAAGATGAGGTGCCACCTCACCTCGGGGTCTCCCACTCCCCACAGCCACCCACCTCTGTTTCTGGCCACCTGGAAGGTGGGTTTGTGAGGAGGTATTGTAACCCTCAGATTAGAAACGAGGAAACAGGACCAAGTTCACTCAGAGATGAGCTCCGGGCCACAGATCAAATGGGCGATAGCGCAGCTTAAAAGTGACACAATTATCTCCCTAAAATGACCTCATCCAGGGGTCGTTCCTGCCTGTGTGGAGTTCTTTGGCCCAAAGAGCTGCTTTCAAAATCCTAACCCATTCCATTATGGCTGGGTGACTCTGAGCCAATGTCACAGCCTCTCTGAGCCTTGGGGAAAATAACAAAACTTGGTTTTGCAGTAAGTCTGGGAGTCTGCACTGATAAACTGGGATCAGATACAGGGCCTCCTGGGGCAAGCCACCCTTTCTTCCCCTCCTGGGGTCCGGGTGCCGCCTGCCCGGAGTGTTCTGGTAGCTCGTCAGCTTTTGGGCTGTCCCCCACTATCCCTGACCTGGAGGCTGGTCCCACTATCCTCGTCCTGAACGTCCCCAGGCGGTCCTCAGCCACACGGGCCTCTCTGCGGCGTGCTCGGCCGAGGCCCAGTTTCCCACACAACCTGGAAGTTTAAAATCCGCCGAGGGATGAAAAATAAAAAACCCAAACAAAACAAAACGCGGCGTCCAACCCATTTCTGAGCCAACGCAGAGTCCCTCTCCCGTGATTCACGGCTTGGATCCTCTTCTCTTGGCTCCGGTGATCTCTCTGTGTATCGAGAGCAGATATTCCGTGGGGACACACTGGTTCAGCGGATGTTAAACATGACAATATTTCCACACCAGGTGGTGACGGGCTGTGGCTGAGCCCTCCTGGGCAGGCTCCGGCCACCCGAGGCCCTTTCTGGCTCCTCTGTTTCCGGAGGATCCATTCCCGCTCTGGGGCTGGGGCCCCCACGGATCCCCAGACCCACAGACTCCCAGTCCCTTCTGTGGAACGTCGAGGATTTGCACGGAGCCTCCCCTCCCGGTGACTCAGGAGACCCAACAGGAGCTTCCTACGCTGCGCAGGGAACCAGGAGACCAGCCGCCTGCACGGGCAGATTCGGTGCAGACGCAGCGCCCCCCATATTGCCGACGCGCCGTGGGTCCAACCTGAGCTTGCAGGAGTCCGAGGGCCGAGCGCGTCCCAGCTTTGCCCCCCGCGCTGGACAGCTCGTCCACGGCTGTGGCTGTAGTGTTCACGTCTGAGCCGTTGAGCGCCTTGGACACAGGGGGAGGCTGGTTTGCAGGGACCACCCCAGGACAGGCCCCGTGCCCAGTCTGCATCATGGAAGGCTCGGGTTAGTGGGGTCCTCTGCCCATGTCCAGCAGGTGGCCGCGCGGCCTGCCCACGGCCACAGGCTGCTTTGGCTTCAACCAAGACACACCTGCTCTCTCCCAGTTTCCGTGAGTCGGGAGTCTCCGGGCGGGTCCGCTGCTTCCAGGTCCTGCCGAGGCTGTGGCCAAGGCGTGGCCAGGCCTGGGGGGGTCTGAGTCCCCCCAAGCCTGCCTGGTGCTGCCCGGTCGGTCCCCTTGGAAGTCACTGAGCGGAAGGTCGGGTCCTGGCTGGCCTCGGCCCCTCCTAGTTGTTGTGTCTAGGAGACTCTGAGGGCAAAGCAGGAGCCGGAAGCTTTTGTCATCTAGCATGGAGGTGACGTCCCCTCAGTGGGAGGCGGGCTCCTCAGGAGGGGGTCCCACGCGGTGCACACCGCCAGGCCTCCTAGAGGCGGCAGGTTGTTTGTTTCCTTCCCCGAGGCGCTGCTGACTGGGCCTCGGCCAGGGTTTCCTCCTTGGGGAATGGGTTTATGTGGAAACTTCTGGAAGTCCTCGAGTCGTCTGTTCACACCGGTGGGGTCTGAGCCCCTCTCTCTCCTCCGCCGGCAGGGTCCCTGCAGTTCAAAGCCCAATGGCTTCAGAGCTGATGGGGGCCCTGGTACCTTTGAGGAGTCCCCCAACCCTGCCCCGAGGCCTGGTTACCCCTAAACCTTCCTCGCCTGAGCCCTCTGCTCGGGGGACACCGACTCTGCACCACCCGACCCTCTACAGAGGGACGGGCAGCTTCTGGGTCAATAGGGACAGTAGGGAGAGGTGGGGCCTGTGGCCCGCGGGAGGCCGCACCCCACTCGAGCGGCCTGGCCTCGCGGTAGGAGCTGATGGGCGCCCTGTGCAGTGTGGGTTTGTTTTTGTGAGTCTTTTGATTTTGGGAGAAAAGGCAAAAAAATCCGAATACGTTTTCAGCCCACGCTGCCTCCAGACGTGACTGGTCAAGGGAGCCCCCCGTGAGCCTCCTGTGGGCTCAGGTGGGAACACGTGCTGCTAACCTCGCGGTCAGCGCGGGGAGACGTGCGAGGGACCTTGCAGAGGAGGGCCCCGGGTCCCCGGGTTGATTGGCGGGAGGGGACTCTTTCCGAGCTGTGACACTGTCTGCAGGCCTGGTGCGGTCCGCCGGCCCCTCCGCCGATCGTTTTTTGGATGTCCTGACAGCGAGTTGTCACACACATCGGGTCACCAGGTGCTGGCCTGGGACCCACTTCTCGAACAGCACACACAGCCAGGGACAGGCTGGCCTTTGCACTGAACCCAGAGACGCCCATCCCCAGACTCTGCGTTGTCTCCAGACGACGTTAAGCCCCGTGAAACCCACCGAGTCGGGAAGAGTCTTCCACCACATTTAGGGAGCGAGGGCAGGGGGCATCGCGAGCCCGTTCTTCCCCTCTGCGTGCTTCCGATCCTTGGTCGCTGAGCCCACAGACGCAGCCCGCAGATGCCGAGGGCCAACCCGTCGGTCACGACTCGCACTGTTTAGAGACAGCCGCTGTCACAGAGGGAACGGGGAGCGGGGTTCTGGCTGAATCACTCCCTCGAAAACACTGGTCGATCGGTTTGCAAAATTGACTTTCTTCTGGCAAATAATAACAGGACGGGTTTGTGGGGTACAACTGATTTCTGATCTGGGCGCATATTAGATCAAGAATCAAGTGGCATATGCCTGTAATTCCAGGGACATGGGAGGCTGAAGCAGGAGGATCCCATGTTCGAAGCCAGCCTCAGCAAAGGTGAGGCCCTAAGGAACTCAGTGAGACCCTGTCTCTCAATAAAACCCAAAACAGGGCTGGGATGTGGGCAAGCAGATGGATACATCCCAGTCAGTAACCCCCAGGGAGTTCAGGGTCATAGCCAGACATGATTGCTTTAAGAGAGTATAATTGAAGGGTTTTCAATAAATTTCTAAAGGACTCACAAACTAAAACCAAAGGATAAATAGAAAACCACTCAGGAATGGAGCCATCATAAAGTAGCGGCGTCAGTCAGATTTCTATGACTGTAACGGAACACCCGAGACAAGCCACGTATATATAGAGAGAAGGTTCACTTTGATTGACTTTCAGAGGTTTCAGTCCAGGGTTGCTTGGTCCTGTGGCTTTTGGGGTTGTGGTGAGGCAGGGAGCCCGAGGAGGGGAAGTGAAAGAGGGAGGGGGACAGGCTGAGGTCCAATGTTCCCTTCCAGGGCCCGCAGCCCGTGACCAGGGCCTCCCACTAGCACCGGCCTCCTCAAAGCTTCCCACAGCCGGGGACCCAGCCTCGTGGTACTTTTAATTTTCGGAAGAGCTCCATCTGGTCTCCATGACATCTGTCCTGATTGGCGTTCCCACCAACAGCGTGTGGGGTCCCCTTTCCCCACTGCTGCGCTGGCTGTCCCTGGTTGTTTTAAAGATGGCCATGTCTGCCGGGGTCAGGTGCCCGGCCACGAGGCTGTGACTTGCATTTCCTGGTGATGGAGGAGGCTGAGCCTTTTCGCGAGCCTGTGCATCTCTGCGGCTTCTGTTTGGCAATTTCTCTGCCCAGTTTTAAACTGGACCATTATCGTTCTTACTTTGGTCCCTGGGACTGACCCAGGGGGTGCGTGACCACTGAGCCACATCCCAGCCCCTTTTTTGGATTTTACTTAGAGACAGGGTCTTGCTAAGTTGCTGAGGCTGCTTTGAACCCGTGGTCCTCCTGCCTCAGCCTCCGTGACCGCTGGGATGACAGGCGAGCGCCACCGCACCCTGCAAACTGGGTTATCATCAGGATGACGTTTGCCATTGAGCTCTTTAGAATTCCTTATGCGTCCTGGATCTAAGCCCCTGTTAGGTGTGCAGGCTGCAGATCGCTTCTCCTGGGGCGTAGGTTGTCCCTTCTCTCGGTTGACGGTCACTCTGGCTGGGGGGAAGCCTGTGAGCTTGGGGTCATCCCCTTTATGGAGTTTGGCTTTTGTTTCTTGTGCAAAGTAAAATAAAATAGAATCCTGCCATTTGCAGCAACAGGAAGATGAACTAGAGGTCAAAGCCAGGCCCAGGCCACGGGTGCTGCGGGGCCACCCACGCACACGCAGGGTATTTAGGGCGTTAATCCCATCGAAGTTCCCGGGTGACCATGGCTGCCAGGTGGGGCCGGGTGGGGAAGGAGGATCGAGGGGTGCCAAGGCGCAGTGAGCGCTCTGGGTGCTGCTGCTCAGCAGGGTGACCAGGAATAGCCACAGCGTGGCCAGGACTTCAGAAGTCCAGAGGGAAGGACGACCATCGCCTTCACCAGGAAGAAATGGCGGATGCTGGAGGAGATTGGTTTAACGGGAGTCAAACCTAACACAATGCACACGTGGGTCAGAACGGCTGGAGGCGCTCCATGAGTGGGCGTGACCTTTACGTTTTCATATTTCAGCTCACATAAATCTTAAAATAATAAAAAGGGAACGGGAGGCAGGTGCTCTGGTGTCCACCTGTAATCCCGGAGGCTGAGGCAGGAGGAACCAGGCAGCCGCGGAGGCCGCGAGTCTTCTTGGACGGGATCTTGATGGCGGCTGCCGTGGTCTGAGGGGATCCGACTCTTGGCATCTTCACTCTTCCAAGGTGGACTCTGCAGTGATTCTCCAGGAAGTTTCCAGAAGCCGGGCTCGGACTACAGTAGCGCCCCTGGCCCTTATCGTCCGGGGCCTCAGCCTCGTGGCCTGCGCAGCGCTGTTCTCCCCTGTCCCGCCCACAGCCGGCCATCGCGGACTCTTCTGGGCACCAGCCCACTAATAAGTCCCCTTTTACAATCACACTCCCGCGGGCTCTGCTCCTCTAGAGACCCTGAGACTACAGGGGCCTCACCAGGGCCACTCCAGATGGAACCGCGGGAGAGGGCCCCGCCCACCTGGCGGCCGCTGGGAGGGAGGACAGCTCCACTGACCGGGCCAGTGGCCTCAGCTTCCCCGCCTGCCATCCCGGGGGACCCGCCCCTGCCGCCGCACACCGAGTCACTGTCGCACTGTTGGAAAGTATCCTAGCGCGTGGCTCTGGGACCTGGGGGCGGGGTCGGTCCTGGTCCTGTGCAGGGGCCGCTCGCTGGGAGCGAAGGGCTCCAGGCTGAGCCTCAGGCACCAAGCCGCTGCAAGGCCGAGGCGCCCAGGCCACCTTGCCAGGCCAGAGGCGGTGGCTGGAGCTCCGTGGGGTCTGGGGAGCCCCCTCCCTCCCCAGGCCAGGGGACCTTGGCGACCTAGGGGAGGCCCGCGATGCCACGCCCCCAGGCGGCAGGACTGGGCGGAGGGCTCCGGTCCTCTCCGGTCCTCTCCTCGGGATCCCCTTCTCCCTGGGTCTGTCTGTCCTTCTGTCCCTCCTACGCGCTCTCCCTGTTCTCCGCCTCCCTTGCTGTTCCATCTGGGGACCAGAATGCCACCCGCCTGTGGGCTGGACCCGAGGGAGGAGACTCCCCACATCCGCGCTGGCCCTGCGCTGGCAGGTGGAAAGGCCAGGCGGCCGGTGGTCCCTGGAAGCAGGGCCAGAGCTGGGACCCCTGGGCAAGGCACTGTTGGAGGGGACGCTCTTGGCGGACCTTGGCCGTGCCTGTCCAGGCTGGCTGCTGGGATGACCTCGGGGCGACACGGCCCTCCCAGCCTGGCGCCTTGCCCGGTCAGCACCAGGGGTGCTGGGGGCCTTCCTAGCCTGCGTAGGCCTGGGAAGGGCGGCCAGGGGTGGGGTTCCCTGGAAGCTCGGCCCTGCCTGATCCTGGGGCCCTCCAGATGGTGAAGAGCCCAGTCCTGCCCAGCGCAGGGGTCTGGGCTTTTCCACCCACTCGTGGGCCGAGACCAGGGCCGTCCCTGGGCAGAGTGTCGGGGACAGGCACCTGGTGGTGAGGCAGCTCCCGTGGCCCCAGGGAGACCTCGTGACACCTGGGATGGACCCCGCTGGGTCCAGGGCAGCTGACCAGGGCACCAGCAGCCCCCTTCAGGCCAGATGATCTGGGAGCCACTGGTGGACATGCCGACCCAGAATCCTGTGCTTCCCTCTGGGAGCCGTGGGCCACTGAGCAAAAAGGAAATCGAGGGAGCCATGGGTGACACTGACAGATGGGGTCCCCACGTGCCCGGCCCTGAGGCTCAGCCGTGGATCATATAAACACAGAATTCACATTCACCGAGGAAGGACAGATAACACACCAGAGTCTAAGCATAAGCACGCTTGGTTGAGATCAGGGGTAGGAGAGAGAGGAGTGATTATGGGGTGACTCAGGAGGGGAGGGGCTCTAACAATGGGTGGGAGGGGCAGCACCAAGCTGGAAGGGAAAGGGGGAGCCACTGGAGGCTGAGCTAGTGGGAGTGCAAAGGCCCTGCGGCAGCCATGAGCTGGGCCTGTGTGAGGAGGGAAGGGAGACTGTGGACCAGCAGGAAGAAGTGGGGGAGAGGAGGAGGAGGTGGACAGCAGGCCGTCCATGCAGACCCTTGCAGACAGTGTGGAGGGCTGGACCACTCTTTCTAAGTGCACTGGGGTTAGAAGCTACGGAAGTAAAATGATGTCATTTAGAATTTTTCTAAAAAATATGTAAAAGTCACTTAACATTAAGGCAAGCTTTTTATTTATTGGTCCATTTTTGCCGTTCTGAGGGTGGAACCCAGGGCCTGGGGCTCGCTAGGCAAGTGTTCTTGAGCTGGAGCCCAGCCCCAAGGGAACATCTTAAATGGACGATTCAGTGGCACAGTGGGAGCCACCTCCTCTGTCTAGCTCCTACACATTTCGTCTCTGCAGAAGGAAAACCTGGGACTCATTAGGCCCTCACTCCCGTTCTGTCCCCCGAACCCCAGTGAACAGCAGCCCACAATCTGCCTCTGCCGACTGACCTGTTCTGCATGTCTCACATCAGTGCATCACATAACGTGTCCTTTGTGTCCGGGTGACTTGAGTCAGCACCGCGTTTCCAAGATCCATTTATGCAATGGCATGAACCCGAGCGTCGTTCCTTTGTAGGGCTGAATAATATTCCCTTGTGTGGATGGGCCGCAGTTTGCTCATCCTCTCACCTGTCGACCTGCATTAGGTTGTTTCCACTTCTTGGTGATTGTGACCAGTGTCGCTGTGAACATAGGGACATAGGAACCTTTTTGGGAGTTTCCAATTTGGAGGAGGGGTTGCATACCTAGCAGTGGATATAGAATTTTAACCAGTGGCCACTGGTATCTGTGTGGAGGTATGATGGTTGGGAGGCCAGAGATGGAGGCTCCTGCGGCAGTCGAGGGGGATCCTAATGTTGGCCAGAAGTGAAATAATGAAGTTCTGTTACTAGGAGAGTCATCAATAAAGCATCGGCTCAAGCAGTTACGGAGGCTGAGAATTCCACAATCTGGAGGCCTGGGAGCCAGCGGGGCGGACTCTGGTCTTCACAGCCCCTTACCCAGGGAGCCAACGGGGGGGGGGGGGGGGGGGGGGCAGAGACCCGGCCCAGGCAGCCCCCTGCAGCCAGGGGGCGGAGCCTCCATGACCCAATCACCTCCCAGCAGGCCCCGCCCTTTCAGGTCACATGACTGGCCTGAATTGCAAGGGCCGCTGGGAAATGTAGTCCATCCACGTCCAGGAGGCCTGTGAACCCAGGGCTTGGGGGAGGACAGACGCGCGACCTCTTTGATTCACTCGTGGAGGACAGCACGTCCCTGCCACCTGTGCCTCCCCCTCTGGATGATGAGGAAGTCCTCTCTGGCTCCTTCCCAGGCGCACAGCCGTCTCCATCCTCAAGTCTTGGGGGGCTGGTGAACACAGGAGGGCAGAGGCCCCTCACCTGAGATGGTGCTTCTGCCTGGACCCTCCAAACCTGCCCTCCCATAGACTGTCCCCGAGGACAAAAATATGCACGCGTCTCCAGTTGGAGGGACTTAGTATTTGAACCCGGGGTTGGAACCGCTCTGTAAAGGAGTCCTTTCTGGCGAGCGCTGGGTGGGGGCTGGAAGGGAGCGTCCTCTCCAGGGGAGCCCTGTGTTCCCTGGGGCTGGGCGGGGCTCGCGGTGGCTCTGTGACCTGAGCTTTGGGGCTTCTTGCCTTTCCTCTAGAGGTGGAGGGAGGGGGAGGCGCTGCAGCACCCGCCCGGGCAGTGTCCAGGGCCCTTGGAATCTGGTTCCTGACGTTTCTGCCTGGGAAGCGTTTTCCTCCTCCCCAGCATCTTGGCAGCCGGTTCCCAGCGCTCCTCTTCCTCCCCCGACTCGGCTTTTCCAAAGCTTTCAGACTGAAAAGTGCTGAGAGCAGTTCTCTAAGTGCTCCCTGCTCTGGTTGTCACAGGCCGGAGCTGGCAGACACGACTAACTCCTTCCTCCTCAGCGTGACCAGCACCCTAGGGCCCGCGTCGGTGCCACCGGCTCAGAAGCCCTGTGTCACCCCCAAAGCCCTCCACCAGCTAGGCCACTCTTTGCTTCCACAACTCAAAAAAATTCCTTTTAAATATTTTTTTTTAAGTGAGTATAAGATACATTTGAGGAAATGTGTCAAATGTGCATACAGTGGCGCTCTCTAGCTGCGGGTTCTGCAACTATGGATTCAGCTACCGAGGATCAAGAAGATTCTAGAACACTTGTGCGGGTGCGTTTCTTCTGTGCAGGGCTGGGATGGGCCGGGTGGTGGCACAGGCTGGGTGAGTGCTCTGAGCTCCCCCAGCCCAACATACATGTTTGTCCTTGTCCTCGTCCCTCAACAATATAGAATACAAGAGGATACACAGCCCTTACACTGCATCAGGAGCCAGGAGTCATTGAGAGACGGTTTAAGGCCTGTGGGGGCATGTTTGTGGATGAGGAACCTGAGCCTTCCTCAGATTTAGGGATCCCTGGGGGCCCTGGAGCAAATCCCCTGTGGATACCAAGTGACAACCTTATTATAATCCTCACACGACCCTGCCAGGCAGATGCTACTATCATGCCCCCTTTCCAGATGAGGAAACTAAGGTGCAGAGAGGTGAAGCACCTGCCCCAGGTCACACAGCTGGGGTTGGCAGAGCTGAGACCTGGACCTGGATGGTGTGACTCTAACTATTGAGCCTTACAGCTCTCAGTCCAAGTGCTGTGACCGCTGAGTGGGATCCCAACTTCCTGATCTTCACGTCCTTGGGAGACCTCCTCCTTTGGAATGTGCATTAGATCCAAGGATTCTCTTATGACAATTAGAATGTGACCTAGTGCCGCAGTCTGGCTGGGCACAAAATAACCGAGCCACCACACAGCCTTGTAGGTTCAAAACAGCAACTCCTTTATTCTCGGCACTCCTGCAAACTCCACGCACGCGGCCTTCTCCCAGGACACACCGCACACCAACCGGAAATCCCTCCTCCGGCACTTCCCCAACCAATGGGAACTTCCCCCGAGAATCTCAGCAAGAACTCCAAAGTAGCAGGCCTAGGCGGACAGCAGGGGTCTAATATACAATTGAATACACAGCTTAACATAACCACCATCATCTCAATGGCTGGCTGGCGTCACCTCTCAACCACTCCATTCTGGCAAAAATGCCAGGCGTCATTCCGACTCTGCTATGGCTCTCAGCAACCTAGAGATGGGATGTCACTTCCTGGTTAGGATATAAAAGGACTGCGGCTACGTCTTGCTCCTCCCTCATGCTCTCTGTGCTTGCTGACTCTTTCGGAAGCCACCTGCCGATTGCCAGTTGTCCCCTGGAAAGGCCCACGTGGCAAGAGCCTGACGCAACTTGTGGCCAACAGCCTGTGAGGACCGAATCCCGCCAACACTCAGGGGACGAGCTTGGTCCTTCCACACCTGAGCTCTCAAATGAGACCAAAACTCTGGCTGCTATCGTGATGGTGGCCTCACAAGACACCTTGGGGACAACGCACCCAGCCAAGCCACACCAGAAGCGACTAAATCACCAGCATTGGTGGTTTAAAGCGCTAAGCTTTGGGCTGTTTAGACCCAGCATGGACCAGGCGAGACGGAGGGCAGACACTCCTTGGCTTAGACGGGGCCGCCTTCCAGTAAACCCGGCTGAGTGGGAAATGTCACAAGCTGGGAAGGGGACCAACCCGCCTAACCCACCCACGGCCCATGTAGCCGCCCAGGGCGCTGTGGACACAGTCGTTTCCCCTGCTGGATTTAGGGGGCTGACCAGAGCTGCACTCTCTGCTGCTGCCCCGCATCGCAAGTGAATCCTCCCGTCGATGGCCCCAGGGGAAAAGCAAAATTCAAATTTCAAAGCCTGATTTCTCCCTGACGGTGTGGCTCCTGCACCACCCCAAGGTCGAGCCACTGTGGTGGAGCCCCTGTGGGTCGGGACCCTGTGAGGCCCGGCCTGTTTCCCCTCCAACCCGGAGGCCAGTCCCATGATGGTGCGGTGCCTCTTCAGGGTCGGAACGTCCACAGCCGCTTCATGTCCAAGCCCCATCCTACCCCACCCCCATCACCGGGTCAAAAATCACCAAGACGGGTTGGACAGGTTGGAGGGTCTGAGCTTTGCGCTGCGCGTTTGACTGTGAAATGGATCAATTCTATGATTAGGACAAAAAAAATCAGTGTTTCTGAAGAGTCTGAGCTGACTTCTTATTCCCCCGGCCGAAGTCACCCCGACTCATGGTGGTGGGTGTTCCTCCAGAGATCACCCGAGATCCATGGGTCCCCAGCGTGCGCCTGTCCCCGAAGGGCCGGGGAGGGGTCTCCACGATGGCGGCTCAGACTTCTTGGGAACCTTCATTCATAATTGTTTGGTGAGCAACTACTGTGTGCTCTGCTCCGGGGCTGGGACTCCATCAGGGATTCGTTGTTTTATTTTTTTGGTACCCGGGTTGAACCCAGGGCTGCTTAACCGCTGAGCCACATCCTCAGTCCTTTTTAAAAATACTTTATTTAGAGACAGGGTCTCGCTGAGTTGCTTAGGGCCTCACTAAGTTGCTGAGACTGGCCTTGAACTTTCCATCCTCCTGCCTCAGCCTCCAGAGCCGCTGGGATCACAGGCGTGGGCCACTGCGCCCGGCCACTGCGCCCGGCCACTGCTTTCATTGGACAGTATTTTTTCAAAATCCCTGCCTCGTCCTCTCCTTCATTTCGTTCCCCTTTTCCATCTGTAAAATTGAGAAAACGCTAGAACTTACGGAACCGAGTCTGAAGGAGGCTGAGCGACGTGTGCCAGTTTCAGCTGAGTGGTCGGCAGCCGCAGGTGCGGGTGGCTTCTCCTCTGCCCTCTGCCCCTTCCTCCCCCAGCCCTTTCTCTCCTGGACCTTCCCCCTCCCCCTTCTTTTCCAGCAGCTCCTGCAGGATGCACAGTGGGGGTCAGAGCCAGGGTCACACCCTTCCTGTCTGACTGTGTCCCCTGGTTCCTGGCCACCATCTCGCTTTCTCCAAACCTTCTTTACGACCTGCACGTTGTCGTGGGTTGGAGGGCTCTCCCCTGAGACGTGGGGATGGATTAAGAGGCACATATTTGCTGTTCACCCCCAGTTCCTGGCACACAGCTCCTAAAACCTTGCCATTTCCTGAGTAAGAAGGACGATGGGACATCTTTGGTGACTTTGGCTTTCTGTGCCCAGCTCCTGACACAGGAGCCCCGAGACCCCTGTGACCTGTGAGTGACACAATGTCCTTGGGAGGCTAATGAGACAGCTTTGGGCTGCAGGGCCCCTGGCGGGTTTCAGGGTGAGAACTGGTCACCAGAAAGACCCAGGCATGGCCAGAGGTTGGAACTTCCTGTCCCTCCTCCCGACCTGCCGGGAGAGAGAGAAACCGGGGGTAGACCTGGCCCCGTGACCTAGGCCACCCAGAGACCAGCGAGTCAACTCCCTCGGACACCCAGAGCAGCCACATTTACAGAGACAGAAGAACGAGGGGCGGGTGCCGTGGACGGCGTGGGTGGGGATGGGGAATTAGCGTCTCTTGGGACAGTTTCAGTTTCTGCAAGAGGAAAAGAATTCTGGAAAGGGACAGTGGTGACATTTGCATAAAAATGTGGATGTGGTCAGCGAACCTGGCACAGGGAAGTGGTCAAGGTGCAAACCCCATGCTCTGTGTGTTTTGTCACTCCGGCGGCCTGGGTAGTGTGACATGGCCTTCATCAAGTGCCATGTGGGCGGCCGGGTCACCCTTAGGTAGAATATGGCGAAGGTCCACGCGGGGCCAGGGCCGCCTGGACTGGGCGGTGGTGGAGAAGCTTCTGTCAGCTGTCAGCTGGGCCGAGTGGCCTCCTATTTGAGTAGCTCCCGATGGCGGGGACGTAGGTGGTGCGGTGTCCTCGGGTCACATACCGTGCTGCGGGCCGCCAGGATCAGCCGCAGAAGGTGACTGCTGGCCCGGCTGAAGGCGTGGGCAACTTGGACGTGGCCAGTGACCCTCTCAGGACTGCGCCAGTGACCGGCGCCACTGCCTGGTGTCCTGGTGTCCATCTGTCCGTCCTTCCAGCTGAGTGCGTGATCAGCTTTGGGGGTTTTGTCCATCATGTAGGTGACAAATGGCATCTCGCTACCATTCTAATTGCTCTTCTCTTATTGCGAGTGAGAATGGGCCCCTTGGCATCTCCTAAGGACCACTTCTGTTCCCGGCTCTCGGGAAGGGAGCGCTGGAGCAGATGTGAGGCGCGCAAACAGCCATGTTTGACCCCCGCGGCCAGCGCCAGTCCGCATGCCCGACGGTGGCTTGGCCGGATGATCGGCATGGAGTGGGCACCGTCCCCGTTTCACGTTGGTTCTCAGTGCCCGAGGCCTCCCATCAGCTCTCTGCAATGCGAGCCGCGCGTCATCTGCTGGTGCCGCTTGGCGTACCTGTGGTCCCATTGGAACCATGGACTCTCCCCTCCCCCACCCCAAAGAAGTCAAAGCCCAGAAGCAAAGATGGGTGGGTGTGGCTTGAGGCCTGTCAAAGTGACAGTCATCTCAGTTCCTTTGGACGGTCAGATCCACCCTGGACATCCTGAGGGAGAAATTCGCCCATCCCTCCGTCCATCCATCTGTCCATGTAGCATCCATCCATCAACCCACCTGCTTATCTTCTTACTTATCCACCGACGCCATCATCCGTTTGTCCACCCGTCCTCCTACTTGTCCATCCACCCCTCCACCCCCCACTCCCCCACCCATTTACTTACTCACTTATCCGTCTATACATCTAACCGTCTATGCACTTATCCATACGTTTATCCAAATGGCCAGGCGAGGACTGTGCGGGGCAAAGAGCCAGGTGACAGGGACAGAGTGGGACTCCTCTAGGCGGTGCAGATGCTGGGTGCATGGCCCGGGGACAACATGGTCTTTGTCTCCGTCATCAGAACGACCCCACTGCACGGTGGCTGATGGTGTTCTCTTGGGAGGTTCTCCTCCAGGTGGTGACGCAGGGACCCGAGGGGCCTCCAGCCCATAGCTCTGCAGCCTTTAGGAGGGGCCTCGGCCGCCCCCAGCCCCACAGCTTCTGGGTTTTGCTCAAAGTTGAGGAAGAGAGAGGACAGGGGGGGGTGACGGGCGACCACCCTCCCTCCCCCCTTCCCTCCCCCTCCCTCTCCTCACTTCCCCTCATGGCTCTGGGGACGACCCGGGGCCACCACCCAGCGACTCCCTAGTCCTTTTCATTTTATTTTGAGACAGGGTCTCCCTGAGCGGCCCAGGCTGGACTGGAACTTGAGATCGTCCTGCCTCAGCCTCCCGAGTAGCTGGGACCCCACGGAGCCAGGTCCAGGCTCAGGAGTGGTGCATGTTGCTTCTGCCTGAAGCCATCGGCCAGGTCACAGCCCCAGGGTCCCCCGTACCCTGCCGTGTGCCCAGGAGGGAAAGGAACAGGGTCTGGCAGGTGCTGGCATCATCCCTGCCACTCAGGGGACCGTGGGGGACGGAGGTTGGGTCAGTCCAACTCCATTTCCATGATTTGCCAAATGGGAGGACAAAGTGCCCGCGACGGGGTCAGGGGCAGCCTCCAGGGAAAGGGGCCACGTGTCAGGTGGAGAGCCCGGAGCCCCTGCCAGGTCCCCTCTGACATCGGAGCCTAGAGCCCCCTCCCCAGCCCAAGTCTCTGCTCTGTGCGCCCCGGACGCTGGTGGCTCTTGTTGGTTGTCTTTAACCCGCGGTGCGTGCGCGGCTGGTTTTCCTCTCAACGTCTCCTGAGTCCTTGGTCCTTTCTCGGGACGACGGGTGACAGAGAGAGACGGAGCCGTTGGGCACTGATCACCAGGCTATCACTGTCATTCAGCGGTGGAAAGGGGCCTTCAGGAAGCCCCCCATACAGCTCACCCACTGACTCCTGCCTCCTCCCCTCCGTCCCCGCCTCTCCTCCTGCCTTGATTCATTTGGTACCAGGGACTGAACTCAGGGCCCTGGACCCCTGAGCCACCTCCCCGGCCCTATTTTGCATTTTATTTCAAGTCAGGGTCTCACTGAGTTGCTTAGCGCCTCGCTGTTGCTGAGGCTGGCTTTGAACTCACCATCCTCCTGCCTCAGCCTCCCGAGCCGCTGGGATGACAGGTGTGGGCCCCCGCGCTCGGCTCCCTCCAGTCAGTGTTGGACTTGGCCCTTCCCACTGCTCCTGCTCCCTCAGCCTGAGGATGGGGCTGGCCCAGGTTGCTCCTAGTGTCCATCACTGAGAAGGTGCCCAGAGTCCCTCCCTCATGAGCCACCTCGCAGCCCCTGTGCCTAGCTGGAGACCCTCCTTTCTTGTATTGTTCTTGGTCTTGGGACAGGTTCCTGCCATCTGCTGGGCTCCCACTTACTTCTTTGGGTCTCTGTCCAAAGCCGCCACCCCTGACGCCCCACTGCGTCCTCATTAGCTTCCCCAGCCCCCCCCCCTCGTCCTTGCCCCTCCGCACGGTTGGTCTTGGGAACCACAAGGCTGTGTTCACAGATCTTAAGCTTGTGGCTCAACAGACGCTGTGCAGACACCTGTGAGGCCACCGTTACTGCAGAATCAGGAAGTCCCCCGCCCCCTGCGACCTTCCCAGCCTCCCTGCCAGCCCCTGACCACGGAGGCAGCCTGGCTAGTTCCCCTCAGGTGCACTGGCTTTACCTGGCTTTGAACTTCCTAGGAATGGAAGCATCCCGGGTACACTCCCGTGGACAGCCGCGGTCACCCTATGTGACGTTCTTGAGCTCTTTTTCCATGCTGTTGTATGAAGTCTGTTCTTTTTCGTTGCTGTGTAGGTTTCCATGGGCCGAAGCTCCACATTCCTTCAGAGCCATTGGAACCTGCCTGTTTTTACGTCACGCCAATGCTTTTTGTCATAAGCAATTGTCACCACCTAACAGACATCTTATTGAGTTTGCTTTCTTTTTTTTTTTCTTTCCCATGCTGGGATGGAACCTAGGGCCTGGCACACCTAGGAAAGCTCCCTACCACCGAGCTACAGCCCCATCCCCTATATTCGGATCTTAAATGTCCCTCAAAGCTTGGGTGTTGGAGGCTTGGTCCCCAGACCATGGTGCGGGGGTGAGTGGTGGGGGCTTTAAGAATCAGGACCAGTGGAGGGCGGGGGTCCCTGGGGGAGCCCTGAGGGGGATCCTCTCTGCGTTCTGGCTGGGAGCTGAGTTCTGCCTGCCACAGGCGCTGCCCCAACGCCCTGGAGACCCCAAATCACAGGGCCATAGGGGTGGACGGGATCCTCCCACACTGTGAGCTGAACAGACTTTTTCTCTTCATAAGCTGGCTTTTCTATGACATTTGTCACAGCAACGGAGAGCTGACCCACACAAACCACTTCTCGGTGTCAGGCCTGTTGTGAGTCCAAGGGACCAGGGAGTCACATGGGTGTTGTTCTGTGCCCTTGAACTTACCGTCTTTTGCAGACTGAGATTGGGAGGATCAAGGCCCTGGGGGGGGGGGTCCCATTTCTATGACTGTCTGCTGGTTGCGGGCCACAGTTCTGTGATTCTGCTGCAGCGATGGAACAGACCCGGGGGCTCTGTGTTTGCAGAGGCGGGCGGGGAGGGGCCAGCGTGGCTGGGGTTAGATGTCCTCTCCTGGTGGACAGTCCACACCCAGCCCTTCCTGCGTTGCCAAATGTCCCACCCCGTGGTCGGCGTCCTCCCCGCCTCTCCCCAGCTCCGTGGGGCCCCCGTCTTGTCCCGGTGACCCCCGATCCGAGCGCAGGGTGGCGGAGGCGCAGTGCGGGGCCGGGCTGGGCCCGCCACAGGCCGGTTCCGGGCTTTGACGGCTGCGGAAGGTTCTTTCAGGATCTTTTTCTGGCAGAATTCCCAGAGAGCGGATTCATCTAAACAGCTAATATGCGGCATTTGCAAATAATTGTGATTAGATGTTTGCGGTTTCCTTCTTCCCGATGCCGCTGTGGGGCCACTCTGCACAAAGGGGTGAGGAATCGTCACCTCCCGACGCCCCACGCCGTGTGGCAGCTTCGCGGTTCGCTGCTGCGCGGAGACCTTAGAGGGTCCGGTCTTCCATCCTCTGTTCCCAAGGCCAAGGGACTGCTCACCTGTGAACACCTGAGCCAGGTAACGTGCCTCCGGGGGCAGAGCCTGCCAGGGCTTCCGCCCACCCATGGGAAAAGCCCGAGGGCGCCTCCCAGTCCACGGCCCTGCAGGGCTCATCCGCTGCGGCTTCTCTTCTGTGCGCACGGCACAGGCCTGCCCGCGCTTTCCAATCCTGCTGCCTCAGCCCAGAATGTTCTTTCTGCAGATTTTCTTTTCATAGGACTAGCAATCGATCCCAGGGACGCATTACTGCTGAACTACATCCCCAGCCCTTTTCATTTATTTATTTTTTAAAAATTTGAGACAGGGTCTCGCTAGTTGTTGAGACTGGCCTTGAACTTGTGATCCTCCTGCCTCAGCCTCCCGAGTATCCGGGATTCCTGGCATGGGCTTGTTCATTGTTCTGAATTCAACTGTCAACTCTCTAAGACCGTCTCGTCCTAGGCTGCACCCCCACCCCACCCCCAGCTCCCGGCCCACAGTAGGTGCTCAACAAGTATGTCTATTTGGAGCAGATACGTATGGATGAAATATCTATGTGAAGCAGGAAAAGTGCCTCGTTTCTGCAGCCAGTTTGGAAATACGCGCAGCAAGGGTCTTGCAAACGTGCCAGTTTCACATGTGACCTGGTGATCCACATGGTGACAACAGCTCGGAACACCAACACACGCTGTCACTCATTGCCTCGTCGCTTTTAAAAGCATCTAGGTTGGAACATTATTAAAAATTTACAAAAGGGAGCCAGGTGTGGTGTCGCACGCCCGCAATCCCAGCAGCTCGGAGGCTGAGGCAGGAGGATGGTAACTTGGAGGCCAGCCTCAGCAACTTATTGAAGCTCCAAGCAACTTAGCAAGACCTGGCCTCTAAATAAAATATAAAAAGGGCTGGGGACGTGGCTCAGCGGTGAAGTGCCCCTACGTGGCGGGGGAACCTGTGAATTCCGGGATACTTACTACTGGAAAAGCTGCTTTGAGCGAACCCATAGAAAACAGGACTTGAACTGTCACCGGGAGCCCTGGGAGGTGGGTGGGTGAGCAGAGGAGGGGCCGACGGTGACCTTGTCCTGTTGAACGAATCCACACTTGCGGAACCCGAGCTGTCTGTCAATGGTGTGCACAAGACCAAAGTCAGGATCCAAACACCCAAATCTTGGAATTGACGGAGAGACGCATCAGCAGTTGCTCTTCTGGGCATGCGCGGTTCCCAACTGGCTCTCCGGTGGAGCCGCAGGTGGCAGCCAAGCGAGGCTTGACGTCTTTATCAGTGTCCGCCCAGGGTCTTGGGATCCTTTGACACCGGCTCCCCTCCTTGGAAGCACCCCCTGCCGCCGCCACCTACTGGGGGCTGAACCCAGGGGCACACGGCTGCTAAGCCAGGTCCCCAGCCCTTTTATTTTTTGTTTTGAGACAGGGTCTTCCTAAGTTGCCCAGGCTGGCCTCCAACTTGGGATCCTCCTGCCTCAGCCTCCCAAGGAGCTGAGATCCCAGGCGTGCGCCAGCCACGGAGCTCCGCTGGTTGTCTCCTTTTTAACCATGAATCAGTTTAACTTTGCAAGCGTCAGGGGCATCCTCTGCGCCCCCTGGGGGTTCTCCAGCGTCACTTTCATTGACTCCATGAAATCCCGCTGTCCCTAGCAAAGATTTCCAATTTTCGCTTTGCATTGATTCACCTTCTTGGGGATGCATTGTGAAATTTCACAGAACCACCCGAGACAAACGCCCACAAACACATTGGTGGATGGCTCCACTGCCTTGCTCCTGGTGGAACAGAATGGACGCTGGAGGGAATGGCGGTGAGGCCATCAGCTCATCAGAGGACATGCTCATGTGCCAGGGTGTGGGGGCACACCTGTAATCCCAGGGACTGGAGGCTGAGGAGGGAGGATTGCAAGTTGGAGGCCAGCCTCAGCAATTGAAGGAGATTCCCATCTTGAAATCAAAAAAATAAAGACGGGCTGGGGATGCGGCTCAGTGGCAGGGCGTTCCCGAGTTCCATTCCCAGCAGCCAAACAAACAAAATCACGGAGAACATTTCAAGATGGAACGACTGTTGCTTCTCTGAGTTCATAATTGTGTGGCTATCTGGATAATGAACCATAAAATGAGCACCTGGAGGAAGAGGGACTGTCTTATATGAAAATACCTTTACACGATCCTCACACCTGCATGAAAAATAAAGATGGGGAGGCAGGGAACGGACAGAAGACGGAACAACCCACAGTTTGTATAAGAGGACCGTCAGGGGACAGTGGCTTAAAATTATTTTCAACATGAAAACTTCATCACTGTTGAAAGATGTTTGAAGAAAGGTCTCAGACTCGTTTGTGAGGAGGGAGTCTCTTTGATGATTAAAAGTGACTTTCAGCCCGATCTGTGTGCACATCTGTAGTCCCAGCCACTGTGGAGGCTGAGGCCTGAGGATCACTGGAGCCCAGGAATTCAAGGCCAGCCCGGACAACAGAGCCTCACTCTGTCTCCAAATAAAACAAAACTTTTATTTCCAGAGTCAGTTGGAGGCAATGAAATTTAACAAAACCTACACCCCGTCTTTTATGCCCCATCGAACATGTCATTTCCCCATTTTGTAAATGAACACACTGAGACCTGAGAGGTCAAGCGATTTCCCCGAGGTCACACAGCTGAGTCGCACATCATTGCTACCTGGTAACGAATCTTTGAGCCCAATTAAATCTCTTTCCCTTGTTCTGGCCTCAAAAGGGTGACTTGTTTTTTTTTTTTTTCCCTCTTGATAATGCTTTGAGACACATTCTTAAATGGTCGCCTCAGGTATGAGAGTCAAGTGATTTCTGTCAGCATGGAATGAAAGCATTTTCCACCACAAAAGGCACAAGCAAAGCCGGCGAGGGGAATGAGGGCCTCGCAGAAGCGAGGCTTAATGTCCTGTCAGGTCAATTCATTATGCTCGCTCTGTGGGGCAGCGCGGGTCCAGCAGCCCGAACACGGCGCCTTTGTGTGTCTCTCGGCGTGCCGTGCTCAGATGGACTCGCACTCCTGCGCCGGGGGCTGCTGGGGTCTCTTTTCTGCTCCCTTATGTGTCCCTGTCTCCTGTTTCTGGGGCGTCCACCCACCTCTGGGTATAAGGGCAGAGGTGACGGCCAGCACGGGCTTGTGCATCAGCCCCTGGTGGTGCCGCGGAGGCTGCTGCTGCCCTCCCTCCCAGATGAAGAGACGGAGGTTCAGAGAGGTCGGGGGCGGTCAGGCCAAGGCAGCGGAGCACACAGTGGACATTAGCAGGGAGGAGTGGCCGGATGATTCCTTGTGGTTTTTCCTAAGTGAGGAGACCGTCTCCATGAAGGGGTTCAAGGTCTTGCCCAAGGTCACGCAGCTCAGAGGGGCAGCAGTGGACCGTCCAGTAGAATGCGATAGGGTCACAGGCTACTGCCCAAATCTCAGGTGGCTGCAGAGAACAGGGGGAAGGAGGTGGGGGTCGGCTTCATGGTGTACCTCCTTCAGCCCAGGTGTTCCCGCTCTCCCAGGGCATGGGCAGGGAGAGTGCCAAGGAAGTGTTCTGCTTTCTCCAGGGCCTCGCTTTCTGGGTGGCGTCCCTTACACTTAAGTTGTGACTCAGATCCGCCACGTTTCAAGGGCTCCGTGGCCTTGTGGGCTCCGTGGCCTCGTTTGGACAGCGAGAGTCCAGGTATTTGACATCTGCAGCATTTTAAAATCACACACTGAGGCCCGGGGAAGACCGATCCTAGGGGACCTCATTCGTGCTCAGTGTCACCCCACGGCCCCTCCGTGACTTTTTGAAGAAGGAAGAGATGGAGGGGGAGGGAGTTGGCGCCTACAGATTTTGAAATAGCCCAGAATCCGTCGTCTCCATTGCTCCGTTGGGCTGAAGGCAGATCTGTAGGCACGAATTCATTGCTTGGGGACATGCAGGGGAGTGGGAAGGGGATGACCCCAACAAGTGGGCCATTGGGCAGGCACTGACCGGCCGTGGACACCTGGGACGCAGTGGCAGCGGGGACCTCCAGGGGGCAGCAGAGAGCACAGCCCCAGTTCCCACTCCTGGGGCCCCGGGGCGGGGCGTTTCCCGCCACCTGCTGTCAATCACAGGCTGCAGGCTGCTCCCTCAGCACCCAGCCTGCTCAGGGGACAGTGGCTGCCAGAGAGAACCCCCTGGGAGTGGCGTGGGAAGCCCCACGGTGCTCTGGAGGCGGGGGAGGCTGGACGTGCGGTGACACGTTCACCTTCCGCTGCATCTGGAGGCGCTGTCGTCACCAGCTCCTGAACTCTGCGACAGCCTGGCTGCCCTAGGGGTCGGGAGATAATTTGGCGGTTGACATCTCAGCGTTGGGAAAGGCAAAGGAGCCAGGAAAGGATGCCCGCGGTGTTCCCCCCGCAACCTGGCGGACATGCGCCCGAGTCTGTGTGTCTGTCCTGCCATGTGGCCGGGCCACCTCTGGGCGCAGGTTCTGTTGTCTTCTCCCCTCCCTGTGGGCAAGCAGGAGAGAGAAGTGAAAAGCCCGTCCCCGTTTCCTGGAGAAATAGCCTGCCCAGACCCCAAAGTCCCCGCCGCCACCCGCCCTCTCCCTTCCCCGCGACCCCCGTGGGCGGGTGTCTGGTCCACCCGCGACTCCACGAGGCCACCTCGGGGTTGACACCTTTGGTTTTTCTTTCTTCCACAAAGATGGGCCAGCTCCCCGCTCCCCTGAAGTTCGCACCTTTCATTTGGGGTTTTCCATGAAGACCCCTCCCTACTGCTGAGCCGGGGACAGGAGGGGGCCCTGTGAGGTCCTGGAACTGAAAACATCTGAAGTCCCCAAAGCTCACGTGTCCAGGGCTCCGTCCTGAGGCGGCCATGTTCAGAGGTGGCCCCTCTGGGAAGGGCTTGGGTCATCAGGGGATTGATCCTTTGGTGACCCGAAGAACAGGTAGAGGGTGGCGGCACCGTGGGCACCGTGGCTGGAGGAGGGGGCCTGCGAGTGTGGTTCTGGGGACAACTTCTTGTCCCCATTTCTCCCTCTCTGCTGGCTGCTGTGATGATCCAGCAGCCTCCCTGTCCCCTCTGCCAGAATGTTCTGCCTCACTTCAGGGTCAGCAACGGAACCAGGGGCCACGGACTGGGCCCTCTGTGACCATGAACCCGACTGCATCGCCCCTCCTCCTCCCAGGTGGTCACGGTCATGAAGCGTTGACGCAGAGCTCAGGGTTGAGCCGCTCTGCTGGCAGGGACTTTGAGGGCCCTGGGGGACAGTCTCCCCAGAGCTGGCCAGTAGCTGCAGCCCTAACCAACCTGGAACTCACCAGCCATCCAGGACCGGACACCTGGGGGCAGCCCCCGTGCCCGAGCCCCTGGAACAGTTCCAGCAGCCAACCCTGGGCCTGGCCTGGCCTGCTCCCCCCCCCATCAAAGGCGGAGCTCTGGCTCTCCGTCCACCCTCCCGCTCCCTGGCCCCCTGTGGGTCCTTGGGCTCCCCCACGTGGCCCTGTGGGGCATTGCATGGCTCCTGCGCTTGGGTCCTTTTCAGTGAGAGTTGACCTGCCGGCCTCCCTGTGCCTGAATAACCACAAAATCTACATTTTAAAGCAATAAAGGCCCAAAGTGGGGTGATGCCCTCTCGTCCTGGCCACCTCCTGCCCTCGTACCTTCCCCGCTCTGGCCGCCTGAGTGTCCCCACGGGTTCTCCAACGCTCACCGCCACCCACGGGTCTCTGCCCTTGGCCCTGGTCTCCCTTCAGATACTCTGCACACTCCCTCCTGCCTCTGTTCACACGTCACCTTCTCAATGGGGCTTTTCCCTAATGGCTTCCCTCCATTCCTATTTGAGTCCTTCCCTGCTCCACTTTTCTTAGAAAAACGGTCTCTACGAGGCGTCGACCCGAGTTGGCTCTGGTTTCTCTGCCCTCAAAGGCGAGGTCCCCAGGAACAGGTGGTCTGTCCACAACTGGTCTGTGCAGAACTGTGTCCTCAGTGCCTGGGACGGGACCCGGGAAGGAGCAGATGCTCAATCAACCTCGGTTGGATGAACGAAGAGATAAGCAAAGAAAACCCATCATTTCTTCTTCCCTGTTCCACAAGAAACAACCCACTCGATTCTATTGTCTGGAATTTCATCTCCAGGCGTGAAAAAGCTGGCTACTTTGTGAGTCGCGGGGATGCTGCTCAGTTCTTACTCAAGGAAAACCAAGATCAGAGATTCCAAAGGCAGACGTAGCTCGTCTGATTAAACCTCCCTTGCTGACGTCTCGGGATACAGATGAATATATAAATAAGCATTTAATCCTGCTCCCGACTTACCGAGGGGTTAGATGCCACATAGAATTTGTAATTGCCTGGGAAGATAGTAAGCCGGAGTACTTTTGTTTCCGCAATTAAGCGCCAGGTTCTTGTTGCAGAGAGAATAAGGAATTCTTCAAGTGCTTTCCGCGAAAAGGATTTTTTTTTTTTCCTTTTTGGAAAAGTTCACACATACACAAAAGGAGAAGCTGGAACCTGCGGGTTCCTTCATTCACCTTTGGTAATTATCCACTTACGATCCGCCCCGTGTTCCTTTATTCCAGCTTTTAATATAATCTTAATTTGAAAATCAGGGCACACTTTCATTTGCTGTAACGCAGTCCTGGGGTGTGTTAAAGCCTCCGTCTTCACCTGATCCCATCTGTAGGTATTTTATTTTATTTTTCCTATGAGCCAAGCACTCCTCAAAAACAAGTTGGTGAGTCATCATCAGGTCATTTATTTTGCTTACACAGAATAAGTCAAGGGAACTTCCCTATTTGCCAGTTGAGGATGGCTCTTCTCCCCACAATCCAGATTTCTCTTGGAGGACCAGTCGTGTCAGCTTGGTTTGATTGACTCCGTGTTGTTTCTTTCCCCCTGGAATATTGTCTCTGTTGAAAAAGTGGCTTCACAAAGAAGGTGGCAGCAGGAAATTTCAGAATCCAAAGCTTAAAAGAAAGTCTTGGGCAGTGTAGGGTTATTTTCTGTCTCTGGGGGGGATCATCCGGTGTCTGAGGCCTGGGGACAGAGGCAAAGTCCCCGCTGCCCATCCAGGAGATGCCACTCTCAGTAGCGTCTGGTGTCCTGACCTGTGCTCGCCCAGGATGACGGTGGTAAGGAGCAGCAGGTCACAGGGGCCCCCTGACCCTCTGGGAGACAGAGCTCTCCCTGGGCAGACCCCGGGGCTGAGGGTCAGCGGCCAGGGGAGAATCAACGACCGTCCCCGCCTGTGGTCCCTGAGGTCCTGGGGCAGGGATGCAGGAGGCAGCCAGTGTCACAAGATGTCCCCAGGCGCCTGGCTAAGCGAGGAGAAAGACGGTGTCTCTCCTCAGGGCCTGGCCCCTACACTGGTCTCACTTCCTCCCTGGCACCGCCTGGAAGGGAGGAAGTGACACCCCGGGGAAGGCCGGGAAGTGAGGCCACCATTACATTCAAGTTCAGGGTGTGACAGCTCAGTCTGCCCCCCAACAGGCCCCATACTCAGCTCCCCTTCTGAGAGTCACGCCCTGCCCCTTAAAGGCACAAGGACCCAGAAGTTCCAGGGACACGTCCATGTTTAGGTGCCCGGATCCGGAAGTTCCTCGGCGCACGTCCATGTTTAGGCTCTAGGATCCGGAAGCGCCTCAGTCCTCCATGTTGAGGTCCCTGGATCCGCAGGTTCCTCAGGCGCACGTCCATGTTTAAGCCCCGGATCCGGAAGCGCCTCAGTCCTCCGTGTTTAGGCTCTAGGCCGGGGACGTCTGTAAGTCCCTAAACGTGCACGTTTAAATGCTAAGACTCTGCAGCCGCTGTGGAGGAGGGGGTGAGGACTCCCCAGAAAACCTCAGCTTCCAGTGAACCTCTGACCCAGAAATGCTGCTTCTGGATGTAAAATACCCCAGAAAAATGAAAGTCGGACTCAAACAGATCTGCACACCCGGGTTTACACCTGAAGCATTCACCAAAGGTGGAGCCACCGAGTGTCCATCGGTTGACAGATGGACAAGCCCAAGGCAGCACATCCAGGCAACAGAATATTATTCAGCCTTAAAAAAGAATACAATCCGCACACAGGCCCAACAGGGGTGACCTGTGCAGCTGGGTGGTGATACCCTCCCTAGCTGGGGCCAAAGGACCTGCACCCAGGTCCACCCTCCCCTTCAGGTCTTTCCCTGGGGGACTGACCCCCCACCACCTACCTCCACCCTCGTCCTCCCGGAGACAGCAGCCCTGCGCCCCAGGCTCCCAGGTTTGGGTTCGGGCACTGCCGGCTGGTTGAGTGAACCAGGTGTTCAGCCTCCTCACGCCACACGGGTGGACCGCAGGTCACCACAATGGCCATCTCAGTGGACCACGGCAAGGAAGTGAATATCCAGAAAACACCGGAACAACCAACGAAGACAATGTCGATAATGTGATGATAACGTAATGAAGTGTCTAATGGAGCTGCCGATAGCCTGACAAACCACCACGTGTCCCTCCTGCTGCGCTTTTCTAGACTTTGTTCAGGGTTTAAGAAGGGGACACCTTCTCCAGAAAACACTTCCAGACTCCACCAACTCCCAATCCCCACATTTTTTTTTGGTACCAGAATTGAACTCAGGGGCCCTCGACCCCCGAGCCCCATCCCCACCCTATTTTGCACTTTATTTAGAGACAGGGTCTCACTGAGTTTCTTAGGGCCTCGCCTTTGCTGAGGCTGGCTTTGGACTTGCCATCCTCCTGCCTCCGCCTCCCCAGCTGCTGGGATCAGTCTCCTCCTTAGAGCCTCTTTGTGATCTGGACCATAGTTCAATGCCTCATAATGCAAACTCTGAAGTGGGAACAGAACCTTCCCTGTGGGAAGGTCCATTAAAATTGTTCCCATGGCACAAAACCTTTTGAGTGGGGCCAGGCACCTTCTTGTTAATCAACTATCAGCCTGATGGCTGAGTGGTTGGGTTAAGAAGTTGAATTCAGAACCCTACTCACAATTATTTTAAGGAAGATGCTGTATTAGTTTTCTGCTGCTGTAACAAAACACCCGAGGCTGGATGTGTTAGTGAAATTCATGTTACTATAACAAAACACCTGAGACAGTTAACTTATAAAAAGAAAAGGGTTTACTTTGTCTCACCATTCTGCAGGTTCACTTCCAGTCCTCAATCAAGTGGTCACCTTGCTTTGGGCCCTGGGTGAGGAAGTACATCATGGCAGGAGAATGAGGTGGAGCAACCTGTCACTAGCCAGGGAGCAGATGGGAAAGGGGACAAGATAATGGTCCTGTATCCTCTTCAAGGACACAGCCCCCTACAAGCCCAGGACCTCCCACTAGGGACTGCCTCCACCTCCCTCCAGCCCACCTTGGGGACCAAACCTGAAACACACAGTAGCCCTGGGAAAGAGGTGGCTTCAGCTCGGGTGTCACTGAGCTCTGGTGGCCTGTGATGTCACAGTGGAGGGAGCTCACAGGAGAGGGGGTGACCACACCCAGGAGGGGCAGCTAGGGGCCCCCAAGGAGCATCTGACCTGTTGTCAAGGGTGGCAGCCCTGGGGACTCCCAGGAGGCACCCTGCGTCCCCACGCTGACCGAGCTCCAACCCGCGGGCTTCGGGGGACACCTCACAGGAGGCCGGGCCGCAGCAGCACCTCCCTGACTCTGGAGGAAGCACGGGCCGTTTCCTCCCTGGCCCGGGTGCCCGCGGGTCCCTTCCAGTGGCAGCTGGAGGTGGCTGCTCCCGGACACCAGGGAAGCGTGCCCCGGGGGGTGTCCGCTGGCCACGGAACTTTCTGGAAGTGTTGTTCCCTGGGCAGCCCAGGAGGGCAGACCTGGCACGGTGTTCACGACGGTGGGACCGAGTTCCAGTTCTGCTGAGTGTGAATCGCCCCTCCTCCGGGGCTGGTGGCCTTGGGCTGGACGCTGTGGCGTCCAGGGGGACTGGATGGCTTCATTTCCAACAGAACCCAAGGGCCAGGGACCTCCTGGGCAGCGTCAGCCTGTGGCGCTGCGGGGAGGTGCTGGAACCTCCGTGGGGCGGGGCCTAGTGGGAAGAGCTGAAGGCATGGGGGCGTGTTTCCCAGCTCTCGTGAGGCGACTAGGCCTCCTGCCCCGCACTCCGTCACGGTGGGCTGACCCGCTGCAGGCCAAAAGCAACAGGAACACGAGACCGTGAATGAACCTCTGAAGCCATGAGCCAAAAGGGAACTTTCGTCTCTCTCAGCTGATTGTCTCAGGTGTTTTGTCACAGTGGCGGAAAGCTGGGGGACACAGGAAGAGAAGGCGCAGATGTGAACAGTGCATTAGCTGCTTCCTGGCTGTCCATGGAGGCCTCACAAATGAGCCCGAGCTTAGCGGCCTTGAACCCAGTCATTTACGGGGCCATTTATGGCTTCTGCGAGTCAAGCGGTGCCCCTGTGGCGGGTCTGTCATGGGGCTCGGTGCTGGCTGGGCTTCCCTTCCTGGTCTGGACGGGGAAGGGTCACTTAAGTCTTCACGCGGCTCTTGGAAGGACTTGCTCTCGCGGCCACGCAGCCACGGGACCGAGGTCCTCTGTTCTCCACTGGTTGTCAGCGGGAGGTCGCCCTCAGCTCCTGGCCACGTGGCCTCTCTGCAGAGCAGCTCACCACATGGCAGGTGGCTGCTCAGAAGGGACAAGAGGGGGAGGGAGAAATAGAAAATGGAAAGCGCAGGGTTTTTGTGAACAAATCTCAAATGTCACATCACTTTGGCTAAGTGGGTCACTAAGTCCCACCCACGATCAAAGGGGACAGGGGAGTCACACAAGGGTCCCAGTAGGTGGGGATCACTGAGCGTCATATTGACAGCTGCTTTCCACATTTAGAGAACATTTAAGTGACATTCCATAAAATACAGAACAGACCAGAATCAGGTACAAAAGTTGTATGAAACGGTCTTTTTCCACCAGAAGCCTACATGGTGTGTGTGTGTGGAGGGGGTGTGTGTGTGTGGAGGGGGGCATGTTTCAGAGAAAACACAAATTAGGACCCCAACATCAGACTCTGCCCAATGACACAGCCCAGCACAGCCCTCAGCTGTCAACACAGCAGCCTGTAGTTTCAGGAACTCCAAAATTAGCCTCTTAGTTCATGAGCCTGAACCCTGAGTGGACAGGGGTTTCCACACACCTGAGGACAGCCTCCATCGTAACCCACGCCAAAGCTCATGAAGGAAAGGGAGAGGCTTGGAGAGGACAGAGTGTGTGCAGGGAGCGGGCGACTGTCACACATGACCGCTAGAGACGCATGAAAAGCTGTTGTAATCATGAAACAAGAACAAGATGCTAAAGAAAAGGAGCACTCAGAACAGCAGTCTTGAAATAAAAAATTCAAGCATAAGCTAGAAGGATTGAAAGATGAAAGCAGGGAAAGTTCTCGAAAAGAAGAGTAAAATGCAAGGAAATGTAAAATGGAAGGGAATAAACAGGAAGAGAGAGAGAGACGCCCAAGAAGTCCCAGTTGTTGGAGGCTTTCCAGTCTTGGTGTCAGCATGGTGACTGCAGAAGCCTTTGAGATGGCTCTAGTCCCTGACTCTAGGATGGTTCTTGCATGAGAGCCCCAAAGTGAGAACTAGGCAGTGGGTTCCCCTCAACCCCGAAAGCCATGCCATTTCATAATTAATGTAAGTGGCCATTTTATGGCCCTAGGTTTGGGCTGGTTTTTATGAAGCGATAGGTGATTGCCAAACCTCTCATTTGTCTTTTTAGGAAGTAACTAGAGGATGTGCCCGGTCACAGTGGGAATGGAAACCAAGGAGGAGGTGAGCGTGCGGCACTCCAGTCAGGGGACCCACGGGGAGGCCGCGAAGCTCTCCTGCATGATGAGGGAGAGGCCAGGGTGAAAGCAGTGCCAGAGAGGGACCTCACCCCGAGTGGCACTTGTCACGAGGATTCGGAAAAGGCTGCTTCTGGATCCCGATGTTGGTAGAGCAGCTGACTTCAGGGCTGGGGCTGGGGCTGGGGCTCAGTGGCAGAGCTCTTGCCTAGCACAGGTGAGGCCCTGGGTTCGATTCTCAGCACCACATAAAAATAAATAAATAAAAATAAAGGTTAAGTTCTTTAAAAAAAAAACAAACAGACTTCAGGATCAAATCAGTCACATGTTCTTAGGAAACTGAGAAAATTTTTCCTTTAGGACAATGGTTCACTCCAAGGGAAACTAACAATCGTGAGGGAAGGAGAAAGTGGTCCTGGTTTATTTATGGCATAAATGTAAGTAGGTGTTTTTGTTGTTGTTTCCAGGGATTGAACCCAGCTGTGTCTAACCACTGAGCCTCATCCCAGCCCTTTTATTTTTTTTGAGACAGGATCTCGCTAAGTTGCTCAGGGTTTCACTAAATTGCTGAGGCTGGCCTCAAACTTGCCATCCTCCTGCCTCAGCCTCCAGAGTTGCTGGGATACAGGTGTGCGGCCTGCACTCAGCAAATAACAGTCTGGTACACGATAATACACGCACCGAATCTCCTTGGCCTTACGATAGAACAATACTGGGCAGATGTGGTGAGGGGAGGGTTCCCCCAGGGGCTGGAGGGACGCGGTGGACCTTGGTCATCAGGCCTGTGAACTGGCCCAGCGCCTGGACCCGGAGCCCCGGGGCCGCTGCTGTCCTGCCCTCCTGAAGGGCTCGCGGTGCGCGTCTTCTTTCCCCACCTGGTCACCAGCTCTCGTAGCGCTTGACCTAGAAGGTGACACGGTCATGGGATCAGCTTGAGCGCCGTTAGACGAGTAAAATAATCATGTTGGGAAAAACAACTACAAAGCCTGACCCCGGCAAATTAACCCGTGGCTAAAAGAAGTGAATTAACCCCGTGGTAGTGAGTGGACGGAGGATCCGCGGGAAGGGGCGTGGCCGTCGGAGGAGGCCGCGGGAGGAGGCGCTGCTGTGGGTGTCACAGACTCGCAGCCCCCTGCCTCACTCTGTTCCCTTGGTGGCTCCGTCTTTCAGGCACTTGGCACCTTGAAGTATTTTCTTTCTTCATTCCGTTCATTCTGTCTCCGTGCAGCTGCCTGAGCACCGTCTGCATCTGTGCTTGCAGAACCACTGGGCATGTAGCAGACGCTCAATAAAACAGAAGAAGGGAGGAACAGACCTTGCGCCACCCTCAAAACCTCTTTGTTGCTGACTGCGTAAACTTTTTATTTTGTGGAAATTTCAGACTTACTGAAAAGTTGTATAAATAGTGCAAGGAACTCTTCCTTGTCCTTTGTCCAAGTCCCTCAAATATTAACATTTTACCGCTTATGCTTATTCCTTCCTCTGTCCCTTCCTCTCTCCCCTGGAGCTACCTATTGAGGGTCCTTGACGGGTGTGATGACCACTAACCCTGCCCACCTGGGTGTGCGTCCTAAAACACAGCCTTCTCTTACGGAACCCAGCACCATGAGCAAAATTAGGAAATCAGCATCAGATGATATTGCCTCATGGGCAGACCTTATTCAGATGTCACCCATTGTCCCAAGAAGGTCCTTTGAGAGCCAGGTAACAATCGTGGCTCCCCGGGTGGATTTGATTGACACCTTTCCTCCCACCTGGGCCAGTGCTGGGTCTTCTCTGGAGTTGGTGACATTAGCAGTCTCACAGGGCAGTCCTCTGTAGCGCACCTCTCGGCTGGACCACGGCTGGGTACAGATTATCCAAGTCGCTGTGTTTGGCAGGAAGCTCCCCAAAGTGGCGCAGCTCATCTGTCCGGGTAGGTTTCCAGGGGCCTGTCATTAGCCCACGGGATTGTCACCCATCGCTTGCGGCTCGGCCACAGTGCTCGGCTGCAGAGTGACTCTTCTGGCCCTTGAAGCTAAGGATGTAGGGCGGGAGCGGCGGGTGGTGGGCGCTCGCCTGGCTCGCCCGGGGCCCTGGGTAGGTCCCCAGCGTGGGAGGGAGAAGTTCAGCCTCTGCGGCAGCTTCTTGGATACTGTGTAAATGTCATGTTCCTTCTCAAACTGTCGCCTGTGCTTCTCAGCGTCCCTGGGAGCTGCTGCGTATTGTCATGACGGCTGCCAAAGTGTTTGCATGTTTAAATTCTGACCAAAAGAAAAACCCAAGCTGTGACTTTGCTCCCGTCCTGGGATCCCGGGTTTAAACGCTCTCCTCCAGGGAAGGGAACCAGGCTCCTGGGAGAAGCGGCTGGTTCTAGGGCAGCCGGGAGGGTCCTGGAGCAAGGAAGTGAGGAGGAGGGCAGGTCGGGGACAAGAGCCAGCCCCAAGGCACCGCCAGGGTCAGACGGGAACATCCAAGCCACCACAGCAACATGGTGTCAGACGATGAGCCAGAGAGCAGGCCCCACAGCTGACCACCCAAGGTCCCAGTGCGTCCCTGGCAAACAGATTCTAAAGGACACACCTATCACGGTCCCCTGGGATCCAGGAGGGAAGGGCTCAGGCCACCTCCCTCGGACGCCCAGATCTGCAGACCCTCAGGTCCCTTGTGTAAGACGGCGTAGGGTTTGCACGGAGCCCCCGCACCCGCCCCATAGTCACCTCCAGACACACGCTGTGTCGTGGCCACCGAGCTGTCCTGTTTAGGACCAATGACAAGGAAACGTCTGTGCAGGCTCAGGACAGACGCACTTTGTTCCTAGGGAGTTCTGATTGGCAGTTGGGTGAATCCAGGGACGTGGGCCCTGTGGGTACGGAGGGGGAAGTGATGCTTGTTCCCTCCGCCACCAAGTGTGGGCAGTCTCGGTGACTCCGCGCCAAAGAGTAGAGCAGGAAAAGGGGGACGAGTAACCCCCCCTTAGCCCAGGGTTCGGCATCCCGGGATGAGTGATGTGGGTGCCGTGCAGCCCTGGTGGGACATGAGGGGCGGGCACCGCATCCCTGTGCTCTTCTGCCCCCAAACCCGTGACCCCGGTTTCCTCATGAAAACAGTGGGCAAAGCCAGCCGAGGGACAGCGGGACACCGGGTCAGCCACCTAGAGTTGATCCAGATCACAAGAAACGGGGGGGGGGGGGGGGAATTGTCACAGTCCAGAGGAAACTAAGACAAGATGATATCCAGGGTGGCATGTCACCCTCAGTGGGTCTGAGACCAGAGCCATGAGTCCGGTTTTCAGAGGAAGCTGCAGGGAGGTGGGGGAGTGAGAGTCCAGGCTGCCTTTACAAACTCCCTGTGAACACCTTCCTCCTCCTCCTCCTCCTCCTTTTCCTTCTCTTCCTCCCCTCCCTCCTCCCCTCCCTCCTCCCCTCCCTCCTCCCCTCCCTCCTCCACCTCCCTCCTCCTCCCCTCCCTCCCCCTCCCGCCTCCCCTTCTCTCCCTCCTCCCCCCTCCTCTCCCTCCTCCCCTCCCTCCTCTCCCTCCTCCCCTCCCTCCTCCCCTCCCTCCTCCCCTCCCTCCTCCTCCCCTCCCTCCTCCCCTCCCTCCTCCCCCTCCTCCTCCCCCCTCCTCCCCTCCCTCCTCCTCCCCTCCCTCCTCCTCTCCCTCCTCCTCCTCTCCCTCCTCCCCTACCTCCTCTTCCTCTTCCTTCTTCTCTCCCTCCCTCCTCCCCTTCCCTCTTCTCCCCTCCCTCCTCCTCTTCCCCCTCATCCCCCTCCCCTCCCTCCTCCTCCTCCTCCCCCTTCTCCTCCCCCCCTCCTCTTCTCTCCTTCTTCTTTTTCTTCCTCCTCCTCCTCACAGTACCAGGGATAAAACCCGGGGTCTCATACCACTGAGATACATCCTCTCAATTTTTCTATAAATCTAAAATGACTCCAAAGTGGCAAACTTTATTTAAGAACTTAAAAACAAGTGACTCGTTTTAGTAAAGAATATTTACTGATTTGGATTTCAAATCTGAAAGGTTAATTGTGATTGATTGATGGATCTTTTCCCCCTCCTCCTCCTCCTTTTCCGTAGTGTGGATGAGACCCATGCTAGGCCAGTGCTCTAGCCCTCGCTGCACCCCAGCCCCCAAATACCACGGTCTTGGAGCCTCTAATAGCCAGCCATTCTCAGCTGCTCATCCCACGCCAGCCACATGCTAAGGCCTCCTCAACTTGATCTTAGTGGATCCCCACAGCAGCCTGTGGGGAAACGAGTCCCGTCTCCACTTTACATAGGAAGCTGAGGCTCAGAGAGGTGAAGTACTTTTCCAAAGACACACAGCTAGGTAGTCCTGGAGTTGGGGCTTGAACCTAGGTTTGTGTCCAAAGTGAGCTTTGCCTCATTTGTTCTTGGAAGTTTTAGCATCCATGAGATACATCCATGTGTCCCTGTAATGCTACATCTGGAGTGACAACCACATTTTTTTTTGGGGGGGGGTACCAGGGATTGAACCCAGAGGCACTCAACCACTGAGCCACATCCCCAGCCCTGTTTGTGTTTTATTTAGAGACAGGGTCTCACGGAGTTGCTTAGGGCCTCACTTTTGCTGAGGCTGGCTTTGAACTCGCGATCCTCCTGTCTCAGCCTCTCGAGCTGCTGGGATGACCGGCGTGAGGCACGGAGCCTGGCTGTCCTCCCACATTTTATTTGGTTTTATAAGCTGTGTGTCCTGGCCAGCCCTGAACTCCTGGGCCTCCGAGCGCGGGTGTGTGCCCCCACCTGGGGCTCACACTGAGGTGCCCGCACCCCGACACACGGGCAGCTGCTCCTCAGATTTGCTTTTATCATTTTGATCCTCACCTCCGTCCTCCTTCCCGGGGGTATAAAACCTGGAGGCAGAGACCCCACTGCTGTGGCTGATCCACCCGCAGGTCCTTGCGACCTGATGCGCGCGCGGCTGTCATCTTGGTGGTCAAATGCCTGCCGGGCTGCTGGATACCCCAGCCTCGGCTGGCAGGCGGATTCAGAAGCAGGACCCAGGGCAGGAGCCAGCTCCTGGCAGCCGGCGGTTCCCTGCTGCCGTCTGCGCTGCTGATGGGACTCTAGGCCTTTCGACCAGGTCAACGCCGGTCATTGGTGTTGGTGGGACCATCCAGGGCTCCCAGAGCTCCCCCACCAACAGCCTGGAGCACCCAGGAAAGGACGGCACTGGGCCCCTTCCAGAGCCGCGGTCATCACTCGCCCCAGGGGACACCGTCCCAGGCCACATCCCGGGGACTTGCCGAATGGAGACGGGGGCTGGGGGAGCCCTGGGGACTGAGCGGGTCACTCACCCAGGGTGCCAGGTGGGGCCCCGGAGGGCTCCTTGGTGGCAGGGAGGTCTGAGTTTGTGACAGGGGCTCTGTGGCCAGGAACACCAAGAGGAGGATCCCAGGTCCCGTGGCCCAGGGTGGCCCGACCCGGAGCAGCCTGAACGCTGTCACCGAGACACAAGACCCCAGCCCACAGGAAACCCCAACTCCACCGAGCGCAGCCTCCCTGCCACCGTCACCCAGCCCGGCCCCACCCCCCAGGACCATCACTGGGATACCTGAAGGCGCAGCCTGGGGACGTGGGGAACCGAGGCCGGCCCTGCTCTCCTGAGCTCCCACACGCTGCGCTCACTTGCCGCCCCTCCGTCTCGAAAAGCTCCTGTTGGCCATGCCGCAGCCTGTTCCTCGGTTCTGCCATTCTGGAAGCTTCCATTTTCTAGCGAGTGTGAAGGTGCTGGGCTCTCCGGGTGTCTCTCTCTGTGGATGCAGGTCCTCGTGCCTCCCGGGGTGCGCTCAGGGTGGCCCTGCTGCTTCACAGAGGAGTCAGCTACTCCGCCAGGTTTCCAATGTGGCGCTTCCAAGGTCCCCTCCAGCCGGCGACCTGAGTCCGGTGGTTAGGCCCGGATCCGTGACTGGGGCAGCTTCAGGGTCTGCATGTGTAAATGGGGCTGTTGGAAGAGCAGGAGACTTGGCCATGGTGGGCCACTCTTGCTCACATACCCTTAGGGCCTGTCATCCCAGCAGCTCCGGAGGCTGAGGCAGGAGGATGGCGAGTTCAAATCCAGCCTCAGCAAAATGGAGGCCCTAAGCAACTCAGTGAGCCCCTGTCTCTAAATAAAAGACAAAATAGGGCTGGGGATGGGGCTCAGTGGTCGAGGGCCCCTGAGTTCAATCCCTGGTACGAAAAAAAAAAAAGACCACTCCGCCATGTCTTGGGGAGATCCAGCAGGGAGAGTTGTACTTCTCCTTGCACAGTGCAGCCCTCTGGCGTGAGGACTCTCTGCATTCACGCTCGGGTACGTGCTTCCTCTTTCTCGCTGATTGTCATTTGCCTTTGAGATGTTGCAAGACAATTTCCAGAACAGAACTTGGTATTTGGTGAGTGCTCTGAGAACCTGCCCGCCCATCTCCGCACAGACCACTCCTGGTTTAGTCATTTCATCCATCGCTTGACAAGTTAGAAAATCTTAAACACGTAAGCTGCAGAGGCACCGAATGGGGACTCTATATAAAAGCATGTCTTTCCAGAATGTTCCAAATGATCTCAAATACTCAAGATGGAGCTAAGTAGGATTCAAACAGCTAATACTTTGAAAAAATGTCTTGCCTTCTTCATCTTCTTCACTCCTGTCCCCTCCCTGCACCCCAGTCTATACATGCTTTGTGAAAATTCAGTTATTTCTTGATACATCCACTTGGTAAGAGAGTTTGACATCTTATTAACAGGAAGATATGAATTACCTGTGGATCTAGAAAGTCCAAGCCTAAGGCTATTCCTACAGGTATGCATGCTTACACGCACAAAGAGGATTGGAGGCAATAATGTGTAATAGTCCAACCTGGAAAAAACCCAGATGTCCGTCAATGAGAGTAAGCAAATTGTGGCATGTGCTTGCAATGGAATATTATGCAGCAGAGAAAATGAATGTCATATGTGGCAATAGGTGAGTCCTAAAGATATAATATAGAACCAAAGAAACCAGATACTATATGACTCCATTTATGTAAAAGTCCAAACAAGGAAAGCAAAACTGTGTTGCTCAAGAATATACAACGAGGTAGTAAAACTATAAGGAATCAACACCAAAAAGTCAGGTAGAGTTTAGTGCTGAAGGAAAGAGTGTGCAGCATGTGGGTAGGTTTGTGGGGAGCTAGTGATGTGCTATTTCTCCCTATGGATCTGGTTTTACAAGTGTTCATTCCACAGCAATTTCTTAACCTGTTCATTTATGTTTTCTGTATTTTCTGCTGAGTTTATTGAACTTCACAGTAGGAAAAGTCAAATGGAAAGTAACCAAAGTGGTTCTGGAGATAAGCAAGCGCCATAGAACACCCAGAAATCCTCTCTAGCCATCTAGGGCCTGGCTGATTGCATGCCCCTGGGAGTTCAGATGTCACCTCCAGGGTCTCAAAGATGGGATAAACCTCCTACTCCTGCTCGCTGAGCCCCGAGACCTGCAAACTTTTGCAGAAGTCACCCCAATTCTTCCAGCCTTCAAAAAGTGTGTTTTGCTAAACAGACCAAATCTGCTGAGCATCGACTCTCTGCATCTCCAGACACGAATCCCCTTCTCTTTCCAAGTTTCTCCCCCACCCCCCACTCTTGCAAGATCCTGGAAGCTTCGGGTAACCGAAATGGAACCTGGAACCGGGTGGGAAACGAGGTCTGCTCCCAGGCCGGGAGGAGTCACCCCCCTCCCGGGGCCGCGCGACCATCGGCTCTCCTCTCCCCCACAAACTCGGCGAGGCCGGTCCCCCCGCGCCTCGGCGATTGGTCGCGGGCCATCATGTGCCGGCCTCTGGGTGAGCCTCGCCGGCCGGTGGCTCAGACCTCGGCGCCCATTCCCCTCCCTCCTCTGCGCCCCTCCACTCCAGGCTTATTTTAGCAAAACCTAGGGGAGGAGGAGGCGGCGGCGGCGGCGGGGCGGGTGGGGTGCAGGCACCGCGGCAGCCAGGAGCAGCTCCTGGGCGGCGCAGACCTCCTCCCTGCGCGTCTTCCCCCCTCGGGTGGGAATTTTCAGGATTTCATTGCTGCAGTTTAACCCCAAGACGAGACGCCGCCGAGCGGCACGCTGCGCGCACGCACGCGCTCCTGCTCCTCCCGAGCTCCAGAGGCCGCTTCTGGTGATTCAGGAAGGAAAAAAAAATCTTTTTTTTTTTTTTTTTTTTTTTTTTTTAAAACGCGGACTCTGCGCTTTGAAGACTCCTTCAGAGCCCTCCGGAGCGTCCCTCCCCCACCTTGCCTCCCCCACCGATTCCTCGTTTTCTTTTGGGGGAGGGGGCTGCAGATCTTTCAGGATTTTTCGGGTCTAGGAAAAGTCAAGAAAAGCAGGAGGAGGATCTTTTTCTTTTTTTGGGGGGGCTACCTTCCCCTTAGCAAAGACCTGCTTTTTATTCTTCTCTGCCTTTTTAATACACATTTTTTTAACCGGGCCGAACGCACTCCTTTTGCAAGATGCCAGCCTGACCCGCTCCTCGGAGGAATTCGAAGCTCCGCTGCGTCCCGGGGGGCGTCCTTTGCCAACCCGTTCGCTCGCATCTTAAAGGGGGTGTGCGTTGGGGCGTTTTTTCTTTTTCTCTCTCTTTTTCCTCTTTTCCCTGTGACTGATTTTTCTCCGGAGTGGGTGGACTGGGGATTGCCTGGATTCCTTCCTCGGTTATTTTTCGCTCCCGCCCCGCCCCTCCCCCTCCCGGCCCCCGCGCCCCGCCCCCGCGCCTCCTCCCGCCCCTCCTTCTCCGGGGTCAGCCAGGAAGATGTCCCGAGCTGCCGTCCCCGGCGCGGCCCGGGCAGCCGCCTCGTGAGCCCCCGACCAGGCGCCGAGCCGCCGCCGCCCGATGGGCTGGGCCGAGGCGCGTCCCCGCAGCCGCAGCTCCCGCCGCCGTCCTCCCGGGCCCGGCAGCCTCAGCACCAGCCGCGGCGGCGGCGGCGTCTTCCGCAACGTTCGCCGCAGCGTAACCGGGAGCCCTTTGCTCTTTGCAGAATGGCCCGCTTCGGAGACGAGATGCCGGCCCGCTACGGGGGAGGAGGCTCCGGGGCAGCCGCCGGGGTGGTCGTGGGCGCCGGCGGCGGGCGCGGAGCCGGGGGCAGCCGGCAGGGCGGGCAGCCCGGGGCGCAGAGGATGTACAAGCAGTCGATGGCGCAGAGAGCGCGGACCATGGCCCTCTACAACCCCATCCCCGTCCGGCAGAACTGCCTCACGGTCAACCGCTCCCTCTTCCTCTTCAGCGAGGACAACGTGGTGAGAAAATACGCCAAGAAGATCACCGAATGGCCATATCCTTTGCCGAGCCCGGCGCTGCGCCCCCTCCTCCCTCCCCGGGCTGGAGCCACCGGGGCTGGTGGGAGCTGGGGGCTCTCCAGGCTGGGGCGCGGGGACAGCGCGCGGCGTCTCCCCGCCCCGCCGGGCCCGCGGGTGCCCGAGCCCCGGGACTGGGCTGGGGGCCGGGCAGCGTGGACCCCCTTCTCAGCGCCCTTCCAAAGCGAGATCGGCCCCGGGGTCGGTCAGGGCCTTGGTGGGGGGCGGCAGAGCCGGTTCCGGAGAAGTCTGACTGCTCCCGAATGAGCCCGGGCCGGCCGGGGCCTGGGAGCTTCTGGCCACAGGGCAGGGGAGCCTGGGTAGCTGGGGCCCTGGCCCTGCCCGGCCGTCCTGGCCGCCCCTCACCGGAGTCTACAGCAAGCTCCAAAGCCGCGGCTCAGACTTCTCCATCCTTCTCCATCCTGGCCTTGCCCGGCTTGGGGCTGCGATCGGCAGGGCCCTGGGCCAAGAGCAAATGGGAGACCATGTGGCCTTCACGGGAGAGGCCGGCACTGGCCAGAGTGAACACCCAGGGTGGGCCCGGGCCTGATCCGAGATGGTGGTGGCCGGTTGGGGGCCCCTGATTCCCTCCCATGTCTGTAGGTCCCACTTCCTTCAGTCACTGGTGACATCTCTCATCTTTTGGGTGTAAAGAACCAGATCCCGCTTGCCCTATCTGGACCCCAGGCCTGGGGAGACCCGGTCTGGGCTCTTTCAGTAAGAAAGTCAGGTCAAGAGAGAAGGAAGCGTGGTCTCTCTGGGGGCCTGGGTCTTTTCTGGGGGCCATGTCCAGCTTCGGGTTGGATTCAGCTTCTCCCACCCTGGGGAGCCGGGAGGGGACCGGAGAAGAACCAACATCCATCCGTGTGAACATCTCGGGCAGGTAAATGTCTTTTTTAAAATCATTTTTTAAAATCAAAGACTCAGAGGAGGAAGGTGAAGACTGTGTTTTCCGCTGTTGAGTTATCAGAATGCGAACTCCCGTGTTTCTTTAAATCCCTGCGTGCTTCAGACAGACCTGGAACAGGCTTCCGTCTCCGGAGGTGTGGGCAGGCAAGGGTGGGGGGTTGCTTGGGCTTTCTAGCAGTTATCTAAGTATGACCCAGATTCCGAGTGGGGGGACACGCCCTGCTCCCCAGGCTGGCTGGCCACCATGCCATCCCAACGTGCTGCTTCCCGGCTTGGTTCCAACCAGCTGCCCTCAGGGTGGAAGTGCCCTGGCCCGCCGGGTTCCGGGGCTCCCCCGTGGTCCCTACCCCTCTGAGGATGGTTTTGACCACTGTGTGTCCCACGGGGTTGGCCCTTTGTGATACTGGGGTTGCCATTTAAGGGCCACAATGGGTGGATTCACTTCTGGGGGGGATGGAAATTGTGGGGTTCGGGGTGCTGAACTTGCCCCAGGGAGCGTGAGTTTGGAGTGTGTGAGGCGTCTACTTGGAGGGGGATGAAAATGAAGATTTGGCAGAAGTCCTTTCTTGGGGGGGTCTGTACCCCTCACCACAGTGTCGTGTGGCTTGGTGCTCAGGGCAGGAGCCAGGTTCTGTGCCTCCTGAATTCCAACCCCATGAGAAGCTTGTCCCTAAAAGTTAGAAATCGCCCCCCACCTCACCGCATGCAGCCCCGGCCCAGTGAGGTGCTCAGGGGTGGTGTGACCACTGCCCGTCACTGGGGTGACTGGTGAGGGGCTTGGAGGACAGGAAGCTGTCAATGTGTGCACACTGAGCGCCGGGGACGGTCCAAGGGAGGACCGCTGGACGGGTGGCTTTCTGGGTTGCAAATGGCTTTAGATCCACCTTCTGGAGCCTGAGTCTGGTGTCTTCTAAGAGGAAGGAAAGGAGGTGGGGAGCCTTCTGCGTGTCCTCAGCTCACCCCTGGCCAGCCCGAGTCCTGCAGTTCAGAGAGCTCTTGGTGAGGGAGGGGCGGGGGGACGCGCAGGTGAGCGGGGGGCTCGGGCTGGGGTTCACTTGTCTTTGGCCAGCTTGCCCAAGGCGGTCTCCCTCTCGGTGGCTTTGTGATGAGTCCCTGCCTTTTCCCCTTCCTCTCTGCCGTTTCTGTTCTCCCTCTGGCCTGAGGTAGCCAACCCATAGCCCCACCCCAGAGGGGAAGGTCCCCGCCCCATCCCCACCGTGCCACCCAGCTGGGTCCCCGGCACTGGCCTTCTGGGGAGGGATGGAGAGAGGAGGGGCGGAGACCTGGGGCGGCTGGACTACAGAATCCAAGCCAGAGAGAGGAGATGGTCTGGGAATGTCGGGAGTCAGCACAACAGGGCGGGCCGTGGCCGTGTGGATCAAACACTGTTGACATTCAAACACAGACGTGTTTAAGTTCTCCTTCTGAACTCTGAGATCAGAGTCTAATGTGCCATCAGGCATGGGCACGAGGGATCCGCCTCTTAAATGTTCACAGAGTGAGCGCACCCATGCACCTGGCACCACGGACCCTCCCGCCCGCCCCTCCCCAGCCGGCGGTGACCACGGCCCTGACTTGTAAGCCCACAGCTGCAGTTTGCCGCCTCGCGAAGCTCTAGAAATGGGGTCCCACTGGCTGTTCTCTCAAGCTGGGTGGAGGCCACTGCTGAGGCATCAGGGAGCCGCCTCTGTGGCTGAGGGTGGGTTTGGAAAGGGCTTGCTGAGGGGTGTGGGCCACGCTCGAGGAGGAGGTCTTGCTGCCTTGGGGAGGAAAAGGAGTGGATGTTCCCTGATCCTGGCTCCGTGCTCACGGAGTCTGAGAGTGACTTGCAGGCGCGGTACCCACGCGGCGCGCCCTTCTGTCCCTACGCTCAGGGGCCATTTGCCACTGCGGTGTCTTCTTCTCCTGTCCCCAGCAGCTCCGACTCGCAGCCAGCAATGACAGTGAGGAAGACCATGGAACGGGAGGTGTCTGTCGTTCCGATTTACGTTGCTGCCTCTATCTCTTCAAGTATGTCACCCGTCTTGGTCCCACGTTTTCATTCATGGGAAGATGGCTCAGATAGCTTCCGAAGAGCTCAGATCTGTCAGTTCAATGAGGTGCATCTGTCAGTTCTCCCAGGGCCCCCACTTCATGCCTCTCGTTCCTTCTGATGTGCTACCAAATGCCTCTGTCATCCTCCAGCCCTGTGCCAGAGGCTCCCCACCGCGCCGTGTAGACGTTTGAGCCATCGCAAGGGCTGGGGACGTGGGCCTGTGTGTGAGCACACTCCGTCTCCTGCATCACGCCAGGGTCCCGGCCCCTCACGCGTGTTTCTGAGAACTCCCGAAGAAGTCCAGAGTCACACTGGCATCGGAACCTAGGGACATCAGAACCTAGGGACATGGGCTCATTGGTATGGCCCCAGGTTTTTTGGGTTTTTTTTGAAAGGCGTGTTCTACCTGGGAAGCAGAGGAAGCCCTGGGAGATGCGAGAGCACATTGTGAGACTCAGCCTGTCCTGAAAGGTAGAATGTTCTAGAAGGTATTACTGTACAGGGCTGGACGGCATGAGCCGTAGGATCCCTCTGCGAGATGGGCTTGGCTGGTATTCCCGGAAGGTCCAAATTCTGGGAATTATTAACCTGGCTTTCGCGCTGGGAGTCTGTTCAACAAGGGTGTGACTCGTTCTCCACAGTTCCCGAATCCAAGAAACTCCAAAAATCAAAAGCTGAGCTCATTTGGAGACAAGACCTGATCAGGACTGAACTTATGTCAGCTTTTTCTTTGGGTGTTTTTTGGGGGGGGCTGGAGATGGGTCCCACCCGGGTCTACACACGCACTCTTGGCTCTGGCCACATCCCCGCCCTCGCGCACCCCTGGTTGACAGTGTTCATTTTCGGGCGTGTGTGTGCGCGCGTCTGGATACGTTCCTCCACAGGAATGTCCACAAGGCCCGATGAGGAGGGAGCGCTCCGTCTCCCCAGAGCGCGATGTTCACAGAAGCCCACAGCGTGGTTCACTTTAGGGTTTTCCCACTTCCTGCTGGTGTGGAAGCGGTGTCCGTGTCGCAGACGCCATACTTTGAGTTTTGTTTCTTGATCTTTCTCCGGGCTCATGGTGCCTGGTCTGATCGTCTCTCGGGATGCCCTGGGTCAGTCTCCCGATCGCCAGAGAGTGACATCTCTAGGGTGCTTGAGGCAAAGCTCGAGGGCCGGTGGGTCAGGTGCTTGTGTGCTCACAGTGGGGCCTCCCAGGCCCCAACCCCATTCTGGTCAGGGAGCCTTGGGAGGGGGCTAGCGCTTCTCGAACCCAGGTCTCTTGGTCAGTGGTGGCTCTGGCCCATCGGGTTTGGGATCTGACCTCTTGGGACTGTGCCGCTCGTCCCTGGGCTACACTTGGACCCTCCAGTTCGGAGGGTCGACCCATCCTGTCCTCCTTTCTTGTTTCTGTGAAGAGTCAGGTTTGTTGAGGCATCTGTAGCAAAATTCACCCCTTTGATGTCGTGGCCTGTGAGTCTTGATAAATGCATGTGATCACGTGGCCACCACCATCGAATCAAAAAATGGAACTGCTCCGTGGCCCCAGCTTCTCCCTCGGTGCCCCTCTGAGTCAGCACCTGCTCCCCCGGTTCCTTGCAACCAGTGATCCGATCTCCATGCCTGCACTTCTGCCTTTTTTAGAAGGTTATATAAATAGAACCATGCCATACGTAGCTTTTGGAGTCTGGCTTCACTGGGCCCTTGAGGTCCGCTCGCTGTGTGGCAGCTGGCCGCAGCCTGTCCCCTTTAGAGCTGGGGAGTATTCCGTGGTGTGGCCGCACCACAGCGCACTCATCTCCCAGCCAAAGGACCTGTGGGCTGTCCCCAGTGAGGGCCGTGGTGCACAGAGCTGCCCCCACGTTGGTTCACAGGTTTTCAGGGGGACATTGGCGGTGTGCATCCCGTTTCGCTTGGGTGAGTAAAAGCCCAGGCGTGGGATGGCCGAGTGGCCCGGCTGTGCGCCTTGAACTTGATAACAGACCCCCCGGGGGTTCGCCAAGCTGCTCGCCATTTTACTTCTGTGTCTTTGTCATCCTTCCCAAAGCCCCAGATTCTCCACGCCAAAGCACACGTGGCCTCAGGGGCTGAGGATTAGGGGTGTGAACCTTGCAGGACGAGGTGGGGTCAGACCCCAGGGAGACACCGAGGACGCGGTCTCCAGCTCAGCGTCTGCACCGGGGAGAGAAGGGCTCCCTGGCGTGGAAGGCTCTGGTTCTGCCTGTTGTGAGGGTCCTGCCCCTTACCCTGCTCATCGCCGCCACCCCCCTCCCCCGGCACAAAGCAGCCACCTGGTAAACGTTTGTGGGTGAAGCAGAGAAGCAGCGTCTTCACCTGTTGGTGGACCACACAGCGTCCCGCCGGTTGCTGTGCCGACGGTGGTGTGAGGGGAGGACACGGATGAGATGACCACGCTGACCACAGTCTCTAGGAGGGTGGCGTTTGCGTACTTGGAAGCAGTGGCCCTTGAGGGACTTGGGGCACATCTCCCAGGTGCTTGGGGTCCCATCCCTGTCCCCGTTGCCCCCCAGGAGTGAGCCTGAGTCTGCCTTTCCTCAGCCAGAGGAGGCACCGGTGGGAGGCTGGGCTCCATCCAGAGATGGCCGGCCCCCCCCGCCCGCACTGGGTGGTCGCGCTCTCCAAGGAGGCTGTCGGCCTTGGGGAGGGAACTGGTTGGCGCCCACCTGGAGGAGGACAGGGAGGAGGGAAAACCTCTTTGGATTCTGGTCAAATGGCCCCGGGGTTCAAGGGTCTCCCCGGCTGCTCCGTCTTGGGCACCGGGGCTTCAGCTTCTCGCAGGTCTGAGGGGTATGTCGCCTCCGGCAGCCTCTGTCCTGGGGGGTCCTGGAGGTTAAATGGGGTCAGGCCGGCGGTGACATGGTCGGCACGATCTCCGGGACAAAGAAGGCTCTAGGCTACGCGCACTGTCAGAGAACAGGGGCGTGTGGTCTCCGGGGCTCTGTTTGGGGGAGCTTTGGCTCAAGGCGGGCTCTCTGGCAGGAGGAGGAGTAGAGGGTCCTTCCACGACAGGCCAGGGACTTTGCCAGGCTGCATGGCGCTCCCTGGAGAGGACTCTGGGACATCTTGCATCCTCTGTTCTCTCTGGAAGCTTTCAGGGGAAAGAAAAAAAATCATGCATGCCCACTTGACCCACTTTTCCCTATTCCCTTCTGTCTAAGATAAATTTAATTCTCTCCCTCTCCTTCGGTCCCTCCCCCGTGGGTGACAAGGTGAGGGTTTTAAAGTGTATAATTAGCTTCCTGCTCTCCCCTCCCACCCGCCGTCCTGTCCTTCAGGACTGGTCAGGAGTCCGGCTCAGAAGGAGGCTGTGGGCTCAGGGCAGGTTCTGTGGCCGCCCTCAGGAGTCCCCAGCTGACTTGGCAGAAGAGCCTGGCTCGGGTGTTGGGTGAGAACCCGGGTACCCCACGCCACGCCCCGCCAGCGCCCGTCTCCTCCTCCTGGTGGCCTGGGAGAGGAGAGAATTCAAGGAACATTCCTGGAGAGGGAGCCCAGTGGGTGGGCACCTTAAGGCGCCAGCGAGGTCCTCCCCAGGGAGCGCAGAGCTTGGGTGAAGTCCACACCAGTGTCGCCGTCCAGCTGGGGTCACACACGGCTTTACCTTCTGCTCAGACTCGGGGGAGCCCCGGGTCTTCCTGAAAGGCGCTAGGCGCTCAGCGGGACCTGCAGCTCAGAATGGGCAGCCTCTGCCCCCGACCCCTGGGGACAGCTTCCTCTCATGATGGAGCCGTGAGATGGCACCTGATGATAAATGATATTCACAATGTCAAGTTCAGTTCTCCTTTTAGGCCGGTTAATGGCAGGACCCTCTACTCCCACGTCTGCCCAGAGGTACCACATTAGGTACTGCTTTCTGCCTGTCGAGCCACAGCACCAGGCTTGGATGGGGGAGGGGTGGACGTGACACATATAGGACTTGGGACAGGAAACCCTGGCTGCAGACCCCAGCTCCAGCTCATAGCTGAGGCCCCAGTCTCCTCGTCTGTAAAATGGAGAGAGCAGTGCTGTCCGAGGAGTTGCAGGGAGGATGAGACGCTGTCCCCACGGAGCCCGGGGCGTGTACAGTCAGCCTGTGAAACGCAGGCAGATCCCGCCAGGTGTGGTGGTACATAGGGCAGTTCCTGCCCAGGAGGCTGAGGTAGGAGGATGGAGAGTTCAAAGCCAGCCTCAGCAACTTAGCAAGGGCCTGAGCAACTCAGCAAGACCCTGAGTTTACATATTTATTTATTTAATTTTTTTAAAGTAGGCAGATCAGTGGGCCTCAGACCCCGAGAAGTCTGAAGTGTGAATCGTGGTCATGACTAGTTCTGAGCTGGTGCCTTCAGGGACTGAATAGAAAATTGCAGGATGTCTCTTTTGCACCCAAGATTAAAAGACTTTAATTCTAATCCAGATCCACCACCCTCTGCCCGTACAAGTCTTTCCTTCTGCCCATTTTTATTTATTTAAATAAACAGACAGCCTGCCGTGCCCACAGCCACGAATCCAACCTGCCGCAGGTGGAAAATAGGGGAGAGTTTGGGTCTGTGCTGCACATCCTAGAGGCCCCCCAGGTCGCCTTCCCTCAGTGACACAGTGTAGCGGCTGTCTGCACAGCGTTTACATTGTATCAAGCACAACCCCACTTGATACAGAATCCTGCTCTCCATCTTCCGGGGAAGACTTTAAATATGCAGAGGATTGTGGGGAGGTTCTGTGCAAATACTGCGCCATTTCGCAGAAGGGACCTGAGAATGGGAGGATTCTGGTGCCTGCAGGGAGGAAGGGTGTGTGTGGGGTTCTGGAAACTGTCCCCCCAGATGCTGAGGGATGACTGTGATGGATGTCCTGATGGATCTGTCACCACCATCAAGAACTAGAACGTGGGTTCTCAAAGTGTGGTCCCTGGCCCTCCAGGGGCTTCGGCCCTGGGGCAGGAATTCTCACCCCCATCACCTGGAGCTGCTGACACCCGGCCAGGTGGACCTCGTTCCCAGGGCTTTGGGTCCGGGTTCTGTTGGTGGGGCCTGCAGCTCTGCTGTCCCCGCGAGTTCCCACCTGGCGCTGTCACAGACCTGGCCTAGGAGGAGCGGGGAGAGGCTTGTACCTGGGCCCCGCCCCCCTTTCCTCCCATCCCCCACCCCTCCCCAGGGCAAGCGGGTCCTGCGCGGGTCCTGGTTCCCTTGCATTTTCTTTTTTTAAAATCTGGTAGATATCTACCTACACTTCAGCGGCAGACATTCGGCTTTCCTTGTTCCTGAGTTTTACATCGTCAGGGACTCAGACCTGCTCTTTTTACTCCACGCTCTAAGATTCATTTCTTGTTGAATGTAATTACCGATCGCTTACCATATTTTTCTTGGCTCTATAATATTGTGTTCTGTGATGATTCAATGATGTATCCATTTTCCTGGGTGACGGACGTTTGGGAGACACCCAGCATTTTTTTTTTTTTTTTTTTTTTTGGTTATCATGATCGGTGCCGCCGTGATGAATCAATCACTTCTGAGTAAATGAATGGATTCAAGGTGTTAATTTGAGTCTGTGTGCTTGGGGATCAGGCTCCAGCTAGAGCCGGCTGAGATTTGTCAGCGTTTATGGGCCACCAGCCACCAGGCAGAAAGTGGCCAACTATTCCCCAGTCTCCTTGTGGGTTGACCAGATAGCCCGTCCCTGCAGTGTGGATGAGCCGCTGCCTGTGGTGTAGACGTTAGCAATGCAAGTGGCCAAGCGGACAGCATGGGCTCTGGAGCAGGGGACAGGGGCTGGAGTCCTAGCTCTGCCAGTCATTGGCTGGGTGACCATGGCCAAGTCCCCTCCGTGTTCTGTGCTTTGGTCTCTGCCTTGGTTTGCATGTTCCCCGAGGTGCATTTGTTGGAAACTGAGTTCCCGTGCCACCGTGTTGAGAGGTGAGACCTCGAAGAGGTGATTCGCAGGTGGGCATGGAGCTCAGGGTTAGAGCGCTTGCCCTGCGCACGGGAGGCCCTGGGTCCATCCCAAGCACTGGGAGAGGAAAAAAAAAGATTAGGTCATGAGAGCTCGACCCTCATGAACGGCTTAATGCCATTATCATGGGTCTGGGTCCCTGATAAAAGGATCAGTTAGTCCCCCCCAGGCCTCTCTCTGGTCTTGCTCGCTTTCTTGCCCTTCCCCCTTCTGCCATGGGATGATGCAGCCAGAGGACTTCCACCAGGTGCCCGTGCCTTGATGTTGGACTCTAAACAGCTGGAGAGCACCTGTCTTGGAAGGTGAAAGGCATCCGTCCTTAGTCCTGCTGAATGGTGCTCGGTACTTGGTGATAGGATACGGGTCTGCAAGGGCAAGGGCGGTGGACGGTGGGTGGGTTCTGGTGGCCATGTTTGGGCTTCTCTGACCCAATGCTTGGAGTAGTGTGTGGCACACAGTTGGTGCCACATAGTTTTAATGTTCTGCCCTCCATTGCCAGGGCTCTCAACTCCGATATCCTTTGGCATCTGTATTGTTGACTGATTCTCCTGAAGGGTCAGCCCAACCCAACTGCTGCAAGACACCAGCCGAGGGGGAAGAGCGAGATCTGTTGACAGCACATCTCCAGGACCCAGCACGGCTTCCCTGCCTCTTAGGGTGATTCCCACGCTCCCAGTGGCCTCTGTCTGCCATCCCTGTGACCCAGTGCCAGGGCCCCCCACAGCTCCTCCTTCCTGCAGCCCCACTCTGTCCCTGCGGTCACTGTCTTTGGAAATACCAAAGCAGCAAGAGCAGACTGGCTTCCAACAGGGTCTGGTGAGGTCTTGAAGCGCTTGGGTCTTGAACGAACGGGAATGTCCACCCGTGTCTGTGACTTCAGTTCTCTTTGGAAGAGCTGTCACAATGCAGATCTCAACACTCCGTCCACCCCTAATCACACGCAGTAAGCTATGGACCATGTCTGTGGTCTGGGGGAAAGAGAGGCATCTCACAGATGGGTGAATGGACGGACGGACGGACAGACGGGCAGACGGATCATTGGGTGAAATGAGGCGGGTGGCTGTTGGATGGCTGGTGGGCAGTTGGAGAGGTTATGGGGAGGTGGACGTGTGGATCTGTAGATGGTTGGGCAGGTGGTGGACAGATGGATGGATGGCTGGCTGGATGGACTGGTGTACGGTGACGACGTGGGCAGATAGCAGACGGGGGGACTAGATGGAAGGATGAGAAGATAGGTGGTGGGTGCTGGGTGTGAGGTGTGTGGCTGGGGTGAGCGTCCACGTCTGACCGCCGACGTCTGGTCTCCTCGTTGACCAGGGGTGGGGGGGGGTGGACCCAGTGATTGTGCTCACTGCCTTTGCTGCGTCTTCTCTGGGACCAGCGGAGTGACACACTTGGATAAAGTCGATGACGCTGTATATTTCTGTCGTCGCTCTTCAATTGGAAAACCCTTGAGGGGGGAGGACAGGGGTATCCTGTCCCCCAGCCGTCCTGCATGGTGACAGGAGTGGCCATTTAATTGGGTGAAGACAGTGCTGTTGAGGGACTACTGAGGTTCTGGAAATGTCTAGTTTTGTTGGCTTCAGTCTGGGACCAAAGTCGAGTCCCTCGGTTGCTGCTCCGTGGATGGCCAGGGTAACACAGGAGGTGGCTGGTGGACTCTCTCCTCTGAGCAGTTTGAGTCAGTGCCTGGACGCTGCCCACCCGCCAGGGCTGCAGATGACAGGGGCAGGTCCTGCAGGACCCCACGGAGTGGGTCCGTGTTTGTGATCCATCCCTCCACTCGGCCCCGCCCTGGCCTCTGCTGCCCACACCTGGCTCTTTCTGCCTGGCTGTGCCCTCGGTGCCTGTCCCTTTTCGTCTTGTCACATCTCCCAGTGGCTGGCTCCTCTTTTTCATTTATTTCATTATTTGGATCTTTCCTTTCTTCCTTTTCCCTCCCTCCTCCCCCTCCCCCTCCTCCCCTTCCTCCTCCCCTTCCTCCTCCCCCTCCCCCTCCTCCCCTTCCTCCTCCACTTCCTCCTCCCCCTCCTCCTCCTCTCCTTCCCCCTCCACTTCCTCCTCCCCCTCCTCCTCCTCTCCTTCCCCCCTTCTTCCTTCTCTTCCCCCTCTCCCTCCCTTCCTCCCCTCCTGCCCATCCCCATCCTCCTGTCCCTCCTCTCTCTCTTCCCCCCTTCCCTGCCCTCCTCTCCCTCCTCTTCCTCCTCCCCCTCTCCCTCCTCCCCTCCCCCTCTCCCTCCTCCTCCCCCTCCTCCCCTTCCTCCCCCTCCTCCTCTCCTCTTCCTTTCTCTCCTCCTCTCCCCTCCCCTCCCCCTCCTCCTCCCCTCCCCCTCCTCTCCATCCTCCTCTCCCTCCTCCTCCCTCCCGCCCCTCCTCCCCTCCTCCCTGTTCCCTTCTTCCTCCTCCTTCAGAGCTGGAGATGGAGCCGGGGCCTTGCTCTACCACTGAGCTGCCCCCGCCCTCCTTTTCCTCTTCCTTTAGGACCCAGAAGTCACCTTCTCCAAGAGGCTTATCCTCTTAATTTATTGAACATCTAAAGTACATAGAAAAATGAAAAATATATGTATATCCTCCCATCCAGAAACAATCCCTGAAGACGTTTTAATGTACTGCTTTCCCTCTCACTTTATGAATCTAAACTTGGGAGCACAGTTCCATGCTGCTGGGGGCCCCAAAACCTCAAGGCCGCCCTGGACAGCAGCCTGGGCCAAGCACTGTTCAAAGTCAGCGTGCGGCCTGTGGAGGGCCAGGCTGTGGTGTTCCTTCTGAGTCGCGGCTGACGGGGCTGAAGGAGCTTGTTCTAACAAAGATGAAGATATTGTGACAGTTTTTTGACAGATGGACCCAACAACTTCAGGAAGGGGCGTCTTGTGTAAATTCCCAGTGGTGCTGTGCGGTTGGCAGCTGCCCCAGGGGACTGTCGCCGATGGCCGACGGAGCTCTGCTTGGTGGCTGCATTAGGTTCCTGGGGACCACCTCCTCGTGGTCGTCCCTTCTGTCCTCATCAGTAACGGTGCAGGGACATCTTTGTGTGGGAGTCTCTGTCAGGTTCTGACAGTTTTCGGAAGGGAATTCTCCAGGCCATCGCTGAAGCCATGGGGTCCCCGCTTCCTCTGAGTCCGTCCAAGGGCTTGTGCCACAGGTGGCTGGTGGGTTCTGGGTGTGGCCAGCGCGGAGCGGGCAGAGGTCAGTCAGTTGGTCTGGGGTTTTCCTGGGCTGCGTGTGCTTGGGACTGGGGGTGATGTTGTCACTGTGGGGATTTGGGGCACCGTCGGGAGGCGCTTTTGGCTGTCACGAACGCAGGGGGAGTGGCGCGACGCCGTTGGCACCTGGGGGTAGAAACCAGGGACGCTGTTAAATGACCCGCAGAGCCCAGGGGCGGCCTGGGGAGGCACCAGCCCAGGATGTCACGGGTGCCCTCGAGGGGTGTGGAGCAGGCAGGGTCGTGGGCGACTTGACTTCAGCTCGCAGCTTCCCCTCCTGGCGGGCGTCAGAGCCTCTGTCCGTGAACTTCAGACCCCACGGCTGTGCGCCCCGGGATGTAAACAGACGAGTGTGGAGGGGACTTGGCTGCGGCCGCTGCTCCTCCTGTCGTGGCTCTGAAGTCAGGCCTCGCTTCCGCGGCCTGGCACGGTGGGCGCCGCTGCTGGGGACCGGGACTTTGACTCCAGGCGCCCTTGGCTCCCACGCCCTGGGGGGGGGGGCTGGCACGTGCCGGGGTCAGAGCCTGGGGCAGGGGACACAGGGGCCACCGTCCTTGCAGCCACGGTGGCTGAGGCCAGCTCTGCCTGCCAGGCCCAGAGCAGGCATGGGCCTCCGTGGACCGGGGCCGGGTGGTGGCCGACTTGGAGGGTCCCTCGCATCCCTCCTGCGCTGTCCGTTTCTTGCAGCAGAAACGGGGTCCCTTTTGGAAGTTTCGAGAGCAGCTGTTTCCACGTGGCTGGCCACGCCGTGGGGGCGTCCTTGTCGAGGGGTCTTTGTCCTCGTCCCCTGCCCCAGGCGGATCCCGGGAGGAGCCGGGCTGCTTCGGAGGGAGGAGGATGGTGCCACCTGTGTCTGTCCATGTCACCTGGGCCTCATCCGGAAAGGGCGTGTGCCACTCGTGTCCGTGTCACGGGGTGCGCTTGGAGCTCCGAGGGGAGCTGGTGGCACGGTCACCGCAGGCCCCTCCCCCGCTCCTCCCCGCTGCCCCGGTGCCGGTGTCTCTGGGCGCCTCTGTGGTGGATGGACCCCTTCTCCAGGGCACTGTCACTCTCTGGGCTCCCCAGGTGACCAGCAGATGTCCCATCCACCCGCCCCACACCTGCGTGGACACAGCCAGGCCTGACCCTTCCTGGCCCTGAGCTTGCTCAGGTGGAGGCAGCTCTGGGGGCAGGAGGAGCCACCACGGAGCAGGGGGCTCTGGGGACAGTCCCTGCCCGAGGCCCCTCTCTGGGGAATCACGCGCCCTGTGAGCCGTGGCACGGACCTCGTCTGTCTGTCCATCTGTCTCTTACTGGTGCCACGGATCCCGGGGACAGTGGCTGTCTTACATGCGCCTCCCGTGGCTCCATCAGAGGCCCCGTGCCCACCGGGGAGGGGACCGCTCAGGGCTCCGGCCAAAGTCACACGTCCAGCAAAGGATAAGCCCTTGGGGGCAGGTGCTGGCTCCGCAGGGACCACTCCCAGAGGGGCCAGCCCTCAGATGTGTGTCCCCGAGAACTGGGCGGGCCAGTGGGGAGGGGCGTGGGCAGCGCTGGGCGAGGGCCTGGGTGGGGTATGGGTCCCCTCCCCTGGCAGGCGGCCCCCCACCCGCATGCTCCCCAGGTCCCTGCTCTCCCTGTCTCTGTGTGGGCCCCTCCCCTGTCCCCCGTCCCCCGGGTGCCTTGGTCCTGTGGTCTGTCCCAGCAGCAGGCCCGTGTCCTGTCCCCAGTGTCCCCGGGAGAGCGGTTTCATCTCAGCCGGGTGCCTGTCGCTGAATATTTCATGACTCGGGCTACAGCGCGCGCGCTGCGAGGGTTTGATAGTGGATTAATGAGGCCGGGGCGGGTGGCCCACTGTCCCCGCCCGCGCCCAGGCAGCCTGGCCCGACTCTGGGCAGGACTCTGCCTGCGAACGTTTGGTGGCCGGGGGACAGGCCACCGGATCCCTTTTGCTGCACACTGTTGGGGCGCTGAGTGGCCGCCTGGTAAACGGATTGAGGGGGAGATGGGGCGGGTGTGACGATGGGGGACAGAGAGGGGGACAGAGACAGAGGGACAGGTGGGGGCACAGGGGCCAGGAGGGGGAGGGCAGGGGGGCCGCCCTGTCCCCGGCCGCCTCCCTCGGGCCTCATTTCCTCCCGGGCCGCCCTGGCCTCTTTTCATTTCCTGGTCTGCAGCGTCCTCCTTCCGTGTGGGCCTTTGTCCCCTCACATCCCCCTCTCAGCCGCCTCTGGTGTCTGTGCCCTCTTCCTTCCGGTCTGGCTTCAGCTGATTTTGCGTCTATATGTGACGGGGGGCGGGGGACAGGAAGGGTGGCAGAGACAGATGGACACAGAGACTAGGAGGGACGGAATGAGCCAGGCCGAGGAGAGACCAAGACGGGGACCAGGGGACAGAGAAGCAGACCCATCAAGACACTCAGAGCCCAGTTTAAAAGCCTCATGTCCAAGCCGGGCGGGTGGCGCCCTCCTGTCATCCCAGCGGCTCGGGAGGCTGAGGCAGGAGGATCGCGGGTTCAAAGCAGCCTCAGCAACAGGAGGCCCTAAGCCACTCAGTGAGACCCTGTCTCTAAATAAACACAGAACAGGGCTGGGGACGTGGCTCGGGGGTCGAGGGACCCGAGTTCAACCCTGGTACCAAAAAAATAAAAAAGTAGACGAAGTCCGATGTCCACGTCTGTCTTACCCAGGAGCCACCAGGCCACCGCGTGCCCAGGCCCTTGCGCCTGTCTGTCCCCAGGCCAACCCCTCCTTCCTTCCTGGAGGAGCCGCCCTCGGGGACTTCCAGGGCAGTCACCTGCTGGCCTTCCCGGGTCCCTTCCCCGCCCTGCGGTGCCGCTGGACGTCCGCGGTACCGAGTTGTGCACGTCCCAGGGCGGCTCCGTGTTCTCCGTGGCTCGCCGTCACCCTTGCACGGCCTCATCCTGTGGTCACCTGGCCCTCCACTGGCCATGGGCGTGTCCACTCCCTTTCGGGGCTGTTAGGACCCACGTTGCTGAGCGTCTGCGCATCTCGCTCCCTCTGCTGAGTGACCGGCTAGTGACCTTGCGTCTTGGCCGTGGCTGGAGACTCCGCTCTGTTTTCCAAGGGGACCGTGTGACGTTCCGCTCCTGCCGGCCGCAGAGGAAACTTGGGGTCCTCCACGTTCTTGCCACATTTGATATGGGCCGATTTTTAAGCGGTGGCCTTTCTTGTGGGTGTTGGTGATCTGGGTCCTGATGTTAGTTTGCGTCCCCTGGATACAAATGCGGACGGACGTGTCTGACACATGATCGGCCGTTGAACTTTTCTCTTCTGTGAAGCACCGTCTCCTGCTCTGTCTGCTGGTTTTGTTGGGTTGTTGGAGGCTTTTTTCCATATTGATTTGTAGAGGATCTTTACATATGCCGGCACCTGGCCCTTGCCACTGGCCTGCGCGGCAGCACTCTCTGCTCTTGGCGTGTCTCTGGTCCTTCCCACGATGTCTTTTGGCCAGCGCCGTGCTTAGCTCGTGTGGTTGAATCGAGGCAGCTTTGCCTGCTTGGTTTGTCAGTTTGGCATCTTACTGAGGAAATCATCTCCACCCTGAGGCCATGGATATATTTTATAATGTTCCGAAAGTCCTAGAGTCTGGTGCAGAGTCTGGAGTCAGCGTGGGATTGACTTTTGCACACAGTGTTAGAGGGACCCACCTTCCTCCTCGTTCCCTAAGGATCGTCCCAGCGCCATTTATTGAAAAGGCCATTCTCGCTCTGGTGACCTGCAGAGCTGCTCCTTTGGTTGTGAGAGTCTCACTTCCTTTCCACCCTGTCTGGTTTTTGCTAAGCCTGTCAATCCATGTGTCTTTAATGAGCACCAGCTGTGTACTCGGCGATGGGCTACAGTGGTGGGCTGGACTGAGGCAGGCATTGCTCTCATGGAGCGTCCAGTCTGGTGAGGAGGATGGACAAATAGCAATTGTTATTCAGTTGACAATGACAAATGCCATAAGCCCCGTGAGGAAGGACCTGCCCAGTTTGCTCTACGAGGAGCAAACAGAGCCACTTCCGAGCTAGAGATGAAGTTCAGCGGCAGAGGTTGCACTTAGCATGCACAGGCCCTGGGTTTGATTCCCAACATCAGTAAATAACTCAGTAAATGATATAAAACAATTCCCCCAAGGAAGTGGTGGTAAGCAGAGCCCTTAGTGGGAGAGAGATGGTGAGAAAGATGTTCTGGTCAGAAGGAACAGCACGTGCAAAGGCCCTGTGGCAGGTGCCTAGAGATTTGATATTTATCCTCAAGGCTCTGTCAGGCCACTGAAGCTGTGATATGATGACCATATGTGTGAACAGCCCCGTGGACTGTTATGTGGAGAATGAGCTGGAACCGGGCAAGAACAAAAACAGACCAGTTAGGAAAAGACTGTGGCCTTGCGGGGAAGGGCCAGTGTGCTCTGGGTGGGGATGGTGGTGTGGAGGTGGAAGTCATTGATCAGCCCGGGAGCTAATTCACACTGGCATGATCTCGCCCTCCCCGCCCCTCCCTCTCTGTTCCTTTTCTGGTTGAATTCTCTGGGCAAGGAAAGCAATTTGTGATTCTGCCAAGGGTATATGCTCTGGAGGATGTATTTGCCACAGATGGTCTTTGGAATCCTGGCCAAGAGAGTCGCTGGACAGCCCCTGGCCCCCGGGGTTTCTGGAAGCAATTCAACAGTGACCATTTATTAATAACGGGAGTTGATAGCCTTTTCTTCAAAGTACCTTTTAGCTATCACCACACTGTGTCACCCGTTAGAGTCCAGGATGGGGAAGTTCACTCCTTTAAAAAAAAAAAAAATCAATTGACACATATTGTCACATATTCCAGGAGGTGTGTACAGTGTCCAGTGATCCGGTCACGGTGATTAGCACGTCCATCACCGCCGACGTTCACCATCTCTGTGCCGGGAGCACTGGAGCCCTCTCCTGTAGCTATTTTAAAGCAGTGAGATATTGCACTGGACTTCATAAGAACACGTGCAGCGCTGCAGCTTATGACAAATGTTAATTAAGGGGTGGAAATGCCCACCCGTCCGGATTCCACCATCACCCCGTGTGTACATGGCGGAATCTCCTCGCTCGCCTACGAAGATGTAAAATTAAATTAATGATCAGCACAAAGAGAGCTGCCCAAGCCGTCAGCCACGGGCCCTCGGCTGTGCCAACCCGCGCTCCTGAGGTCACATAAGCGACCTTGGTTTGGGGACTGCACTCGCTTCCTGACGCCGAGCTCTGTCCTGCAGCCCCCGCATGGACGTGCAGCATGGCAGAGCCCTTCCTGCCAAGATGGTCCCGAGGCACTCGGGCCTCAGTGTCCTGCCTCTGGGGTGGGCGTTAGGCCCACGATGCTGCGCCCTGGCCCGCGGGGAGGTCCAGGCCCGAGACACCGACGGCCTCTGGCCCTTGGGTTACAAAGCGGGAGACACCTGAGGGGCTTGAGCAGGAAGAGGGGCTGGCATTGGCTCCTGGTCGGGGGTGCAGGGGTCCAGGCGGGGTCCACTCCGTGCCCAGCTGCAGGCCTGGCGAGGTCCAGGGGACAGGTCTCTGCAGTTGGCTCCGTTCCCCGGGCCTGGCCCTCAGCCCCTGCTCCCTTCCTCCCAGTTCAGAGCAAAGACGCTTCTCCTCCTCCTCACTGGCCTCCCAGAATTCTTTTTTTTTTTAATTAATTTTTTTAGTCGTAGTTGGGCACGACACCTTTGTTTCACTTGTTCTTTAACGTGCTGCTGAGGCTCGGACCGGTCCCGCCAGTGAGAGGGCAGCGCTCTCCCGCTCAGCCCCAGCCCCAGCCCTTCCCAGAATCCTGAGCGAACGCTCTCTTGTCGTTGATTGGCTGCTCGTGGCGTCAGGAACTTACGCCAGAACCAGTCAGTGAGGCTGTGGGAAGGTGAAAGGCGGGATCCGACTGGATTAAGCTCCGGTCACGTGACTCTGGGGTTGTGGGTGGAGCCAGCTTCTCGGCTGGGGTCGGGGAGTGGGGTGGAGAGGTATTAGAGCCTGTTCGCTGCGGTAACAGAGAGCCCCACCTCTGCACCGGCGAGGCCAGGAGCGTGTGTCCTCCTGCAAAAAGTCCCAATAGATAATCGGCAGGTGACCTTCCACAGTGGGGACTCCAGGGCCCAGGTGCTCTCGTCTTGTGGCTCCACCATCCCCCGAGAACTGACAGTTTTTCCCTCCAGCCCGTAGGGAAGAGATGGAGGCTCGCCCGGGAGGTTTTAGGAGCAGCATCTGGAGGTAGTGAACTCTCCTCCCTTCCATATTCTACGAAGGGTCCCAGCAGGAAACAGAAAACACACAAGAACCCAATGAAGAGACGGTTTCCCACACAGAGGGAGGGGACAGACCGAGCGGAGGGGAGGGGAGCGGTGGGGACGCGCCCTCCTCGCGCGGCCTCTCCCAGTGTCCTGCTGGGGCCCAAACCCAACGGAAGCCAGATGGCAGGTGCTCAGGAAGCCACCCACGTGGGCGGGCTCCACTTGCAGCAGGTGAGGAGGGAGGGACGTTGGGTCGCTGACCAGGAGCAGCTGCTGACCCCCGGGTGGCTGGAAACGAGGTCCGCGGAGGAGTGGGGCAGTGGAGGCCTGTGGGTCTTTCCGTAAGAAGCATCAGGTTCTCGGGAACAGAAAATACTGACAGTTGGCTTTGTGGTGCCACTGTCACCACGGCCCGTTCTGTGGTGGGACCTGCTTCCGTCTTCCCTCCTTCTGAGAATTCCTTCCTCTAGTGTCACCTCCTGGTGACCTCCAGGGCACTTGAGTCGGGGGCAGACAGCTGTCCTGGGCAGGAGGTCACCACGGTGGGTGGGTGGGGTGGGGTCTCTGTGGGCAGTCTGTGTCCCTGGTAAGGTCACCAGCTCGACCCAGGCTGGGGTGGGGACGGTGGCTTGCTGGGCCAGAATGGGAAATGATCGATGGTGGCCTGAAGCAAGTGGTCATCCTGCCGGGGGTGAGGGGACCCTGGCGAAGGCCCCTCAGCCTGTCCAGGGAGCCATTGTCCGCCCCTCACCCGTGTCTGCTTCTCTTTGGAGCCTGTCCTTGGCAGCCAGACGCAGGTGCACAGGTGACATAATAACAATGGCACAGTCCCACCTCCCGCCATCTGGTCCTCTCCAGCCCACAGGGCCAGCCCAGCCGTGACAATGGCCTGCTCCGCCCAGCCTCGCCCACCTCTTTGAATTCCTCCAAGACACTGTGGAGACAAGGTGGTCATTGTCCCTGCTTCCTCCCTTCCGGCCAGGCTGGCCTCTCTTCCCCGGAAGAGCCCGGAGCCACCCCCGTCCCTGGCAGCAGTCCAGCCGGGTGCTGCCCTCGAGTCCCCCAGGTGGGGACGGGCCCTCAGCTCCTGGTTTTCTCCCTCCTCTCCTCTCTGCAATGGCTGCCCAGGACGCCCCTCCCTGAGCCTCAGTTTTCTCATCTGTGGAACCAGGAGGTGGCGGGAACTAGTTCTGGCAAAACGTGACACCCCGAGGGACGGTGCTGTCACCCCTGCAGCAGATGAGAACCAGGATGGGGGGTCGGGGCTGGAGCCTGGGACCCGGGAGGTGGCGTTGGGAGGGGCTTCTGGCTCGGGACTCTGCCCCCCATGGTTGGGGGTGGGGGTGGTGACGGTGGGCCTCCTGGTTCAAAGAAGTGTGATTAGACTGGACGGGATCACAGGCCAAAAGCTGGCCCGCCCGGTGCCCTCCCCACCGTGAACAGGCCACGTGTCAGTCGTACCGATCCTCCCACATGGACGCTTCAAATCTGCGCTTTTGGATATAGAATATGCTGTAAGCGTCCGTCAGCTCAGCCGACCTCCTTGGCCCCGGGTTTGCTCTCTGAAATCTCAGTGGCTACTTATGGTCAACCGTAAGAGGCTGACCGTGATCCAGAATATTAGGTGGAAAGTTGAAAGAAACAACTGTGAAGTCCTGTGCCATTCTGAGCAACATGACCGTGTCTCTCTGTCCCACCACTCGCTCCTGCACCGTCCAGGAATCACCCCTCTGTGCAGTGTATCCGTGCTGTATACGCTACCTGCCTGGTAGCCACGGAGAGCCATCTCCGTTACCTGATCTGCTGTCACCATGTTGTAGTGCTGGTGTTCAAGTGACGCTTAGTTTACTTAACAGTGAAATTTAAGTTTCATCATAGGAACCCGCGTACAGAGGAGGGCGCTCTCTGTGGTCTTAGGCGTCTCTGGGGGTCTTGGAAGGTATCCCCCACCGATAAAGGAGCACCGCTGCATACAGTCACACAACATGGTTGTCGTGGAGGTGGGCAGATGTTTTCTGCGAAGGCTGGGCAGCACAGGACGCACGTCTGTCGGGACCTCCCCACTCCGGGTGTCGTTGAGACGTCTTGTGCCTGCGGGCGTGACGGCATCAGTAAGACCCCCCACAGGCCCGGCCAGGGTTCGCCTCGCCCGAGAGTCCTGCTGTCACCCCTCAGCACTGCCTTTTTCTCCACGAGTCTCTGTTGGTGACCTTCTTTTCTGTCCCTTTCTTACAAGGCCAGCCGTTCTTTCTCCCCGCCAGTCTATTTCCGGAAAGTAGCAGGCTGCGGGGACAGGGGCTCTCCTGGGGCTGGGCTTGTCTGACGGACAGGGAGGTGGCAGGACCCTAGCCCCAGCCCGTCTTCCTTCTCTCCAAGTCCAGAGGTCACCGCTCCCTGTCCTCTGCGGGTTTCTCAGCCTGGGGAGCCCGTGCATCTCCCCTAGCACCTCCCCCAGCATCCTCCTGGCCTCTGCTTCCCCAAGCCCAGGCTGACCGACCCCAGGGCCTTTGCCCTGGCTGTTGCTAGCACTGTCCGGATCCTCCTTCCTTGGGGTAACCTCGGGGTCCTTTCCACGTCTCCTTCAGCTCTTGGCTCGGAGGCCACCTTCCCAGTGCCCGCCCTGCTGTGCCCACCTTGCACCCTGGCACCCTCTTCCTACGCTGCCATCTTCTCCCTTGGGACTCCTGACGGCCTCATTTCTTTCTGTGTCTGCTGCCGTCTCCCCGTTACTGTGATCTCCGGGGGTAGATGGCTTCTGCCTTTACCCACCCGTGGACTAAGGCGCCTCAGCACAGCGCCCGGCATGCAGTAGGTGGTTAATACACAGGTGCCCAGCGCGAGCCGCCCAGCTTCCTCCATTCTCACTGCCAGTGCGTCCACTGTGCGCAGGCCCAGCCGTGTGTCCAGGGGCCTGTCTGTGTCCTTCAGGTTCTCAGGAAGCCGCGGGTCCCCAGAGCCCCCCTGACAGGTCCTCACTGTGTCCCAGAGCACCTCACAGTCGTCCCCGCCCCTCCTCCCTGCCGGGCGACCAGGGAGCCTGATGGGCAGGTTGACCAGAAGGCTGGGTAGACAGTGGTGCCCGAGAGCTCCGGGGATCCCCATGCAGAGAACACTCAGGTGGTGTCTAATAGGTGCTCCTCACCAAAATGGCAGCGAGGAGTTGGCCGACGGTGAGCGGCCTCCAGAATCTTCTCTGTCTGTCTCCTGGCTCACCTGTCTGGAATTGCCACGGGCTGGCCAGGTGGGCAGTGCAGTCAGGGTCGTCCCCTCCTCCAGCCTGGCCGAGGTGGGGGTGGGGAGGGCGCTCAGAGAGGCCAGGCCAGCACCCTTCGTCCTGGAACCCCAGCCTGCTCCAGCCCCATTTCCCAGAACTGGGCAGGAAGATGTCCAGGGAGGGAAAGTGTGCTGCCGGGTCCTGGCCAGCTCCCGCCCTGGCTTCCCGGGGCTGCTGTGGCACCAGCCTGCGTTGGTGGGATCTTCTCTCTGCACCCAGGCAGCTTTGGAGGAGGAACAGGAAGTCCTCCGGTTCCTTCTCCCACAAGGCGCCTTCTCTGGCTGAGGGTGGCACATACCCGGAGCCCCAGCGACTCGGGAGGCTGAGGCAGGAGGATCGCTTGAGCCCAGGAGTTCAGGACCAGCCTGGGCGGCATAGCAAGACCGTTTCTTTGAAGAAGAAGAATCATATGATTGAATCCCTACTGACCTCTCTGGAGACGCCTCTCTATTTCCTAATATTTTCAGCCTATGTTAGTTTCTAAAGATGAGACTCCTAGCCAGGCTGGGGGCCCACGTCTGCAATTCCAGCTGCTTGGGAGGCTGAGGCAGGAGGATCGCAAATCCAAGGCCAGCCTCAGAAACTTGGCAAGACCCTCAGCCACTTAGAGAGACTCTGGCTCAAAATAAAAAAATTAAACGGCTCGCTGACCCTCAGCACTGAGCGAGGGGTGAGGCCGCGGTGAGGACAGAGGGTGGAGTGGGAGAGGTTCTTTGCTTAGACTCTGGTGCAATTCTCTGGCCCCTTCCTTTCTCCCTCACTCAAGGGACTGTTTGTTTCTGTTCCTTGTCCCCCCCTGCCTCCATTTCTGCTTCTCCCACTATTTTCTGGGCTTATTTCCAGCCCCTGTCCTGGGCCCAGGGCTAGGACCAGCAGAGCACAACCCCTGAGGCCCGAGTGCGGGGTCCCTTCTGCACCTTCAGCTGTTGGGCTTCAGGCAATCGTCCACCCTTCCTGAGTGGCCGCCTTCCCCTGCTCAGCTGTCATTTCCGACTCTTCACTGGGCACACGGTCGGTCGAGGGTCCCTGCCCGACCTCCTTGAAATCGGGCGTGGTTGTGCGATCTGCCTGAACCCGTGAAATGTGAGGGGAAACGCCGAGGGCCACTATGGACACAGGCTTTAAGAGCGGGCATATAATTGCCATGTTTCCTGTTTCCTGCCTCCAACCCTGTGAATGCCCCAAGGCACAGCCTCACAGACGAGGTGCTGGAGAGCGGGTGACGGACACCACCCCGTCCCACCCACAGCGGGCACAGCCGGAGCAGGGGAACGGGCACGAGGTGGTCTCAGCCTCTGAGCTCTGGGGATGTTTGTCACTGCAGCGGGCCACAGACAGTCCTGACTGCCTTATCATCTGTGCCTTGGGCTCACGTCTCAGCCAAGGCCTCTCGGGGGACGACGTACAATCCCATGCATCCGAGCGGCTTCTCGTGAACAATGTTACTTCCCTCGACTTTCTTCCCTGATGTTTCATCTTGGAAGAGAAGATGTGGGAAGAATCGTCTGACTTTTGTTCTGAGGAGGTGCCTGAAGCCTTGGATAGGATTCAGTTTGCTTGGTGGCCTCCCGCGGGACCTTCTTCCCCTCCTGGTCCCTCGGCATCTGCTGGGGGTGAAGGACCCTCTCTTAGCTCCTTTTATTCCGACTCTGGCCACCTTCACCTTCTTTGCCTGTGGTTTAATTCTGTGGCTCCTTGGCCCCCTCACCCCTGGGGGTTTTGCCGGGTCCTGGAGTCGCCGCGCCCCTCTCCCGTTGTCATCTTGCGATTCCTGCTGGCCTGGCTCTGGGGAGCCCGTCACCGCCACCGTCGCAGATTAGCCAGCAGCTCTGGGCTCCCTGCAGCCCGAGGGCCCCCTTTTGCTCACCTAAGCAGGATCCTGGAGCAGCGGCCACCGTCCTGTCCCTTACTGTCACGCCTTCTTCATCCTGGGGAGATGCGCCCGGGTCGGTGGAGCCGGAGCGGGGCCTCTCCTTGCTGCGCTGCGGCTCTGGGTGTTGTCACGTGGGTGCAGCCCCCCCCCCCAGCCTCCAGGGCGGAATCCATGGCGTTTGCAGAAGTGCAAGCTTCCTGGGGAGCCACGCCACAGATCGGGCTTCCAGGGCGGCAGGACTAGCAGGAAAAGACCCGCGGGCCAGGCCCTCAGGGAAGGGGGCCGGGGGAGAGGTGTCATAGGGACCTGGAACCTTCCAGAAAACCACTGAAGCTGGTAGCAGATGCAGCCACCGGGTTGGGAGAGAAGGTGGAGCCGGGGGGTGGCGGCCCCTGGGCCCAGCTGCTCAGTGGGCTGAGGCGGGAGGGCCGCTGGAGCCCAGGCACCAGAAGCCACCTGGGCCGCCGAGCAACCCCCGTGTTCTGACAAGAGGAGAGGGGAAGGCTGGGGGGGCAGGCAGGGCGCCGCGGAGGGGCCGGGAGGCCAGAGTCGCTGTGGGTTCCTCCTCCGCGCCCTGCCCTGGGACACCAGACAGACGTGGCTGTCACCCTTGTGAAACTTGTCACGGGCAGGAGGACATATATTTTGGTGGTGGTGGGCACCGGGAATTGACCTCAGGGGCCCTGGTCACTGAGCCCCGTCCTCAGCCTTATTTCATATTTTACTTAGAGACGGGGTCTCACTGAGTCTCGGGCCTCGCCATCGCTGAGGCTGGCTTTGAACTCACGATCCTCCTGCCTCGGCCTCCCGAGCTGCTGGGATGACAGCGTGCACCACCGCACCTGGCCAAGGAAGGCAATTTCTTTTCTTAAACTTTTATTTATCTATTCGCTTTTATGTGGTGCTGACGATCGACCCCGGTGTCTCACACGTGCTCCACCACGGAGCCCCCGCCCGGCCCTGGGGAGGCATTTTTAAAGGGCAAGAAGCACATGATTTGTGATGTTTATTGGGAAGGAACCAGCTATGACCAACAGCCCCAGGTTGGACGGCTTTCCACAGCAGCAACGTCCCCTCCCGGTTCTGAAGCCGAGGTGCGAAGTCAAGGCTGTGGCACGATGGAGCTGCCGTGGGGGCTCTGGGGCCGCTGGCAGTCACTGGGGTGTGTGCCAAGCCTCGTCCCCCCAGTCTTTGCCCCCGCTTCACGAACCTTGTCTGTCATTAGATTTAGGGCCCATCAGGGTGACCAGGTCTTGAGATGTCTGACTTGATTACATTCTCAAAGGTCTTTTGTCCAAGATCCCGGTCGCCGTTTCCAGGGGTGAGGGCGGGATGTGTCTGTTAGTGGGGGGATCATTCAACTTACTCTTGGTCCCCCGGATGCAGAATTAGGAGGAGGACAGAGATGCCGTTTAAGCAAAGACCTGATGGTTAGGAAGCACAGAGGAGAATATGAGCAGGAGAAGGAGGGGACAGCATGTGCAAAGGCCCCAGGGTAGGAATGAGTGTGTCCTGTCTGAAGGCAGCCTTTGTGGTTAGAGTGCAGTAAGCAAAGGTGTGACAGGCGGGAAGAAGCCTGCGAGGCTGGCAGGGATGGATCACACAGATCTCTGCCCCGAGGTCTAGAGGTGGACTTGACTTTACCTGCAACACAGGGCTCAGGTGGGGTAAGAGAGTTGCTTTACTTCGAGGCACTTATTGACGTGAAACTCATGCCACATAAAATGGACCGTTTAAGTGCATCATTCAGTGGCATGTAATGCACCTGGTTCCAGAACATAATCGGAGCCGAGAACTGAGGTGAGGTCATCTTGGATGACAGAGGCCCAGGTTCTGTGGCAGCCTCCGTGGGCAGGCTCAGGGACAAGGCTGTGTGAAGGCACTGGTGGATCTGGGTTGGACGGAGGAACCACAAGCCACAGATGCCTGAGGCCACCAGAGGCTGAAAGAGGCAGAGACGGATCTTCCCCTGGATTTTTGGAGGGAGCTCAGCCTTGCTGACTGCTTGATTCTGGACATTTGGCCTCCAGAAGAGGAAGAATAAATTTCCATTGTTTGAAGCCACTGCTTGAGTCAGCTTTCTGCACTATAGCAAAACACCCGAGGCAATTAACTTATAAAGAGAAAAGGTTGATTTGGATTCATGACTCTGGAGTTTCCAGTACAAAATCCAGTGGCCCCATATCTTTGGGTGTCTGGTGGCTGGGACATCATGACAAGAGTGCACGGTGGGGGAAACTGCTTATGTCACAAACCAGGAAACAGAGAGAGAGAGAGAACGGGGCACCCACGGTGATCTAAATACCTCCCTGGGAACGGGTGCCCGGAGGTCTCTGGTGTCGCTGGAAGAGTCTTGGTGGGTGGCTGGGCTGGACGCCAGCCTGGGGCGTGCAGGAGGATCAGGGGTGGGGGGAGCAGGCGTGGGCACCTCCCTGTGGTCCGGGGAGCTGGGTCGGTGGCCGCAGTGGGCTGGGGTCAGGAGTGGGGTGGATCTTCACTCTCTCAGTGGGCCCCTGACCTGCCCTGGGCGCTGGCGTCCTGTCTGGAGCGCGGGGTCCCCGAGGGCCTGCCTGGGTTGCGTGGTGCTGAGTGGTGTCCTCACAGAACACAAAATCGACCATTTTTAAGTGATGGCGGATCAGCAGCATTTAGGACCTTCACACTCCTAAGCCGCCGCCACCATCTGGGCCTTCACGGCCCGCGTGTCCTTCCTCAGGGACAAGGATAAAGGGCCCAGGGTCCTCTGTGCGCTGAGCACCTACTCCGCCCGGCAGGTCCGCGGCCCTTGGCGTCTGCTCAGCCCTCCTCGCTGCCTGAGGCCCGCTCTGCACATTTGGGGAAACTGAGGCTGCGGAAGAGCATGCTCCTGCCCAAGGCCAAGGCCAGCGGTGGCCTTGAGCTGCCCCAGCGCCTCTGAGCAGAGCCCTGCTGCAGCCATTCCAGCCGGCTCCATCCCAGGAGCCTCCCGCCTTAGCCAGCCCCCACCCCCAACCCCAACCCCCCCACCCCCACCCCCCACCCCCGCAACTCTCGCCCCTCACCTTGGGGTTGAATCCCGTCCTGGGCTGGTGTCCTGAGGACGGAGCCAGCGGAGCCCCCTGGCTGCAGTGCTGCTGGCTAGGGTGGCCCTGCCCAGCCACGCCTGTGGCCACTGTCCGTGGTGCTGAAACCCTGCGCAGCCCGGAGCTGGCCTTGGGGTGGTCATGGCCCAGAGTCCCCAGCCCAGCAGTTGCGGGAGGGGGGCGGGGCGCTGGCTTAGCGTGTGTGAGCCCTGGGCTCCGTGTCCCAGCACCGCAAAGCCATAAATAAACGCTACGTACGTCAAAAATCGTGACCACAGCTCAGGACTTGGGGGAGGTGTCACCTATGTTGTCTAAGGCACATGCCCTCACCCCAATTTTTAAGTAAAAGCAGAAGATACCCACCATCTAACAAGGGTGACCCAGGGAGTGATCTCTGGGGACCACCAGCTTAAAGGCCTGGCTGTGCAGCTGGGGGGCTCCGAGCCTCGGCTTCGCCCAGCCCCCTGCGTGGCCGTGAGCGAGTCTTTAAAACCTGGGTCCAGCCGGGCGCTGTGCCACGCCTGTCATCCCAGAGGCTTGGGAGGCTGAGGCAGGAGGATCGCGAGTTCAAAGCCAGCCTCAGCCAAAGTGAGGCCCTAAGCAACTCAGTGAGACCCTGTCCCTAAACAAAATGTAAAAAAGGGCTGGGGACGTGGCCCAGTGGTGAAGCGCCCGGGTTTAATCTCTGGGTTTTTCTTCCCTTCTCTGGCTGAGACTGGAAGCAGCTCTGGGAGTGGCCCCCAGGGGTCCCTGGGGCAGAGTGCCTCCGCCCACCTGCCCAACAAAGTCCCCGGGATCATGGCTGTGGTGCCTGTCAACCGTGAGTCACTCGTTCTGCCGCCTACGGGTGGCCTCTGCTCAGTGGAGCCAGGAACCTGGCGTAAGCTCTGGACACCCGTCTAGGGCCCTGTCACTGCCTCCTTCCTGGTCATTGTGACCAACATGGGACTAACATGAAACTAAGGTCCGCGGTGTCCCCTCCTCCAGGGTCTGCCTCCTCGGAGCGCGCCCCGGGGACACGAGGTCATGGCACTTAACAAACCCGATTTGGTTTTTGCACCAAAGACAGAGGCTGGGAACGGGATGGGCGTGGGGGGTGGACACGGAGCTTCCGAGGGTCTGGCTGGGGGCGAGAGCGTCCCCTTGTCCCCTGCTGAGAGCGCACTTTCCTTGATGCGCCGGATTCCAGGAGAAGGGCCCTCAGCAGGCAGCCCTCCTCCCCGCCCCCGCCCAGGGACCTCCTGGTCATTTCCAGGGCCCCGCACAGCACCCCTGGACCCTGTGGGTCCCACTGACCCCTGGGCGGCGCTCTGTGCCCACCCCTGCCCGCTGCTCCCCGCCCCCAGGAGGCCTGGCCCCATCCGGCCGCCCCCTCCCCGCCCCGCCCCGCCCCCGCCTCCCTGGGCTGATGATCCCGGATCCGCTGACACAGGGACTTTCTCTCCAAGCCAATCAGGAGGCGGGAAGCGGCTCTGCTGCCCGCTCACCGCAGCTGGGAGCTGAACCAGGCGTCTAAATCGGGAGCCGGCTCGGGGCTGGGCTGGGAAGCTTTGCCTGGGCCTGGTCCCGGTGCAGCCTTGGGCTTGGGCCAGGGTGGGGCCTCCTCCACTCAAGGTCCCATGCCACCAGGGTCTGGGGCTTGGGGGGCTGGTTCTGTCTCCTCCCGCCCTCAGGGCTTGTCTGAGATGCATGGGGGGAGATGCAGGAAGCAGGACCCGCCCCCCCCAGGCATTTACTGAGTGCCTGAGATATGGTGGGTGCTTCCTTAGGTGCAGAGGACAGAGGGTGAACAGAGCAGATTAAAAAATCCCGTTTGCATCAGTGCTTACAGCTTCATGGGGGCGACAGTGGACAAGATGAAAGGAAATCTATCAGATGTGTGGATACAGCCCAAAGGAAAAAATAAGTAAAAAGGGAAAGGGAGTTGATGGAAGTAACCTTTGGGCAAAGACCTAAAGTAAGGGAGGGAGAGAGTCTGGGTGTCTGGGGAAGAGCATTCTGGGAACAGGAATGGCACATGCAAAGGCCCTGGGGCAGGAATGTGCCTGATGTGTTTGGGCACCGTGGAAGAGGCCTGCAGGACCGGAGCAGAGTGACCACCGTGGACAGGAAAGGAAATGAGGGCAGGAAGGGGGTGGGGAGGACTTTGGCTCTTCTGGTTGTGAGGTGGGATCCACAGAAAGGCTTTGGAAACTTGCACATGTATAACACTGGGCTTTCTCTGCTTACTGTACCTGGCCAGCGCTGTTCTTTTCAATCAAAGTCGGGGTCTTCTCTCAACCCCTGCCCGAGCAGTGAGCAGGAGGAGGAGGCTGACAGGAGGGTGGTGGACTTCCCCAAGGCTCTGAGGGTGGAGGAGAAAGAGGAGCCGCAGCCCTCTGGGGACAGCTGCGGTCACCTGGGCTCCACCTTCCCCAGGAGTAGACGGGAGGCGGCCTCTCCCCTCCCGGGCACCCAGAGCCGGGCTCGAAGTGCACATCCTCACTCCGCCTCCCCAGGCGGAGCTGCCGGTCCGCTGCTGCTCTGACCACGCTCTGTGTGGCCAGGGTCTGAGGCCAGTGTGGCAGGTCCCCTGCGGGCTGGCCGGTGGACACTCGCAGAGCGTGTGGGAGGCTGTCACAGGATGGCTAGTGTGGCCATGTTTGGCCGCGTAGGTGGGCTGTGGCGTCTCTGTCCCCTGCCCTGTGTGCCCACGACCTCCGGCCTCCTCCTGGAACCTTCCGCTCAGAGCTGATGCAAAGGAGGCCAAGTCCCAGCTGCCCGGGTGCAGGAGGCCAGGGAGGGGGACGGGCAGCTGGAAGCCGCAGCCAGCCAGGAGCCGAGCTGGCCGGGAGGAGGAGGAAGCGCATTCCAGTCACGGCCAGCGGCGGCCGGCAGGGCTGGGTCCTCCTCTGTGTACAAACACTGTCCTGATTTCCCGGGCGGCAGGGCGAGGCCACGAGTGTTTGTGCAACGCGAGCCCAGCTTTGTTCTCCGGCGCCTCCTGCCCGGCCGCTCGGAGGCGGGAGGCCAGCGCGGATGGCCGCGGGCGGGGCTGTCGTCTCCCTCAGTGCCCTGCGAGCGCATGCGCCAGGTGCGGCTTCGGAGGCCGAGGCTGGAGGCCGAGGCTGGAGCATGATTTTCTGCCTCGCTGGGCGCTCGGCCGGGCTTCCTGCTTCTCAATGTTTCCACCTGGAAAATGGGTTCAGGTGTCTGGGGTGACCTTGGTGGCACCTCCAAGATGCCAGACCTAACTTCAGGGCCTGGGGTGAGGCGGAGGGACGGGGGGGGGGGGGGGGGGGACCAGGCCAAGGTCCCCCGAGACACCGCGATTCCTCTGTGGAACAGTGGCTCTCGTTCCCAGGGACCCTGGGTGACGTCTGGAGACGCCGTGGGTCGTCCTGACGGGAGAGGCCACTGGCCTGAGGGTGGGTGGAGACCCCGATGCTGCTCAGCAGCCTGCAGGGCCCAGGGCCGCTCAGCCTCAGAGGTCGACCCGGCCCCAAACGTCCAAGGGCTGGGACCACCCTGCCCGGCGACCATCGCCCGGTGGCTTCCTGGGTAGCGTCCGCCTCTCCACACCTGAAGCTGCTCAGATCGCCAGCTCTGTTCCCCACGGAATGCTCTGAGAGATCTGCAGGGGACAAGGGACACTCACTCCCCAGCTTTCTGTCTTTAGCGTGTTTTCAAGGCTCACGGGTGGGTACCTGACTTACGGCAGGGTAATATTCCTTTTTATGGGTGGGACACATTTTATTCATGCGTCCCAGGAGGTGTGACCCTGTGTCCTGTTGTGGTTTTGATTGGCACCTCCCTGATGGCTGATGGCGGTTTGATTGGCATCTTCCTGGTGGCTGATGCTGCTGGGCACCTTCTCCTGTACTCACTGGGCATCTGTGTGTCTTTGGAGAGACGTCTCTCCGAGTCCTTTGCCCATGTTTTAATTGGATTGTTTCTTCTTGTTGACTGGTAAGCGTTCTTCACATATTTTGGACCCTGATTGGATACATTTCTTGCAAATATTCCCTACCAGGCCTTTGGTTGTCTTTTTACCGTCTCTGTGGTATCTTTCGATGGACCAGCAAGCGTTCGTGAAATCCGCTGTGTCCATTTCTCCTCTGCTGCTTGTGCTTCTGGTGTCAAATCTGGCCGCCGGCCTTTAAGCTTCAGTCCTGGGCCCCGTCCCGCTCTTCTCCGCGGCCTCCGTCACCTTGTTGTGCAACAGACGTGACCTGTGGCCGTCTCCAGTTTCCATGGGGGGTGGGCTGCAGGACCCTCCAGAGGCCCCAGTCTTCGGGGGCCCAGGTGCAGTCTGGGGACCTCAGCTCAGCGCCGCGTGGCTGAGGTCACCTGGTCCCACCTGCGCGCTGCTCACGGCCTCGTTACGCTGCGTTATTGGGGGAGCGAAGCCCGGGGACGGGGTGGTCTGCCGCGTTCAGTACAGGGACACTTTTCAAAGTATTTTCCACCTGCATTTGGTGAAATTCGTGGATCTGGGTGCAGAGGCCCGCGCACCCCACCCGCCCACTGGCCACCGGCCACCTCGGGTGGTCATCGCATCTACTCGCTGCCGTCTCCGGGGCCGGGAGTGTTCCTGTGGCTGCCCTCGGCTCTCCCTGGCGTCGGGGACGGCGCCTGACCGTGTGGACGCTGCCTCCGCGCTGTTCGGTCTATCCCGGGGGAGGGGCGAAGGTGCACATTTCCCTTGGAAAGTCCCCTGCCCGGGGTTGGGACAGGGGATCCAGGCGGCGCCGTGGCTGGTGGGGCCGGGGGACGGGTTGGGAAGGGAGGAAGGTGTCGGGGACCACAGCAGGGCTTGGGGACACTGACCCAGGTCACGGGGCGCGGGCAGCCTCCAGGGTCCCCCCTTCCTGCCCACCTCTGCGGTTCTCCTTAACCCTCGGCCACTCCCTTTGAGTACATGATCCTGGCCACCATCATCGCCAACTGCATCGTCCTGGCCCTGGAGCAGCACCTGCCCGACGACGACAAGACCCCCATGTCCGAGCGGCTGGTGAGCACCGTCCCCTCCTCCCGGGGGTGGCGCTGGGCACAGGAGCCGGCAAGAGATGCCCCGGGGACGTCCCCACCCTGGGGCCCAGTGGGAGGGGACAGTGATGGTCACATGGTCCAGGAAGACCAGAGCAACCCAGGGGCCGGGGGTGGCTCAGGGGTGACACCTCCCACCCAGCAGGAAACAAGTTCCAGCGAGAGTCTGTGACCCCACACGGAGCCTGGGGCAGCAGCCTGGTGACCGCCCGGGGCCAGGTCCCCAGCCCCGACCAAGACCCCTGCCCTGGCCATGGCCTTGGCTGGTCCTGGCACAAGTCTTCCAAGGCGCGTCCCGGGGACGGGGACCTCCCCGCTGCCTCCTGAGATCCGCGTCCCTCACGTCGCGGGCCTTGTCTTGCTCGGCCACCGGACGTCCTGTGCCCAGCGCTGTGACAGTGGGGCCCCTGTCACCGTGCTGAGTTCCTGTTGGTCTCTCCGGTGCCTGTTACGGCTGGTGGCTCCACCGAGACGCACACAGCTGGGCCGTTTTTTATCACGATTGGTTCTCGGTGCCGGGGACGCGACCCAGGGCCACCCGGGCTCACACCAGCCAGGAGCCCGCCCGCAGGCCTGGGTCTCGGCAGAGGAAGCAGCTGGCCCCCTCCCGAGCAGCACGGTCCCTCTTCCCCAGAACCAGCCGGGGGCCCCGGGCAGCCTCCTTGGGAGGCCATACCCTGCTGCCCGCGTGGCCATCGGCTCGAGGGATGTCCAAAATCCAGTTCCCTGGAAACAGCAGGCTGTGCGCTAGCGCTCAGCTGCTCCCTGAGCCCGGCCCGCCGTGCCCTCTGCGGCCCTCCCGTCGGCACGGCTGTCTGTCCTTCCTAGTTTTTTTTTTCCTGTTTTTTGGTACCAGGGATTGACCTCAGGGGCCCTCGACCACGGAGCCCCATCCCAGCCCTGTTTGGTGTTTTATTTAGAGACAGGGGCCCGCCGAGCTGCTTACAGCCTCACTTTTGCTGAGTCTAGATTTGAACTCACCATCCTCCTGCCTCAGCCTCCAGAGCCACTGGCTGACGGGCGTGGGCCACGGCTCTGGCCCATTCCTTTTTTTAATTCCGTGATGGGATGGGACCCGAGGGCTTCACCACTGAGCCACGTTCCCAGCCCTGTCCCCTCCAGAACCAGCAGGGACAGCTGGGGGGGGGGGACATCAGCATCTTCGCCTCCCAGGCTCATAAACAGGACGGTCCTCGCCTCTGTTGACTTAATGGTCACTTGTCAGAGCGCGAAGCCTCAAAACTGTAGCCGCCCGGGGACCCGGGGCCTGGGGCCGTCTGTTTGGGGCTCGGGCGGGACTGTGTGAGAGCATCAGCTGAAAGAAGGCCGAACAAGGGTGGGGTGAGGCCCAGAGCGGGAGCCCGTGGGAGGCCCCCGTCACCCCAGCACCACAGGGAAGGGTGCCCGGGGGCCCTGAGGGTCAGCGTCACAGGGACGCCCAGCTGGAAGGGAGGTCCTGCAGGGGCGTGGGAGGGAGCTCTGGCCGGTTCCCAGCCAGGACAGGGCTGGCCATTCCACAGTCAGCGACCTGGGCTGCTGTGCCGGTGCAGACCCACTGAAAGCCACCTGCCAGGGTTAGATTTGGGAGTGGGGTCAGCGTGCGAGGTCCCACCTCAGAACCTTCGAGTGCTGTATGTTGACACGTCCAGCCCGGAATCTGGCGACTTCCGGGAGAACTGTCCGCAGAACAGCCGGGTCCTGCCTGGGTGCTGTCCAGGAAGTAGCTGGCGAGGCTGCGGGAGGAGGTTGGCGGGATGCAGAGCCGGGTGGCGGGTGCTGGAGGCCGTGGACCTGCAGGCGGCTGGGGTCCTGGCCCCCGCGGCCCAGCCCAGACCTGACCCTGCCTCTCTCCCCCCAGGACGACACAGAACCATACTTCATTGGGATTTTTTGTTTCGAGGCTGGAATTAAGATCATCGCCCTGGGCTTTGCCTTCCACAAGGGCTCCTACCTGCGCAACGGCTGGAACGTGATGGACTTCGTGGTGGTGCTGACAGGGTAAGTGCGGGGCTCGCGCCCACGATCCTGGGACGCTGGCTGGCTGCAGGCTCTGGCTGCGCTGGGGAGGCCGAGCCTCCGCGTCCTCCCACACGCACCTGCCTCCTTCCCAGCCGTCCACCATCCTGGGCGTCTCCGTGACCATAGCTGGTCACCTGGGCCACTCCAACGTGCTCCCACACGCTCTTCCACCCTCACGACCCAGCGACCTGGGACATAATCCACCCAGAGGGCAGGGTGACGTGGTGAACGCAGAGCCGAGGCGTGACCCAGGGTCTGTGGCTCCACTCTGGCACCTGCGCCCGCGGGGTCTCTGCTTTGCTCGGAGTCTCGCCTGGGTTTCGCGGTGGCCGACGTTGGGTGGCTGGGCGCGGGGGCCGTGCCCGTTCCTGTGGGTGTAAGGACGGTAGATGAGGCGCGGCCGCCGACTCCGGGGGTTTCAGCCGTGAGTACGATGAGCAGCGCTGGGCAGGGGACGGACCCGCTCCCCGGGACCGTATGAGGCAACACTAGCTGCTGTGACAAAAGTCCTACACGGGAAATAACCTGAACACAAAAGAGTTCTCTCTCGTTCACTGAAAGCCCCAAACGATCATTGTCATCGTGAGGCTGTCTCCTCCCGTGACTGAGGGACCTTGTCACCTCGTTCCCCTCGCTGTCAACCACAGCTCTCCAGACCCCAGGCCTGTCGGCATCGAAGCCCAGAGGGGAAGTGAGGTGGAAGGTGACGCGGGGCCCTCAGGGCTGGAACTCAGTCCCCTGACCCCACAGCCCCGCAGGCACCGGAAATGGTCCCAATGACGTCCAGCCAGCCTCTGGGGTCCCTTGGTCAGAGCCCAGTGTGGACGTGGCCCCTCTGCCTCCCCCTCTGCAGCCCCTGTGGGGTCCTCGCGTGGCCCAGGCGTCAGTGCCCATGCGGGTTGCGTGCTTTCGCGGTTTGGATCGTGGCTACTGGCTCCTCTGGGCCACGTGGGTGGGAGCTGGGCCGTTGGCGCTGTCTTCCGGGGTCTTGGGACGCGAGGACCCTGTGCTGACGCCCGTGGGCTTGGGTGTGCGCTGGGGGACCTCTGGGCTGTGGTCTTGTGGTTGGGACCTCGGCAGGTTGCGGGACACGTCACAGCACTGGGCACTTGAAGCTCGTCGTGGAAAAGCCCGAGGCTGGCCTTGTCTTTATTAAAATTCAGAATAAAAATATTCAGATTCCAAAAAGAAGTAAACAGCCAGCCCCGTGTGTGCTCGCTCTCCCCGTGAACATGCGTTGAGCACCTGCTGGATGCCTGGCTCCGCTCTGGCCGGAGACACCGCAGACAAGACAGGAGGCGGACTCGGCCGGACGATGCGGAACCAGCGGGGCAGCGCGTGCTCGATGGTGGCGAGGCCCACAGAGGAGGCCGGGTGGGCTGGGGGCGGGGACTCCCTGGGGAAGGTGACGTCTGAGTGACGAGGTGAAGGCAGGAGCCGGGGGCACCTGGGGAGGAGACCAGGCAGGGCAGGAGCAGAGGCCCTGGGCTGAACAGGAGAGGAGAGGGAGCAGCCGGCCACCCTGCGGCCCTCCAGGTCCGTCCCCGCAGCCCAAGCGCGTCCCTGGATTTCAGCCTTTCACTGAGGCTCTCTCTCTGCCGCGCAGGGACCGCTGTCCCTCGGGAAGGTCACGGCAGGTCCCAGAGTCTCCTGGAGAGTGTGAGCTGTGCGGGCGCCAGGGCCTTCACACAGGGCGCTGTCGAGTTTGCACATGCGCTTCACAGTCCAGTCGGCTGTAGAGTGTGTGAGTGTGAGTGAGTGTGAGTGTGAGAGTGTGAGAGAGTGTGTGTGTGCACATGAGAGTGTGTGTGAGTGTGTGTGTGAGAGTGTGTGTGTGTGCACATGAGTTGTGTGAGTGTGTGTGAGTGTGAGAGAGTGTGTGTGCACATGAGTGTGTGTGAGTGTGAGTGTGTGTGTGTGAGTGTGAGAGTGTGAGAGTGTATGTGAGTATGTGTGAGAGTGTGAGTGTGAATGTGTGAATGTGTGTGTATGCACATGAGAGTGTGTGTGAGTGTGAGTGTGAGAGTGTGTGAGAGTGTGTGAGTGTGAGTGTGAATGTGTGAGTGTGTGTGTGTATGCACATGAGAGTGTGTGGTGTGTGTGTGAGTGTGTCGGTGTGTGTGTGTGAGTGTGTGTACGTCTCTGAGTGTGAGAGAGTGTGTGTGTGTGTGTCTGTGAGTGTGTGTGAGTGTGTGTAAGTGGGTGTGTGTGTGAGTGTAAGAGTGTGAGTGTGTGTGTGAGTGGGTTGTGTAAGTGGGTGTGAATGTGTGTGTGAGAGAGTATAAGAGTGTGAGTGTGTGTGTGAGTGTGAGTGTGAGTGAGTGTGAGTGTGTGAGTGTGAGTGTGCACATGAGAGTGGGTGTGAGTGTGTGAGTGTGTGTGTCGGTGTGTGTGTGAGTGTGAGTGTGAGAGTGTATGTGAGTGTGAGAGTGTGAGTGTGAATGTGTGAGTGTGTGTGTATGCACATGAGAGTGTGTGTGAGTGTGAGTGTGTCGGTGTGTGTGTGTGTGTGAGTGTAAGAGTGTGTGTGTGAGTGTGTGTGTCTGTGAGTGTGTGTGCATCTGAGTGTGAGTGTGTGTGTGTGTGACTGTGTGTGTGTCTGTGACTGTGTGTGAGTGTGTGTGTCTGTGACTGTGTGAGAGTGTGTGTGTGAGTGTGTGTCTGTGAGTGTGTGTGTGTAAGTGGGTGTGAGTGTGTGTGTGAGAGTGTAAGAGTGTGAGTGTGTGTGTGTGAGTGTATGTGTGTGTGAGTGTGTGTGTGAGTGTATGTGTGTGTAAGTGGGTGTGAGTGTGTGTGTGTGTGTGTGTGTGGTGGGATTGAACCCAGGGCCTTGCCCGCGAGGCGAGCTCCACACCCCCCCTGTAGACTTCCCGTCGTCTCTGCACGGTGGGTGGTCCCCGATGAGTGTGTGCTGTGAGCTCCGGGGACTGAAGGCCAGGAGAAGGGGTCGGGACACGCTCGGTACAGCCACATTTTTCCCAGTGTGTGTTTCCAATCTGCGCTTGGCCAAGTCCGCGGCTCTGGAGGCCTGACTGCATGAGCCTCGTGGGGTTCCTTCCCAAGCTTGAAGTTTCTCTGTCGATGCTTCTTCTGTGACCTGCCTTTTGCTCCCCACATGAGATTAATCTGGTTATCAAGACTAGTCTTCCCATCCATTTTCATGGCTGTGTAGTACTCCGTGGGTTGAATTGTCAGTCCACCAACATCTTTATCTGTCCGGAGTCATTTCCAGCTCCAGGCTCTTTGGAGCCCAGCTGTTGCCTCTTTCTGGAGAGTGATTTTCTCCAGGGCACGTACCCAGGAGAGGAACTGCTGAGTCGCGTACCGTATGCCTCCTCAGCCTTGCTGGATATCCCCAAATTGCTCTGCAAAGTGTTTGTGCCAGTTCCTGCTCCCTGGGGTGACTCTGCTGGCGGGGCTGGCTCGACCTTGCTGGCAAGACGACCTTTGCAAACCCTGGCGCTTCTTTCTCTTGTCTTTAATAACATGGTTCTTGAGGCACCTAAGAAAGTTCAAGATGTTCAGCTTGTGAAAGTCTCAGGATGTGACCGTGAAGGTCGCGGGCAGCGTTGAGCAGAGGCTGGTGTGGCACAGACACGGAGTGTTCACGGCGGGGGTCTTTCCTCGGTCCCCTGACGTCTGGGGGTCTGGAGGGGCAGTTCTGTACCCGGGTTCTGAGGGCGGGCCCCGTGGCTGGGACTGGTGAGCCCGTGAGACTGAGCGCAAGGATTGTGTGTGTGTGTGTGTGTGTGTGTGTCTGTGTGTCTATGTCTGTGTGTGTGACTGTGTGTGTGTGTCTGTGTCTGTGTGTCTGTCTGTGTCTGTGTCTGTGTCTGTGTGTGTGTGATCTGTGTGTGTCTATGTGTGTCTGTGTGTGTGTCTGTGTGTCTTATGTGTCTGTGTCTGTGTGTGTGTCTGTGTCTGTGTGTGTGTCTATGTGTGTGTGTCTGTGTCTGTGTCTGTGTGTGTGTTTGTGTGGTCTGTGACTGTGTCTGTGTGTGGTCTGTGTGTGTCTGTGTCTGTGTGTGTGTCTGTGTGTGTGTGTCTGTCTGTGTCTGTGTGTGTGTCTGTGTGTGTGTGTGTGTCTGTGTCTGTGTCTGTGTGTGTGTGTGGTCTGTGTGTGTCTGTGTGTCTGTGTGTGTGTGCGTCTGTGTCTGTCTGTCTGTGTCTGGGTGTGAGTGTGGTGTCTGTGTGTGTGTGTGTCTGTGTGTGTCTGTGTGTGTGTGCATCTGTTTCTGTCTGTGTCTGTGTGTGTGTGTGTGTGCGTCTGTGTCTGTCTGTGTGTGTGTGTCTGTGTGTGTCTGTGTGTGTGCGTCTGTGTCTGTGTCTGTGTGTGTGTGTGTCTGTGTGTGTCTGTGTGTGTCTGTGTGTCTGTGTGTGTGTGTGCGTCTGTGTCTGTCTCTATCTTTGTCTGTGTGTGTGTGTCTGTGTGTGTGTGCATCTGTTTCTGTCTGTGTCTGTGTGTGTGTGTGTGCGTCTGTGTCTGTCTGTGTGTGTGTCTGTGTGTGTCTGTGTGTGTGCGTCTGTGTCTGTGTCTGTGTGTGTCTGTGTGTGTGTGTCTGTGTGTCTGTGTGTGTGTGTGTGTGTGCGTCTGTGTCTGTGTGTGTGTGTGTCTGTGTGTGTCTGTGTGTGTGCGTCTGTGTCTGTGTGTGTGTGTGGTCTGTGTGTGTCTGTGTGTGTGTGTCTGTGTGTCTGTGTGTGTGTGTGTGTGCGTCTGTGTCTGTCTGTGTGTGTGTGTGTGTCTGTGTGTGTGCGTCTGTGTCTGTGTGTGTGTGTGTCTGTCTGTGTGTGTGCGTCTGTGTCTGTGTCTGTGTGTGTCTGTGTGTGTGTGTGTCTGTGTGTCTGTGTGTGTGTGTGTGTGCGTCTGTGTCTGTCTGTGTGTGTGGTCTGTGTGTGTCTGTGTGTGTGTGTCTGTGTCTGTGTGTGTGCGTCTGTGTCTGTGTGTGTGTGTCTGTGTGTGTGCGTCTGTGTCTGTGTGTCTGTGTGTGTGTGTGTGTGTGTCTGTGTGTGTCTGTGTGTGTCTGTGTGTCTGTGTCTGTCTGTCTGTCTGTGTCTGGGTGTGAGTGTGGTGGCTGTGGGTGTTGTATTCCAGGACACACTCGCCCTGTCTTTCTAGCCGTGGTTGAACGCATTAGGGCTGCTGTTCTAGATCTTTCTCTTTCTCAACCTGCCCCCTCCTTCCCTCCTGGTGGCCCACGCTGGCCGCTGGCTGTGACCGCAGTCCCCTGGGGTGGCCTCCTGTGCAGGTGATGGGCGGGAGTCCACCTCGGCTCCCGGGGCCGGGTACCGCCTGGCCCGCGACGAGTGTGGCGGGTGACGCTCTCCGACCCCGTCTCCTGATCCTGGCAGGCGGGGGCAGTGACGCTGCGGGGACAGTGACACACTGCGGGGTCTCCGCTGCCCGCTATGCGGCTTGGGGGCGTCTTCCCGGGATTCTGTGGGCTCCTTGCGGGTCAGAGCCGCAGGCGACCCTGAGGCTGGGGATTCATTAAGCAAATTTGAGTCGTACGACCCTGGCCACTGAGCCCGGCCACTGACCCCGGCCACTGAGCCCGGCCACTGACCCCGGCCCCTGAGCCCGGCCCCTGAGCCCGGCCACTGACCCCGGCCACTGAGCCCGGCCACTGAGCCCGGCCCCTGAGCCAGGCCACTGAGCCCGGCCCCTGAGCCCGGCCCGGGAAGAGCTGGCTCAGTTCCGAGACGACGGGGCAGACGGCCACCGGGGCCGGCCGGGCGTCAGCAGCTGGGGACAGTGGTGCGCGTTCAGAGAGGCCGGCTCCGGGCAGGGCGGCTTGGCTTCTGTGAGAGCTCCCAGTGCCACGCGGGGCACACAGTAGGTGCTTAGTGAAATAGACGATGGCGGAGCTGGAAAGCCGTGAGCCTTCAGATCGTCAGAATGTTCCGGAAAATTCACTCGGGTACCGAGGAGGTGGGGACCTTCCGCTGACGGTGACAGTCCAGAGTCCACAGCAGGTGTCCTGGCACCAGACGCCTGTGGACGGGCAGCTCCGGGTCTGTGCCGTGGCCATCGGGGACCGTGTAAACCCAGTGTCCTGTTTGGAAGGCCCCGTCTGCGCCCCGCAGGACACAGGCCAGACGCCCGGGGACCAGCGCGGAGGGGACTGGCGCTGGCCTCTTAGCTTCCTTGAGCTGGGGACTGACCCAGCGCCCGCAGGCCCCCCTTGACTTTCCAAGACAGAGAGGCTCAGGGACTCGCCCGAAGTCACACTGAGATGGTGGCTGCCCAGGGACCTTCCAGAACAGGGTGGGGTCCAGGGGCTGAGCCCCAGGTGCAGGGGCAAAGGGGTGGCCTCCGTGATCAGTGTCACCCTCGGGCCCGGCTCCGCTCCTCCCCCAAGGACCAGGCCCTGGGCCTTCCTGGAGCTTCACAAGGGACACTTGGGGACCAGGTGCTCGTGAGGGTGTCCCCGCCCCTGGCCCCCCACTCCCCTGGTGGCTCTGCTGTGGCCTGGGGGCTGCTCCCCGCACGGCCCCTGGGCCCCCGTGGTGCCTCCCACACCCGCCCTCTGTCCCCCCCCCCGCCTCCCCAGCCGCAGAGTGTCCCTGAGCTGGGAGCCGCTCACTGTGACACCCTGGCCCCCGTGTCACTTGTCCAGCGCGGTGCCCCCACCACCCCGTCCTTCTCAGCCTGCCGTCCCTGGAGTCCCCTCCCAGTCAGCCACCGCAGGCCTCAGGGACCCAGCGGGAGCCCGCGGGCCCCGGGTTTCAGCACCCTGGACAGCGCCCAGCGGAGCCCTGTCCCTCCCCGCCCTCCCTGCCTGCCTGGCCAGCAGGACTGGACACAGGCGAGCCTGCCCGCTCGGCTCCCTGGGCCATCTCCCCCGGGGCTGGGGAGGACCCCCTGCCCGTCCCTCCGCAGCCCGTCCCTCCGCAGCCCGGGCACCGGTCGAGGCCTGTCCCCTTGAATCGTGGTGACAGATGCCAGCCCGCCGCCCCGGGGCATCTGGCCTCCGCGTCTCTGGTGTGCAGGGCGACGCCGCGGCTCTGGCCAGGGCAGGGGACACCCGCCTGGGGGAGGGGGACGGGTGGCGGGGCCGAGATGGGGTGGACGGGCGGAGGCCCCTCTTCCTTAAACTCCCGGGCCCCGGTCCCCTGCTGGGGCGCAGCCTGCCCCCAGGTCGTCCCTTGGCGCAGGGACTCCGGGTGCCTCCCACCGGCCTGTCCAGCGACCCTCCCAGACCCTCCGGAGACCCCCTTGTGTCTTCTGTGTCACTCACTGGTGGCAGCTCTGTCCTTCCTGGGCCCCGTCCCACGCCACCTCCCCCTCCTGCCCCCAGCCCTTCTGCCCGTGAGTCCGCGGAGGAACTGTGATGGGGACGTTTGCAGAGGCCAGTCCGCGGCCCAGAGGCCCCTGAGCACGTGGCTGGCCAGGAGGAGGGGCGCAGCCACACATGTCCCCGGGGTGAGGGTCCTCCTGCCCCCCTCCACCTGGAGCCTAACCCAGAGCCATGGGGGCCCCCCGCGTGGCTCTGAGGGGCTCAGACACCTTTGGGATCAGCCTTGTGGGTGACTTGTGTGGAGAAGGTCTGGGCAGAAGCTGAGGGTGCCGCCCTGGCAGAGGCGTGTCCTCATGCCTGCTGGGGACTGTTGTGCAGGTTGCGCACAGAACCAGGAGGCTGGTGTGTTTCCTCTAAGTGTGAGGCTCGCCTGCTTCCTAGCGTCTGTGGAGACGTGACAGACCGGCGGGGGCCGAGCCCTGTGTGCCCAGAAGTCCCTCCATCCGGAGGAGCACGGACTGTGACCGTCACGGATTGTGTGAAGGGGTCTGGCCCGGGCTGTCTTTGTCCTCGCTGTTCACGGGCACAGCTGGAGGCCCCCAGCCTCGATTCAGGGTGTAAACTTCTGGCATCGGGGAAGAAACCCCAGACCCCTCGAGCCCCGCTCTGGGCGCCGCAGTGTGGCTGAGCTGCCCTGGGCGGAGAGACCGAGCCCTGCGGCACCAGGTGACTGGGTGGCACCTTCACGCGGCCACAGTGCAGCCAGCTGCTGCTCCTGCAGACTTCTGTGAAGACACAGCAGGTGGAGGACAAAGCCATTCCAGGAATGTGACACTGAGGCCACGAGCTGTGGAGTTAGAACAGATCAAATCCCAGCACCACGGTTTCCAAGCTGTGTGACCTTGGGCAAGTCACTCCACCTCTCTGAATCCTAGTTTCTTCATCTGGAGGACAGAGGTGGCCTAGCCTCCCCACGGTCATCCGAGAAGCTTCGCAGGTTCACGTCTGGTGCGTGCGAGGTGGGGTTTACGGACGGTCTGACCCACGGACGGTCTGAAGAAGGAGGACGGGGTCGGTCCTTTGGGCCTCAGCTCCCTTCTCTGCAGAATGGGAGTCAGACTCTACCTACGGCAGAGAGGAGGATGCGGGGAGAGAAGACGTGAGGCGCGTAGAAGAGCAGCTGGCGTGGAGGGGCGCTCGGTGGTGCCCGCCGTTGTGTGACTGTGATGACGGTGATGGTGACGTTTAACCACCTTCTCCAGGCCGGGCTCCCTGGCCCAGGGAACGTCCCCTTCTGCCCGCTGGGCGCCCAACTCGCAGCCTCCCCTTCAACCTGGGGGGCCCTTCCCCTCTCCCCAGGTCTTTCACTACCTTCCCCAAACTGGGGTCAACTTCCTGGGCTCCAGGGATCCTCCTGCCTCAGCCGCCCGCGGGGCTGTGACGGTGGGTGTGGGCGTTGTGCCCACGGAGCCCTCCCCCTGGGCCGTCCCGGGCCGGGGACCCCCACCTGGCCCAGAAGTTGAAGATGAGGGGGCTGCTTCCTGCCCCAGCTGCTGGTGGACAGGGGTGAAGTGACTCAACCAGGGAGAGATGGTCGGGACCCTTGGTGGCCCCTCTTCTGCCCCTCTCTGGCCTCCTATTGGTAGTCTGAGCTTTCTGATGGCCTCTCTTATGACCAAGATGGCCAGTCAGGGGCGCTAAACTGACCCGGAGACAGAGATTATTTGACTCTAGCAGAAAACAATATAGTTAGGGAAGCGGAAGGGACAAGAAAGTGTCTTCTTTGTCCGTTTTCCAAGACTGTAACAAAATACCTGAGGCTGGATAGCTTAAGAAGCAAAAAGATTGGTTTGGCCTCATGGTTCTGGAGGCTCAAGCTGAGGGGCTGTGCATCAGACCATGGTCAGATTCCGGAAGAGCCCTGAGGTCGTGCAGGATAAGGGACAGGGAAGCGCACAGGTGGGCTTCTGTGTTCTCTAGCCTTTCTGTTTGTAAAGCCACCAGGATCCAATCATGACCTCCCCTACCCCTAACCTCCCGAAGGCCATCTGTGAGCACAGCGGGGTAAGTTCCCATCTTCTTGGTGCCTCACAACCGGGGTTGAACCCCAGCCGGGCCCCTGGGCTGGGCAGTCTGCAGTAGAAAGTGTGGAGAGGGCAGCCAGGGACAGTGGCTTGGTTGCCTGCTGGAGGAGGGGTGGGGCGGGGCTTCCCCCAGTGAGCTCCGCCTCCCCCAGGGCCCTGAGCTCCGCCTCCCCCAGGGCCCTGAGCTCCGCCTCCCCCAGGGCCCTGAGCTCCGCCTCCCCCAGGGCCCTGAGCTCCGCCTCCCCCAGGGCCTGAGCCCCGCCTCCCCCCAGGGCTTTAGCTCCGCCTCCCCCAGGGCCTGAGCTCCGCCTCCCCTAGGGCCCTGGGCTCCGCCTCCCCCAGGGCCCTGAGCTCCGCCTCCCCCAGGGCTTGAGCTCTGCCTCCCCCAGGGCCCTGGGCTCCGCCTCCCCCAGGGCCCTGAGCTCCGCCTCCCCCAGGGCCTGAGCTCCGCCTCCCCCAGGGCCTGAGCCCCGCCTCCCCCAGGGCCTGAACCCCGCCTCCCCCAGGGCCTGAGCTCCGCCTCCCCCAGGGCCTGAGCCCCGCCTCCCCCAGGGCCTGAACCCCGCCTCCCCCAGGGCCTGAGCTCCGCCTCCCCCAGGGCCCTGAGCTCCGCCTCCCCCAGGGCCTGAGCTCCGCCTCCCCCAGGGCCTGAGCTCCGCCTCCCCCAGGGCCCTGGGCTCCGCCTCCCCCAGGGCCTGAGCCCCGCCTCCCCCAGGGCCTGAGCTCCGCCTCCCCCAGGGCCTGGGCTCCGCCTCCCCCAGGGCCTGAGCTCCGCCTCCCCCAGGGCCTGAGCCCCGCCTCCCCCAGGGCCTGAACCCCGCCTCCCCCAGGGCCTGAGCTCCGCCTCCCCCAGGGCCCTGGGCTCCGCCTCCCCCAGGGCCTGAGCTCCGCCTCCCCCAGGGCCTGAGCTCCGCCTCCCCCAGGGCCTGAGCTCCGCCTCCCCCAGGGCCTGAGCCCCGCCTCCCCCAGGGCCTGAACCCCGCCTCCCCCAGGGCCCTGAGCTCCGCCTCCCCCAGGGCCTGGGCTCCGCCTCCCCCAGGGCCTGAGCTCCGCCTCCCCCAGGGCCCTGAACTCCGCCTCCCCCAGGGCCCTGGGCTCCGCCTCCCCCAGGGCCCTGAGCCCCGCCTCCCCCAGCTCGCCTGGCCTTGGGCCTGAGCATGCGCACCTCACACAGTGCGGCCTCGTCTGTCACTCAAGTGCTGAGGCTCCGGATGGAGCCTTTTGAGAGTCCCTTGTCTCTGGACTTCGGCTGTGAGCAGGCGGACGGGCCGCCTGGCTGCCCCTGATGTCCAGTGCGAGCAATGCCCAGGAGGAGAGCAGCAGGGCTGCGGGCACAAGGCCGGCTCCCCTGGGCGTGGCCTCCACTGACCCTCCAGGGACAATACGCCCTGTCTCCTTCCGGACACGGGGGTCCCGGGATTTCAGGGGGCCGAGAGCGAGTCAGAGAGAAGAGGCTCAGGGGCCCCGTGGACCCGGGCCAGGAGCCGGATGAGTTGGCCAGAGTGCCTATGGGGCAGGACAGTAAGGAGAGGCAAGGGCACACTGGGCTTGTCTCGCTGTAACTTGAGGACGACCGTCACAGGGGAGCCATGGTGAAGGCACAGCTGCCCACGTGGTCATTCCTGGAAGAGGAAGGAGGAGTGGGGCTCTGTTCCTGTTGGAGTTTGGAGTGGCCCAGCAGTGGAGAAATGTTTAAAGGATGAACTGGACATTCAGTGGTGAATAAGAAGTCCAGCAAGTAGGCGCTCACCTTTCTCAGGTGGCCATGGCTAGTGTTAAGTAGCTTCTCTGTGATTTTCTTGGCTTTTACCTCATGGCTGCAAAGTGGTTACTGGAGCTCCAAGCATCATATCCACATTCTTAGGGAAAAACAGGGGAAGAGGTGGTCTCCATCTAGCTCTGCCAATTTTGGGATCAGGCAAAGCAAAAGCTTACTCAGAAACCATCCGTTAAACTTCCACTTGCCTCCCATGAGCCAGAAATATGTCACATGATCACAGCTAGCTCCAAGAGAGTCTGGGAAAGTATTTCACTTTTTTACCACTCCAGAGACTTTTCTATCTGTTTTTTGTACCCCTGGTGCCTAACTTCCAGCAGTTTTGACTTTTTGGTGGTGGGAAAGCAACGTGCATTCAGCAGAAACCTGACTTTGGATTTTGAATTACCATCTTTTTTTCCCCGGGTTAGCTATTCACATGCAGCACTCCCTGATGCTGCTGGGCGGCAGCAGGGAACCGCAGCCCCTCGTCAGCCTCACCGACACCAGGGCACAAACCACACCCTCCAGTTGACCGTGTGGCCAAGCTGTGCCCTTCAAAAGGCTAGACGCATTACGTGTATTTTTTATTTATGATATTTTCAACGCACACTGGGCGTATCAGGACCTAACGCCATCATCAGTCAGGGAACGAAAGTATATCCTTAAAAGGTGCATTTAGAGTTGGGATGCTTCATTATAAAATTCCACCTGAATTCACTCATGTCCATTTATTCTGAATGCTCCTTTGTATCAGCTACAGGTCATCACACAGTGCTGCGTAACAAGCAGCCCCCCAGTGACCAGCATTTCTAAAACAGTGATTCTGCAGATTGGTGGGCTGGGCTGGGTTTAGCCGGGCGCTGCACCTCTCTGGGCTGGGATGAGCCCCCTCCTGGTGTTGGCTGGCTGCAGGCTGATGGAGGTGGCCTGGGCTGGAGGCCCACTCTGCTCCACGCGGTGTCTCGCCCCCAGAGGCTAGCTGGGCTGTGCTCATGCGGTTTGGAGAGCAACAGGGGTGCTCAGAACCCTGGAGGGCTTGTCCCAGGAGTGGCCCGTCACCACTGTGACCACTGCTGGCCTGAGTGAGCCACGAGGCCAGTCTAGACTCAGGTGGCACCCAAGACGCCCTTTCTTGGTGGGAGAAGCAACAGGGACCCATTCCAAAGGGGTGTGCACAGGAGCTCACCAGTGAGAAATGGTGAGGCTCAGAGAGGGAGTCCACCGGCCCAAAGCCACACAGGCAGAAAGCTGCCGCCAGGATTTGGGCAAGGTCTCTCCTGCGGCACCGACGGTCTGGCTTCCTGTCACTCAGATGCCACAGCAGAGTCTTCCGCGTCTGGGGGGCGGGCACCAGTTAGAAAGGGGCCCCTTCTTGTGCTGTATCGGGGCAGGGGTCCAGGGTGTGGAGGAGGAAACGGAGGGCCACAGAGGCCCGCCCTGCCCTCCCAGTGCCCACTGTCAAGCCGGGTCAGGGCCCTTCCTCGTGGCCACCTGCTGGCCCCCGTGAGCCCATCCTGTCCCCCTAGAGGACCAGGGCTGGACCCCACACCATCAGGACCTGAGAAGGGGCTCTAGAGATCCCTCCTCTAAAAATGAACGAGGGACAGGGTGGATGTGTCCGTCCCTCGAGGGCAGGGACCGGGCCTCCTGGTGACGTGCCCAGAGGAGGGGCCGTCCCTCCTACCTGGCATCCTGTTCTGGGGCGGGAGGGAAGCGCTGGACCGCGTCGAGCTCGCTCTGGAGACAGGACACCCTTGGCCCCTGGCTATGCCTGGCCCTGGGCGTAGCGGCCCGCGGGTTCTGAGAAGCCCGGCCCGAGGACACAGGGGTGAACAAGGACCCGTCCCCCTCCTCCCGTCCCTCCTCAAGAAACCCCTGAAGAGCTGGACCCCAGGCGGGACAGTGACCGGCCTCCCTGGCACCGGCTGTGTGGCCCAGGCAGGCACAGTGGGGGCCCTGTTTGCTGGGGACCTGCGGGGACTGTCCTCGCACTTGGAGCGAAGCACCTTCCTGGCCGTAGGCGCGGAGACGAGGAGGACGGGGAGGAGGACAGGAGGAGGACGGGGAGGAGGACAGGAGGAGGACGGAGGAGGAGGACTAGAGGAGGACAGAGGAGGAGGACAGAGGAGGAGGACGGGAGGAGGACAGAGGAGGAGGACGGAGGACGGAGGAGGAGGAGGACGGGATGCGGGTCCCACTCGGGCGGTGGAGCGCAGGTGGCCGGCTCTGCGGTGACCTGATTCAGGAATCGGGGAAGGAAAGACCCTGTTTCCAGACTTCGGCTGCCTGATGGCGCCAGGGGTCAGCAGCTGGTGACAGGGTGCTGCCCAGAGCGGTGAGCTGGCCATGATCAGCCAGTCCACGCTGGTAAAGAGGTGGCCGCCCTCTGCCGACGGGTCCTGGGGCGCCGTGTGGCCACCTGTTGGCAGAGCAGGCGCCACAGCCCGGGTGGACCTCGGCCTGGTCAACGTCAGGCTTAGCCCGGGGACTGTCCGGGGCCCTGGGGCCACGCCTGCTCACGCCAGCTCCTCTGCTGGGGCCTGGGCTTTGCTTCTGAGTGACAGGCGACGAGGTGGGTTTCTGGGGCTCCGAGCGGCGCTGGTGCGTGATCACGCAGCGGATGAGGGTCGCCGTCCGTGAGCGTCGCCGTCGCTGCGTGGACGTTCCATTTGTTTGTGAAACAAAAACCTTGAAATCTGCTCTTGCACCTGTTCCCAGCCACGCAGCAGGTGGTCCCGAACCCGGTCCCCAGGGGCTGCGGTGGGTCTAGATGACGCTGCGGGTCTCGGGCTCGGGAAGAGGCGACAGTTGTCTTTCTGACCGACCGACGGACCGACCGACGGACTGACCTACGGACCGACCGACCGACGGACCGAGGCGCTGGGGGCGCCCGGAGCTCCCGCTCGCCAGCCCCGCGCTGCGCCTTTCCCCTGGAGCCCCCTCCAGGTCCCCCGTCACAGAGCCAGGGTCCCTTCTCCTGAAGGGTGACAAGTGCCCCACGTGGTCTCCCCCCTTCCTTCCTCCACTCACCTGCGGTGGCTTTGCCGAGTCCCCGGTGAGTCCGCCCTGGCCACAGGTGGACCCCGGCCACATCCGCTCCCGGCGACCCCCGCCGTGGTCACAGTGGCTTCTCCGTTACTCGGATGCAGCCTCACCCGTGTCCAGTCCCCCTGTGCGCCCTGCGCCGCACCTTCAGAAGCACCTAGAGCCACCCGCCGCCTGGTGGCCCCCCCTGCCCCCCATGCCCAGCCCCACGCAGCCGCCAGAGGGCACCTGTGAGCGCCCAAGGCCGGAGACCCTCCAGGACTCACCCCTCCGCCCTGAGAAAGGTCCCAAGTCCTCCCCACAGGGCCGTGGGCAGCCTCTGCCTGTCTCCTGGTCACCTCCCCTCGGCAGCAGTCCCAGGGCTCCCTGCTGTTCCTTAGACTCACCTCAGGACCTTTGCACGGCCATTCCCTTGGCTTGAGACACTCTTCCCCAGCTATTTGCTTCGCTCCTCTGTCACTTCCTTTGTATTTTTGCTTAAAAGACCTTCAAAAGTGAGACCGCCTCCCCGTCACCCACCCTGACACCCCCCTCCCCTTCCTTCTCTGCCTCATTTCCCACCACCCCCGAGGCGTATCTGCCAAGCCGTATCTATTTCTCGTCTTGGTGACGGGCGTCTCCCACTGGATGCCAGCCCGGGATGTGCTATTCTGGCGCATAGTAGGTGCTCAGTAAGTGACTCACAGAATGACTTGTCTCCGAGAATACTCCGGGCACCCCAGTCCTGCCTCCATTAGGTGACAGCAGCTGTGCCCTGCCCCTGCCGATGTGCCCTGCCCCCCTCAGCTCTGGAGAAACAGTTGGTGAAGCTGACCGCTGTGCCCACCTCTGACCACGCTACCGGGTGACACCCAGCACGTCCCCTCGAGTGACCCTCACACTGTCCTCAAGAACTTTCGCGCCTTGTGCGCCTGCAGCGCTGGCCCACAGGGTACCGTCCCCACCCCGTCCCCTTCCTGTGGCCTGGTGGCCGGCGGCCGTGGCCTGGCTGTGGATCTGCCAGCTGCTCCCCTCGATGGTGGCACCCACAGGACGTCCCTGGGCCGCCCACCCCTCCACATGGGCTGCGGCTCCCCGGGGCCCGTGTCCCAGTTTCCTCTCTGCAGGGCTGGTGGCTCCCGCCCACGGACACGGGTGCTGCTGCCCGCAGGCTGCCCGCAGGCTGCGGGGACGGGAGGCGGGGCCCCTGGGCCGCGCCTGCGCCCTAAAGACGAGTCGAGGTTCAAGGCCCGTGTGGAGGCCCCGGCCACGCCTCCCCGGCCCTCCCCTTCCGGCCTCCAACACCTCGGAGCGGAGGGCCGAGCGCACGCGGCCAGGAGCCCAGAGAAACAGGACGGGCACGCGGGGGACGGGCACGCGGGGGACGGGCACGCGGGGGACGGGCACCCTGGGGACGGGCACGCGGGGGACGGGCACGCGGGGGACGGGCACGCGGGGGACGGGCACCCTGGGGACGGGCACGCTGGGGACGGGCAGCGGGGGACGGGCACGCGGGGGACGGGCACGCGGGGGACGGGCACGCGGGGGACGGGCAGCGGGGGACGGGCACGCGGGGGACGGGCACGCGGGGGACGGGCACCCTGGGGACGGGCACGCGGGGGACGGGCACGCGGGGGACGGGCACGCTGGGGACGGGCACGCTGGGGACGGGCAGCGGGGGACGGGCACGCGGGGGACGGGCACCCTGGGGACGGGCACGCGGGGGACGGGCACCCTGGGGACGGGCACGCGGGGGACGGGCACGCGGGGGACGGGCACGCGGGGGACGGGCACCCTGGGGACGGGCACGCGGGGGACGGGCACCCTGGGGACGGGCACGCGGGGGACGGGCACGCGGGGGACGGGCACCCTGGGGACGGGCACGCGGGGGACGGGCACCCTGGGGACGGGCAGCGGGGGACGGGCACGCGGGGGACGGGCACGCGGGGGACGGGCACGCGGGGGACGGGCACGCGGGGGACGGGCCCAGAGAGGGAGCTAATTTTAGTGGCTGAAGAGCTGCAAAGAGAGAAGGGAAGAGGGACAGAGAGGGCAGGCCCCAGTGGTGGGCACTGCTGAGCAAGGCGCTGGGGACAGTCCCGCGAGCAGGACCCAGCCCAGGGGAGCGCGTGAGCCCCGGGCCAGGCCGGCCGAGAGCCGTTTCTAGAAGGCCCCGCGTCACGCCCCTCAAGAGCAGGGAACCAGAGGTACTGGCGCCAAGCCCAGCCTGGACAGGAACGAGGGGCACAGAGAGGTCGCCTGGCTTCAGGAGGAGCAGGAAACGCCAGCGCAGGGAGGTCCCGGGACTGAGCGGCTGAGGGGACACCAGGGCCTGGCGGCCGAGCACCCCCGGGGCGGACGCGGGGAGATCCTGGCTTTTCCTCCCAGACTGCAGGGCCTCTCTGACCCTCAGTTTCCTTTTCTGTGGAACGATGCTTGCCGTCTCCCAGTGTCCAGGAGAGGTGCCAGGAGGTGATCACGCAGGGTCCCCCGGGAGAGTCTCAGGAACGGGGGTCCCATGTTTGGAAGTGATCGCCAGCAATCCCAACACCGACGCCCAAGCTCACTACTCCGCCTTGATGTCGTGCGCTACCCCTGGGTCGGAGAGTCGCGTTGTATGTAAAACGTGTCCCACTGTGTGTCAGTTACAGTCACACTCTGTGCCCGGCCCTAGGAGGCAGTGGTCCGCATGGACACCTGCCCCTGCCCCCAGCACCTCCATCCAGCTGGGCCACACCCATCGGCCCCGTCAGTCCACTCAGTGGCGGGCAGAACAGCCAGGCTAGCGCCACGCAGGCTGGGTGGAACCGCAGGAAGTGGGTCACTGGGCCTGGGTGCTTGGGGTGACTTCCTGTCCCCTGGGCCCCCCTTCCTGGCTGCTGTGAGGAGAGCAGCTTCCCCCCACCACACCTGTCCGCCATGATGTTCTGCCTTCCTCAGGCCCAGAGCTGCGGAGTCGGCCAACCACGGTCCAAGTGAACTTCTCTTCTATGTTGTCCCAGCCACAAAGACCTACCTAACACAACTGTGATCATCCACATTTTACTTTTGCTCAGAGAAGCTAAGTAACTTGCACAAGGTCACACAGCTAGCGAGTGGCAGAGCTGGGGGTGGGACCCAGCAGTGTGACCCCCGCATCTGTGTTCCTTAACATGTGCTTCCTTGTCCCACGGAGCAGACACGTCCCTCACGGAGCTCGCTCACTGGGTCTTGGCAACAATCCAGTGAGGCTGGTTCTTGATGATTCTTAGTTTTATGGAGAGAAAGAGACGGAAGCACAGAGAGGTCAAGCAACTTGTCCAGGAAGCCCCAGCTGAAGACTCTGGGGTGGAGCTTTGGGGTGGCCTGGACCCTGCACCCCGGGCTGTGGTGGCTCCGAGGGAGAGGCCTTTGTAGATCCACTTCCCCGTCTCCCTGGTGTAAAGGTGGACACCCTCCAGCCCTCACCAGAGCCGGCCTCTGGGGAGGTGGAGGCCAGAGAGGGAGGAGCAGCTGAGCCTTCCCGTGGGCATCGCGGCCGGCTCGCTCACGCCACGGGTCTTCTGTCCCTCGTCATAGACAGAGTCTATTTTCCCAAAAATATTTTGTTGAAGAAAATAGTGGGAGGACACGCTGAGACTCAGGTGGGGAGAGGCCGGGCTCCTGGGCCTTGGGAGGCGGCGAGGCTGAGGCTGGGAGGAGGCCGGCTTGTGCCCTGCTTCTCAGCCATCAGGACGCTGCTCCCCGTGCCTCCAGTCCCCTCCGAGCCGCGTGGTCCTGTCCTCTCGTGCCGTGGCCTGGGGTCCCGCGACAGGGTGGCCCCGATGGCGTCTGGGCGGTGGGAGACTGTCCTGGGTGCGACTGGGCCTCAGCCACACCCTGAGCGGGTCCCCCTCCCGCCAGCCCCGACCCTGGACGCTGCCGGGGGCCTCCTGGAGGGCGGCGGGGCCCCGGGTGGCGGCTGCGTGGACGCTCTGCGCGGACGCTCTGCGCGGAGGAGCACCGTGTGCCCGTGCAGGTGACTCGAGCACCTCCTGCCACCGTCCCTCTGTCCCCAGGTGCCCCTTATCCCCGGGTGTGGCACTGGCCCTCCTCAGGGCCTGCTGGGAGCCTGGGAGGGAGGTGTCCCCCGGGGGTGACCTGCTCTTGCCTCCTCCAGGTGCCTGGTCCCTGTGCCCCAGGCCCTGCCCTGCAGACCCCAGGTGTGGAGAGTCCCCATCACCAGGGCCACCCTGGGCCTGAGTCCCCCCTCCCACGTCCCTGGGGAGGGGAGACGGGGGCTCAGTTGGGGTCACGTCTGGTCGGGGTCCCCTGAGGATGCGGGGGCCTGGGCCTGGCCCCCTCCTGGGCCTCCCCGGGCGCAGAGCGGGAACCTGCCGTTTTCTGGGTCAGGCCGGGGCCCTGAGGGCAGGAGTGGCCGCATGTCCCCGTGGCCTCCTGGGTGTCCCTGACGTCACGTCTTTATCTGGGGCAGAGTCGCTGTGAGGTCCCCAGGCTCTTGGTGCCGCAGCGACGGCCCCCAGGTTCCGCGCAGGACGGTGGCTTTCCCTGTTCTTAGCCCGAGAACCGGTGGCTCACCCGCCCGCAGCAGGCCGCCCGTGTCCCTGGGGGACAGCAGCGGGTCCGTGTCCCTGGGGGACAGTAGCGGGTCCGTGTCCCTGGGGGACAGCAGCGGGTCCGGCACTTGGGGGCCAAGGAAGGGGTGGGGGAAGGGGACTTGGTGGGGGCACCCAGAGGGCAGTGGCCTGGAGAAACCAGAGCATGTGACGAGGTCCTGGGGTGGCGCCTCAGCCTGTCCCCGGCCCTGGCAGGAGCCTGGCTTCCCGCTGGCGAGGCCCCGGCCACCAGAAGTGCTTCTTGTCCCGTGGAGTCCCCCGACAGCGCTCTCAGGGCCCAGCCCACCCCAAGCCCCGCGGCTCGGTCCCCTCCCTCCCTCCGAGGCACGCAGTGTCCCTCCCTCCTCCTCCTCCTCTGTACTGTCACTTGTCCCCATCTCTGGCCGGAAGCCCCTGTAGGAGGAAGCCCGTGGGCCTCTGTCCCACGTCTGTCACTAAAGCGCTCGGCGACCGGGCGCTCACCCTGGGTCCCTGCCTTGCCCTCTGGGCCCCGTGGGCATGGACGGAGCCGTCTGTCCGACTCCGAATTCCCTGAGGCCCGGGGCGGGCGGAGCTGAAGATCTGTCACAGAAGGAGCGCGTCCCCCTCGAGAGCGGGCCAGGCCCCCCTTGGCCTGCGGAGAATTCAAGGCTGAGAGAATGTGTGTCGGGTCCCCGGGTCACCCTCGGGCCAGGGGTCTGCTTAGGGGAGCCACGGGACCCCAAAACCCAAGAGGTTCAACCTGCCAAAGGGCCCAGGGCAGAGACCAGAGGGTCGTCCGCTCCCCTCCCTCAGGCCCAGAGCCTCCCAGGCAGCAGTGACTGTCACACAGCACAGTGACGTGCTGCACTGAGAGGACAGTGCCTGGAAGGGCAGGACTCGACTTCTCCGTCCCTGGGGGAAGGGAACGCTCCAGGCCTCTGGCGCCTCCTCTTGCTCTCCCACCTCTGACCACACGGCCTCGGGGACCCTCGGGGACCCAGCCTGCAGTGTGCGAACCGTGACCGCGGCACTCGCAGGTGCCAGGGGTCAGGACGTGGGCCTTGTCACAGTCCAGGCCACACCCCCAGGAATGCCCTTGGAGACCTGACCCCTGGGGTCCCACTTCCCTTGCATCTCGTACCTGAGGGGCTCTTCCCCGGCAAGGGCCGTGTGACCTGGGAAATTCGATGTCACCTAGGCACATCCCACTTACCAATCCCTGTCCTGAGGACTTTTCGTGCATTAACAGATTTCATTCTGCCTGAGGGTAAAACTGCACAGAAATTGGGGCACAGAGGAGTTAAGTTATTCGCCCAAGGACACACAGTAAGTGGCAGAGCCGAGGCCCGAGCCCTTGTGGTCCAGATAGATGCTCTGAGCACCTCACGGGTGTCATCACAAATAGTTTTTGAGTCTCCACTGCACTAAGTACCAGAAAGAAAAACTATAGAGAGAGAGGGAGAGAGATGGGCAGAGTCGGGGACAGTGGCAGGTCCTCCTAGTCCCAGCTGCTTGGGAGGCTGAAGCCAGAGGATCTCAAGCCCAGGAGTTTGAAGGTCAGGAGACCAGGAGGCCGGGTGGAGGGCTGGCAGGGGCTCTGCACCCTGGAGGGGCCCCGCCGGTGTCCCCTGGGGAGCCAGGACTTCACCTATGGCCGGCCCGCTGCTGGCTGGCGGGTCACCTCGTGCCTCCAGGGACCTCAGTGGGGACTGTCCTGTGGGGAGCCTGCCCTCCCCGGCCACAGCCCTCCCTCCTGTCCCTGCCCAGCAGAGTGGAAAGACCCGGGCCCTGTCACAGAGGTGGGTGGCAGCAGGGACTGGGCCAGCCTGAGCCTCTCCGCCCTCCTGCTCGGGCTGAGGATTGTCAGCTGGCTGCCCGGGGAGGCCCGGGGAGGCCCGGGGAGGCCTGGGGAGGCCTGGGGCGTCCTGGCACCAACTTCCCCCTGGACAAGTGGCTGCCACCTTGGAAAGGGACGATGATCTCCCTGGAAAGTTCCCCCTGACCCTGGAAGCCACCATCCTGCGTCTGACCCCTCGGGTGGAACAGCTCTGGCCACCTGGTGTGAGTGATGGGACACCTTTGTCTCGGCATCGTGTCTTCAAGCTGCCTTCCTTTTCACTGCTAAGTAATATTCCGTTGTGTGTTTCTGCCATTTGGGGTTTCTGCATTCACCCTGGGGGGACACCCGTCGCTTCCCCTCTTGGGGGCTCATGCTGCTGAATGGGGCTGTGCAGACACGGATTCTAGCCCCTGCGTAGCACGGGCAGAAATTCTGGGTTTAATCATTTTTAGAAACCTCCGTACTAAAGTTTGAGTTGATTCAAGTTAGATTTAGAATTCCACTCCTTACCCTCGCTGGCCACCCTTCAAGGGCTTAAGAGCCACGTGCGGCTGGTGGCAGTGGGCCGGACAGCCCAGTTGGAGAGCCGCCGTCACTGTCAGGAGCTGTCAGACAGCGCTGCGCAGAGTCCCCCGGGAGCCTGCCGGCTGCGGCAGGAAGAACAGGCCCAGGCCGGCGAGAGGCAGGCTTCCAGGCCCGGATCCAGCTCTCCTTTCCTGGGTGACCTTGGACAGCTCCCCTGGCCCCTCTGGAACTTTCCCTCATTGGTAAAATCAGGAAATCGGCCTCTGAATTCCACGGCCCTGTCCACCCCCATCGGGGCTCAACCCGCCCGTTCTGAGCGCTGGTTTCCCAGCTTCCCCCGCGGGTGGTGAAGGCTGGCGTGCTGTTGAGGTGCAGACCGGGCAGAGGTGGCGGGCCAGCGGCTGTGTCCAGCTCCTCCAACGCACTTTTCCACGTCTGCACCACCCAGCTCCACGCCACGCCACCCCTGCCCTTTCTGCATCTCGCAGGATGACAGCCTTCCACTGTCTCAGTCAGTGCGCGCTGCTATAACAAAAGGCCCCAGGCTGGGTGGTTTATAAGTAAGAGAAATTGATTTCTCCCAGTTCTGAAGGCTGGGAAGGCCAGCGTCAAGGACCAGCAGGTCCAGTGTTGGCTGAGAGCTGCCGTCTCTGACTCCAAGAGGGTGTCTCTGCCGTGTCCCCCCGGGGATGCATGCTGGGTCCCCATGGCAGAAGGAGGAAGGGCAAAAAAGACCAGCTCCCTCTGTGGATAGGGCTCCTGGTCCGTTGTGCGGCAGAGCCTCTGTGTCTGTCAGCCAGTCCCCCAGGCCCTCCTGCCTCCGTCCCCGCCCCATGGACGGCGGTCGGGGTGGAGTTTCAACCCCCGGGTCTTGGGGGCTGTTCAGGCCACAGCACCCACCCACAGTCCTGCCCTCTTCCCACGTCCCTTTGTCTCCTGATCTGACTCCTCACGCTTCCAAGAATGTGCCCCCTGCGTCCCTTCCTCTCCTCCCACATCCCCCAAAGCCACTTTGGGAGAAGTCCCCCAGTGAGTGACCGCTGTCCTGGGTGGCACTGCTGGAACCTCCGCGAGGACCGTGGCCACACCCGCAGCCCTGCGCGTGCCCCGCGGAGCCGCCCGCGCGCTCCTGTGAGACAGTCTCTTTCCCGCTCCGCTGAGCTGGGCTCCCTCAGCCTGCTCCCACGGCAAGGGGTGCCTCTGGGGGACAGAGGTGGCCGCCGGCCTGGCTGGAGGTCCCGGCCCTTGCCCACCAGCTGAGAGTCCTGAAGCAGATCGCGAGCCTCTCTAGGCCTCGGCTCCGCAGCTGGAGGACCAGGATGAGGGTTTCACGTCCCTCACCTCAAATGCGCGGTCAGCGTCTCCGGGCCCGGGGGTTCCAGGTTTGGAGCAGGGAGGCCCGGCCCAGCCCCCCCCCCCCCCCGTGAGGGTCTTTACAAAATCAGGGAGAGACGCGAGGAGCGGGGTCGGCGGCTACGCGGCCTCCATCAGTGTCTGGAAAGGCAGGGGCCCCGCCGCGTCCTTCTGCATCTTGATGCCCCCAACAACCACACCTGGCGGAGTCGGTCAGAGTGGGCAGGTGGCTCACCGCCCAGTGCTGGGGACACGGGATCAGGGTGGCTCATTCCCGCAGTGAGCCACCCGAGTCTCAGGTGTCTAAAGGACTGAGGCCGAGGTGTGGCTCGCGGGCGGCCTGGTCAGCAGGTGGCCTGGTCAGCAGGTGGCCTGGTCAGCAGGTGTCCTGGGCTGGGCTCCACATGGTCCTGCAGGGCCCCAGGCTCCACCCCCCGTGGTTCTTCTTGCCCTGGAGCCTGGGCGGCTGGATGGGGACCAGCGGAGGCCTTGGGGGGGTCTTGCAGGAAGCTGGGGCTCCTCCCCCACATCCCATTGGCCAGGTTTAGTCACATGCCCCCGTCTGACCACAAGGGTTGCTGGGAAGGGTCACCGAGCAAAGCGTCCAGAGGCACGAGAGTAGGGAACCGAACAGCTGGCCACCCCCGTGCTGTGCGTGGACCCCGCGCTGGGCCACAGCTCACTGTCCTTGCTCCCCACTGTCCTGCATCTGCTGTGCCCCGGGCAGCTGCTCTCGAAGCCGGGGACACCTGTGGCTGGGTCTCCAGAACCCACGAGGCCAGCGGTCCAGTAGAGAGGACGGGCTGGCAGTGACACCCCCTAAGTGGCAGCTGTGGTCTTTAAACCATGGCGGATGCCGTCAGGAAGGAACGGGGGTGCAGATGGAAGGAGGAGAGGGTCACTCTGGCTGACCAGGGAGTGACCACAGCAGCAATGGTGGCTTGAGCCGGGCCGTCCTCACCAGGAGGGAAGCCCAGCTGTTCAGACTCACGGGCGTTAGGAAAAGGGACGAGGCTGGGGTGGCTCGGTGGCAGAGGGCCTGCCTGGCGTGCGCGAGGCCCTGGGCTCCATCCCCGGCACCTCAACAGAATAAATAAGAGGGGAGAGGCGGCCTGGGGGCCTGGGGGCTGGAACCAGGTGGACCAGCACGTGGCTATCCAGCGCCCCGCCGCCCTCCATCATTCGAGGGAGCAGCCGGGAGCCGAGGGGAGCAGACCAGGGCCGTGCGCCCTGGATGCCATGTTAGGAGAGGCTCACCAGAGGCCCCTGGGAGGGACAGCATGGACGGCCACAGTCTGGGCAGCAGGAAGTCCAGCCAGAGCTGCTTAGGTGCGAGGTGGAGGCAAAGGCACCAGAAAGATCGCCCACAGCTGTTAAAGAGTGTCACTGAGAGCAGGCGTGGTGGCACACACCTGTCATCCTAGTGACTCGGGAGGCTGAGGCAGGAGGATTGCAAGTTCAAGGCCAGCCTCAATCACTTAGCAAGATCCTGTCTCAAAATAAAAAATGAAAAGGGCTGAGGATGGGGCTCAGGGGTTAAGTGCCCCTGGGTTCCATCTCCAGGACCAAAAACAATTTGATCAAGAGCTTAACTGAGAAGGGAAGAGGGAAGGAGAGGGAGAGTCAGCTGGTAGGCGAAGTGAAGTTTAGAAGTTGTTTTCTTTAAGATGGGACCTCTGGCAGCAGACTTCAATGCCAGTAGGAATATCCCATTAGGCCCGGAGATGTGACAGTGCCTGGGAAAGAGGGTAGGGCTGTCGGAGGGACATCTCAGTGGACAAGATGGGAGGATATTGGGTGTGTCTTAGTCTGTTTTCTGTTGCTATAACAAAACACCCGAGATCAGGTAGTTTACAAAGAACAGAGGTTTATTTAGAACATGGCTTTAGAGACTGGATATTCACAAAAAATTGGCACCAGCATCAGGTGGGGACCTTCTTGCTCCGTCATAACGTGGCAGAGGGGAGCACACGTGAGACGGCAGGCGTGCTAGCTTGGATCTCTCCTTCTCCTCCTTCTCTTCCCCTTCTCTCAGTAATGCCGTCATGTCCCCCACTCGTCACCTCCTTTCTTCCTGCCACCTTCCAAAGTCCCTCCCTCCCAATGCCATGAATGTAAGGATCTGGAGCACAGGTCCTAACGTGACTTCTGGGGACACACCTGAGCTGCTGTGTTTCACACTAGGACGGAGCCCGGGCAGGTCACCTGCAGAGCAGGAGCAGGTGCCCCGTGGCTCGGTGCCGGGCGCAGGCTGGGCGCTGGCCAGGACTTGAGGAGCCCGTGCCGAGGCGTCTGCCTCTGCAGCTTCCCAGGACGCTGGCGGGCATCAGGGGCTCTGGAGTCTGCAGCCGCTGTGGGGGGCCTCGTCTGTCCTGGGCACTGTGCTGGTTGCCTGGGACACAGAAACCAAGGACAGGGACAGCACCTGCTCCACCAGATGACACCAGGCATGTGCGTGTGGGGACAAACACACACAACTGTCCAAGGGCCGGGCGCCCAGGAGTCAGGACCAGGACGGCCACCGCGGCTCTGCGTGCCCACAGCCGTCCACGCGGAAGCCCAGGGCGCAGGTCTCCAGCTGCTCCCGTCCCCACCTCCCACCATCTTCCTGTCCCCGCCCGGTGGCCAGCTCTCGCTCATTCAGGAAAGCCAAGCTCCAAGGAGCCACGATGGTATCAATGGGCCTGTCTCCGTGGCAACAGCCGTGAATGAGCCAGCAAGGTAACCCTGGAGATGGCTGAATGAGAGGTGGCCCGTTGCCACGGAGACGTGCTGAATGGAAAAGCCCCGACGCGCAGGGACACGACAGGGACACGTCATGGGATGAGACAGCGCACGGAGTCGGGGTGTCTATTTTCAACCCCGAGTTACAAAAATACGTCTCCAGAGGCTCACGATGGCCGCCTCCCCCGCCGCCCACCTGCCCGCTCCTCACAGCTTCCCAGGACCCAGCCCCGTTCACCCCGTCCTCCAAACCCCTCAAGGACACTGGGGGCTCCTCCTGGGGTACATGTCCCCGTCTTTGGTGGTACTTCCTGAACCAGCTACGGCTTCCTCTTGGGGACCCCTCTGGGGACCAGGCCCATCCTCATGAGAGGCCACCAGCCCCTGAGCAGAAGCTGACTACGTTCTTTAGGGCAAGAGCCGGGGGACAGGGACGGGCAGCCGGCACCTGCAGGTGTCTCAGCGGGTCGACCAGTTCTCCCTCCAGGAACTGACCCCACCCTGCGCTTGGTGCCTGCCTGGTCTCACCGGTGGCCTTGAGCGCCTCCCTTGGGGACACAGGCGACATTTGTACAAGCCCAGGACCTGGAGCCTTGGAGGGTTTCTGGGAAGAACCTGGAATCTCTGCCGTGACCCGGGTTCCTTATCTGCTCAGAGCACATGTCACCTGCCCCTGTCCCTCTGTGGCCTGTCCGTGGCTCCACCCTCTGCAGTGAGCAGTGGCCCCGGGGCACGGCCAAGCCCAGCACATCCACCCTTTGGGGTGTTGGAAACATTAAGAAGAGGAAGCCGGTGTCCGGACGCTGATCAGAGCTGGCACTTATAAAGCACCTACTGTATACGAGGCACTGCTGGGAACACTCGCAAACTTAATATCGACTCTCTGGATCCCGTCACAAGCCTGCGAGGCGGCTCACCAGGTCCCCGACCCACAGCGGGGGGAAAGAGGGTCTCGGCTCTTCCCAAGTCGTCAGGCGGGGAGGCAGGTTTCAGAACGGCTGCCCTGGACCTCAGACACTCCCGGGTGAACCGCGATCCGTCCCCGTGTGTCACCTCCCACGAAACCAAAGAAACGGGGTCCTTAATCACATCCCCTGGGCCGGGATCTGGCAGAACGCGGCGAGCAGGGTCTCAGCCTGAGGGGCCTGAGGCCCACCAGGGGGCCCACACCTGAGGTTCCCGTCCAGCCTGGACGCCGGCTCTGTGCAGGAGACAAAGTGACCAGAGCCGCGTGCGCAGGCCCGTGTGTCTCACGGGTGTGTGCTCACGGGTGTGTGTCTCACGGGTGTGTGTTCACGGGTGTGTGCTCACGGGTGTGTGCTCACGGGTGTGTGCTCACAGGGCCTGGTGTCTGGGCTCCGGGGAGGAAACGGCGGGAGAAGAGCAGATGGAGTCGGCGGAGGCCGGGCCTGTGGGAGGAGGGTCGCGTCCCCTGAAGGCAAGGGGAGCAGGAGGGACCTCGAGGGGGTGGCCATGAGCGTACTTCAGTCAGGAGGGCCTTTCTGGCTGGAGGGTGGTGGCCTGCGACACAAGTGGACGTGGGGACCCCTGGTGCCCTGGCGGGCGAGGGCCAGCCAAGGCCAGCCCCGGGTGTCGCGTGCAGTTCACGGCGTGCAGGACGCCGGTCCAGTGTGAGCGTGACAGGGATGGTCCAGTGTGAGCGTGACAGGGATGGTCCAGTGTGAGCGTGACGGGGACTCTGCCCCAGGCCCTGTGAGGGAAGCCAGCTCCCGTCCTGCAGGCTGTGGAGCCTGGGCAGGTTCCTAAACCTCTCTGAGCCTCGTTTCTGTCACCCGCTCAGCGGGGAGGACGATGTCCCCGCGTCACAGCGTCACGGGGGGCATGACTTGAAGTTGACCTCGGGAAGCGCTCAGGACGTTGCCTGGCTCCCGCGGGCACCCAGCAGACACCAGGGACAGCCCATGGTGACGATGCAAGTCCCCATCACCTCTGGTGCCGAAGGTCTCTTCCCGTTGTTCTGCCGTTTTTTTGGAGTGACATCCGCACGTTTCCCTCGGGGGGGGGGGGTCACATTTAGCACCGACCCATCCCTGGGGACCAGCTAGGCCACCTCTGGGAAGCGCCACGACGTCACCGTCGTGTGGGGCGGAAGCATGTCCAGCTGCACGTGTCCCGGCCAAGGCCGTGCCCCCTGGGGGCCCTGGACGGGCAGGTGGAGGCGGCGGGCACCCGGGCTCTCCTCCCTGCCCCGTCCTGCCCGGGCGGCCTGGGCACCGGCCCCTGCAGCCTCCCCGTGGACCTCAGCCCCACCTGGGCTGGGCGGAGCCCCCCAGTGGGGCCACCCAGACGCTGGCCCTGGGGTCAGCAGGATGGGCTGGCCTGTGGCGCCCGCCTGGCCTGAGTCCGCCTGGGCACCCTCCCAGCCCCGCAGGAGGCAAAGCTGAGGAAATAAAGGAGCGGGAGCCTCGGGGGCCAGGCCGCCGTCCACACCACCCCCACCCCCAGGTGGCCGGCGGAGGGCCTTGCAGGAGGCGCCTGCGGGAACCACAACGGTCATTCCTCCTGCAATGGACCCCTGCCCAGCCCTCGCTGAGGCCTGTTACTCTGTATGTGTGCGCTGTCCCTGAGTGTGCACGTGTGTGTGCATGTCCCTGAGTGTGCGTGTGTGTGTGTATGTCCCTGAGTGTGCGCGTGTGTGTATGTCCCTGAGTGTGCATGTGTGTGTGCATGTCCCTGAGTGTGCGCGTGTGTGTGCATGTCCCTGAGTGTGCGCGTGTGTGTGCATGTCCCTGAGTGTGCGCGTGCGAGCCTGGGCCGGGCGCTGCGTGGCTATTCGCACACTTGGTCCTCTGCCAGCCTGTCTTACTGGTGGTGAGACTGAGGCCCAGAGAGGTTGGCCTCACGGCCACACCGTGGTGAGTGCAGGGACCCAGGGTCACCACACGAGCCCCTCCGTCCTCCCAGGATGGCCAGTCTCAGTGTGGCGAGCGAGGTCACCGACAGCCCACACCAGGCAGCCGAGGCCTTTCTGCTGTGACTTGGCCTCAGGTTCCCTTCCTGCCTGTCCAGGGCCCATCTCCCCTGCCCATCCCTTGGATGTGGGCTCAGACAGAGTCCCAGGAGCCGAGACCCCAGGGCCAGGCAGGCGGGTCCAGGCCCCATGCTCCGTGTATAGCTCGGTGCCTCTCCACGCCTCGTCTGCAGAACGCGGTTGGGGGCCCACGGCGTCAGGCGGCTGTGGCATTGAACTGGGTTCATCGTATCACAGTTTTGTTATGTTCTGGGCACAGGACGAGCCCTCGATCCAATCAGCCTTCACAGTCTTGCGTGACCTGGTTAAAGTTTTGTCGACAGTTGGCCTCGTGTATGATGGTCCCAGACACCATATAATAGAACTGGAAAGTTCTTGTCACCTAGTGAGCTCGTAGCGTAGCCATTTCCCCGTGTGTGTGTGGGGGGGGATACCATGTAAACGTCCCCTGCACTGTCATGAGGCACTGAGCTCACACCGTCACGTGGGACCTGTAATACTGATAACTGGCCGTCTTCCTGGTCATGTTACTGTACGGCTAGTCAGCTTTCCGTTACTATAACAACATATCTCAAGTAGTTGACTTAAAAAGAAGAAAGGTTTCTTTTGACTCCGTTTAGAGGCTTCAGCCCAGGGTTGGTCATGCCCTGGCTCCCAGGCCTGTGGGGAGCCCGGTGGACCGCAACCTCCCACTCACAGCCGGGAAGCAGAGAGGAAGGGACCAGGATCCCACGGTCCCCTTCGAGGCACATCCACAGTGACCTGAGACCCCCCCTTGGCCCCGCCTCTTAAGGATTCTGCTACCTCCCGCAGGCACCAGGCTGGGGACCGTGTCCTGGGGACCGTGTCTCAGCACATGCATCTTTGGGGGACATTTTAGATCCAAACTACAGCTCACTACTGTGCTCCGCGGTTGTTATTTTTAGTGTCCTCCTGACGCTCACAAAGAACCATTCACTGGCAGCAGCGAGCCGCGTCCAGCCAGCCGCAGCCTCCAACCGCTCGTCCCCTGCGTCCGTGGGCCGCGTCCAGAGGCCACACCGCGGCTGACCCAGCCGCCCGGGCTCGTGCATGGAGGCCGCCGTGAGGTGCTCCTCGGGAGTCATCTGTGGTGGCTGGTCACTTGGTACACGCTGGTGGCCGTTCTGGGTGGTGGGACCTTCCTGGGGACCCCTGTGATCGGGTAGCGGGGGCCTGGACGGAGCATCGGGAGCAGCTTGGAGACGGCGGGTGGGCTGTCGGGTGGGTGCCTGCTGTGACCCCGAGCGCTGGTGTGAGTCGTGCAGCTGAGATCTCACGAGCCCCAGTCCTTGGCTGAGACCCCCGGCCTCGCTGCATGGCCAGGCCTCCTGGGTCCCTCCTTCCCTTCCCCCACCCCTGGGGCAAGGGGCTTCCTCCCCAGAGGATTGTTCAGGTCAAAGGAAAGACATGAAGGAGAGGGTTGCAGACTGACCTTGAAGCTGCCGTGTGTTGAAGAAATGATCTTCGCTAGTCAAGAGAGAAAAGGGCATGGTAGCATTATGATTATTATGTGTCGATCAACATCTTTTAAAAAGAAAAAGAAAATGATTGCCAAGGCAAGTTCCAGGTCAGCTTGGGCAACCTAGTGGGACGCTGTCTCAAAATGAAAGAAAAAGGGCTGGGGCACAGCTCGGAGGTGGAGGACCTTTCATCCCTAGCACAAAAAAAAAAAAAAAAAAAAAAGCTGTATTAGTTAATGCCAGATGCTATAACAAGTAAAAAAAAAAAAAATCCAAAAAGCTCTAGTGAAAAATCAGCTCCTAGAGTGTGACCGGTCCCCAGGGCCTGGTGGGGGTGGTGGCCGGGATTCATGCACTTGGTCTGCCCTGCATGGTCCATCAGAGGTCCAGGTTGACAGGGATGTCACCCTGTGTGCACCAGGGATCAAGTCACTCCCACCCGTCCTCCCACTCCCCAGGCACTGGACACTTGGCCTTTGAGGTCCACAGGGTCTGCTCTGCAAGGTCAACCAACCATGCATCAAAAACATCCATTTAGCTGGGCGCAGTGGTGCACTCCTGTAATCCCAGCAGCTCAGGAGGCTGAGGCAGGAGGATCGTGAATTTACAGCCAGCCTCAGCAACAATGAGGCACTGAGCAACACAGTGAGACCCTGACTCAAAAAAAAAAAAAAATACAAATAGGGTCAAGTGCCCCTGAGTTCAATTAATTTTTAATTAATTTTTTAAAAATTGAGCCTGTACGAACATGTACAGGCTGTTTTCTTGTCCTTATTCCCTGAACAATGCAGTGTGACAACTGCTTCCTTTGAATCGAGTCTTCCAAGTCATCCTAGAAATGATTCCGAGTGCCCAGGAGGGCCGCGGGGGTCTGTGGAGCACGGTGCCATGTTCACCAGGGAGTGAGCGTCCTCTGATGCTCACACAGACGGCATCCGAAGTGCAAATATGCACTAACCCACGTGACGTGACAGCCCTGCTTGGTGGCAGTGCCACTGGCCACTTATTGGGGAGGAAATGGAAGCCAATAGGTCGCAGCTAGGAGGTGGCGGGTCAGATTCCAAGCCCAGGCAGGACGGTGACAGAGCCCAGCTGCAGTGGCCACACTGTTGCCCTCGGGGCTGGGCCCTCCTCTGTGGCCGTGGCGTCCTGTGCACTATGGGAAGATCAGCAGTGTCCCCTGGCGGTGCCAGCCATCCCCCTGGGAGGCAAGGAGGCGGACTGCCCAGTGCTGTCCAGCGCCAAGGCGCCTGCGCAGGTCCGACTGACGCGGGGTCGACAGCCTTTCCCCAAGCGCAGATTTTAATCAAGGAGTGAGGTCTCAGCTCTGGCGGGATCTGGGTGGTGTCCATCGGGGTCCATCCAGCTGGTGACCGGCCAGTCCTCGGGGCTCTTCCAGGGGGAGCGGTGACCAGCACAGGGCAAGGCAGGGGGCGCAGGGAGCGCCCCCGGGAACCAAGCGTTAAGTAGCCCTGAAAACCCACAGTGCAGAACGGGAAGCGCAGCGGGCAGCTGCGGGTGTCTCGTGGGTGGGAGGGGGTTGCATGCTCCTGCACACTCACACACGTGCTCTTGCACACTCACATGCACTCTCCCACCCACGCTCACACATTTTCCTACACAGTCACCACTTTACACACTCACAAGCATACTCACTCTTACACACTTGCACGCACACTCACACACATGCTCACACACGCACACACATGTCTGCTCAGGTCTGCACACCGGCCACTGGGATCGCTCGGTGCTGGCGAGGGCCACCTCCCGGCCAACCTGGTGTGGTCACCATCTTTCGGGGCGATCCCGGGGTTCTCTCTCCAGCAAGGGTTGGCCTTGTGGATGTGGACCAGCTGGCTCCGCGGGCGGATGCTCGTCCTGGTCCCGCTGCACGCCTTGGTGGGATCCTCTCCCTGCCTCCCCGCGGGGTCCCCTCTCTCCTGTCCTCCTGTGTGGGCTCACAGGGTCGGGCTCCGGGGAAGGAGGAGGAGGAGGAGGGCTGGGTGGTTCTCAGCAGGGGACGGAGCGCGCAGCAGGTTGGAGCTGGGCTCGGTCATCGCTGGGGCCTCGGTTGGTGCAAACCTGAGACATGGTTGTGCTCCTAGGGGGTTTGAGTGACCGGCCTTGACAAGACTTGGGGGACTGGGTTTTGCCGAGATAAGGAATAAAGGGGACCCCGTGGCTCCTGCGCCCAGCCCCTCCGCCCCTCCCCACTGTGGGGCCAGGCTTCTGCCGACTCATGGCTCTGAGGGAGGAGGAGGAGGAGGAGGTCGGAATTGCTGCCTGACCATCTTCCTTCTTGGGTGACTCAGCCGTGACTCACAGTCTAACGGATGGGGGGGGGCTGTCGTCCTGGGGCACCTGCCCAAGTCCCGTAGCTCCAGGCCGGCTGGACAGGCCACACCCGAGAAACCAGGGCACCCACCCAGGCCCCGGCCTGCTCCCCCCCGAGCCCTGTGGATGTATGTTCCCCCTGGCCGGTCCAGGCCTGGGCAGCAGCTTCACGGGGTTGGTCTGAGGTCAGCGCTAGAAGCCAGGGCCAAGCCCTCCTGGGAGGGCAGGAGCATCATGGGAATGTAGCAGCGCTTCCTGAGCCGGCCTCTGGCTGCGATCCCAGGCTCAAACCCGGCTCCGTCCCTCGGGGCCTGAAATTTGTCAGAGCCGATTCCAGGGGCAGCTTCTGTGCATTCTGTTTGCCCAGCAAATGAGAACAGTCCTCACGGCGGCTCCTTCCTGGGCTCCTGCTGGGCATCAGGCCACGTGTGCGCAGCATCCACCCTGAACAGCCCCGGTCATGCCCCACACTGCCCTGGGAGGCCGTGGAGGCCCGGGGCCCAGCACACACAGTTAGGAAATAACTGGGCAGATGGAAACCCAGCCCCTTCCCGCTCAGAGCCAGCGCTCCGCTGGCCCCTGCTCTGCCTCTCCTTCCTCTCAAGAGAAAAATCAAAGCTGGTGGTTCATTCAGCACATTGTCATTGGTCCCTTCCAGGTGCCCGGCTCTATTCCAGGCACTGGGGATCCATCAGTGAACAAAAGAGACCACCGAAGGCCTCTTGGAGCTGATGTCTTAGCCACACGACTGTATTAGTGCCTGTGCGTTAGGTCAGCTAAGTTCCTGTCATGTGTATTAGACGTGCTTGCTGCTGTAACAAAGAATCCCCAACATGCACCGTGGCTCAGACACAATAGAAGTTTAATTCTTGTGCATATAAGACCCAAAATGGGTGTTGTTCTTTTATTCATCTGCTACATCATAACTGTACCTATTTGTGGGGTTCAATGCATGTAAAATGCATACTATGTAATGACCAAAGAAAGATAATTAGCATTTCCATCTGCTTCAATCATTATTTCTTTGTGTTGGGAAGTTTCAAACTTCTCTTTTATAGTGTTTCTTAAAGTGTGTGATGAATTGTTACAAATTATAGTCACCCTCCTTATTCCTTCTAGGTATGGGATTTTGGGTCCCCATTATCCAGCCATCCTCAATCCCCCTCACCGGCCTCCTTCCCAGCCTCTGTGACCACTAGTCTACTCTATACTTCTATGAAATCAATATTTTTAGCTTCCTCCTAGGGGTAAGATCACAGGGCATGTGTCCCTCTATATCTGGCTTATTTCGCACCACAGCATGATCTCCAGTTACATCCATGTTGCTGCAAGTGACAGGATCTTATTACTTTTTTATAGCTGAATAGTATTCCATTTTGTACGTAGACTACATTTCAAAGAGGTGTTCTAGGATAGCGGACAGCTCTCTGCTCCTGAGATGGAGCCCAGGCTCCTTCAGCATTGTGGCTCTGTATTGTCAACCCGTGGTCCCCAAGGTCTCCAGGCTCCTCCGTATTGAAATACAGAAGGGAAAAGAGTTTGAAGAAAACACTTGGGTAATGTTTCTGGCTGACCTGGGGTCCCCCACAGGACTTCTGCCACAGCTGGCCAGTCACATGGATATGCCTAGCAGCAAAGCCAGGAAGCCATGGAGAAGAGTGCCCAGGAAGGAGAGGGGCAGCAGCCTCTGCCCAGGTTCCTCCCTGAGAATCCGGCTCCACATCTTGGTCCTTCCCATCTCCCTGCAAGCCCCACCCTAGGGCCACTTACGGAACACCCCACGGTCCACCCATGTCCTCTCTCAGGCCTCCTGCCCTCAGAGACTGCGCTGGCCTTAATGACAGAGTGACAGTGGCCAAGGACCCCTGCCTCTTGGAGTGGGGACACGAGGAATCAGCTCCTGCCTCTCCCGAGACGTGGGTCTCCAACACTGGGTGACTTCGGGGTCTTCGGAGGCAGCGTCGGGGACCATCCCCCTCCCCCCTCCCACCAGGCTATGGTAAGGAGGAACGCGGTTCCCAGGAAGAGCTGAAGAGGGGCAGCAGGTGAAGGAGGGAGGGAGGGAGGCCGCGTCCCCTGCAGGGAAGCCGTCAGGAGCCCTGCTTTCCCGGATCCCAGGGACAGAACCCAGGGACGGCAGGGACTGCGGTCAGCCTCCCTCCTGTCAGCCTCCCTCCCGCTCTCCAACTTGTCCCAGCCCCTCCCCTTGTCCGACCACCAGAATCCAGAGCGGAGCATTCTGGGAGTTGTAGTCCAGGGCCCACCTCTCAGGGCCCCCAACCGCGTGGGGAGAGGAGCCCGCCCCACCGCGGAGACTGCTGAATGCCCAGTTATGTAACCCACTCTAACTCAGCGGCAGGGCCGCAGGGTACCTGTCTTGGTCCATTTTCTGTTGTTATAACTAAAAGCTGGAGGCTGGGAACTTTGTAAAGAAAAGAGGTTTATGTAGCTCACACACTGGGAGGTTCAAGGGCATGGCACCAGCATCCTCGGGCTCTGGTGAGGGACCCTGGGGCTGAGTCCCGTGGAAGATGGCATCATGGCGGGCGAGCCTGTCTGAGGAGAGAGGCCAGGCTTACTCCCTCATAACAACCCCCCAAAGAACTGCCTTAGCCCTCCAGGGGCAGTGCCCCCCAGGCCCTGCCTCTTACAGGCCCTGCCAGCGCCTCTGCCATCATCCCGGGGACCAAGCTCCCCACCCTTGAACCTCGGGGACCTGCCACAACCCAACCTCAGCCCCTGTGAACCGGGCTTCAGGGGGTGGTGGCGCCTGAACCCAAGCTCCGGCCATGTGTGGACGCCACGGCAGAGGCCAGAACTGGGCAGGGGAACGGGGTGGGGCTCCCTGCTTCGCGGCATGGCGGCCCCTTGGCGGCCCCCCTCGGCCCGCAGTGTCCCCTACTCTGGCCGCTGCTCCACTAACTCCACCCCGTCTCTTCGGGCTCTTGCCAGACTTTCCTTAGGAAGTCGGGGGGCGTTGGCCGTCTCCTCTCCTGAACTTGCTGGGGATCACGCCTCCTCCTGTCTCCTGCCCTGGGTCAGAGCCACCTCCCACCCCTTCTGCAGGCCCCACAAGGGTCTCGGAGCACAGTCACCCTTCGGGTCCAGAGGGTTCCGTGTCCGTGGATCCCACCGAACAGGGATCAGACACAGGCGCTGTGTTCTCATCATTATCCTCTAAAAACACTCATAACCACAGCCAAGTCACCAAGGGGAGGCTTCCAGTTCACGGGAGGATGGCCCAAGTTCCATGCCCATACGGAGCCATTTTATTAGGGACTTGAGCGTGGGGGTGGGGGGCTGTGGTGTCCACAGAGGTCCAGGAACTGACCTCCCTGCAGATACTGAAGGGTGGCTATACTTGGAATCGAATGAGACGTTGGATCGGAGTCCAGCTGAGCTGCACACTAGCTGTGTGAGCTGGGGGGAGGGACTCAACCTCTCTGATGTGGAAAGCAGAGCGAATGGTTGGACCTGCCACAGGTTAGTTAGCGTGGAGACTGGATAAGACAACCACACACACCTCCACCCCCAGAGCCAGCACGCGATACATGCCAGCTCCTTTCTGTCTGATTTTTAAAACCATATCAGAGTAGGACGTCGGCATGGAAAAGCGCCCGTATCCACGGCACCGCCTGGACAATTTGAAAACTGAACGCACCCACGTAACCTGTGCCCAAAGCAAAGAGTGGAACATCCTCGGCTCCCAGGAGCCCTGTGTGCCCTTGCAGTCACCGGCAATGCCACCTACGCCAGACAGCACACCGGGGCTTGCTGGTTCTTGAACTTTGAGCGCAAGAGCCAGGCGGCTTCTTCCCACTGATGTGTGTGAGATTTGTCCGTCAGCCCAGCAGCTGTCCGTCATCCAGGCTCTGCGGGGTGCCCCTCGCCACCTGTGCCCCTCGCCATCTATGTCCCATGTCACCTGTGCCCTCGCCACCTGTGCCCGTTTCACTAACCACAGGCCTTTGGTGTCTTCCCCGGTCGGGGTGAAGAACGGCTGCTGTGGACGCCCAGATCTGACCCGAGGTGACATCTCCACGCTCCCCGGGGGTCTTCCCAGGAGTGACGGGCCTGGGTGAGGCTCTGCCCAGCTCCCGCAGAAACTGCCACCAACCCCCTCCCCGAGCTGCGGGGCCGTTTAAACTCCCAATCACTGTGGGAACTTAATTTGTTTTCTCTTTATTTTTGGGGGGGGGGGGCGGGGGGCGCCGCAGGTACCGGGATTGAACCCAGGGGCCCTCGACCACTGAGCCCCCTCCCAGCCCTATTTTATATTTTATTTAGAGACGGGGCCTCCCTGGGTCACTCAGCACCTGGCTGTGGCTGAGGCTGGCCTTGAGCTTGTGGTCCTCCTGCCTCGGCCTCCCGCGCCCCTGGGATGACAGGAGCGCCACCACCGCGCCGACTGGCGTTGTTTTTGCTGCTGTTTTGTCTGATTCGTTTTCATTTTTATTTATTTTATGGTGCGTGCCGGGATGCAGCCCCGACCCGAGGATAAGCCCCCCCGCCCTGTTTGGGTGCTTGAGGGACCTCACCAGGGTGTGGAGCCTGTGGATTCCACCTGGTGGAGGTGACCCACGGGGCGGTGACACTCCCATCTCCTTGAACGCGCATCAGGTCTGGGCCGGATCCTTCCTTCGGTTTCAGCCTCCTGCAGGGCCTCCCGCTGGGCCTCCCGCTGGGCCTCCCTGGGCCTGGGGAACTCAGCTGCAGACACCACTGTCCCTTCCTCCCGGTGCTTCACTCCATCCGGTCCCTCTTGGGGTCTCAGTCTCTTGATTCCACGGCCACTCTGATGCCAGGACCGTCCCCTGTTAGCGCGACACCCGGCCGCTGCCCGGTCCCTCCCTCCTCCTCTCAGCCCCGCCCCCAGGGTTCTTTTCCATTGCCTCTGGGCGGGGTCACGGGGGTCGTGGGGGACGGGCCTGGCCGCCAGCGAGTCCTCCAGGGGTGCCTCCTGGGTCCCCAGGTGCAGGCCGCTCCCCCTAAGGAAGCCCTGGGCCTGGAGAGCGGGGAGCCCCAAGGCCCGTCCTCTGCTCTAACCACAAACGTCCGAGGGCTGCTGGGTGCAGAGGGCTAGAGAGCTCCCGGACCTGGAGGAGGTGGCCAGGACCTGGCGGGCAGAGGCACCGGGCGCACAGCAGCCAGCCAGGGACGGCTCCGACCCCGGCTCTCAGGGCACAAACTCCTGAGGCAGAACTACGGGACCTGGGGACAGGAAAAGGCAGGTGTGGTGTCAGACCAGGCCAGGGGCCGGGTGGTCCCGTTCGCTGTGTGTCTCTGGAGGAGTCACTCGGTCTCTCTGGGCCTCGGTGTTTTCATCAATGAAGATGGACAGAGTAGAGCCCATGTATGAGGGCGTCCCGGGTTGGAGCGGCTCCATGTTGACCAGAGACACACGGCGAGGAGAGTGAGGGGACCCGGCTGCTGTGTGGCTCTTCAGAGTCAGACGAGAGCGACACCAGGCCCAGCCTCTCGGCCGCAGTCCCCTCTCCGAGGCTCGCGCACGTGGCTTCCGTGTCGGGCAGCACAAGCCAGGAGGGTCCTCTCCAGAGAGTCCTGCCCCGTGGCGTGGGTGAGACCCTGCGAGGGGACCTGTGTACACTGGTCACCGCACAGGACAGCAGGGCGGGAGGGGCCAGCTCCGTGCCCAGGGAGGCGGGAACAGCACCTGCGCGCGCTGGGGGGTGAGTGTGCATGTGAGTGTGGGGGCTGGAGTGCGTGTCAATGCATGTGAGTGTGTCTTCGTGGGTATGACAGTGTGTGTGTCAGTGTGTGTGAATCTGTGCAGGTGTGTGTAGGTGAATGTGTGTGTGCATGTGTATCTGAGTGGTTGTGAGTGCTTGCGACTGTCTGTGGGGGGTCTAAGCATGTGTGAGTGTGAGTGGTTGCTTGTGAGTGTGTCTGTGTGGTGGTCTAAGTGTGTCTGAGTGGCTTGTGTCTGGGTGTGTGTGCACAAGAGTGTCCGTGTGTCAGCGAGTGCATGTGAGTGTGTCCTGGGTGTGGGTGTGTCTGGGTGTGTGTGTGGGTGTGGGTGTGCTAGTGTCTGGTGTGGGTGAGTGTGTCTGGGTGTGAGTGTGTCTGGGTGTGAGTGTGTCTGGGTGTGAGTGTGTCTGGGTGTGTGTGTCTGGGTGTGAGTGTGTCTGGGTGTGGGTGTGGGGGTGTGAGTGTGTCTGGGTGTGAGTGTGTCTGGGTGTGAGTGTGTCTGGGTGTGGGTGTGTCTGGGTGTGGTGTGGGGGGTGTGAGTGTGTCTGGGTGTGAGTGTGTCTGGGTGTGAGTGTGTCTGGGTGAGTGTGTCTGGTGTGGGTGTGTCTGGGTGTGGGTGTGGGGGGTGTGAGTGTGTCTGGGTGTGAGTGTGTCTGGGTGTGAGTGTGTCTGGGTGAGTGTGTCTGGGTGTGGGTGTGTCTGGGTGTGGGGTGTGGGGGGGTGTGGAGTGTGTCTGGGTGTGAGTGTGTCTGGGTGTGAGTGTGTCTGGGTGTGAGTGTGTCTGGGTGTGGGTGTGGGGTGTGTGGTCTGGGTGGTGTGTGTGGGTGGGTGTGTGGGGGTGTGAGTGTGTCTGGGTGTGAGTGTGTCTGGGTGTGGGTGTGTCTGGGTGGGGTGTGGGGGGTGTGAGTGTGTCTGGGTGTGGGTGTGGGGGGTGTGAGTGTGTTGGGGTGTGAGTGTGTCTGGGTGTGAGTGTGTCTGGGTGTGGGTGTGTCTGGGTGTGGGTGTGGGGGGTGTGAGTGTGTCTGGGGTGTGAGTGTGTCTGGGTGTGAGTGTGTCTGGGTGAGTGTGTCTGGGTGTGGGTGTGTCTGGGTGTGGGTGTGGGGGTGTGAGTGTGTCTGGTGTGAGTGTGTCTGGGTGTGGTGTGTCTGGGTGTGAGTGTGTCTGGGTGTGGGTGTGGGGGGTGTGAGTGTGTCTGGGTGTGAGTGTGTCTGGGTGTGGGTGTGGGGGGTGTGAGTGTGTCTGGGTGTGAGTGTGTCTGGGTGTGAGTGTGTCTGGGTGTGAGTGTGTCTGGTGTGGGTGTGTCTGGGTGTGGGTGTGGGGGGTGTGAGTGTGTCTGGGTGTGGGTGTGTCTGGGTGTGGGTGTGTCTGGGTGTGGGTGTGTCTGGGTGTGGGTGTGGGGGGTGTGAGTGTGTCTGGGTGTGAGTGTGTCTGGGTGAGTGTGTCTGGGTGTGAGTGTGTCTGGGTGAGTGTGTCTGGGTGAGTGTGTCTGGGTGTGGGTGTGGGGGGTGTGAGTGTGTCTGGGTGAGTGTGTCTGGGTGTGAGTGTGTCTGGGTGTGGGTGTGGGGGGGTGTGAGTGTGTCTGGGTGTGAGTGTGTCTGGGTGAGTGTGTCTGGGTGTGGGTGTGGGGGGGTGCCTGTGGTGTCCCCGCCCTCCCTGTTGTTCCCGCAGTGGCCCCAGGACGGTGGGGAGGTGGGGCTGGGCCGAGGGCCACATGGCAGGAGCCATCAGCCCTGGGGGGTCCTCGGGGTCCATGGGGTCTGCCTCCAGGACGGTGCTCGAGTGCCCCACGTGAGATGTTGGTGCCCGGAGGTGGCCCGTCTCCTGGGGACTCGTCCCTAGGTGACCAGTGACATGGGGACGCAGTCGCCCGCTGGGTCAAGTGCTGCTATTTGCTGTGGGTCGGGGATCAGCAGAGCCCCAGGCCCCTCGGCGCAGGCGCAGGCGTCCAGCTGGGTCCATGGGGCCCAATGCGGTGTCCCCCCGGTGGCCCCGGGGTGGCAGAGACGCCTGTGGAGCGCGAGGCCACACGCTGTGCCCCACAGATGGCCGGGGGCTTCGGCGGCTCTGGCCGGTGCCCGCTGTCGGGTAAAAATACACGCTCCCAGCAGCACGTGCCTCCGCGGGGACGCTCCGGCGACCAAATTAAACACGACACGCTCTGCCGCGTGGGGAGGAGGATAAAAATAGGGAAGAGCGTGAGGAGGAGCGGATGCGCCGGGATGAATGAACAGGGGCCGCCACAGACCCAGCAGAGAGCCCGGGACCGGGGACAGCAGGGACCCCACGCGGCGCTCCAGGGTTTAGATCAGGCCATCAGAAGCCATGTGCCCAGGAGGGGACAGAGCCAGGTGTCATCCTCCATGGTCGGTGCTGCTGTAAGGAAAAGGCCGAGAAGAGGGACTGAGCTGGGCACAGGGGCGCGGGCCTGCCCTCCGAGCAGCTCCGGAGGCTGGGGCAGGAGGATCCCAAGTTGGAGGTCCGCCTCAGCAACTTAGCAAGACCCTGTCTCGTTAAAAAACGAAAAGGCCGTGGATGTGGCTCCGTGGTGGATATGAATCCTGGGGCAGTTCTGAAGGCGGGAGGCCGAGGAGGAGGCTGTGCCCTGCTTCTCCACGGCTCCTTGCTGGGCGCTCTTGGCCAGAGTCGCTGAGAGGCAGCTGCTTCATCTAACCTGAGGCTGGGGCCCACAGGGACCCCCCGCCACCCGCCTTCCCCGTCATGCTGCCCCCCAGCCTCCTGTCCCCTCAACGAGTAACCCTGCTCTCACCACGAGATCTCTCCACCCGAGACCTTGGCCCGTGACCCTCTCACCCCCGTGGCCCGTGGTGACGGTTCCTCTGTAAGTATTTCATGGCCGTCCTGACTTCCACCTGGCAGAGAAAACCAAGGCCTTCCCGCGCTCAGGCTGGGGGTCGTGGGCTTGGCTGAGGTCCCGGGGGAGGTGGGCGGGTGGTGGAGAAGCCACCGCCAAGCTCGGGACCCGCGTCGGCCGAGCAACTGTGGTCAAGTAGCTGAGCCCCTCTGGGCCTCGAGGTCCCTGGCAGCGACAGGGAGGGAAGGGCACAGGGCTGGCCAAGAACTCGGAGCCTCGAGGGTAGAGCAGCCAGCGCACGTCCCTCCAGCCGCCAGCGCTGGTAGAACGGAGCTGCAATAACAAAATGGAAAAGTGGTGGGGACGACGATGAGTTGGAGGCGAACGTGCAGCAAGCTCACGGCGCTCAGCTCCGGACATTTTGCAGAAACTCCGCCCGTGCGTGGGAGAAGGGCGGGCAGCATTCCTGTTTCACACTCAGAAAAGGGAAGCACAGAGCCGCCAAGTGACTTGCTCGACGGGGACTTGCCACCAGACGTCCTGGTCACTGGGAAGAAGGTTACAGGACGATCCCTCCATCCGCTCCTCTGTGCTCACCTTGAGGGCTTCCCTGAGGACCTGCACCACACGGCCCCACCATGGCTGCCTCGGTGCCCAGACGTCTCCCCGGTGTCCTGTGTGCAACAGGGAGAGGGGCTGCTTCCTGCCACAGGGCCTCCTCAAGAGCAGGAAGCCCTTCCCTGAAGCATTGGGCACGTGACTGGGTCATGTGACGAGTGCTCCCACTGCCAGGAATCCTGGGAAAAGGCTGTTGGCCTTCTGTCTCCTGGGCACAGGCAGGGTGGTGGCTACCGAGTGGACACCCTGAGAGTTGGTCCATCCTGTTCTTTTTTTGTGGAACCAGAGATTGAACCCAGGGGGGCTCTACCCCTGAGCCCTAGCCCCAGCCCTTCTGATAGGGTCCCGCTAAGTTGCTGAGGATGGCCTCGAACTTTTGAGCCTCCTGCCTCAGCCTCCTGCATCTCTGGGATTACCATCTGCGCCACCACGTCCAGCCCCGTGATCCTTCCCTTGGAACTACCATCCATCCCTCCCAGAATACGGTCCGCTAGTTATCACCGTGCTTCCGAACCGTGTTACTTAGTTGTTTGTTCATCCATCCACAAACATTTATTGAGCACCTGCTGTATTCCGGGCACAGGTGTGAACAAAACCGACCAGTGTCCCTGCCCTGGGGCCAAGGGCCAGGACCTGTCCTGTCCCCACGGAGCTCCCTGCAGGGACGGGAGTGTCTGGTTTGCATTGAGTTTAAATTAGCTTCAGTGTGTATTTAAGGCTGTGAGGCCCCGGGTGACCTGGTGGGCAGCACAGCTCTGAAAGTGACCGCCATCCGCACCTCTGCCCTGAAGCACAAATGTGCTGGCTGCCTCCCCCAGCCCCGCCCCACAAGCTCTCATTCCCAGCTCCTCGCCTCGGGTCGCCTCTGTGCGGTCATTCGCAGCAGGACACCTAGGACCAGGGGCTGGGCCGACGGACACTGTCCATCCTCTGCCTCCTGCTCGCCCTCTCTGTGCTGCCTGAAAACCTCGCCTTCCTCAAAATGCTCTTGAACTTGACCTGGGGGTGTGTCCCGCCAGGCTCCTCCCCCTCTGCGTCCTCTGTCCTCGTCCGCGGCTGGTTTTGCGACTGTTTCTCCTCCCCCCCCCCGCCCCTCCCCGGGGCCTCTGGCCCACCGCAGCCCTGTCCTCTGCACCTGGTGCCACCCGCCGCTCCCGCCAGGCCATGAAGGTGCTGCAGGGTGGCCTTCAGGGTGGGAGGAGACCGTGAACTTCCTGGGTGGGTGTTTTCAGCGGGGCTCCGACGGGCACAGTGCAGGGCACCAGCAGGTCCACCCGGGCACGGGGCAGGGTTTCGCGCTGGCGGCATCCAGGAGGGTTAGGTGCGGGGGGCTGGGGGGCTTCGGACCCCGCGGAGCCCGGACCTCACCCCGGGCCTGGCGGAGGCCACTGGGAGGTTTGGGCTGGGGGCGGGGAACTGGCTGCTGGGACTCAGCCCCCCTCAGCCCTGTGGTCACCGTGGCCTCCGCGACCCCCTCCGCTATCAGCCGGGCCACCTGCGCCTCCCGCCCCCTGCAGCCCCAGGCGGGAGCCCCGAGGGTCCTGTTCACCACGCAGCGTCCCCACCCGGCTGGGGCCTGGACACGTCTCTGTTGGAGAAATGGCCGAGCCTGGCTGGGCGCCCTGGGCCCCGGTGACACACACAGATGGCTGACGGGAGGAGCCGGGCAGGCGGCTGTGCACGGACAGGGCCTCCCCTGCGCTCTCCCGCCTTGGCTCTCCGCTGGTTATCCATCGTCCCTCCGGACTTAGCCTCCTCACCACTGAGCTGTCCCTAGGTGTCCGGCCGTCTTCCCCACGCACACCACTCGTGTGTCCCTCTTGGGCTCCAGAACCTGGCGTGACCACCATCCGCAGGACCAGAGTCCCCACCCTGCACCGTCCAACCCACCCGGTCCTATCCGGGCGCCTCTCACCCAGGGGACAGCAGGTCACATTGGATGTGGGGCCTTGGACAAGCTGCGGCAAAGGTCAGCTAAGGAGAAGCCCAGGCCGGGCCCTGACCGTGGCCTGGAACCGCTGGGGCCCTCGATGGAAGCCGCGCTGGCTCCGCCACCGTCATTTCCTGCCTCCCGAATCCCTGGGGTCAGGAGAGCTTGGCTGACTCTCCTGCCCTCCTTCTGGCAGGTCCCCTAAGGGCACGGCTGATTTCAGCTCAGCTTCCTCATGGTGTCCAGCACACCCAGGTTGGGTAGAGGCCCTGGACCCCTGCAGCTGCTCCTCCCCGTCCCTCCTCTGCCCAGGACCCTCCACGGCTCCGACCTCGGAGCCAAAGCCACAGTTCTCCTGGTGATCCCCGGGGCCCTCACATCTGCCCATCCCCTCCCCACCCTGGTAGCCTCCCACCCTCCCCTCGCTCACTTGGCTGCAGCCCCCAGCCCGTGCTCTTCCTCAAATGTACCAGGCGCTGTCGTGCCCCAGGACCTTTGCACCACCGTCCCCTCTGCCTGCCGACATTATTGGCGTGGCTTGTCTTTCCTTCCTTCAGATCTGACCTCAAACATCTATTTCCCGTGACTTCCCCTGGGCTGGCCAGTACAGTGCCAGTGGCCACGGTGGCTGTGAGGGTTTGAAGGGAGATTCACGGCAGGGTAGCAGAGGCACTATGTTCCCTGTGAATAGACGTCTTGTCATTATACAGTATCTCACTTGCGCACGTAATGGGGACATGGTGTCAGAGTCACGAGTCACCTAGGGACGGCTTCACTTGGGCAGGGTGGGGTGGTTCCATGTCAGTGCTCACACTCCACACAGGGGACCTGGGCGGTGTGGGTCACGGGATCTGGCAGCCAGGCTCCTGGACATGGAGAGCGGCGTGGGGTGGGGCAGAGCCACTGCTCCTAGAAACGTCACGTGTCCCTGGTGACCGTCAGATCTCCACTGGGCAGTGTGACCCTGAACACTTTCCCATGGAGCCACCTGCCGGTGGCCGAGTGGTGTCCTCCCGTGGCCCCAGCCCCTGTCACCAGCGTGGCCCTCCCCTCGGCCGGGCAGCTTCCTCCTGGGTGCCCGTCCTCCTGACCTCTGTGTGCCCACGGGCTTTGCCGTGGGCCTCCTGCCCACCAGGGATCCCCGTACCCGCATCCGCAGGACCGAGACAGGGCCGGGGTGTGGGTGCCCAGTTCCTGTTTGTGGAATGGATGGAGGAGGACCCCACCATGCACAGGGTCAGGCTGGCACCCCCACCAACCACGGACGAAGCCGTGCCGTCCCGGAGGGGACCTCAGGCAGGACTCAGGAGCCCCCCTTGACGTCAGGAGGCCGGTGGGGGGGACGGCAGCCGTCAGATCCAAAGTCGGTGCATGGGGGTCAGGGCTGGGCCCCACCTGCTCCTGTAGCCCTGGGCGCCCCCCATCCCTGCCCTGCCTCTGTCTGTGGGGTGTGGACACTGGGTGGCCACAGGCCACAGTGTCAGACCCGGGCCCCTGGACAGAGCTGAGAAGTCTCCTGAGGCTTTGCCGTCACCACAGAGTCCTCTGGTGTCCAGCATTCCTGTCCCTCAGGTGCAGCTCTGGTGACAATGTCTTCTGTCATGGTGTTCCTTGGCCCTCCCTGTGACATGGACGCATTCTGGAAACGGGCGTGGGAGGGAGCCCTGCAGAGGTCTCAGGGCCTGGTCTCGTTTGTTGGGCAGCTTTGACGGGACCCTGTCACCCGAGGCCACAATCCGTATTCCCTCGCATCTCTCTCTCAGAGTGACTCTTTCTGCCAGGTGTGGTGGCGCACACCTGTGACCCCAGGTATCTGGGAGGCTGAGGCAGGAGGATGGCAAGGTCAAGGCCGGCCTGTGCCCCCCCCCCAGCCAACAGAGGGCAGTGTGGAGCCCACGCATCCCTGGCCTCTGCCACCCGAGACCCACCTCCTGTCCCCTTCTGCTTCTCCCGCAGCATCTTGGCCACGGTGGGGACGGAGTTCGACCTGCGGACGCTGAGGGCAGTGCGCGTGCTGCGGCCACTCAAGCTGGTGTCTGGAATCCCAAGTGCGTGAGTTTCCCTCCCCGAGGCCTTGGCCAGCCCCGGAGCCCCTGGTCCCCTGCAGAGCACCTCAGGAGGCCCCCCCGGGGTCACGGCAGGCTCCTCTCTGGGGAGGCTCCCTCGGGGACCCCAGGAACCTGGCTGCAGGCCTGAGCCAGCTCCTGAGAGCAAGCCCGGAGCCTCCCCCACTTATTGAGCACCTCCTGTCTACCTGGAGCCACTGAGCACTACCCGGCACCTCATTCCATACCCAACTGAGGTTTCTGTGACAGTGTGGCTCCAAGCCTGGGCAGCGGCACGGTGGCATTTGTTATTTTCTCCTCACAAATGCCGGGTGGGCACCCATCCCACAGGTGAAAATCCTGAGGTCAGGAAAGCCCAGGGCTCCCCTGGGTCCTAAGGTCGGCAGCAGTGAGCTCAGGCGCCCCCGCTCTGCCCCCTGCCTCCCTGTTCTGCAAGGACACACCTGTCCCTGCTGGGGGGGGGCTGCAGCAGGCAGGGCCCAGCGAAGGTCCAGCCACAGAATCTAAAGGCAGGGGCTGGGGCCGTGACTCAGTGGTGGGCACTCACCTGGCACAGGGAAGACCCTGGGTTCCACCCCAGCACAGGGGAAATGATCAGAAGCCACAAACCCAGCAGCCAAGCGCCCAGTTGGTGAGAGTAATGATTCTTAAAGCACCTACTATGAGCCAGGCACCGCTCTGCGTGTCTTCCGTATTTTCAACTGGTTTCCCTCCACGGCAGTTAGGCTCCACTCCTACCTGCTCTGTAGGTGTACTGGCTGGTCCTCAGGTGCGTGGCCACGCGGGTTAGAGAGCCCAGACCTCCCAGGTCGCCACAGCAGGTTACTTTTTATAGAAAGAAGGTGTTTCTACTCAGAATCCTGGGAGGTGCCTCAGATGCCAGCACTAACGAGGGTCTCTGCCTAGGCCACCTCTGTGTGACAGGCCCCGTGTGTGGCTGGCATGTGCGTGGGCTTTCTGTGACCCTAACAAACACCCGGGCCAACCAGCTTATCAAGAGATTTATTTCAGCTCTGTTTGGAGGTTCTGGCCCATGGCTGGTGGTTGCATCGCATTTGAGCCTGTGGCAAACCAGAGCACCCTGGCAGGGACAGAGGTGGGGCAGGGGCAGGGCAGAGGTGTGGCAGGGGCGGGGCCAGCAAGGGGGCGGGGCCAGCAAGGGGGCGGGGCTGGGGCGGGGCCAGGATGAGGCAGGGTGTGGCAGAAGTAGGGGAGGGCGGGGCAAAGGTGTGGCGTGGCAGGGCAGGGCAGGGGGCGGGGCAGAGGTGTGGCGGGGAGGGGGCGGGGCAGAGGTGTGGTGGGGGAGGGGCGTGGCAGGGGCGTGGCAGGGGTAGGGCAGGGGACGGGGCAGGGGTGTGGTAGAGGTGGGAAGGGGCGGGGCAGAGGTGTGGCAGAGGCGGGGCAGAGGTGTGGCAGGGGGCGGGGTGGGGCGGGACAGGCGCAGGGGCAGAGCAGGCGCAGGGGCCCGGCAGGGTCAGGTCTGGAGCACCCCCTCGCCTCCTCCTGAGCCCAGGAGCAAAGGGGAAGAGCAGGGGCAGGACCCACAGTTCCCCTGACGGGACCCTCCCATGGCCCAGGCACCCCCCATGAGGCGCCATCTCTCAGGTCCCTGGGTTGCCTAGCCCCGGCCCCTGTGCGTCCAGCCTTGTCGAGGGCCTGGGAGGACATGCCCGTCAAACTCCAGCACAGGCGCCGCTGTAAGCTCCATTACGGACGGAGCCGCTCGGGCTTGGGGCCCCAGCCTGGCTTGCTCGGGGCAGCTTGGCTGGTACTGGTACGGGGACAGGGACGGCCAGGCCGAGCAGGCGTTCAGGTTTCCCTAACTATCAGGGGCTCCTTCCCGCCAGAGAGCCAGAGGGCGGCGGGACAGGGAGGGGAAGAGGAGCCAAGACGCCCTCTCCACGGAGTCCACCCCAGCCTGACCCATGGAGAGCTCTGGGTGCGACGGAGGCCACCCCCATTGTGAGAAGGGCCTTCTGCACCTCACTGGCCTGTCATTGAGGATGCCGTGTGGAGAAGCCATGGCATCCCGTGAGGCAGATCCTGGCCACTGAGAGCAATCCCACGGAGAAGGGGCTACGGGGCCTCTTAGCAGCCAACAGCCCCAGCAACTGAAGGGCGTGCGCACCGGCAAGCGATGGGTCCTAGCCGGGCACCAGCACCACACTGCCCTGTTGGCATGGTGCTTACCTGGTGGCCCTTGGAGTAGGACAGCCCTTTGGGCCCACCTGATCACGTCCCCCTCTTACTGTGGTCCAGAAGCAGCAAAGCCCCGAGCTGTCTGCACGGACCTTAACCACACACCTGTCTCCCTGCGTCCGTGGATTCTACCTCCTGTGGATCAGAAATTCACGGAAAATCTGCATCTGTGCTAACATGTGCAGGCTCTCCTCCTTGTCATAGTCCCTAACAATACGGCTTCACAGTACCCACCTGTCATTTTTGTGACCTTAGGCATGATACGTGATCTGGGGATGGTGTAGGTTCTAGGCAAAGACGATGCCACTTTACACAAGTGGGTGGAGGTCTACAGACCTGGGTGTCCTCGGAGGGGTCCCACAAAAGTCCCCGTGGATACCAAGGAGCCCGCTCTGGTCGTGGGTGGGACCTCGTTTGGAACCAGAGTCTCATTCTGTCTCCTTCCAGAGAGCCCAAAAGAAAAGGGGTTAACTACCGTTAAGCAAACCTCCCTTGAGTTTCAGAACTGGGGAGACTTTTCAAACAGGATGCAGACCTAAGTCGTGTCCTTGTCACCTCTTCCTCTCCGGGAAGAAACTGAAGCCAAGGGGAGGCCACCTGAGCTCATGGTCAGGGTCCGGGCTGACCGGGGCAGAGCTCCCCGCACCCAGCCTTCACACACCCCTGGCACCCGTGCCCTCTGCCCCCCGGGGACTCCCTGTCCCCTCGCTCACCGCCACTGTTCTCAGCAGAGCGTTAGGGTTAGGTCACCTGGGCTGGGGTTGCATGGCGGCTCTGCCATTCCCGGGCCCTCAGGGGAAGCACAGCCCCTCTCTGGGCCTTGCTGCCCCCTGTGAAA